>NC_088375.1:150555000-151180000 GCF_037993035.2 Macaca fascicularis | reverse complement strand
ATCCAGTTCATCTCCTCTCATTCTCTCATAGATCCACTGAAATCAGGTCTTAACTCTCACCAAAATTGCTCTTGCTGAGGTCTCAGATAAACTTCGGGTTGCTAAATCTCATGGCCCACATTTGGTCCTCTCACATTTTACCTCCCTTGACAGAGAGGGCACCACTCCTTCATACTTTTTTTTTCTTGGCTTCTAAGGCTTCCTAATTCACTGGTCATTAGTCTCAGACCTTTGTAAATGACTTATCTTTGCTTATACTTCTTAGTCCTGGACTGACTTGCCCCAGATTGTAGTTTCTTTTTTAATCTATTCTCCTTCCTTTGGAGATCTCATCCAGACTCCCTCTGTATGCCCTTTGTTGCCGAATTTACATCTCCAGCCCTGGATGTTCCTTTGCCTCAGACTCCAAATCTATATTCAAAGTCTACCATTTAGATCATTTAAACTTTTCAAGAGCGACTCCTGATCTTCTCCCAAATATCTGAGCTGCTCAAAGCTTTCCATCTCAGTAGATGAAAAATTCACCCCTCTAGTGCTTAGGTCAAAATCTTTGAGTCACCCTTGATTCCTCTCTTTATTACTCCCATTGCACATCCGATTCACCAGGAAGTCTTCTTGTGTTTTCCCTAAACATATATTCAGAGCCCAGTTACTCCTCACCACCTCCATTGCTATCACTGTGGGTCAGACTTGCTAGATTTTAGCAACCATCTCATAACTGTTTTCCTATTCCCACCCTTGCCTCCTGCTGTTCTGTTGCCCACAAAGAAGTATAAGCGATCCTTTTGAAACATAAGTCAGATCATGGCATTTCTTTCCCAAAAAATCCTGTAAAGGCTCCTCACCTACCTCAGAGTGAAAGTCCAAGTTCTTATATGGCTTGTAAAGACCTCTATGTACTCTCCTCCTCCCTCCATTAGCTCTCTGATCTTCCCTCCTTCTTTTCTTCCTCATCCTACTGTGCTCCAGCCACAGAGTCTTTCTGGCTATTTCTTGAACATAGTAAACATGATCCCTCCTCTGAGCTTTGAGTTGTTTCCTTTGCCTGGGACTTGCTCACCCTTATAGGCAAGTCTGTACATGAGACCTGCTCTGACCACTCAATTTAAAATGGCAACAAAAGCCTTCCTGGCACCTTTCCTTTCTAGCTTTGGACCTATTACATAATCTGTGTATTTTTTGTGTTGATTATCATCTGCCTTCCCTGCTAGTATGAAAACTCCACAAAGGTTGAGATTTTTGTTAGATTCACTGTTGTATCCCAAGGACATAGGTCAGTATCTAACCTGCAGTGGAAACTCACCAAATATTTATCAAATTATTTGATAAATGAATGTGATGATCAGATTAAAATGATACTTTATAGTCACTAGAGAAATCAGTCTCTGACATCCCCAGGAACAAAATCAACATTCTTTGGAATAGTCATTGATAAAGGGTTCATAACTTTTTGTGCCATGGACTTCTTTGGCAGTCTGTTGAAGCCTACAAGCCCCTTCACAGATTAGTATTTTTAAATGCATGAAATAAAATCAATCAACTAAAAATGGAGTAAATTATTTTATCAGAACATTTTTAAAATTATAAAACAAATTTGTAGCTAATAGTAATACACATACTTTGTTATCCATTAATTGACAACATCTGGTAGTGGTTCTAATAATGACCATAATTTTGAAGTACTGATGTGTATGAATGATATTTCAAGATATCTGTAATAACTCTAATGTGATACGAATGTATCTGTAATTGCCATTGTGAACAAAGTCACAGGTACTGCTAATAGCACCATGGTTTCTTGCCTATATTCATAAATGAAGTAAATGTTAAATTTTAGTTGGTTTAAAAAAACTGAAAATGAGGTTGTATTTTCTACAGATACTTAAATGAACGCTTTGGAAACACTTGTAAAGAGTAGAAATAAAAGCAGAAAGACTTTCCCCTTTCTTACTTCCCCAAAAGTTGCTACTGAATTGTTGCAGATAAGGAAATTGTAAGAGAATTGAAAAAATAATAAAAATCTGGAAGAATTCTGTACCAAGACTGTTTTTGCTTTTGCAAGTGTCTAAATTCTTGTTCTACTTTAATAGAATCAGATCTGCAAATTATCAAAGAGTGATGATGTATATGGTTCATATAAAGCAGACAATGTGGAACTCCAAGTGTCTGAACAATCAGATCAAAATACCCAGACTATATATCAAGAAAGCAGGCTGAGTGTGATGGTTCACGACTGTTATCCCAGCACTTTGGGAGGCTGAGGCAGGAGGATTGCTTAGGAACTCAAGGCCCAGGCAACATAGTGAGATCCGTTTCTACAAAAAGAAAGAAAAGAAAAGAAAAAAAAAAAAAGAAAAGAAAAGAAAAAGAAACTCTTTAGTTTAATGAGATCCCATTTGTCAATTTTGGCTTTTGCTGCCGTTGCTTTTGGTGTTTTAGACATGAAGTCTTTGCCCATGCCTATGTCCTGAATGGTACTACCTAGGTTTTCCTCTAGGATTTTTATGGTATTAGGTCTAACATTTAAGTCTCTAATCCATCTTGAATTAATTTTCGTATAAGGAGTAAGGAAAGGATCCAGTTTCAGCTTTCTACTTATGGCTAGCCAATTTTCCCAGCACCATTTATTAAATAGGGAATCCTTTCCCCATTTCTTGTTTCTCTCAGGTTTGTCAAAGATCAGATGGCTGTAGATGTGTGGTATTATTTCTGAGGACTCTGTTCTGTTCCATTGGTCTATATCTCTGTTTTGGTACCAGTACCATGCTGTTTTGGTTACTGTAGCCTTGTAGTATAGTTTGAAGTCAGGTAGCGTGATGCCTCCAGCTTTGTTCTTTTGACTTAGGATTGTCTTGGAGATGCGGGCCCTTTTTTGGTTCCATATGAACTTTAAAGCAGTTTTTTCCAATTCTGTGAAGAAACTCATTGGTAGCTTGATGGGGATGGCATTGAATCTATAAATTACCTTGGGCAGTATGGCCATTTTCACGATATTGATTCTTCCTATCCATGAGCATGGTATGTTCTTCCATTTGTTTGTATCCTCTTTGATTTCACTGAGCAGTGGTTTGTAGTTCTCCTTGAAGAGGTCCTTTACATCCCTTGTAAGTTGGATTCCTAGGTATTTTATTCTCTTTGAAGCAATTGTGAATGGAAGTTCATTCCTGATTTGGCTCTCTGTTTGTCTGTTACTGGTGTATAAGAATGCTTGTGATTTTTGCACATTAATTTTGTATCCTGAGACTTTGCTGAAGTTGCTTATCAGCTTAAGGAGATTTTGGGCTGAGACAATAGGGTTTTCTAAATATACAATCATGCTGCACAGCAAAAGAAACTACCATCAGAGTGAACAGGCAACCTACAGAATGGGAGAAAATTTTTGCAATCTACTCATCTGACAAAGGGCTAATATCCAGAACCTACAAAGAACTCAAACAAATTTACAAGAAAAAAACAAACAACCCCATCAAAAAGTGGGCAAAGGATATGAACAGACATTTCTCAAAAGAAGACATTCATACAGCCAACAGACACATGAAAAAATGCTCATCATCACTGGCCATAAGAGAAATGCAAATCAAAACCACAATGAGATACCATCTCACACCAGTTAGAATGTCAATCATTAAAAAGTCAGGAAACAACAGGTGCTGGAGAGGATGTGGAGAAATAGGAACACTTTTACACTGTTGGTGGGATTGTAAACTAGTTCAACCATTATGGAAAACAGTATGGCGATTCCTCAAGGATCTAGAACTAGATGTACCATATGACCCAGCCATCCCATTACTGGGTATATACCCAAAGGATTATAAATTATGCTGCTATAAAGACACATGCACATGTATGTTTATTGCAGCACTATTCACAATAGCAAAGACTTGGAATCAACCCAAATGTCCATCAGTGACAGATTGGATTAAGAAAATGTGGCACATATACACCATGGAATACTATGCAGCCATCAAAAAGGATGAGTTTGTGTCCTTTGTAGGGACATGGATGCAGCTGGAAACCATCATTCTTAGCAAACTATCACAAGAACAGAAAACCAAACACCGCATGTTCTCACTCATAGGTGGGAACTGAACAATGAGATCACTTGGACTCAGGAAGGGGAACATCACACACCGGGGCCTATCATGGGGACGGGGGAGGGATTGCATTGGGAGTTATACCTGATGTAAATGACGAGTTGATGGGTGCAGCACACCAACATGGCACAAGTATACATATGTAACAAACCTGCACGTTATGCACATGTACCCTACAACTTAAAGTATAATAATAATAAATAAATTTAAAAAAAAAAGGATTTATTCAAAATGGCTTTAGAAGACATATGGAAGAAATGGAATGGTTTGGATGTCTTATAAGGTCCTTGGGATAAGTCAGGGAGAAATAAAGCTCTTTTAAATTAAAAAAAAAAAAAAGAAAGAAAGAAAGAAAAGAAAAAGAAAGAGCTAGCCACGATGTCACTTGCCTGTAATCCTAGCTACTAGGGAGGCTGAGGCAGGAGGATCCCTTGAGCCCAGGAGTTTGAGGTTGTTGTGAGTTATGATTGTGCCACTACACTCCAATCCAGGCAACAGAGCAAGACCCTATCTCTTAAAAGAAGAGAATAGAAAGCAGTGCCTCCATGTGCTTCAATGTGCATTTATGTATTTAAGATAAAACTTTTATGATGTATATTTATAATTTCCTATCATTTTCACTCACAGTTTTGTGGTTTTCTCTTTCTTTTCTTTTCTTTCCCTTTCTTTTTCTTCCCTCTATTTTTCTTCTTTTTTTTTTTTTTTAATTCACCAACTACCCACCTTCCCTAATTCATAGGTTAGAATGACTTCTCTACAATTCTTCCTGTTTTTTCCAATTTCTTCTGGATGTTTCTTTGTCTCAAACTACATAGACGTTGTGGAAATCAATATCTTCATTTCAAGTCTAGGTGGGTCAAATTTGATTCTCTTGTATTTTCACTCTTAAAATAGTGTCTTCAACTTTCACCTGTGATCTATCTATAAGGATCAAACGTAAAGACTTCAAGAGGGCATCTGCCCAAAAATTTCTGTATATCTAGTACAGAAAACAGGGTGGTATTGCTGATGTGTACTCAGTGCATACAATAGTATAGTAGTGTTGTACATGCTTTGCAGACAGTAGCATTATTGTTGTAGCAGTACATAGGACAGGACAGTTTTATTGCACTATAACCAAAACATAGGTTTAATATTAATGTTGTTGTATACCCAGTGCATATAACAACATAAAATTGTTGTTATATATTCAATGCACACCACAGAGTAGAATGCTCAATTTTTGTTGAATGACATAAATGATTTAAATGGACACAGCATCACCTACATGCTTCACCTACAGAGACCTAACTTGTAATGGGATTACTATTGTTGTTTTAATAAATTAATTAATTAATACAATTTCAAAAAGTGCTTAGCTTTATTTTTCAACACGGTAAATATGAATATAACCCATATCAGTAAAAGTTGTTTGGGGTCTTTGATGATACCTTAAGACTATAAAGAGGTCCTCACACCAAAAGGGGGAGAAGCACTGCAATCTTGCATGCTCCTGGTTCCTGAGAGGTCCATACTGCAGTCTGCCATACTGTTGTATTTCCAGTGCTTACGTGGTGTTTTGGCAAAACCTGGGCATGTGTCGTCAAGTGGCTGATGAGGATGTGATTCTGAGAAAGGCACCACCGGATGAAAGATAGGAATCTCAGCTGGGCGCGGTGGCTCATGCCTATAATCCCAACACTTTGGGAGGCCAAGGATGGCAGATCATGAAGTCAGGAGATCGAGACCACCTTGGCTAAAACGATGAAACCCCATCTCTACTAAAAATACAAAACAACTAGCTGGGTGTGGTGGTGGGCGCTTGTAGTCCCAGCTGCTTGAGAGGCTGAGGCAGGAGAATCACTTGAACCCAGGAGGCAGAGGTTGCAGTGAGCCAAGATCGTGCCACTGCACACACCAGCCTGGGCGACAGAGCGAGACTCCGACTCAAAAAAAAAAAAAAAAAAAAAAAAGATACAGATCTCTTTAACGTGAGTAAGGTTTAGATTTTCATCTTCGCAGAAGAAACAGCAACGCAGAGAATAGACAAATCTTCCAAGGTCTCAATTCCTACAAGTTCCCCCAGCTGCTGAGTGTGAAGCCCCACGAGGTTCTTTGAAAAGTGTTCCTTTGCCAGTCTAAACTGTTCTGGGACTTCATTATAGCAACGCCTGCTCACCACAGGCAAGGAACCAGCAACCTGATGAAGGATTTATTGAAAATGTGGGTAAATCAGAGTTTTTGTTCCCATGTGAATGATTCCCCTGGCAGGCTTGAGCTTCAGAAGCTCTATAAATACTTACTAAGAAATTAATTGACTAAAGAAATAAATGAAAAAAAAAACAATAGTTATAAATCAAGGAAATGTAAGATATATATATTAAATTGTCACAATGGATGAAAATATCCCAAAAGAGGTCATTTGGTTGTGAGTTAGGTTTTAAAGTATATGTGATATTTGAAATGAATAATTGAAGATAGATTCAATAATTTTAAAAACTACCACCCAATGGTAAAAGATACAAAACGTTATGTAATTTACAAGGCAGATGTCCTATATCTCTTGAATTATTTTAGATTGGGACACAAAAAGGCAAGGCAGTCAAGATGATATTAAATGATTCAAAAATAACATTATTTCAATTAAACAAATAAAGGCCCACAAGACCTATACAACAAGCTGAGAAAGTTAGGTGCTTATCATGTCAGGATTCTATACTACCATCCTTTAGGAAAAAAAATATTATTGAAATACTAAATTGTATTGAAACACTGTTTTTAAAAGAATTAGGCAATGCATGGAACATACTTTTCAGTCTTTTTCCCTGAGTTTCAAAACACAATTCAGTTATTGTTTCTTTTCCAAGAAGTCAAACAAATATTGCTATTTACAAATAAGGCAAATAGCATCAAGAGAAGAAAATATATTTATTTTTACTTTTTCTGCCACTGAAGACACACTAACACTAGCAGACAAGACTGTTAATACATAATAAGGCCACAATCAATGCCTCATGATTTTTATTATTCTACATCAACTTAAACAGGGGAATTCTAATTCTTTTGACTATGCACTTCCTCTCTTTCTGTTTTCTTTTTAAAAAAAAATATTAATGTTAAAACTTTCAGGGCTACAATATTGTAATCTATTCTTTCACAGCACTATTTGCCTATGAAAAGAAATTCCACCAAGTTCAGACATTATCTTAGCAAAACAGTAGAATATTCTTCTACTAATAAAAAAATTAACCCCTGCAGTTTTAACCAACACCTATGTGTAAATAGTCTTCTCATTATATCACGTTTACAACATTTCCACTACTCAGTTAAGGTGCATAAGAGCAGAAACTGTAACTTCTCAGCACTAGGACCTAGCCATCTAGTCGTTGCCTGGGTCAAAATAAGTTCAACAACTGTTAAATGGCAAGTTTAGATGGTGCCATCTGAATCCTCCACAAGCAATCAAATCCAGTGTTTTATTCTCCATTCTTACTTATCTGTGTTGATTGCTTCACCACCTACCCGTCTGTTAAGGCCAAAAATGTTGGCTTCATCAATGACCGTACACTCTCCTCCCTTTAAAATTCTTACCCTATTATTTGCCTAATCCTACAGATTCTCTGCAAATTCCCTATTAGTACACAAATTTAGCTTTCATTATTACTCATCAAAATACTACTTTTGTCTCTTTCACTGTCACCAATAAAATGCCTTCCCTACCTTCTCCAACCTATTTCATTATAAAGCTAGTTGTGCTTGCTTTCTAAAAAGTGGATATGTAATATCACTTTTGCTTTCCTCCCAGTTTCCCCTATGTTTAGATTTTTAATGGCTCCCTATTTTCTGTATTATCTAAATGCTCAGCATGTCCTGCTGGGCTTCACTATTACCTTTAAATAACAGCTCCCCTACCAGCCCTTGCCTAGACTCTCCTTATGCCTTATATGAGCAACAAATGTCTCTGTCTTAAGCTGGTTTCCCCAGAAGCAGATTCTGAGACAAGGATTTGAGAACTGGTGCTATATTATTTGGGAAACGATCCCAGGAAGCAACAGTAAATGTCGGGAGAGAAATATAGAAAAGGAAAGAGAACCAATAATTTGTGCCTTGTCAAGCAGGTGTTAGATGTAGGGCAACTGAGTTCAATCTTATTGGGGAGTTCTAAAGATAGTGAGGAACACTCTTCCTTATTATCCAACCCCCAATCCCTTCTGCCTCCAAGGTCAAGGAAGGTAGAGTGTGTATTCTCCAATCCATTTGTCACTGGCCAAGAACTGCTACTGCATACGTTCATCACTTACCATTTCCAGCCTGCCCAATACACAGAAAGTCTCAGGTAGAGAGTTATAGACGGTTCTAGCAGAATGCCAGAATGACATGGGTAGGCATTGATGCAGGACTGATTTTATGCACATACCACACAGCCTCGCGTATACACTATTATTGTACATAAACCGTTAGTTGTGTAGGAACCTTCGTTGTTGTTCCAGTGAAATTCTACTCAGTCTTCAATCCCAATGTCAAATGTCATTGATTCCATTTCTGAGGAAGAATTACTGATTCCTCCCCTGTACTTCCATAATACTTCCTTGGAGATTAAGATTTCAACTTGTACTCATGGTTCCCCCTCTGTATCACTATGCAATGTAGTAATCTCCATTTAACAAATCAGGAAACAGTGAGATAGATCATGCCAGAGATTACATCATTCCTAAAAGTTGGAATGTGGAACTCCAACCTAGCCCTCTTAAAGTCTTCTACTTTGCCCAACAAATCAGATATCCTCAACCTGAACTGACTATGTATCTGCTATATTAAATAATTAAAGACCAACTGGCCTAAATAAATGCCCTGCTATTCAGGGAGTCAGCACGACAATGTGGAACAGAGCTACCTGTCTTATAAGCAAGAAGTCCAGTTTCTCCTTCTTCATGCTCTTCACTCCTCTGGGCTGTTCATAATCTTGAGGGTTTCACAAACCAAAAGAAGAACCTTACAAATTTCCACACTCAAGCCTGCAAAGACCCAGTATCTCAAGTAAGCACTTCCATTGGGTCTTGTTGCAGCACGGTGGACAATGGAATGTGGCCCCACAGTCTCCTAGTCAATATTGGTCTCCTGCTATGGTCATCTCACTGCTCTAGATGCTTTCCAGCTGCTCTTCAAGAAAGCACGCTGAAGCAGTAAGTGCTCAATCCTTTCAGTCTCCTACACAGTCAACTCAGGGTGTTCTCAGTTCCAAGGCAGCAGGACAGGATGGTTCAGGCACCTGTCACTTCATATGACTAGTGTGCTCTTTTTCCTTCCCTTCTTTTGCTTCTTATAACCATCTCTTGAGGCCTCATGTCAATATCACACTGTTGTTCTTTTTAACTCTATTTACAGGTACGAATCTCAGTCCACAAATTCAAGTGAGCGAGAAATCTACAATCTTTACATTATAAAACTTTTTTGTTGTAAGAGCCCCCTTTCCTGCATGAGTAGTGGGAAACTTAAACTCAGTCCCATTCGTGATTTTCTGTGCCTTAGTGTGTTCTGAGAGAATGCCTTGGGATTAAGGAGTGGGATCTCTCTGATCCTTAAGCATCTGTCCACACACAGACAGCTACTGAGACACCCTCTGTCTTTCTCCACATGGCCCCTCTGGCATGCTGGCTCACTCCTGCCAGGTACACGTGGGACATAAAAGCTCTCTCGGAGTTTGTCCATTGAAACCACCTTCTCAAATACCCCACACAGTCATTTCCTCTCAGGGGTTTTCCACCATTCAACCTTACTTCTATTGACTGAGGCCTTGGTCTCCACCACACAGGGACTTATACAAACTATCTTGCTTTCTCCTTCCAAGTGGAGACACATCTCTCTAGTCTTACGGGCTTTAGTCCAGCTCTCCCTACTGCTTCTGGCCAAGATACTCTGTCCAGCCTGCCAATTCTCTCTCCTCTGTGGGGCTTTTAAATGACGGATAAACTAACTAATAAAAAGCCAGAAATACTGGAATGTCATTTCTTCTTTCTGCTTTTTCACACCCCTTCCCTGAGTTGGATGAGAGGAAGAGAATCAAAGATTCAGGGAGAAAACAATTCTAGATTAATATTACAAATTGTTTCTCCAGACACACTTAGAAACACAAAGAAATAGGGATAGCCATTTCATCCCATTGGGGTTATAAGCTCTGTCCTTCTTACTCTACTTAAGCTAATATCCTAAATCCTTGTGCACAAATGTCCTCTTTATATCCCACTTCCTCTCCAAAATATATCCTCTTTCCCTGCTCCTATTCTTGTAGGAGTAATTCCAGAAGGCCCTGACCATCGCTCCACTTTTAGGGAGGAATTGCTCCCTAAAAGTCCAAGGTGGTTTTCTGGCTACAAATATATTCTCTAATGGGATAGTCTACATCAAACAACAATAAGAAAAAAAATCAAATGTGTCAATTGATATAAGTTGATAAACCTTAATATCAACACATTTGCTGCCAAAGGATGTGGAAAAATGAGCAGGTGGAGATTAATCAGTGATTGGGAAACAAAATTCTGAGTCAGAACCTGGTCTTCTATTTCAAACTATATCCCTTCATCATAAAAGACATGCGTGTTTCTAGATAAAGCATCCCTTTACTCTTTTCCAAAAGGGGAAAAATATCTCTGTGAGTGTCTGCTCCTATATTCTAACAAGTGCCATCTTAGAAAACAAAAGGAAATATTAGAAAATTGCTGAACAATGCTGCTAGCTGCTATTCAGTTATAAAGATCATAGTCATTTTGTTTGTGAGATACTCTAAAGATGTTATTCAGAGGCTGCTTAGGAGAAAAAAAGAAAAATGCAAACTGTTAGATCTCAGTTAAATAACTGAGTTTATCGCAATTTAAGCTAATAGTTATTCAGTATTCAGTCAACTATTTGGTGCAAACAAATAAATGTTCTTCCACTTGTTAGTCCCTAGGGGCTTTCTTAATCCTATCTGGATTTACTTTCTGTGAATTTCTGAGTAATCAGAAGTTATAGGTTGGATACATCTTGTGCTAGGGACACCCATGGTGTAACTGCTTCATTTTTTCTTTTCATTTCAAAGGAAATGGTCCATCCAAAGTGAAAATTGTTATGTTTTTTTGGTGGTAGAGTATATTTTCCTCTTTGTTGGTGTTGTTATTGTTGCTGTTGTTTTAATCAGATAGTTATTTCAAACAGAAGCAATCAAGTTCCTTTTTTCATTGCCATCTCCCTCTACCCCTCCTACTCAATCCATGCTGTTAAGAAAATATCCTTGTTAGTAATGTGATTCATCTATTTTGTGTGTATGCAGCTGAAGCAGCTGGAAAGATCATCATAAAGAAATCTTTTCAGATCGTCTATATAGAGCTAAAATATCATTAGCAGTATGACAATATCTCAAGGTTACAGGTATTTGCTGAGGTCTAACATGTCTTTTGAAGAAAAGAGGAAAAATTGATACTCATCAGAGATGAAGAAAGAGAACACTTAATTCCAAGCTCCATAATCTGAAAGTGTGCTATGCATCTCCATCTGGTCTTACAATTGCAGCTATAGTCAACCTCTCCTCTTCTCATCTATGCATTAACTGGAGACAAGTCTTTTCTCTGCACATAAACAGAAAATGTACTTCCCCCTGCCCAAATAGCACGTAAAATTTCCACTGTGGTAGACATGACCCTATGTTTTCAGATGGATGGCTACCATGTTCACATGCTACCACTCAATAACATGCTTTGGCTTGCAGATTGAATTTTCTCACTCCATCGGGAGTAGAACTATGAGGGAATGGGATACAGGACAATAAAGTATGACTACAGGAAAGATGAACAAGATCTAAAAAAAAAAAAAAAAGGGCACTATCTAGAGAAGTCAGATCAAAAACTAGAGTGAACAAAGTAGTGTGAAGGTAGAAAACTGTCATGGAGTTCTTCAAATCTGCACTGAAAACATTCACTCAAATGCTATTCCTAGTGTTTCCTTTCTATATAAAGGATAGATTGTAAACAGTAGTTGTTCCTTGTGCTAACTGAAACAATTTGCTGAAAACCAGCTTTCCAATTAAATATTGCATTAAATGAGTCACAGCCAAATAAATTACAAGGAAAGAGGGTGCTATGTTATGTTTTCTTCAATATGGTAGAAAATTTCCTGCTTTAAATCAAAGTCAGTGCAGTTGAAAGAACTATCATTATATCTTATTTATAGATATTTCTTCTTTCTCTTGCTTTGTCCAAGTGGAAAATTAGCTCTAAATGGAGGAAAACAGAGAGGAGATATTATGTTATCTTTCTCAGTACTTCTACTTTAGTTGAGATCAATCAGAGAAGAAATGATTGTTGAAATACAGTCAATTATTTCATGGGTAGTTTAAATTTGTCAAAAGTTGTAACTTATGATTTTCTGTTCAAATTTTCTCCAGCCCACATATCCAGAACTCATGAGAGTGTTAACTAACCAGACTTAAAGTTCCTAAATGCACTTAAATTTGAGAAGATAAGCAATTTGTCAGTCACAAAGGACCCTACCAGGTAACTGGGGACACAACCTAGGTACAGAAAACCCAATCAAAACTAATTAATTTAAAAGTACAAGATCCCTAGAAAAAAATAGTAGGTTTTGAAATGTAGGATTCATTAAGTCAAACCTCTCACAATGGTAAAACCCCCTGAAGAAAAAATTTAGTCAAGTGATGTTTAGTTGTCATAACTCGTGTATAGTATGTGGGTGGGGGTAGGGGTGTGTGTGTAGAAGAGAAAGCATGAAAAAGTGGTATTTGAGTGCCTGTGATATGCCAGGGACTAAGGCTCCAGAACATAATGCTAAATAAGCCAGTGAGAAAGCACAGTCCAGTGGCAGAGAAGACTTCAACCCACTGTCAAGAGATCTGATGACCTTACGCCTTGCAACATTATTGACCTAAATAGCCACCCTCTCCTGTCCTTCCAAACACCTAAGCTGCTTCAAAATCCTAACCTGATGTTCTTACACATGGTTACTCTCCAACCGCATCCCTCCTTTGCCTTAATTAATTCATTATTTCCTCCCATTAGTTATCTTTACCTAACAAATTCTCCGCTTGCCTTTTAGGACATAGCTTTAAAATGACAGTCTTTGGGAAGTCTTCCCTTGCCTTTCTAGGCAGGTGGGTCCTTCCTTCTCTGTGGTCTGGTTCAGTAGATATGAACATTCCTCTGTTTGATGGTCTTTTTCCCCACTGGACCAGAAACTTCTAAAAGACAGAGATTATGATCTATTTATCTTAGCATCCGCAGCACATAGCGCAGCTTCTGGAACAAGATAGTGTCAGGAGTTTAGAGGATAAATCAATGATGTTAAGAACAAACTCCAAGCAAAATAAGTAATAACATCTCTGCAAATGCTGAGAGTTTTATAGGAAAAAATATAAAATCATGTGAAAATTCCTTGAATATGTAAAACCCCAGGCAAACCATTAACAGGCAAGTGTTTATTGTGTGCCAACATATACTAAGCACACAATGTGCGGTATTGGACAAAGCCAAGGTTATGTGGCTTGTACTTCCTGTAACTTTGTTAAAAGTCTTTCCATAAAATAAAATAATCCTGTCTCCTTCATTTTAAATATGTTTCCCAGGAGCCTTCAGGTTCCCTGGAATTTCTATTAATAATTCCATTTATCCCAGTAATACAATATGTGTCAAACATCACAGTGTCTATGAGAGATTAATAACCTAAGTTTTTCTTGACATGAGAAAAGATTGATGGGAAAAAAAAATCTCTGGAAAGAGATTTTGATGCCAAATTAAGACTTCAAGGTGAATTGATAAGAGCATTTTAAGAACCGGCATGTCGTCCTATAAAGTTTCTTTTAGGTACCACATCCAGTTCACCAGGTGCCCTGGATTCAACTTTGTGTCTCCGGGGCCTCAGCACTTGAATTCTAACTGGGCTCCTGTGCTCTTTCTTCGTGTGGACAAAGCCTGTCTTGCTTCCAACTCTCTAGGCTTTTAAATCTGTTCCTCTTTCCTATGTTTGCTTATTCTTCTGTTAATTGGGTTTTGAGATATACTTTTTTCTAACGTACCTTCTAATTCCATTCCAGTTACTTTTCTCAGGCTGCTTTGAGTACATCTCTAGGGTAGGACCCTCTGCCCTCAGGATTTCTCTTTCACCCAATCAGGACCAGACAACTTGTGAAATGTGACATGTGGTGTCATCCTAGTGTCCACAGCTTTGAACCCAGTGCCTGGCATGTTGTGGGCACACAATAAATATATAATAAATAGATTAATTATGTATTTCTGTCTTACATCATTACTATCACATTGGACTACAGACAGTAGGACATTAACGAAATGGGGTTTTAGTTCCAAGATAAGGAACATAAAAAAAAAAAGAAAGCTGGAAATGAAGTACTGGAGCAAGTCAATAAGGTAGTGAGGAGCAAGAAAATGAAAAGAAAAAAAAAAAGTAAAGATGAGGTAGAGGTAGAGTTGGGGGAAAGATAAAGAAGCTTAAGTTTCAGGGCACCTCATTTGCACAGGCCCCTTCCAAGGCCCTGTGCCTAATTTTATGTTTAGGACTTCATATTTTATTTATTAAAGAGAATGCTACCAATTATATATTCTTAAAGCCTCACAAAAATGGGATCTTCCCCGGCTAAAAGACAAAAATAGAAATAATTATGCATGTTGTTACTCAGCAAACATTTATCGAATATTAGATCCTTTTCAGGTTATTGGAGACCCAAAGTCAAATAAGAAAGTCTAGCAAACATATTATTTGTTAACAATTTTATTCATATGTCATACTGATATATTACTTTAAAATGTGCAAAGTACCCATACCTCAACTGTTGATTCTCACTACAAATCAATGTCTGGATCTTCACCAAAATACAACTGAGAAGGTATTAGCCTCATTGTACAGATGAGGAACCTGAAGCATAGAAATAAATTATTTAGATGGAAAAATCTACCCCCCAACCCCCATAACATGCCCAGGCCCTAAGCCCCAAAACCCATGAATGTTATTTTACATGGAAAAGGGGATTTTGCAGATGTGATCAAGGTTATGGACCTTGAGATGGGGAGATTATTCTGGATTTTCTAGGTGGGCCAATTCCAGTCACGAGTTCCTAAAAGTGAAGAACGTTTTCCTGCTAAGGAGGGTTAGAGAGATGAGCTGGAAAGAAAAAGAGGATCTACATAACAAATGTACTTATTTAATGCATTGCTAGAATTCTGAAAAAGAAAGGGAAATCCCTATAATAAAATTAATGAATGAAGGTTCTTTAAAAACAAACAAACAAACTCAAGAACAGTAAGCTAAAGCCAAACACTGATTAGTGATGTTAAACTCAGAGTTACCCTTGGCACAAATGCTAGCCACCACGAAATCAAGGGCAAACCTGAAACTCATCCACTGAAACTCATCCACTGAGCCAGGATAGCTGAAGGAAAATAAAGTGGATCCATATCTATAGTGCCCTGATATAGCCAAATACATTTCTAAAAAATACTCCCGAACATTTGTTTGAAGTTTTATAGAAACTTCAAACAAAAAACAAGAGAACATCTTAAAAGCTGCCAGAGGAAAAAAGACAGATCTATACAAAAGAAAAGAAACATAATTAGTGGAAAACTGATATCTCAAAAGCCATAAGGGAAACAAAAGTCGGTTTAATGACATCTTCATGGTGCTGAAACGTAACTCTCAACTTAGAACTGTGTACAACAAAATTATCCTTCAAGAGCAAAAAGAAAAATAAAGACATTTTTGACAAACAAAAATTGAGAGTTTATAAAAAAATAGAATTTCATTAAAATAACCCCTAAAAACTTCACAGTACTTCAAGTGGAAGAAAAATGACTCCAGAAAGAAAATCCAAAATTGAAAGAGGATATAAGCAAAACTCTGGTAAACATGTAACAAATCTTTAAAAAATTATGCTTATACTCAATTAAAATATGAATAATGTCCAGTTTATGTGATTGGAAAAAAAGAGATCTACAATATTGAGAAATTTTCAGCATATAGAGTAAAAAACTGTTGATTGAAATTAAAGTGTAATAAATTCTGTATTGTCTTATTCTGTTTGGGCTATTATAACAAAATACTATAAACTGGTAGCTTATAAACAGAAATGTATTTCTCCCTGTTCTGGAGACTGGGAAGTCCATGATTAAGGCATAAACAGGTGTGATGTCTGGTTAGTGCTTGCCTTCTCATAGACGGGGCCTTCTTGTATCCTCACATGGTGGAAGGGGCAGAGAAGTTTCTTTGGATCAATTTTATAAGGGCACTAAACTCATTCATGAATGCTCTACTCCCCTGACTTAATCACACCCCAAAGCCTCCACTTCCTAATACTATCACTGTGGGGGTAAAGGTTTTAACCTTTAAATTTTCAGAAAATGCAAACATTCAGATCATAGAACATATTATTCAAGTCGATATCAAGTTGTTAACTTCAGATCTTTCAAGTTTTAGGTGTGCATGGTAAAATTTCAAAGATTATCCATAAAATAATAGAATGGGGGTTTATAACTTCCAAATATGTGAGAGAAAAAAATAAGATGAAAACAAGCAAAAAAAAATCTATAAAAACAAAAGCAAGAAATACAAAAGAAGAAAACAGGAAATGGGCAAAGAAGAAGTGAACTGAAATGGCAGAAATGAAATACAGGGATTATCAGTTTGGATTTTTTAAAACTTTAAAAAATAAACTGCCCATAAACTATAGAGACATACCCAGCACGTAAGGACACAAATAAGCAGAGTTAAAAAATACAAGTCATATACCAACCAAACGAGAGCTGGGGTAGCTATAGCAATGTTTTTAAACACACTTCTGGGGAACACATGGCTCAAAGAATAAATCAAATGGATTTTTAAAAATACGTGGAACTGAGAGACAAGGAAAACATTACACATTAAATCTCCTGTGAAATAAAGCAATATTTATTAGAAATTTCTAGCATTGAATTATATCACCAGTGAGTGAAAATTAATTATTTAAGAGTCTAGCTTTACAATTTGAGAGGAGAGGAGGAAAAAAATAAAACCAAGGAAAGTAGATTTTATGGTATAATAAAGAGGAGAAATTTTAACAAACTAAAATAGAAAACAAAGATAACAGAGAATCAGCAAAGCCAAACCTGGTTATTTGAAGAAAAACAATAAACCAGACAAAACTTTGGAGACAGTTTAAAGAAAAAAGACAGGTGGAGAAGACACAGATGAATAATATTATGAAAGGGATAGGAATACAGCCGCCGCGCAGGAAATTCTGCTGGTGCTTTGCCGGCATCCACTACCGGCCACAGCTATGACAGAGCCTCACAGTTTCACTCTCCTTTGTGTTACATGGCCCACTGTTCGTAGATGAAATCATGGCAATTCAATAAACTATTTAAGTTTTCTGTCGTAGGACTGAGAGAAAGGAGGAGAAGCAGATGTTTGAGAATAAATATTTCGAGAATGAAACCAGTATGGCATCTAAGAAGTTGGATGCACACGGCCACGAAAATTCATTTCATGTAACTGCACAAGAACCCTAACTTGTGACCCTGCTCAGCCCTATTGTTTAGACAGAGGTCATGCTACTTCCTCCAGGAAGAGTCCCTTAGGGACACCTATCAGTTAACTCCCCCACCCCCAGTTCTGACCTGGCATCTTCCCTTTCTGCCGTCTTGAAACCCAAATTGTCCCCTCCTACAGCACTTACGATGTAAGGATTATAAACTATCTTTCTAGTTACCTGTAGCCCCCAGCCGATGGTCATTTCCATTAAGACTGTATTTTCTTCATCATTGTACTCTCCACAGTTGGCACCTGGCATATACTAGGTAGTCAGTAAATATGTGTCACATGATTGAGTGTAAACCCAAAAGTCAGAGATGGAAATGGCCATGACTCAATCCTGCAGCAAGAATATTTCAGGGAGTGGTCAAGGAGAGATATGAGTTGCAAAAATGTGTCATCAAATCCTTGCAGGGATGAATCTGAATCTAAGTACCTTGCTGAGTGTGAGGTCAATGTCAACAGAAGAGGAGAAAAGCACAAAGGTAAGTGCTAGATGGGAACTTGGCAGTCTGAATCTATCATCCTCATTGCCCAGCCGCTTGGATCAAGGGTCATTTTAGAGGAACAGACACCCTCTGACCATCTGAAAAGCACAGCTCTATGAACCCAGCATTGACAAGAGGCTGCATGATGGGTTTGATTTAAGATTTATTTGGTAAAAGATGTCCTTTTACCAGCACACATACACACTTTGAAATAGTGTTTTTTCTTTACCTTAATGGTCTGCGCACACAGAAGTTTCATGATGAAATAGGTTAATGGGTACAGAAACTCCTGAGGAAGCAAGCAATAGCTTCTTTCCACCTCTTGTCATCCCACCTGTCTGAGACAGGCATTGTATACAATTAGAGTATTTCTTTATGTGGAAAGCTCCCCTTTGCACAGGATATGTGAATCCAAATATTTTGAGCTATGCCCTGGCATGATTATATAAAACGCATAATTATAAAGGAATTTAATCTTCCTGTAGCCAGAAAACATGGTACACATACTTATGTCATTTTTTAAAAGAGTATGTTCCTATCTTTGTAGTAAGTAAAATAAACTAATTCCTCCTCATTTTTCCAGGGCACCTTCTGCAGTCTGAAAGAAGCAGGCTTCATGGCCAGAGACAGTGTAATTTGCGAGGTTAATTTGGTTGGGGCTATAATGATATTTGTGCAGTGAAAAATGCTATTTGAATATCTGTGCAAGATGGAAGTGAACGACACAGATGACATAGGGTTGACATAAAGCTGTGCTTTACTGATGTGTACGAATGTTACATGAGTCCTTTCTCCTGAAAGTGGCAGCTTCCCAGTCAAAGTTGAAGACCCACTGTGTTTGTTGACATGGGATTACTGGATACTGAGGTTTAACCCTTCTGGTTGTTAAAAATAATGGATTTCAATGGTAAATTCAATCTGATTTTTTCTTTTTATCCTCCTACTCTATTTATGTATTGGACCAAATGAATGGGTTATACTGATATCTTATAAACCCAGCATATATAAGTTTCAAAATCATGAAGGGCCTGGAGCCTGCTTATTCTCAGTGCAGATGTAAAATAAGAGGGAATTAATTTGCCCTCTAATGTGAGACTCACTCTACTCCCTTTGTGCAGAGAAATGCAATGCAGATGGGAAAGGTGGCTTCAGAGAAGAGGAATTATTTGACTCAGATGGGAAGGGACACCTAAGAAGTCATAAGAAGACCTACAGCTTCTTCTGACTGTGATGCAGTAATGCCTCCTGCTGCTGGCCAAAAAGTGTAGTGTCGCTCTAACAAAAGCAAGGTCCAGACATTTTTTAGCTTTAAGTGTCTGGATTTAAAAAGCTGTGATTTTGCATTTCTGTTGCTGCCTTGTGCTACTACATGCTTGTACTATAAAGATAAAAATAACATGTCACAGAATCTCTGTAAATTGAACTGCATGGTAGCAGAAAGGTGGCTACTGGGACATAGGAAAAATAAATGATCTTAGTTTATTTATTAAAAATATGTACAGCCATGTAGAAAACTTACCTTTCTCTTCACCCCACTGGGATTTTTCATCTAAGGTTCACTTGCTACACAAGAGAGACACTTTAAACTTCATCTTTTATAAAACTCAGCTACTTCCCTCACATATTACCATTTTGAACATTTTTTTGAAACAATAGATGGTGTTGACTTGTAATAAGACAACAGCTTTTGGCTCTGAACTAGACATTTTTTCCCCAATTTAAGCATCTTCTTGTTACCAGTGGCCTCCATTTCAAACATGCTCATTACCTTGAATGTACTGTGGCATGGAGTATATCACAATACCGAGATTACCTCTCTTTGCTGTTAAAAAAAAATTGCCTTCAGAAACCAGAATGAATCAACAATTTCATATTTTAGCAACTCAGAGAGCACAAGGTGGTCCTGTCCCAGTGCCAAAATAAAAACCTTGTAAAGCATTTAAGAAGTTTATTCTTTCCAAGACATAAAAACATAACCCACCTTAGCATTAATTTGAGTTCTGCATGCACAGTGAATGAAAGGTAGACCTCCCCTAAGTGAATAAATCTCTTTGAAAAGGAAGGGGTGGATATTGGCTTACCTAAATACATACACTGTACATAAAAATATAAAACACGCATGCATGCAGTTTTAGGCAGGTGTAAGAGTAATTGAGTGGTGGCCAAGATTCTGAATAAGAGGTGTATGATGTGTAAAGAACATATGGTAACGTGTGAAAAATGTAAGCCTATATATGGAAGACCTGACCTGTGTGTTTATGATGTGCTCAAAAGGTCATTTATTTCTATTTCAATAGCTTTTTATTGATATGTCCCTTGTGACAAGGGTTTGCAAAAGGGAAGCTAAGTAATGAATACATTCTATTTTGAGTGAAACCTACTAAATTTCATCATAGGTGGATATATTGAGAGTCACTAATAAACTTTAAAATTTAGTATTAGTATTGCAAAGCTATTAACGTATGTAACATCTTACCAAGAAATTTATTCATCTTTCAAGATTTGGACCCGGTTTAGGTATAGTTTTATTTCCCATAGATAAGTTACAAGTCATTTCAAACCACAGCCCAAATATCCACCCAGTCCATTCATTTCCTATGAGCATGTTGAGTCCTCATATCTATTGTGTCCATCCTCCTTAACGAGAACCTTAATTCATGCTTCTGAAAATCCATCAAGACAAGTTGTCTACCATGTTGCATAATTGATCTGTGGTTAGAAGCCTACTTACCGCAATAATCTACATAGAGGATGCAGGAAGGAGTTAAAGTGCTAAATCAGTGAGCTAAACCCTGCCCCAAGGAAAGAGGAGACACAAACAGTGAACCTAAAATGAGACCTAAAGAAAAGTGATTTAGAGTTATTGAGGAGAGTCCTTTAAACCAAAATCCATCCAAGAAAATTCTACTTTTGTTCTTGTAATCAGCAAGAAATATTAATTCCACCTACTGCAAAGAAGGCATCCAGAAACATTTACAAAATGCGCAGGGGAGTTGGGATCCCTGAATAGAAAATTTTACAGTAACAAAACAGGAAAGAAAAATAAGTAATAATACAAGCTCAGTTGCTAAAGTGAAACTGCCAAGAAATTACAGGTAGTGAAAAGGGAAGCTCTAGGCTAGAACCTTCAAAAATATCAATGCGGCATCAAACTAGGCGGAGAAGTATTCCACAAAGCAGAATGAGAAGGAAAATCCAAAGGAAACCCAGAAAAACATGTAGTCATGGAGTTCAAGGCAAGAAAATGTTTCGAGAGGAATCAAGGATCAAATGACACACAAAAGTCATGGGAGACAAGGATGGAGAAGAGTTCACTGGACTTAGTAATAAGGGGGGCAAAGGAGGAAGATCGTGGAAAAAGCAGCAACAGAAAGGGAGGCGAAGAAGGGAAAACTGAGTAAAAATGTTCAGCTCTGAAGGAGAGAAAAGAGATACAGAGGAAAGATGGAGGAGAGTTCCATTATTTATTTGTTCATTTGTTGTTATAAGGATGGGAGACCCCTACGCAAGTTTTAGTGTTGATATTTTGGAATCGGTAGAGATTAGAGAATGTTTGTGTTAGAAAAGAATAGAAAAAGGAAAAGGTGAGTTAGGGGTGTTCAAAGTCATTAGCTTGGGGAACTGAGACAGTTCCCTTTCATTATTTCTGTTTTCTGTGTAGTGTAAAAGGCAAAGTCATTTCTCAAGAGTGGGGAAAGATGACAAGGTCAGAAGTCTGGGCAGACTAGAGAAGTCCTGAAATCACTGCTGAGGAGAGGGCGAGGGAGATGATTAGAGGAGGCTTAAAGGAATGGCTTAGCTGGGATGAACATCCACCAAGCCTGGACTAAATGAGATCATGTTTTCAAGTCTTCTAGCCTCATATTGGGCATAGAGTGTGTGCCCAGTAAAGATGAGTCTCTGCTGTCACTTTTGTCATTTGAAATCTTTGGACAAAAGTTGTTACATCTATAATGTTAGACAAATTTTCAGACACAATAGCTCAGCAACAATTTTTAAAATCTCTGTTGAATTACTCCCAGTGTGAGCTTTGAGTATGCCAGATTGAAGGAGAAAATGGTTTGTACAAAATTATTTTAAGAAGATAAATGGGAGAAAGGGTCTCCCATATTTACAGAAAACAATCACAATCATTTCCCAGCACTCTTACGAGATGTTAACAAATAGTCTGTTTCTGTTTCGAGCTTTTGTGCCCTCAGCAGCCCTGCTTCAATTTGTGTGTTCTCAGCCATCTGCCTCCTGTCTTTCTCCCATTACTACAGAAAAGAGCTAGAAAATTTATATTTTGAAAAAGAAAAATTTCTTTTATCTCATGTTTGTATGTCATATTTATATAGCATCTGTAATATCTCATATTTATAGAATCAAATTTATCAGTGCAAACTTAGCACTATATGATTATCCCTGAAAAAATAATTAAGTTTAGTCAATAATCTTTTTAAGGGCCAGTGTGTTAACTGTCAAGACTGCCTAACAGAATTTGAAAGAAGGTTACCCTAAGTGGCCTTTAGGCAGTAATTACCTTTTCTTAGGCTGTGTCCTGAGAGCATAGGCACAAGGTGTTTTCCCATTACTCATTACTTACATTCCCCTATTGCATAACCATATCTCAGTCCCCTTTCACCTTCTCTTGTTTAGCTTTCTCTTTGACCCTTTTCATCAGTGCCAAAGGCTGAGATGTATTGGCAGAGAAGTTTGTAACAGACACAAAATAGCTCTCCAAAGGCTAAATAAAGTAACATGGCATAAGAACAGAAGAGGAAGAAAGAGTTATGTCATTGATCTTTCTCTTTTGCCATTTGTTAGGTACCATGTCATATTTTAAGGCTGGATAGAGTGTTTGATGAGGACTTTGATTTTTACTTAGAGTGAGATGAGATACCACTGAGTAGAGAAGCAACACTACTGCTGGCAGAGAATACTGCCAGAGACAAGACTGTAAGCAGGAAGAACAGCAGCACTGCAATAATCCAGAGAGGGGATGCCGGCTTCACCCAGGGTGATAGTAGTATAAATGGCAAGAAATGGTCTAATTCTGATATATTTTGAAAGTAAAACCAAAAGGTTTCGTTGGTGGATTTAATGGGGGTATGAAAAAGAAAAACATTGAAGGATGAATATAAACTTTTGGACCTGAGAGCTTGGCAATGGGGAGTTGCAATTCACTTAATAAAGAAAACACAGTGGGATAAGCGCTTTTGCAAGGAAGATCAGGAGTTTGATTTGCAGCATGTTCTGTTGAGATGGCCACTAGACAACCTAATGGAAAGTTGAGTTGGCAGCTGGATAGATATGTCCTAGTTCAAGGGAGAGGTCCAGGCCCAGAATATAAATTTGAGAATCATGAGAAAATAAACAGTACTTAAAGCCATAAGACCAGATGAGTTTACACTGAAGTGAGTGCCACTAGAGAAGGATTCTGGAGACTATACACTGGTGCATTTCAGCCTTTAAATATTGGGATGATCATGAGGAATTAACAAAGGATACTGAGAGGAAATATTAGAAAAACAGGAGGAAAACAAGAAGCTTGTGAGGAATTTAGGTAACTTAATAGTTAATGTAGTATCTGGGAACCAAGCTCAGCAGTCTGCCTACAGGATAGGGTAGTCAGTAGTCTATCTGAAATTAATAGAGATAGTTATACAAAGCAAAATACAAATAGCTGTCCTTCAGGTCAATGCAAAGGCTTTGCAGATTCTAAAAAAGCAAAGACAATCTGAATTTTTCTCTAATAGGTTAGTAATCTTAGCATCTATTTCTAATTAATTTCCTGATGAAGAACATAAATGTGTGTGGGTATGTAATGGAGTTACTGGGTATTGGCGCTGGCTTTGCCATAAATTTTTGTGAAACAAATCCTAAAGGTGAGAAAGCACTATTTCTAAAAGAATAATGTTTTCTTTGCCAGACTGAATAAGGACAGACCCATTTTAGTAGCCACTGAAGGATCTTTGACTTTTTTTGTTTTTGTTTTGATTTTATTTTTGTGCATTAAACATAGATCTTAAAAGCTGGATTTCTTTCCAAAATATCATGTGGAGCACTTGCTTTGCATCACTTTGTCTGGGAGAGAGGAGAGGAAACTTCCAACTTGTTGTTTTTCATCATTGTTGCTTCACTGACTCTCATCCAGTCTTCTTTAAAGACAAAAAAAAAAAAAAAAAAAAAAAAGGAACAGAACAGGAAAACAGCTGAAGCCATGCAAGAGGAAAAAAACAAGGAGAAAGAAGTCTATGTTAATAAAAATAACCACATTCTGCCCAAGTGCTAAGCACTGGAATAATAAAATAAGCATAATTCCATTTCTAGTTGGTTGCTTTTTCCTCTTCTTAACTTGAACAAGTCATGAAATTATGTCATTAAGTGGGGATATTTGCCTCTTAAAAATAACTTGGAGATCATTTTACATGAGTATGTTTACTGGACTACATCAAGAGATTTGTTGAAATTGCTTTCAAAGTGAAGACAAAATAATTTAGATTCATAAGAGTAAATGGAAATACATTTTTTAAGCAAGGGAAAGGGGGCAGCATAATGTCTCCCAAGCCATCACCCAATCAGCTAAGCATGAAGAAACTGGGAATTCAAACTTTATGTTTTCAGAAAACAATGTTTAAATAAGCCATTTGAATATCCTCAAAACATAAAAAATTGTACCCTTTTTTAAAATCATGCCCCTGGATACTTACATCTTGACTTTCTGATATGGAAATAAAAATAGGTGATCTGTACTTTTAAAAGTTTATGAAATTATTTCATCTTCATTACTACAAACACCTAAGATATTTATTCACTGATTCAGATGACAGTCATTTTCCTAGAATGACACTGAAATTTACTTGTGGCTATTGTTCGAGTAACATGCTCAATAACTCAGTAACACTTCATTTCTCTTGATGTGTAAAAAGTTTTCTTACCAGATGAGATCACCCTTTCAACTATTTTCTATTTCTGATAATCCCCAATGCCCTTTTAGTAAAAGTCCTTTCTTAAAATCCTACAATTATATTATAAATTCTTTATCAGATGATTAAACAGGAGGGCTTTTACAAGTCAGCCTAAAGAATGTACTCAATAACCAGTGGATTGCACAGTTCTTGGACCCCAGATTGCTTTCATGCCTAGAAGAAGAGTGTTAACCAGAGGAGTAATGTAGGTGAAGTTCTCCTTTAAAGATTATCACATGGGGTTTATTCAGTTGTGGATTAATAGTATTCAACCAACATGGGCTTGATGTTGGGCAACATATCAAAATGGAGATCTATCAGTAAATGAAATAGTCTCCCAAGGGAACTAATGAGAGTATAATTGCTTTCCTCATTTAAAACAGGGCCAGACAAAGCCTTTCTGGAAAGAGCCATGATATTATGCCAGGGTGATGGACTGCACAACTCATGAGGCCTCTTCCATCTCTAATTTTAAGACATGAAAAATAAAGAAACACATTAAAATTCATGCATTTTAGCACATATCCATCTATCACCCCCAAATAATTCACAGCTGAAAGAAAGGGACAAATAACAATTTTTGAAATCTATCACTAATCATCAGAAAGTACTACTCACCAGAAATACTCTTTTAAGAATAGCCACCATCTAACTCACGGCACCTTTGATTAACAGTTGGGTGGACAGCCTGAAAGCCAACCTCACAGCTGGCATACCCTCCAAGACTCTATTTAATAACGTAGCTAGTGTTCATTCAAAAGAAAATAAAAAGCATTTCAGCTTTTCACAAGCTCTCTGCCACTGTTGTCATTTCACTTTTTGTTATCATAGCAATATTTCACACAAAACAAAACTCAGATGTTGGTGGATGTAAAATATGTTCAGCGGTTCTCTAAGTGTGGTCTAGCAACCCCTGAGGGTCCCAAGATGCTTCCAGTATGTCCGTGAGGTCAAAACTATTTTCATAAAGATACTAAAACATTATTTGCATTTTCACCCTCATTCTCTAATAATAGGCTACATGATATACTCACAACTATCAGGAAACATAGCTAGGTAGATAAAGATATTTATTAAAATACATATCCGTGTGAGGCCTGAATTTCTTCATTTGTTTAACCAAAACAACAAATTGCAATAAATTAAATACAGAGGCATATATGAGAATCTGTTCTTTTCCTAGTAAGCCAAATAGTAAAGACATTTGTGAAACTGTAAAGGAATACCACTGTGCTCACTTTTTTGAAAAAATATTTGTATTAAAATATACTACTTAACATGTGATAGTTTGTTATTATTTTAACAAATTAATAAAAGAGTGAGATATGTCTGCATTTTAATTTTCAGTACAATAAATGTCAATAGCTGTATCTCACAGAAAAATTTTCCATTTTTTAATAATGTTGAAGAATATAATGAAATTTTAAAACCAACAAGTTTAACAACCATTGACCTAGGAATTTTACAATTTTTAGATTGATTTTATATTCCGTAGGTACTAAGTACTGTGTTGTATGTCTGTTTCTCTTTTTTTAAGCACAATTTTTAGAATTTTGTCTTTATTTAGTGGCTCCACGTTCTTACCTCCCAATCTTTCTTTAACTTAGTCAAATAGGGATTTTATTCCTCAAAATTCTGCCAAACTACTCTTACCAGGAAACCTATGACCTCCATTCTATCCATGTAGAGATCAATTCTCACTCCTAACCTTAATCACTCTACCAGTCAAGGCTTGACCCCTCCTTCTTTATTTACTCGTCCTCTAGTTCACCACAGTCTTGGGGTCTTTCTCCTGCCTCCTCCTCCTTCCAGAGCCATTTTATTTGCAGTACTGGCTCCCTTCTCTTTCTGACTGTGGTTTACTTTACATTGCTTCAGGGCTCAGTCTTTGGTCCACATCTCTATTCTCTACCCCAGCTAAACCCATTACCTCAACAAATATCTACATTCGATAACTATAAGTGTTTCTGTTTCCAACCATTCCAAACTCTCAGCTCTACCACCTTCAGGACATTGTCATTTAAATATCTAAAATGCATCTCAAATCTAAGATGCTTCCAAAGGAACTTTTTATTCTGCCTGTCATCCAAATTTGCTTCCTCCTTTTCCCCACTTCATCAAATGGCACCACAGCTTTCCTTAATGCTTAAGACAAAAACCTAGATGTTACTGAGACATCTTCTCTTTCTGTTAGGCTGCACATTTGGTTCATTAACAAGTTCTGTGGCCTCTACCTTAAGAATATATCCCAATCTAAAAATATCTTACCAACTCTACATTATTGTCATGCTCCAATCCACTTTTTATCTTTCCTGGACTACTCCAGTAGCCTTCTAACTCATTTCCTCCCCCTGCTTTTGCCATCTTACCACCTCAACTCCGTACCATATCCAGAGTAATCTACTCAAAATGTAAATCAAATACCATCGACCCATCTCCCAACTAAACCTGTAAGCTTGTTCTCCCGACAAGTGACTGGCCATTTCTGCATCCCTACCCTCATTTGCAAATCTTCCCTCACTGAATCTGTTCTGTCTATGTTAGTCTAGTTGGTGTTCAGCAAGCATACCAATCTCACCCAGCTTCAGGATTTTTACACTTACTATCCTCTGTGCCAATGCGCTGACCCTGGATCTTTGCATGGCTTGATTTCCAGATATTATATTAATATAATATTAATAGTTCATGTCTCAACTTATGTGCTATATCTTTGGAGAGTTCTCTATCTCCTCCTCCTGCTTTATTTTCTTCACTATACTTATCACTATCTGAAAATGTATATTTATTTATTTGTTTATTGACTGTTTTTCTGAGCCTTAAGAGCATAGGGACTTTGGCTTCTTTGCTTTTTCCTTGGTCCAGGAACACAGCCAGAGTCTTAGCAGACATGTAATAAATAACAATAATAATGATGATAGTGCTGATCCACATCTATTTCCTTCAGTAGGATAGATGCTGCTCAGAATAAAACTGTTTTACTCATATTTTTACATGTAGCATTAAGTACTATACCTGGAATATAACATATATTAAATAAGTGATGAACGAAAGTAATGATTTTGATAATTTAATGCTTAATGGTTTACAAAACACTTTAATATATCCCCAATGCAGCTGATAATCAAAATAACTCTAAACAATAGTTACAACTTTTCCCTACTTTTTATCTGTAAATACGTTCCATGTTTCACATAAATAGTTAGTTAGATGGTCTTCTTCTTTTACTTATTTATTTATTTACTTTGAAACGAAGTTTTGCTCTTTTCCCCCAGGCTGGAGTGCAGCGGCACAATCTCGGCTTACTGCAACCTCCACCTCCTGGGTTCAAGTAATTCTCCTGCCTCAGCCTTCCAAGCAGCTGGAATTATGGACGCGCACCACCACGCCCAGCAAATTTTTGTATTTTTAGTAGAGATGGGGTTTCACCATGTTGGCCAGGCTGGTCTCGAACTCCTGACCTCAGGTGGTCCACCTGCCTTGGCCTCCCAAAGTACTGGGATTACAGGCATGAGCCACTGTGCTCGACCAGGTGGTCTTCTTCTTAAGACACTGGAAAACTAATTTTTCTAATACTAGATTTTACGTTCTTTTCTTTAGAAATAATGTAATAAATAAGCAGTTAAACTTCATACAAGTTAAAAAAGAAATAACTGGAGCTCAAAATATATTTTTCGATTAATTATTCTATATTCTGGGATAATAATTTTTATACCAGTTGACTATATCTCTGGAATACTAAATAGTAATAACAAAATGGAGAAAAGTGCCAAAATTGAGAACTTAAACTATATTTTAAACTTTGCTAAGTTTATAGTCACCATTCAGAGGCTGCCGTGGTCTAATAGAGAAATGTGTTCTTTTCCAGGAGATGTGGATTGCTTAAAATCTAGTTGAGCTAGAGCCTAGTTCCAAAAGAATTTGTTCCAAAAGCAACCAGGCATTTTTCAAGTCTATGCAGATTCCCTTTATGTATGTATGGTTGGTGGAGGGGCAGTGTAAATATGGGGAGTGCTGATGATAAGCATACTAAATCTCTATACTCACCCCATCCCATTAATGCATTGAACCCATTCATGTTTTAAACTTGAGCCTCAAAATGACCTACTGAGACAGTAGCTTTCTTGGCTGAGATATGAAATATTCTTTGCCTGCTTTGATCATGGAAGACAGTCTTTTCAGAATCTGAAAAATCCATTTAGTTTATCTTATGAAACACATCTCTTAGGGATAGCTTTGTCACTGATGAAATAATAGCATCCTCCCTGTTGTGGGTTGGGGACATTTAGTCTTGCTTGTATCAAGGGAGGTATACATGTAAGATTTAGCAGCTATAACAGGAACCTTCTTGCCAACTGGGCATTCAGGAGAATGTGGCCTGCAATTGAGCCAGAGGGACAGTGTTACCATGCTGTGTGTGTTGCTATGATTTTTGCATCTCTCTCCTCTCTCTCTTTTTTTTTTTTTTTTTTTGATGACTTCCCAAAAACTCAGATTTTGTTCCAGTGTGTTCACTTTTTGGGAAATGTAGATAAGATTAAATCTCTTAGGCCCAGCTTCATGCAGGATGGATAGAATTCTGGCTTGAGCTTTGCTGCAGCATTTATTCTTTGTACGTGAGCTTAGGTGCCCTTAAGCATTTAGTGCACTTGAAATAAATCATACAACAAGTAAATAATTTGAGCTCATCTGCCTGTTACTCAGACTCTTCAATAGGAAGTCCATGTTTTTTAACGTAAAAGCATTAGTGCTCAATGTTTAAATCTTTTGTGATTATGTGTCTCCATGGCCTCAGAAACAAGATTTGAGAAGATTATGGAGGTCATGTGCTTTCCTTGATGTCTTGGGAGTGCCAAGGAAGAGAAAGAGAATCAGGATATTCCTTTCCATGGTGTGAAACAAATTACATTTTTGTATAACATTTTTATAAATTTTAATTCAAAAATTATCTGCAAATCTAGCTTACCTCTTATAAACACATTTTCAGAAGATAATTACTATTAGTAAGACTGCTGCAAAATACCAAGCAGAATCAGGAAGACAGGTATCTGACTTGAAAGCTATTCTTACTCCTCACTTCCCTTCCCTGAACTTTCAGCTCTCAGCTCCACCCAAAAGCAAGTCTCTTTCTTTTTACCCTCTGAGATTTCATGCAAGTTTGGAATCTGGCTCTGACTACAAGGCAGGAAATAGCTCATATGCAGCATCCAGAGAAGAAGTTTACAAGACCAAAAAAAAAAAAAAAAAAAAAAAAAAAAAAGCCCACACATGCACACACACATTTCTTTTCTATCTGATACTTCACAAAGTTTATTTGGAAGAAAGGCTGAATTGTGCTTTTTGTTTGTTTTGTTTTAAAACTGCCTGTTCCCAAATGGCTGATGAGCTTTGAGTTGAGATGAGGACAAGTTGGCTGTTAGCCTGAAGGCTCTTCCTTGTTGCACCCAAAGGGAATTGTAGAAAGATTTGGAATTCTTCAGATCTTTAGCTTAGAGACCATGGGTGGAGCCCACTGGCATAGCTTTCAGCTGATGGTTGCTAATTAAATGCTTGCCCAGTGCCTTCAACTGGCCAGACTATTTCACAGGAGAGGAAACAACACCCCACGAGACAACTGCCAGGGAAACAAGGATGTCTGGCAAAGCTTGCTAGAAACCAGAGGTGCTGGCTTGGAGTGTATTTCTCTCTGAAGAAAAAGTGGTAGCCAATCTGGAAATCTGGGTCAAATAAAGCATACTTTCACTTTAAGTCCACCCATAGAAAAAGGACAGAATTGAGAGGAAAAAAAGCTGAAATAGTTCTATTAAATTAATGAATGACAATTAAGTAAATAAAGTCAAACAGTTGTGATTTCTAACTTCATAGTTAACAGAAGTTTTCAAACTGATAAATTTAACTCCATTCTAGTTTAGACTGAGGTATGCACAAACACCAGTTCTAATCCTTCCACAGTCTGGGACCTTGGCTGGGTCAGTTTCTATTTACACTGGAGTAATTATTAATAGCACCCTCTTCTACTCCCAAAAGATTCCAAGTTTGGATGATAAATTATATGGTCAGGCTTTCCATGACCAATGACTTGCAAGACTTCAGATGGTTTCTAGTGATATATTATAATGTGATAATTAGGGAGTCACTGACAAGCCTAGTAAGCCTAATTGTATCAAAAACTTCTTACAAAGACAACCAGAGTGAAGAATCCAACAGTGCTTCAGCAATTAGTTATAGTAAAATACAAACCCAAAACAAATTAACTCTGTCATGAGATGCCAAAACAAGTTAATAAGTTATCTTAAATTGCATAAATTGAATTCTAATGTCCAGAGCCAAGGAACACATTGCTATCTCTTTTTGTGTTTCTGAATTGTGCCTGAAGAATAGTATTTCTTGCTAAGCATACATTGCAAGAAGCACTAATAAATTGAAGCACATGCAGAAAAACAACCACCAGGATGGAAACATTTTAGGAAACTATGGCATAAGTGGTATAGTTGAAAGAGCTAACAAATGGTGCCCAAAAGGTAAGAAGGCTATAAGTCCTGCTAGATGTCTTCAAATACTTAAATATCAATTATATGAAGGAGGCAGCTGAATAAACCAGCTCTTCAACCTGTAGATCTTCATGTTAGTATAATATGTTAAAGTTAAGTAAAATAAAAATCTATTCAGTACAAGAGAAAACTTTCTAACTAATAAAACCTTCCAAAATTGAATAAAATATCTTTGGAGGCCATTAACATTGATAGAGGAGTTCAAGCACAAGCTAGATGATATCTTGATAGGGACATACAACAAATTAATGCACCTCTTAGAAGCTAGAAATAAAGAATCTTAAATTGCTTTCAAATTCTGTGTACTATCCTTCTAATGAAATATGAGTAGGTATTTCAGCAAAATCTCTACCATGGCATTAATCACCATCACCATGTCTATATTTTGAAGAGTCTTTGAATTGTTCACACTATCTCTAATTTACAGTAAATACAATAATATTAAGCAATTATTCTCTCTCAGTCTATCAGTCACCAGTACCATTGTCTAGATCTCAGGAGCTCATTAGAACTGTAGGCTCCTGAGCCAGCCAGCCCAGGTCTACTTAACCAAAATCTCTGGGAAGTTCCCAGGAAGTCACAGAAGACACATATTCTAAATCTGTCCACCCACTAGCACTTAGTACTCACTGGGAACCTTGGAAACATTCTGAAGTCATTTTTATCCTTGGAAGCTAGAAACAGACAACATTGTCTCAAACATTATTATTAATGTCCCTTGTTTTGAGATTGTATAGGATCCTTTAGGATGCATATGACAAAAACCTTACCAATAAAGAAAAAATATTGGCTCAAATAACGCAAAAATTGAAATGAGGAGCTGAATTCAAGCATGATTCCAAGAGCATGCCGTGTTCAATGTCCTGTTTCTTATTCCTTTCTTGTGTGCTTGTTTCACTCTGCTTGGCTCCTTTTTCCAATTGGCTCTCTTCATGTAGCCATAAGATGGCCACATTCGTGGCTACCAGCATCCTTACAGCTCTAACACATGGATAAATAGTGCAGATGTTTGAGTAAGAGCTCAGAGAAATCCTGGGGAGGATTCTGATTGACCTGACTTGGATCACATGCCCACTCCTGGAGACACTGGGCTTGGGGTAGCAGTCCCATTGTGACCATATGGGCTAGCAGAATTATTATAGAAGGATGGCTAGGCAACTATATGCTCACTGAAAAGGGTAATAAACCGAGCTAAAAAATGGAAGGAAACCACAATAGTTTTCTATTTTATTCTGCAACAAAGTGGTCTTTTTCATGATAACACTTAATAGCAACTGACCCCAGCTATGGGGTTATACTATAAATTTATAATCTCTGCCAGAAACCATCACAATGCATTAGAAAAAAGTCATAACTCTGTGAATATAATCCAGTTGGCTCCTATGGATTTGTATTATAAATATGTGGCTGTACATTATATATAGCTCATCTGTATATTATACTACCTATTACCCTAGCTTGGAAAGTTCCTGATAGGAATGTCTCTTCATCTTGCACTATTCTGGGCTCTCCTCCAAGTGGCTCATTAATATAGTTGAGTTGCTGATCTAGATTAAAATGTTCTTTCCCTAAAAGACAACAATGAAAGTCTACAGACAATACAAATACCAAGGTATAAATCACACATAATTGAGGTGAAAAGGACTTTTTCTAACCCCTAAGGTTTGGAATTTGGCTTGCTGGTTTAAAGCCAACAGCAGCTGAGCACATAATTCTTTATTATAAAATCCTCAAAAACTAAGGTCAAGATTTAATTCAAATGAAATTATCACTTCTTAGAAGTTCAGTAGATTTTTAGTTAACTCACTTTCTTGATTTTCACATAACTGATTAATTCCCTTTTCAGTTGCTTTTCTAGTTCCCCCATGCCTGCCACCTTTTTATAAATTCCTTTGATAGGTTCATTAAGTTAACTGCTAGTTCTTGCCCTGAACATCCGGCTCTTAGGAGAACCCTGGTTAGCTTCTCCCCCAACAACTTAATTGGAGACAAGGGAATTCTGAGCTGCTCTCATTTCAGGGACCTTTAAAAACCCCAAAGAAAAGAGATTTTAATAGGCTTAACTACCTGCTATCAAAGAGAAGTTAGGTAACTCTGTCCCCCATAAGAGAAATATCACAAATATGTTTCAACTTCAACACATCCACTCCAAAACTGTGTAGTCATTTACAAACTAGACAGTAGAAAGATATATATTTTCTGCAGAGGAAACCAGAGTGAAGAGAAAAAGACAGATGGAAGGAAATTTTCAAAGTGGAGTAATGAATATTTTCAAGATAAATGCTCAAAAATGGAATATTTGGCAATATGATTATCATCAGCAGAAATAATTAGCTGGAGAATTTATACTCTTATATGCTGTATAATCAGAAAATCTTCCATTGGATTTTTATGGAATACCTTACCATTATCACTTAAATAGAAAGTAATAACTGATCTCACCATATAACTTAATAAATGCTATTCATCCTTTTGATATCACTTAATGTATTTGCCAGACAATTACTCTTCCTAGGTAATTGGTGTTGTTGCAAAATCTTGGGGTTGCCAGGGGAAATGGTTTCCTGTGTATGTGGAATGAAATACTAATATATTTTCCCTGCTGCCACCTGCAATTCCCAAGGGATCAGGCTTCCAAAGAGAATTCCTTTATGCAGGTGGTGAATATTTTTTTCTTTAATTTATTTGGAAAGGGTCAAAGTCAAGGAGGGGGACTTTTTTTCATTGATCCATTTTCTGTATTTAATTATTTGACTCATGGCTGTGTAATTATCTTTTGGAGTGTTTAACATTAATGTCAAATGGCACTGTATTTCTAAGCCAAATGGAATTTTTATGGGGCCATACAACCCTTCTTGGCTTTACTTTTTGTTTAATGGTCATGCTGTAGCAAACAGCAATGTGCAATATGAACAGTTAAACTATTCTCTTAATTATTGCATCTGGTTTACCATATCCTGCCCAGTTAGTGTGTTTTAATTGAAGGGCAGAAAAGATCTCTAGTTGATCACTGATGGTTTTAAATTGGCACATAATGATAATACTGAGTTCTGGAGGGAGTTCTTCCTAAATCTCAGCATATGTCTTTATGTTAAACAATTAAACCACATCTGGAAAGAGAAAGCAGATCAGTACATTCCTCAGCGGAATCTATGAGAAAACTGATTCAGTGGACTGAATACTTGTTACCAGAGAGAGAGAGAGAAAGAGAGAGAGAGGAGGAAAGATAACCTTGAACTAAAGAGAATTTGCAGATTCTTTTAAAAAGGAACAGGTGTTTGAAGGAAAATTCCCACAATGAAATAAATAGTTTTATATCGGCAAGGGCATTTAAGCAATAATGAGGAGATTTCATGCATTTTATGCAAAAGCACCAGGGGGAATTTGTAACAGAAGAATATAAAGAACTTATTTCAAGAAAGTATATTATTATTAGGATTTGCCAAGTCCCATGTATAAGTTAGCTGAACGAGGACCCACTTAGCATTTAAAAGAGAATCTAGATTATGTTTAGAAAGGGTTAATGTGCTCTTCACATTGCCTGAGGCAAATCAAACTAAAAGTTACACTTCGGTACAAATTTCTAGGCAGAATTAAGGTGAACTTTTATAGGCACAACGTTGGTTCAGACCCCAATCTCTTCCTCGGTAGACTACCACCAACTCTGCCCATCACCCACCTCCAGTATCTCACCTGAAGTCTTCTAACACAAGCCACTGGATGCCAAGAGAAGTCTCCCTAAAATAGGCTTTTATCACATCACTTGCCTGCGAAAAATCATCAGTGGCTTCCCCTGCCCTTTTTATTTTTATTTTATTTTTTTTTTTGCCTTTAAGAAAAAGTCCAAATTAATGCATCTGACAGTTAAACTCTCCATAATCTGCTTCAACACTATTTTCCCAGGGTTCTTTTCCCACTATTCCCCATAGGAATCCTCTATCCTAGTCTAATCTGTTTATTCAGTCTTATTCCCCAGACACCTTTTGTACTTTCCTCTTTTAGGGATATTTTCCTTCTCCAGAAGTCACTTATTTATTTATTTATTTGTTTATTTATTTATTTATTTATCTTTTGAGACCGAATCTCGCCCTGTCACCCAGGCTGGAGTGCAGTGGCACAATCTCGGCTCACTGCAACTTCCTCCTCCCAGGCTCAAGCAATTCTCCCGCCTCAGCCTCCTGAGCAGCTAGGATTACAGGCACGTGCCACCACACCCAACTAATTTTTTTATTTTTAGTAGAAGCCGGGTTTCACCATGTTGGTCTGGCTGGTCTCAAACTCCTGACCTCAGTGATCCGCCCGCCTTGGCCTTCCAAAGTACTGGGATTACAGGTGTGAGTCACTGCGCCTGGCGTTCTCTTCACTCTTAACTGATATATTTTCCAATTTTAAGGCCCAACTGAGATGGCATCTTTCTAACAAAAAGGTTTCCAAAAATTCCAGTTCAAAGTGACCACCCCTTCTTCCTGGGCATCCCCAGAACACCCATGTTTGTTACATTCATTTCATATTTCTTGATTTGTTTCCATCTTTTGTTTCATGTGCAGATGGCTTAATACTTAATACTAAATGGACTGCATACTTCATGAAGTCCAGAATTTTGTCTGGGATAGGGTTGTATCCACTTTTCCACAACCATTTTGTATTATTTCATATAATAGATACACTTTTTTAAGTAATTGACAGTTTCAAAAAGTTGCATTTACTCTTGAAATTAAAGCCCACTTCTGTGGTGAACAATAAATGCGAAATATATTCTGTATTAGTTTGCTAGGGCTGCCGTAACAAAATACTGCGGACTGGTGGCTTAAACTATAGCATTTTTTTCCCTCACCCTTCTGAAGGCTAGAAGTCCAAGACCAAGGTGTCCAAAGATTTGGTTTCTTCTGAGGTCTCTCTCTTAGCTTGCACATGGCCATCTCCTCGCTGAGTCCTTACATGGCCTTTCCTCTGTGAACATACATCTATAGTGTCTCTCTCATCTATTGGGGGAGACAGACAGAGACTTTTTCTTAAAGGAAAAAAAAAAGGGCAGGGGAAGCCATTGATGATATTCAGCAGACAAGTGATGTGATAAAAACCTATTTTAGGGAGACTTCTATTTTGGCATCTAGTCGCTTGTGTTAGAAGAATTCAGGTGAGATGCTAATATCCTCTTTTTATAATGACACCAATCACTGGATTAGAGCCCACCCCAATGGCCTCATTTTAATTTTATTACCTATTTAAAAGCCCTATCACCAATTATAATCACATTCTGAGGTACTGAGGATTAGGGCTTCAATAGTGGGGGTTGCATAATTCAGCTCTTAATATAAACTATACAACAGTCTTAATTGTTTATTCTATTGTACCTTCTGCTGCATTTCCAAATACTTGTACTTGTCAAAAGTTATGAGTAGAAAGACTAAATTTAATGGGCCCCAACACAAAATCAAAAGTTTTGGCCTTTGAATTATACATCTAAACCTCTAGAATTTTCATTGTCTCCCCTTTTCTCCTCATTGGACTTATTTTCATGTTTTCTCAGACAACCATTGCTTTCATGCTTGCACTTCAATTCCCCAGTATCAAATCTTATTTCTAGAAAATAAAACAATGAAAATGAGAATGTAAATAGTCAACGTGTCAACAGTCCTTTAGTTGCAACCAACAGTAACCCAAACTCCACTTTTTTAAATACAAAGGGAATGTTTTGACTCACATAACGTAAAAGTAAAAATGACAGTGGAATCTAGAAGTTCCTGTGATGGCACTAGGGCCTGGTTTCTGTCTTTCCTTCTCAAAGCCTTGCTTCCTTTCACGTGGTTGCATTCTCTGACATCACTCATCTTGTCATGAAAAAGATAAGTGGCTCTGATACCCTAGCATATGTCTCTCCATATTCAATACTAGTGAAAAAATGAGTCACTATTTCCTGGAAGCAATTCTCCACATCTGAAAAGTTTTTGTATTTTTGTTTGTTTATATGTTTGTATGTTTGTGTGTTTTACTACAACAGTTCAGGATATGTTCTCATTCCTAAACCAATCCCTGAGGCGAAGGTGACATGAAGTGTTAAGTGTCCAGATTTGGATCACACCTGCTGACCCCTCAATGTGGGTATGGAGCTCCCTCTAAGGCAGAAAGATTGAGAATGGAAAAAGAAATGATTCTCCAAGAGAAAATTAGCATTTTGTTAACAAAATGAGGGGGAACAGAGACATGGCAGTCAAAACTTAGCAAAATCCCACAGCAACGGCAATGTATAAGCTTAAATCTACTTCCCCCCTTCATAATGGTGGTGAAGTAGCAGCAGGGCAGCAAGAACTCATTAACTATCATGGCAAAGAACACTCAACAAAGGTCTTGCCTCATATCCTGGAAATTATACCACATAGAAGTCAGCTGTGTTTAACTGCCCCTGATTTGCCCCACTTGTAAGAACAAATTCACTCAACTTTCTGGTGCCCCAATTTTCTCAATGTCTCTCTAAAAGCCAGAGTCAGGATTAGGGCTGGAATTCAAGTTATTGAGGATGCCTAGTAAAAGGAAAAAGCAATTTGAAAAATGGAAAGCCACATTCAAATTCTTATTAATAATTGTGTCTCTGCTGAGCACATGTAGAGACAGATAATTAGAATCCCATAAAGAGTGATCTCTAATTGGATCCAGATGTGAAGGAGTCGGCAGACATCCGCTAAAGGGAAACTACAAAATAACGAAGCAACAAATGGAACTGCAATGCGGAAGTTTATGAAGAATGATGGGCTGAATGAGTATAAAGTCTTTCAGGCAGCTTTTAGTGACACAGTTGAAGAAATTTATTGTTTCATTGAGCATTATTACAGATCAGCATTGTCAAGAACCAATGGTGTTCCCTGAAGAAAGAATACAACATGGGACACAGGACTCTCAGAAAGGTCATTTTAAAGATTTTAACTGGACTGGGCACAGTGGCTCATGCCTGTAATCCCAGCACTTTGGGAGGCTGAGGTGGGTGAATCACCTGAGGTCAGGAGTTCTCTACTAAAAATTCCAAATTAGCTGGGCATGGTGGTGTATACCTGTAGTCACAGTTACTCAGGAGGCTGAGGCAGGAGAATCACTTGAACCTGGGAGGCGGAGGTCGCAGTGAGCTGAGATCATGCTACTGCACTCCAGCCTGGGGAACAAGAGCAAAACTCCATCTAAAAGATATATATATATATATGATATGTATATATATACACACACACACATATATACACATGTATTTTTTAACTGTTCTGGAGATTCCCCCGTTATTTATCAGCTCTGTTTAATTTGAATTCCATAGCGTTAAAAACTGAATCCCATCATTTTTCATCTCCAGTTTATGCCTGCACTAAGTGGGGAGATTCTATAAGCATGCTAAAAGCTTACCTTGTCTCCATTTCATAGAGAAGATCTAACTCAATGTTTGTCTAACATAGTCCCAAACAAGTGTCCTCAATTCATATGTAACCATGGCCAGGTTTTACAAGGAGACAGCAGTCACATCAAAACTACCTACATATGGCATCAGAATCAATAAATGCAAATACATATACTACTTGAGGCAAAGGAGAATTATATAGATCCTGCAGAGAATTTTAAATCTAAAATCTATCTTTTTCATGGCCATTCAATAGCCATTTTGTGAGTAGGAGAAAGAACATTCTAAGTGAGAAAGAGTATATGCCAAGTTCCCTGTAAAGACTGTTTTGAGTTTGAGGAACTGGAAAAACCTAGGGTGACTGGATTGTAAAGAGAAAGAAGGGGAGTAATAGACTGGGAATCACACAAAAGCATAATTATGGAATTATGAATTACTTATAGATTTTTAGATTTCTGGCTTGAATAAGTGAACTATAGTATAGTTTTCTAAGGTAGAGATGAGTGGGAGAGAGAGAAATGGCACAGATTTTAGGAGAGAAAAGGGTTCTGTTTTAGATACGTCAAGTTTGAGATGTCTGTGAACTACCCAGCTGAAAATGTCAGGTAGGGTATGGAGGTCTGGATATTAGGAAAAAAGTCTCAGCTAAAAACATACATTTAGAAGTCGTCAGTATAATGATGGCCTTAACATGCAGGGAAAGGAATGAAGTCACCCCTGAGAGAGTGCGTAGATAGAGAGAACAACAAGAGATGGGGGCAATTACAAAGGAGGTTGGAAAGAAGGAGCGTTTGGGGTGATCAAAAGGCCAGAAAAATGGTGACAGAAGCCAAAAGAGAGGAAGCAAAAAAGGAAGTTGAAAAAATGCTATCCACATGATGACAAAGATGAGGACAAAGAGTTGTCCAATGGATTTAGCAACATGTCAATCACTGACTAGAGCAATTATGATGAAACAATAAACTCTACTTCAGTAAGCCAATGAGTAAATTGGATGTAAAGAAAAGAGAATAGTGATACTCTAAAATGCAAGCTCCATAAGTGAGAGAGATTGTATGTCTGGTGCTTCTTGTGATTCTCCAGTGTCTAAAATATTTCCTGACTCATAAATAAAGTAGGTGCCAAATGAATCATTGTTAATCGGTTGAAAAAATGTTATAAATGTCAACTAAAGTACTCAGTTCAGTTGTGAGAATTTTCTGGCCAAATTAACCTTCTCATATGTTGGCGTTGAGGCAGTTGATAGAAGAGTTCATCTTGTGTTGGGCTTTGCCAGGAGAATGACAGAGAAAGAGGATGGCAAGTCTATGTAAGATATTTTCAATGAGCAACCATAGCAATGCCCTGTGGAAACTGGGCAGACTAAAAGGAGAAAAAACTGGTAGGGGACAATAGATTACAGGTCTCAATGTTGTTGAAGAATCCTAGAATTGAGGGAAGTTGTATAAGGGATATGGATAATGAAAGGTTTTATCAGAGAGTAGAGTTTTTTTAAAGTTAACGTTTCAAAAGTGGTATATTTTCTCAGGTGTGGTCCTGGGTGGCTGAGGTGAGATCACATGTGATCAGATCAGAGAATAGAGAGTATGAGTCAGTTTCTTTGTATGGATGTTCAAGTCGTCCAGAATAATCATAGGATCTGGGAAAGAGAAAATTCTTTGGAATCAAGAAATAAGGCCTTTGATAAACAAAATGAACAAGGTGTCAATAGATGAAAGCAGTGGGCTGAGGAACAGGATGGCATAACTAAATGCCATGCATCTCAATGGAGTAAAGTGTACGTGTGTGTGTGTGTGTGTGCGTGTGAAAGAGAGAGAGAAAGCAATGACAGTGGAGAGTACACAACTCACGTATCTCAGAGATATGTGAGTAATAATGGATAAAATTAGACTAGCCCTGAGTAGGCTACAGAGCAGTGGCCTCCAGAGAAATCCAGGCTTCAGTTGGAACAAAGTGATACAGAAAGGATGGCTTCAAGAAAAGGCAGAGGATAGAGAAGAGTTGAGCAAAGAGCAGGGGTCCCAGAGGGCACCCTGCTCCTAGAAGGGTTCAGGAAAGAGGGACAAGCCAGTTGGCTGGGGCAGAATGAGATAGAAGTATGATTCTGCTGACGATGAGTGACCAGGGAGAACAGACACCTAGCAGGAACTGAGAGAATCAGGATGCATGGCGATATCAGAATCATCTCTGAAAGGAAGTGTGAGCTGTGGTCCCAATTATTTTTTTTCTAACTATGATATGGGTAAAATGCTATGTGGGAGCTGGCAGGTTCTTCTGAGAAAGTTACATGCAGTGGCACGGTATTTCAGGACCACAAAATTTTTAAGTGTTTCTTTGGAGTCATGTTTTGACAACAGTTTCTGAAGTTTTGTTGCACCATTTCTGTAGGTAGAGAATCCAAGGTGGTTCTGTTCTGGATCAGGGCTTCTTCTGAGAATGTAATCAAGGCACAGGTCAGGGATGTAGTCTTCTGAAGACCAGACTGAAGGAGGACCACTTCTGAACTCATGCACTGGGTTATTGGCAGGTATCAGTTCCTTGCAGGCTGTTGGCTAGCTGCTTCAGTTCCTCACCATGTGGGCCTCTCCATAGGCCACCTGACTGTCCCAATAATGGCAGATGATATTTCTCAGAGTGATCCAAGGGACAGAGACCAAGACAAAAGACATCATCTTTTATAACCTAATCTTGGAAGTGACATGCCATTACTTCTATCATATTCTGTTGGTCATACAAATCAACTCCAGTGCGATGTGGGAGGGGAACACACAAGGACATGTGTACCAGGATGCAGAAATTATTGGATACTTTTCTGGAGACCAGCTACCCTAGTATACCCTCTCTCTGGTCCTTAATGATTACCATTTTTCCCTTGTGCAAAATATACTCACCAACTCTAAAACCCCCAAAATCTTATCTCATTATAATATCAGGTCAAAGTCTGGAATTTTTTCATCTAAGTTAGACATGGGAAATAATGAGGCTTGACAGATTCAGTTCCCCCAAGTATCTTTCCCCTTATCTACAGATTTGAAACGCCTATTCCATAACAGGAAGACAGAAACAAGGTAACTACGGTAGGCATTCCCATTCAAAAAGGGGGAAAATGAGAGACACACAGAAGTCACTAATCCATAGATGTTCTGATATCAGACAAGAAAATATTAGAAGTTCCTTCATCAGGACTCAGTATTATCTGCCCAGGAATCATTCTCCATGGCTTTTGGTTCTGCTTTCAGAGCCCCTGGTTTAGCCAGACAATTTTCTGCTGTTTCCCAGGTACAATGAAGCTCACAGCCTAGAACATTAGAGAATGAAAAAAAAAAAAAAAAAAAAAAATCCTCCTGATGAGTTTTCCTCTACTCCTCAGCCTCCTCTCTTTCTTTAGTTCCCTTCCCTTCTCCCCTACTGATATGTTACTATAGGTGCTTACCTTGTTTGGAGAAAAAAGTAAAACTGATGGAAGGAGATTTGGAGTATTGTTTTAATTTCTTAGCTCCTTAATTTTTGTGAAATCTTTTCTTGGATTAAGATTTAGCCTGAGACACTGCCTGACTCCCATGGTATAGAGAATGCCATAAAGACAAGAACATCTAACAGTCTAACAACCAATGCTTTCCATCCTAACTTAGAATAACCCAAGAGCTGCCACTACACGGTGGGAGAATGGGTCCATTTGTCCGCTGTAAGAAGAAAAAAATCCTCATTGGACAGCCTGAGATGAAGCAATCAAATGACAATTCATGAATGCACCTCCACTGACTTGCATGGGCATTCTTTAGATAGTGCTTACCCAACACTACAGTTTCACACTTCCAGGACACATCATAATCTATTGTAAAAATAAATAAAAGTAACAAACAAAAGCAATGTAACAAAAGAGAAAAGAAGGCAGAGATTATATTACATTACCCAAAAGTAGTTGCTACTATCAGGGCCTCAGGCAAAATCACAGGGTCGATCTTCATCAGACACATCAGAGATCTTTGATCCTCAAATAACTGTGATCCTTTCTCCTAAGTCTGGGCTCTTCTCCTCTGCTCGTGAAAATAAGTTCTCTTTCCTAGCTCTGGGTGTCCAAGCTTTCCCTCCCCTATGTCATTGCTTCAACGCATCCACTGATCTTTCTTAATTTGTCCCATATTTGTCACCTTCAATAGATTTCTTGTGTATATTTGTTTAATGTTGAATAAACTCATTTATCTAGTGAACACAATTTTGAATCACATCTTTCTCAAGCATTTAAACAACTATTACAAATTTAGTAAATAATTTACCTTGATTTTAACTGCTATTATATATGTGGCATGGTTACTTCTTTTCAATATTGCAAACGTTTGAAATAACAAAGCATATACAAATATAAAAGTTATAAACTCAATTAATTATCTTAAATGTCAACATCATAGGTCTAACTCATTTCTTTATTATTTCTTTACTTTTATTATTATACCTTTCTAGAGTAACTACTAATTTTCATTTATTTCCAGGGTTGCAGGCCCCAAAACAGAAAGATTATCATCTTTGTCCAGTCAAGATAAGGTACTCTAATTATAGATGAATTCATTGTTGGCCAGGGCTGGATTTAGATTACTGTTCCCAAAGCAAATCAAACCCAGGCCACTGGTCACCCAGTTTAGTTTGTTTTTATTAGTAAATCACATTTGCTACATACATCAATAAGAGTAGAAAGTTCACACACTTCGCATAGGCTTCAGTTTCTTGCAACTTTGATACTCGACCTAAAATGATACACTTATAAGTCTTGTTTGGTGAACATTACATAACCTATCTTTTTCTGTTTTAATGAAATATTTATTTAGACTTGTCATTATGAAGTAGTGACTTGATCTGTTAGAATAAGTAAAAAGTTATGTTTACCTTATAATATTTCTTGAAATTAGCAGGGCCACATTGAAATTTTATCTCCAAGAAATGAGGGATTGAATCTTTAAGATCAGATCTTTTCTTAAAAATATTTGGTTAACGTATTATCCAGTAACACACTGTTGATCTTCTTCCTCTTCTTTCTCCCTCTATATATGCTTTTTTTCTTTTCAAATCAATTTTTTAAATTTATGAGAGTAAGATTTACTCTTTTCCATTCTTAGACTTCTATTACCCAAAAATTACTTCATATTGCCCCTTTGTAGCCAACCTCTTCTCTGACTCCCAAGTCCCAGGAAATTGCTGCTCTGTTTTCTTATCCAGTATGCCACATAAATGGACTAACACAGTATTTAGCTTTTGAATTCTGGCTTTTTCTCACACAATACAATGCAATAGAGCTCCATCCATGGCATTGCATCTATCAGTAATGTGTTCCTTTATATCACTCAGCAGCATCCAATCTATGGAGGTCCCATAGCTTGTTTATCCATTTACCAATTGAAAGACATTTGAATAGTTTCCAGTTTCGGTGATTTTGAATAAAACCACTATAATTGTTTTCATATGCTTTGTGCAAATTTGAGTGTTCATTTTTCTTGGGTAAATACCTGACATTGGTCTAGATGTATCACATGTCAATTGTATGTTTAACTTTAGAAGAAACTGCTAAGCTATTTTCCAAAGTGGCTGCATTCTCTCCAGCCATTTATGAGAGCTCCAGTTGCCTCAGAACTTTAGATAAGTAATAGTATACCTTTCCCATGTAATTTTCTTTTCCTAATGACTAATTACATTTAGTATCTCTTCATGTGAACCTTCTTTTGATTTTAAGCTCCATTAAGACAAGGCTTCCATGTTAATGCTAAACACTGAATCTTCAACACTTAGTGATTTTCAATAAACACTTGCTGAATGCAGGAATGACAGAAACATTATATTCAAGAAGAAGTTACGGAACCAGTCTTTAGTTCAGGTCTTTCTAGTGAAGACTTCACAAAAATTGCAGAAATAAAAAAACAGGAAATGAAAAGAATGCCTAAACTACAAAGGTTCCTTGCTTCAAGGTAGATAGAGTAAGGGGAAAAAAGCAGAACCTTGAGGCCAGGACATGGTCACTGCAACCACACCAGAAGATTGGGATGGAGATGAGCAATCATACTAAGCAGTGTGAAGCTGCCAAAACAAGGAGGTGCACAGTGGCAACCAATCTTGCTTCAGCAATATAAATCTAAACTCCTCAAAGGCCAGTCCAGTGCAAGTCTTCCCTCTCCTCCTCCTCTTTCATTTCCTCCTTCTTGTCTTTTTCACTATCATCCCAAACACTTATTGAACAATGATGATATGCCAGCACTGCCCTATCAGTACTTTGCATAGAGTAAGTCACAGAGTCTTCACAACTCTAAAAGGTATGTACTATTATTTTCATTGTGCAAATAAATAATTAAGGCTTACATCATGCTGAATGTCATAGCTGGCATTCACAACTGATTTCAAAACTAAATCTCAAAGTCTGCTCCGTCAAACACTGAAGGCTATGCTACTCTACTTTATACAGCCATCTGCTCAGTGAGATCTCTTTGCTAGTCTCCTAATCATCTTTCACTCTATAGTAATTCACTTCTGGTTTTCCCATTTCCTTCCACACAAGGATCCAAGGCCAGCTGACTGCACAGATCAATTAGGTAATGTGATTTCAAGGAGACTGGGAAGACACAGATGTCCTAAATTCTCCCTGACCCAATGGTTGATACATACTTCATTCTTTTCACTCAAGATTTGGATCTATGTTTAACGGCAAGGTTGCCAGAAAAAGGTAATAACTTAGGTGCTTATAAAGTTATTATAGGTGAAAAAGTCTGAGAGGAGGTTTTGATTACAGTAAAAGAAACATGAGAGCAGTGAGTACTTGAGAGAAAAAAGATATAGGAGAAAAGATGCCAAATAGGAAGACTAGTTTCACCAACAACACAGAATTTGACATGCATTTAGTAAATAAATGAATACGTAAAAAGTAACCTTGATGCACCTCTCAAATTTAGCCCACTGGGAACTCTAGCTCTTCTTGTGCTCACACTCTTTCTGGCAAAGTGACAGGCTAAGGAGCCTCCCTGCCATCAGTACTCCCCTGCATCTTAACCAATTAGGAAACACTGACAAATGGTGATTCTTATCCAGTATGAAAGCTAAAAAAGTAATTGCCAGGTGATCCACTATTTGCATCATCTTTGATTCCCCCGAATTGAATATAATGCTGTTCAAAGAGATCATCAAATGATTTTGAGTAGTTGAGATCCAATGAAGTCCAACATATTTTTCCTCCAGCACTTTCCTCTTAGTTTATGTGATCAAATATGCCAAAGTAAGACAAATTAGTGGAATTTGTTTAAATAGAGGGTTGAAAATATAGAGCAACTAGTTGGATCAAGTCCTTCACCCATCCCAACCCCAAGGATTTAAGGATCAAGCCAGCTCACAGGAGGGGCAGACATACAGTCCATACTGATGTGGAGACTGTGATGTTAGTGGGTCATGGCTGTGGGACCAGAAACCAAAACTGGAAAGCTTGGGCGTGAACTGGAGCCAAACTAGGCACATCCACATCTTTTACAAGACCTAACTGCTTGTACACTAGAATTCAGAAGTCACTCATCCAGACCCTTTTCACAATATTATCCTTTCTGTATAATATTGACAGGGACAAATAGAATAACCAGGGAACAGTAATGCAATCAACCAAGAGCAGACACTAGAAAGTGAAGTTTGAAGAAGAAAATGAGTTTTGTACATGTTTAATAGGAAATTTTGGTTGAGTAGTCACAGAAGATGTCTAGTAGAGAAATTAGTGCAGAGATTTTTTTTAAAAGTGATTGGGCCTGGACTTTTAGGAGTTATCAGCATATACGTTGTAATTAAAACCACTCTAGGCCAGTTCTGTCTTACCCAGGAATTAATTACCCTTGCTGAATTCACCAAACAGTAGACTCATTTATACTCCAGTCCTTGCATTGGATCCCTGATCCATTTATGGTACCTCAGCTCCTCTATTGGTCCCTTATTACCTTAATTATTCTAAGACTGGGTTACCTTCTTTTGCTCTTTCTGGTCCCTTCCTAACTTCTGCTAACTCTGCCCTATGTGGGATGAAGACTAGTCTTTATACTTGTTCCTTGTATATTTGATCATCAGTATGATGTGGCCATTGTTTGACCCTTGCTGCTACAAAGAATTTTATTGATTGCCACGCCTCATGTAAGGGTCACACTGCTCATCTGGGCATCCTTGATAGGGCTTCTTTTGAAGCCCTCTCTAGGGCCTATAGCTGTCTGATCTCTGATTCTATGTTCACCAAGCTGCCACACCAGAAATATATTGGGTATCATATAAAGACCTAACTGATAATATCTCACCCAGCTATGATCATCATATAACAAAATACTAAGGTATTTTGTTTACATAGGCTCAGCCTCCCTCTGTTTATCCAGGATGGGTTGTTTTTTGTTTGTTTGTTTGTTTGTTTCTGCCTCTCTGTAACACTCAATGCTTACTCCAATTCCCCTTCTCATTTCTTTTTATCTGACTCTGTCTCCCACTTCTCCTATAACAGTAAAGCTGCTTCTCCTCCTTGTAGCATCTGATAAGTCCCCTTAGCTCTGTGATAGCCATCTACAACTTTAGGTTGGGATTACCAGGAAAAAACCTCCCAGATGGAGACCTTCATGCTGGAGGTTTATTGGGAGCACTCTGTGGAACAACACTCGTAGGGAAGTAAACGAAGTAAGACTGGCTGCGCTACCCCAGAGGGAGAAATTGAACTGTGAAGCTCTTTTAACAGGGATCTCAGCCAATCATGCAGGAGCCCTGAAGTTGGAATGGCACTTCTGAGTTATCCAAACTGGGACAGGGCAGGGCCTGTGAGACGCGTATCAACCAGTCATTGGATGTAGGCTACTTCCAGGAAGAGGAAAACACCTTGGGCAAAGGAGGCCCTTTCAGCTAACAGCCATTGCAGGGAGAAGAACTCACCCATGAGTACGGGCAGCTGGGGGAATGAGTGCTCACTATTGGAAAGAAATTTGGTGCAACACTGCCTTCACGACATCTGCACTAATATGATGAATGCAGCCTAAGTTCTCCTTTGTTTCAAATAAATACAGATTCACTTCATATAAAAGCCTTCCCTGACTCTCCTTCTTCCTCAAGTATTGCCCTACTCAAACATATATGTGTATACATGGCAGCCATAATGATCATTGTGTGCAGGAATAGGACCTACCAAGTGAAGTCCATGGATACAGAAATCAATAAGCTGTTTAACCGCGATGGCTGTTTCATTCTAAGCCTTTCTAGTCTACTGGGAAAACCCAGCTGCTATTAACAGACTATAACAGATACATCAAATCTATTATAGATAATTTTAGTAAAAGTTAATATACTTCAATTTAAAAAAGAAACCTTCAAGGACCCCAAAAGTCCATCTAGTAAACATGGTCATCCTTATATATTAAAATTTTTAACTAACTTTTTCAATACAAAAATGTTTATGTTCTCTATAAAATGTCCACTTATCCCACTTTTTGAGTAAGAAACAATCTTCCTCAAATTGACATTCTGGTTACCATAAGAAAAAAGTACTAAGAAAAAAAAGAAAAAAGACAAAAGTACTAGGATTACTGTCAGGAAACCTAGGTTTGAGACCAAGCTAAACATAGTTATTAACTGTGTGATCTCACACAACTTAAAATCCATTTTGAACCTAAATTTTTCTCATATATAAAATGGTAATAATAATGAAATCTACTTCATAAAATTAACCAGAAAATTGAGCATCATTAATAATACCAAAAAGTAATATTGATTAATTATAGCTTTCTAGTTATTCTGTGAATTGCATTACAAATATTTTGTCATTTTAAGCCGTATAAGGACCTAAATAAGTATGTATTATTATTATCTCTACTTTGAAGAAAAAGCAAGATATGAAACTTGCGACGATTAAGTAGCTTCCCCAAGGCCACAGAGCTAATAATCATCACTTCTGTGAAACTCCAAAGAGCGTGATTTAATTCTCTTTTGCATTCCTTTTGTAAAAATATACCTGAAAGTGTTGTAAAACCACAAAGCTCCATTTTAAATGTTACTTCATTTTGTTATTTGTTGTTGTTGAACTTTTTATCGCTGGGCCTGTCTCTGAAGTGAGAAGGTTATTTGTGCAGATTGCATCTGGTCAATCAAACTATTTGTATAACTCATCCCTGGAGCTGTGCCCTGGTAAGTGGGAGGAGGTGAAGACAGAATTCTCTGGTACCTGAAAAGAATATGTAAGTCTAATTACATTTGCTGGCACTATATGACGGCAAAGTCATTCCCAAAGTCCAAGAAATCAACTGCAAACAGAAGTTTTAGCATCTTAGTAATTCTTCTAAGATTGAGGGCATATCATGTGTTTTAACTACTTCTCAGTGATGTATTTGTAGATTAGTGAACGTCCAATGATATTAAAGTCTTAGTCCTTTTTGTAAATTCAGACAGGCTCCACTCTCTAAAGATATGTTGTTATTCCAGTGATGTAACAGGGTAAGCTCAGCCTAGTTCCTTTCTTAATTACTCTATTTCACTGTGCCAAAAGAAAAAAAAATCTGTTTCAAAATATATCAGAACTCAGTCCAAAATATAAGCTACTCACCTGTAAAAATAGGGTTGAAAGGATTTTGGAGAAATGTAATTGCATTTTTTTAAGACACACAAAAAAAACTTTAATTGCTGACTTTATTTTTCCAAGGTCTCCAAGAACTCAAAAGAGGGGCTAAACAGATTCTGGACTTTATAAAAGAAATTAACTTCCCAGATTAATATATTGTTTGCCAAGTTTCAGTTTAGAGTGAATTTTTACAACCAAGTTATAAAACTCCTGAAAATACCATGGGGACTTAGAGTGGAAAAGCTCAGAGAACTCCAATATATCTGATGATAACCTAAGAGCCAAAAACACATGGTGAGATTGCTATCCCAAATGGTGGAAAAGGGACAGAGTCAGTTCATATGGTAAAATAAATGACATATTTTACGGTGTTCATATATTTTGAAAGGCATGCCATAGGGTATTGTGTAAAACTTTATTTGGATCTGTGGGAGACTGAATGACTCATTGCTGGTAATGGGATACAGAGCTCTCTGCTTCAGGGCCACCAGTACAAATCTTCCCTGGGAAGAAAGCGATATAAAATTGTTACAATGGATCAACTTTTGTTTAATCCCCCTTGCCATTTACCCCTGCACTCCACACTCTCCATGTCTTCCACAGGCCTCCGGTCTTGGGGATAAAAGATGCATTGATAATTGAACATAGAGATATTTTTAATGAAGTAAAAATTAATGCTTCTCATTTATTTCCTCTCTAAATCAGTTAATAAATAAGTTGGAAACTTTAACAAAGACCTTAGGAAACCAATGTCATATATCACAACCAATTAGCAAATGTTCAGTGGATCTCCTTAGTGCTTAAAAAAATCAGCATAAAATACAAGGACGGTGTCCATCTAATGAAACATTGTATAAAGAATGAGATGGAATGTTTTTCCGTTTGTTTGTGTCCTCTCTGATTTCCTTGGGCAGTGGTTTGTAGTTCTCTTTGAAGAGGTCCTTCACTTTCCTTGTTAGTTGTATTCCTAGGTATTTTACTCTTTTTGTAGCAATTGTGAAGGGGAATTCATTCATGATTTGGCTCTCTGCTTGCCTGTTGTTGATGTATAGGAATGCTATATTTTTGCACATTAATTTTCTAGCCTGAGACTTAGCTGAAGTTGCTTATCAGCTTAAGAAGCTTTTGGCTGAGACATTGGGGTTTTCTAGATATAGGATCGTGTCATCTACAAACAAAGATAATTTGACTTCCTCCTCCCTATTTGAATGTGCTTTCTTTCTGTTGCCTGATTGCTCTGGTCAGAACTTCCAATACTATGTTGAGTAAGAGTGATGAGAGAAGGCATCCTTGTCCTGTGCCAGTTTTCAGGGGGAATGCTTCCAGCTTTTGCCCATTCCGTATGATATTGGCTGTGAGTTTTTCATATGTGGCTCTTACTAGTTTGAGGTATGTTCCTTCGATACCTAGTTTATTGAGAGTTTTTAACATGAAGGGATGTTGAATTTTATCTAAGGCCTTTTCCGCATCTATTGAAATAATCATGCAGTTTTTGTCTTTAGTTCTGTTTATGTGATGAATTATTTCATTGATTTGTGTATGTTGAACCAACCTTGCATCCCAGGGATGATGCTAACTTGATCATGGCAGATAAGCTTTTTGATGTGTTGCTGAATTTGGTTTGCCAGTATGTTATTGAGGATTTTTGCATCGATGTTCATCAGGGATATTGGCCTGAAGATTTTTTTGTTGTTACTGTATCTCTGGCAGGTTTTGGTATCAGTATGATACTGGCCTCATAAAATGAGTTAGGGAGGAGTCCCTCTTATTCGGTTTTTGGAATAGTTTCAGTAGAAATAGTACCAGCTCTTCCACAACCTACAGAATAAGAGAAAAAAATTGCAATCTATCCATCTGACAAAGGTCTAATGTCCAGAGTCTGCAAGGAACTTAAACAAATTTACAAGAAAAAACAAACAAGCCCATTAAAAAGTGTGCAAAGGACATGAACAGACACTTTTCAAAAGAAGACATTCATGTGGCCAATAAACATATTTTAAAAAGCTCAACATCATTGATCATTAGAGAAATGCAAATCAAAGCCAGATGAGATGCCATCTCAGGCCAATCAGTATGGTGATTATTAAAAAGTCCAGAAACAACAGATGCTGGCGAGATTGCAGAGATAAAGGAATGCTTTTACACTGTTGGTGGGAGTGTAAATTAGTTCAACCATTGGACACAGTGTGGCCATTCTCAAAGACCTAGAAGCAGAAATATCATTTGACTCAGTAATCCCATTGCTGGGTATATCCCCAGAGGAATCTAAATCATCCTATTATAAAGATACATACATACACATGTTCACGGCAGCACTATTCACAATAGCAAAGACATGGAATCACACCAAATGCCCATTAATGATAGACTGGATAAAAAAATGTGATGCGTATACACCATGAAATACTCTGCAGCCATAAAAAGGAGCAAGATCATGCCCTTTGCAGGGACAAGGATGGAGCTGGAAGTCATTTTCCTCAGCAAAATAACACAAGAATAGAAAACCAAACACTGCATGTCCTCACTTATAACTGGGAGCTGAACAATGAGACCACATGGACACAGGGAGGGGACTACACACACTGGGCCTGTCAGGGGTAAGGGTGAGCATCAGGAAGAACAGTGAATGGATGCTGGGCTTAACACCCGGGTGATGGGTTGATCTGTTCAGCAAACATCATTGCACACATTTACCTATATAACAAACCTGTACATCCTGCACATGTACCCTAGAACTTAAAAGTTGAAGAAAAGAAAAAGAACGAGGTAATAACTAAACTGAGTTTGTAAAAGCAATAGGAACAAAGAAAATACATTCACTGGGCAGATTCTATGGATTGAGTATTCCTACTTACATAACATTGAATTCTCACCACAACCCTCTGAGATACAGGTATTTTTCTTACATGTTGGCAGATGGAGAAACTGGAGCTTAAAGAGGTTGAGTTGCTCAGGCTTCACAGATAATAAGAGATAGGGCTGAGAATCAAATACAGATCTGTATTATTATTCTAAATCTTGTCTCTGTTTTCACCGTCAGCCGTTGAGGGCGTGCTGAAGACATAAAATAACAGCAATATGTTCCCAGCAAATTAAAAGAATTATGCTGCCAATGAATGTCCATGCTCGTTTTTCAAATACAGGTATTCTACCCTTATGGGTCATCTCTCTACCAAAAATTTGAAGTGCTTTAAGAATCTGATCCTGGATGTTCCATGGGACCATACTCCCATAATGATGAAACCATGCATCCTATTCTATTAATGGGAAAGCTTTAGCAGCAAATCTAGCATAGGTGACACCTGAAGAAGATCATTTTTAATACTCCCTGCTCTATATGATCAAATTTTCTTATTGAAAATCATAAATGTATACAACCAGTAACTAATAAGTAAAGTTTAGGGAAACTGAAACATCGGCAAAAGGTAAAATTTAGGTAACTATTAATTTTTACCACTGATGCACATTTTATGTTTTGATTTGTTCTTTGGTTTTAAAACAACTGATAATTTATAATTAAATTTTACAGATGTTTTATCTCAATAAAATATTTCATATATGAACTAAAATTTGTATTTGCCAACCAAAAACTTTGTATTTAATGTTTCAAATTTTAAACACAGATTTAAAACTCAAATTGGTCACATAAGATGATAGAATTGAAATAACTCAGATTCCAATCCTCCATTATTACATTTTCTCACTGTTTATTTCAAATCTACTGTTTAAAACACAGGAATATGTAGTACCATAGGGATTGGAGACACAAATAATGCCTAAAGAAAATTCAACATTCTAATCTCTAACAAACTTCATCTCAAAACATGTATAGTTAAGACCATATGTGTTATGGAACTAGCTGAATAACTGGGAGTTCTCCAAATTAACTTCCATGTAAAAAACAATGCTCATTAGAGGATAATAAAAATGTGCTAATTTGAAGCTTACATACATATTATTAAAATTTACAATTATGATTGCTTAGAACTTAGACAAACAAAAAGTTTTTGAGGAAGAATTATTCTGTTACCAGCTTTGTTTAGAATTGCCAGCACATGGTTATAATGAAAACCACTCTACTTTTAGCAAGCTTTATTATTCTTTCCAAGTTCTCTCCAGGCCCTGCACCCAGGACAGATGGTGCTCATTGCCCCCACCTTTAGTGTGCCACTAGCTCAGTCACTTTTTCAATATTGACGTACCAAAAATATCTGGAATGGAATGACATCTCCTCTGAGGCAGGGGATAATTAACTCGTCCCCACAAAGTATAAATAATCTCTTTCTTCACAAAATAAATATGTTTTTCTGACACTATCTGACATTTCCATCCAGTGTGCTTTTGAAACTGTACGCTCTTGTTTTTGTTTTTTGGTTTTTTTTTGTTGTTGTTGAGACAGTCTCACTCTGTCACTCGGGCAGGAGTGCAGTGGTGCAATCTCAGCTCACTGCAACCTCCCCTTCCTGGGTTTGAGCAATTCTCATGCCTCAGCCTCCCGAGCAACTGGGACTATGGATGTGTACCACCAATTCAAGCTAATTTTTTTTTTTTTTTTTTTTTGGATTTTTTGGTAGAGATGGGGTTTCACCATGTTGGCCAGGCTGGTCTCAAACTCCTGACCTTGAGTGATCTGCCCTCCTTGGGCCTCCCAGGGTTCTGGGATGACAGGTGTGAGCCACCGTGCCCAGCCAGAAACTACATGCTCTTAATCACCACTCCCAAGAACAAATGATGGAAACAGGTGGCTGCTTGTTGTTTGTTTGTTTGCTTGTTTGCTTGTTTTTGTCATCTTAGTGACATGCCCGAATTGCAACAGAGACAACATGCCTACATAACAGCAAGAGTAGGATAATAAAGAGCAGATGACATGCCAGCCATGGGATATAAGGACATCTCAAGCAATTGCCCATCCAGGAAGGGTTGAGGAAAGTCCAAGCCTTTAGGGTCATATTAACATTTCACTTTAAGTAAAATTTGTACCTCAATGTGAACATATTTGCTAGCTATTTTGCTGGAAATCATGCCCAGCACAATAAAAAAATAAGGGGTAACATGCAAGGTATGTTATATAACCAACAAATGAACAAAGATTCTATTATCTATAAAACACAGCCATGTATCTATCACCAGGATCAATACTGACCATGTCTAAAAGGTACCAAAAGGCAAGAAAGATGGCATAGAAAACTATCATACCAAATGAAAACCTATTATTAGAAACAGGAAACTAACAATAGTTATTCAGAAAGGAAGCCCACCGACATTTGTCCAACACTGACATTCTCGCAGTCAGCTTTTACGCCCCACACATGAATTGACTCCTGTTCTACAGCACATGAAAAACACACCTTTGTATCCAACCTTGTCTAAAAAAATTATCTTACATAACATACTACCTGCAATACACACACACACAAGCAGCAACTAAAACAACAGGACTTTAAAAGTAGCTAGAGTCCGTCTAAAAACTTCTTCTCTGTAGTAAATATTGTCTTTGTAGGTGATATTGTGACAATAACTTTTAAATTAAGCTAATTAGTCAGGACTTTCTAACTGCCCTCAGCTAAACGCCTTAAAAGTTCTTTATTCTGGACATGGATTTTTATTTGGTTTCCATATCTCACTATGTTATCTGAAACGATTCCACTTAATCATTTCTTTGAATGTTGCCTTAGTCTTCACCATCTTGCATTAACTGAAATCAGCTACCACTTGAGTATATTATTACCTCTGCAGGGCATCCAAGGGGTATTTATTTTTTATACTTCATCCCACTTACCATTAAGTCTGTTTAAAAGAACCATATATACTTCTTGCTCTTAATTGCTTTTTCCAATGAACTATATTATTTTAACTTCTATTTTAAGTTCAGGGGCACATGTGCAGGTTTGTTACATAGGTAAACTTGTGTCATGGGGGTTTGTTGTACAGATTATTTCATCAGCCAGGTATTAAGCCTAGTACCTACTAGTTATTTTTCCTGATCCTCTCCCTCCTCCTACCCTCCAACAGGCCCCAGTGTGTGTTGTTCCCCTCTATGTGTCCATGTGTTCTCATCATTTAGCTTCCAGTTATAAGTGAGAACATGTAGTATTTGGTTTTCCATTCCTGTGTTAGTTTGCTAAGAATAATGGCTTCCAGTTTCATCCATGTCCCTGCTATATATATATATATATATATATATATATATAAAATTATTTTTTATGGCTGCATAGTATTCCATGGTGTATATATACCATATTTTCTTTATCAAGTCTATCACTGATGGGAATTTAGGTTGATTCCATGTCTTTACTATTGTGAGTGTTGGATGTGGTTTTATAATAGAATGGTTTCTATTTCTGTGGGTCCAATAAAGTATTTTTTATTGCTTTTTCCATTGCTTTTCATTGTTTTCCAATGAGTGTTTTGTCCATTGCATTTTCTTTTGTTCTTCCACATCCCTAAAAATGTCCTGTTCCATTGAAACATTTGCCACTGGACTCTACTCCTGTGCCATGTTGCAGTCATCTACCATCCTTCTGGAGCCAGTCTTGTCATGATCTTCTGCTGATTTTCTTGTCACTCTTTCTCCTTCCTTGAATACTGGAGCATCTGGCCTACTGTACTTCTCTCTGCTGCCTCCCTTGTCATCTTTGTCCAATAACCACAAATCAATGGAAATTCAATTCCTAGAAATTCCTTTACCTCCTCATCTCCAGTGACCTTGTCTTCTTCCTATACCAGGCCCACCACTCCGTGTTCATACCAGTAATAACTACCTCTCCTCAAAAATGTCAATACTATGTTTATGCAATTATTTGACTCCACCAGAACCTTAAAAATATTGACCAAATCACCACGTCTCTGTTTATTTTCCTGTCATATTTTCACTTACTTCTTTACCCACGTGTATTCTACTCAATGGACCATCATTATATCTATTCTCTTATATATACCTGAGCTCCTCCAACTGTCTTTTATTCTGTTGTAATTACTTACCAAATGTATATTACTGGTTAAATAGGACTCTCCATCAAATCTCTGCTTTCATCCAGGTATCTGAAGAGGCAGAATAATATCACCATATGTTTATGTTCACAAACTCAAAGCTTCAGCACTGCTTAGCAATCCAACTGTATTGCTCTAATTAATTTACTTTTCTACTTCTGAGACAACTCATCCATACCTTCACTTTCATTCTCAAAATGCTAACATCCTGTATCCCCCTTATCACTCTCAGCTGTTGATCTTCCTTCTCAGTTCAAGCAGCAACCAGAAAAATGAACCAGTGCCTTAAAAAACACAATCTGCCAAAACTCAAGAAGAAATAGGTAATCTGAATAGGTCTATATCTATTTTAAAAATCAAATCAATATTTAATGATCTTTTAGAACAGAAAGTACTATTCACTGGTGAATTCTACCAAAAACTTAAGGAAGAATGTTTTTTGGTTTTGTTTGTTTGTTTGTTTTTGTTTGTTTGTTTTAGATGGAGTCTCGCTCTGTCAGGCTGCAGTGCAGTGACATGATCTTGGCTCACTGCAACCTCCACTTCCTGGGTTGAAGCAATTCTCCTGTCTCAGCCTCCCAAGTAGCTGTGACTATAGGTGCACACCACCACGCCCAGCTAATTTTTGTATTTTTAGTTGAGACAGGGTTACACCATGTTGGTCAGGCTGGTCTTGAACTCCTGACCTCAGATGATCCACCCGCCTCGGCCTCCCAAAGTGCTGGGATTACAGGCATGAGCCACCACACCCAGCCTAAGGAAGAAATTATACAGTTCTCTGCAATCTCTTTCAGAAGGTAGACGAAATAGTCCCTAACTCATTCTGTGAGGCTAACAATACCCTAATTCCAAAACAATGCAAAAGCATTACAAGAAAACTACAGATCAGTATCTCTTATGAACAGAAATGCAAAATTCTCAGTAAAATACTAGCAAATCAAATACAACAATATATAAAAGTAATTATACAGCATGAACAAATGAGATGTAGCCCACGTCTGCAAGGCTGGTTCAACATTTGAAAATCAATTAATTTAATCCATCATATCAAGAGGCTAAAGAAAAAATAACAAGATTGTATTAATAGATGCAGAAGATAATTTGACAAAATCCAATGCCCACTCTTGATAACTCACTGAACTAGGAATAGAAGGGAAATTTTTTAACTGAATAAAAAAATCTACAAAACAAATCTTACTGCTAATATCATATGTAATAATGAGAAACTCAAAGCCTCCCATCAAGACAGAGAACAAGACAAAGGTGTACCCTCTCATCAGTGCTTTTCAACATTGAACTGTAAGTCCTAGCTAATAAGACAAGAAAAGGAAACAAAATGCATATAGATTAAGAAAGAAGTAAGCAGTAATAAAAATTTCTTTGTTCACAGGTGACATACTCATTTATGTAGAAATTCCAGAAAAAGTAACAAAAAAACTGGAACTAATAAGTGATTGTAGCAAGATGTCAGGATACAAGATTAATACACAAGAGTAAATTGCTTTTTTACAAACCAGCAATAAACAAGTAGAATTTGAATTTAAAATCACAATACCATTTAAATTATCACTGAAAAATGAAATAAGTAGAAATCTAACAAAATACATATAAGATTTATAAGATGAAAACTACAAAACTGATGAAAGAGATCAAAGAAAAACCAAATAAATGGAAAAAAGTTATATTTATGGATAGGAAGACTAAATATTGTCAAGATGCCAGTTCTTTTCAATTTGATCTATACATTCAGTGCAATGCCAATTAAAGTCTCGGCAAGTTTTTTTGGGGAGTATCAACAAACTGATTCTAAATTGTATATAGAGAGGCAAAAGACCCAAAATAGCCAACATAACATTGAAGAATAAAGTTGGAGGATTGACCCTATTTGACTTCAAGACTTAATATAAACCTACAATAATCGAGACAGTGTGGTATTGGCAAAAGAATAAAAAAATAGACCTATGGAATGGAATTGAGATCCCAGAAACAGACCAACAAAACTATAGTCAATTGATCATTGACAAAGGAACAAAGGCAATAAAAAGAAGAAAAGATAGTCTTTTAACAAATGGTGCTAGAACAACTGAACATCTACATACAAAATACAGAAAGAATCTAGACACTGCCCTTCACACAATATAGCTTAAAAATAAAAAGAATCTAGACACTGCTCTTCCCAAAAACTAACTGAAAATGGATCACAAACCTATGTGTAAAATGTAGGACTACAAAACTCTGAGAAGATAAGATAGAAAAAACAATTCTAGATCACCTTAGCTTCGGTGATGACTTTTTAGAGACAGCACCAAATGCATAATCCATGAAAGAAAGAATTGATAAGCTGGACCTCATTAAAATTAAAAATTCCTGCTCTGTGAAAGACACTATCAAGAGAATGATAACCCATAGTATGGGAGAAACTATTTGTAAGGGACATATCTAATTATGGATTCTTACACAAAATACACCAAGAACACTTAAAATTCAACAATAAGAAAACAATCCAATTTTTAAAAGGGGCCTTAACAGACCTTAATAGACACATTACCAAAGAAGATATGCAGATGACAAATAAGCATATGAAAAGTCGCTCCACATCATAGGCACCAGAAACATGCAAATTAAAACAATAAGATACCAGCATGATTTATAATCCTTTGGGTATATACCCAGTAATGGGATGGCTGGGTCGAATGGTATTTCTAGCTCTAGATCCTTGAGGAATCGCCGTACTGTTTTCCACAATGGTTGAACTAGTTTACAGTCCCAACAGTGTAAAAGTGTTCGTATTTCTCCACATCCTCTTCAGCACCTGTTGTTTCATGACTTTTTAATAATTGCCATTCTAACTGGTGTGAGATGGTATCTCATTGTGGTTTTGATTTGCATTTCTCTGATGGTGAGTGATGATGAGCATTTTTTCATGTGTCTGTTGGCTGCATAAATGTCTTCTTTTGAGAATTGTCTGTTCATATCCTTTGCCACAATAGCAAAGACTTGGAATCAACCCAAATGTCCATCAGTAACAGACTGGATTAAGAAAATTTGGCACATATACACCATGGAATACTATGTAGCCATAAAAAAGGATGAGTTCGTGTCCTTTGTAGGGACATGGATGCAGCTGGAAACCATCATTCTCAACAAACTATCACAAGAACAGAAAACCAAACACCGCATGTTCTCACTCATAGGTGGGAATTGAACAATGAGATCACTTGGACACAGGAAGGGGAACATCACACACTGGGGCCTATTGTGGGGAGGTGGGAGGGAGGAGGGATAGCATTAGGAGATATACCTAATGTAAATGACAAGTTAATGGGTGCAGCACACCAACATAGCACATGTATGCATATGTAACAAACCTGCATATTGTGCACATGTACCCTAGAACCTAAACTATAATTAAAAAAAAAAAAAAAATGAGATACCGCTGCCACCTATTAGAGTGGCTAAAACCCAAAACACTAACACCACCAAATGCCAAGAAGGATGTGGAACAATAGGAGCCCTCATTCATTGCTTGTGGGAATGCAAAATGGTACAATGACTTTGGAAGACAATTGGCAGTTTCTCACAAAACTACTCTTTTTTATTTATTTATTTATTTATTATGTTTATTTTATTTTAGTTTATTTATTTATTTATTTATTTTGACATGGAGTCTCACTCTGTCACCCAGGCTAGAGTGCAGTGGTGCGATCTCGGCTCCTGGGTTTACGTCATTCTCCTGCCTCAGCCTCCCAAGTAACTGGGACTACAGGTGCCCGCCACCACCGCTGGCTAATTTTTTTTGTACTTTTTTAGTAGAGATGGGGTTTCACCATGTTAGCCAGGATGGTCTCGATCTCCTGACCTCGTGATCCACCTGCCTCAGCTTCTCAAAGTGCTGGGATTACAGGCGTGAGCCACTACACCCTGTCACAAGACTACTCTTACCATACGAGTCAGCAATTTATTTCCGTACTAGTCACCCAAATGAGTTGAAAACTTTTGTCCTTACAAAAACCTCCACATGGATATTTATTACAGCTTTATTCATTATTGTCAAAACTTGAAAGCAATCAAGATGTCCTTAAGTAGGTAAATAGAAAAATAAACATCCAGACAATGTAGCCACTATTGTGATACTGGAAACCTTGTGATTAGATAAGATTATCTATGACATTAAGTGTAGACACAGAAGAAAAGAGGACAGAAGACTGAGTCCCAGGACACTCTAATATTTAGAAGTCATGAAGAGGAAGAGGACTCTAGATCTCTAGTCTAAATGCTCCCCTGAACATTCCATTTGCATATTCAATTCAATGATAAAAAGAAATGAGCTGGCCAGGCGCAGTGGTTCATGCCTGTGATGCTAGCACTTTGGGAGGCCAAGAAGGCAGATCACTTGAGGTCAAGATTTCGAGACCATCCTGGCCAACATGGTGAAACCCCATCTCTACTAACAATACAAAAATTATCCAGGCATGGTGGCGCACGCCTGTAATCCCAGCTACTCAGGAGGCTGAGGCATGAGAATCACTTGAGCCCAGGAGGCAGAGGTTGCAGTGAGCCAAGATTGTGCCACTGCACTCCAACCTGGGCGACAGAGCGAGACTCCGTCTCAAAAAAAAAAAAATTATAATGATACCTATCCTTATACATTTATCCAAACCCATAGAATGTACAACACCAAGAGTGATTCCTAATGTAAACTATGGACTCTGGGTGATAATGATGTGTAAATGTAGGTTTATCAGCTGTAACAAATGTACCACTCTGGTGGGGGATGTTGCTAATGAGGAAGTCTGTGCAGGTTTGGGGGGCGGGGATATATAGGAAATCTCTATACCTTCTGCTCAACATTGTTGTGAACCTAAAACTGCTTTTTTAAAATAGTCCATTTTAAAACAAAGAAGCAACCAGAAAAAAACTTCTGTCTCCCACCACTAAATTTATTGACCTACTTGTGTCTTCATTCCTGCACTTTTCTTTCCATCGTGGATGAAAGGCAAACCCCTACATGATAATATTACATTTTATCCCCACCTACCTATTCAGGGACTTTGTTCCTAGAGTCTTTATTCATTTCTTCTCCATCATTAATTTCCCCTCTTTTCCAAATCATTTTCATATTGATAAAATTATGTGTATCTGCCAACAGAAAATGTAAGAAATTCTCTTAATCGAGCATCTTATTCAACTATTGCTCCATTCACCTGATTCTCTTTAAAGAAAGCCCTTTGCCGGGCGCGGTGGCTCACGCCTGTAATCCCAGCACTTTGGGAGGCCGAGGCGGGCGGATCACAAGGTCAGGAGATCGAGACCACGGTGAAACCCCGTCTCTACTAAAAATACAAAAAATTAGCCGGGCGCGGTGGCGGGCGCCTGTAGTCCCAGCTACTCAGGAGGCTGAGGCAGGAGAATGGCGTAAACCCAGGAGGCGGAGCTTGCAGTGAGCCGAGATCGCGCCACTGCATTCCAGCCTGGGCGACAGAGCGAGACTCCGAAAAAAAAAAAAAAAAAAAGAAAGCCCTTTAAAAATTTAACGATACCTAACGTAGATGACGGGTTGATGGGTGCAGCAACCCATCATGGCACGTGTATACCTATGTAACAAACCTGCACGTTCTGAGCATGTATCCCAGAACTTAAAGTATAATAATTTAAAAAAAAATTTAAAAAAATTTAACTATACTAAGTGTTTCTCAACCTCGTGTTTTCTCAAAGAAGTACCAGTCAGGCTTTTATCTCCACTCATATATTGCCTTATATTGGTTGCCGATGACTCCATATTGCTAAATCAATGGTCAGTGCACTACCACAAATTTTCTTGACCCCTCAGAAGAATGTGGCACAGGCGACCACTTTCTTTTTCTTGAAACTATGTCTTTACTAGGCCTTTCCATACCCCACTCTTGGATTTTTCTCCTACCTCATTTGACCCTCCTTTCATTCTCCATTGCCTCTTCCTTTTCATTACTTCTAAATGTTAGAGTACCCTGGGACATGGTCTCCTGTCCTCTTTTCTTCTGTATCTACACTCATCTCATAGCTAATCTTATCTAATCACAAGACTTCCAGTATCACAATAGTGGCTACATTTGTATCTCTAGCCTAACTCTCCCCTGAACATTCAGCTTGCTGCATATATGACCTCTTCAACTAAATATTAAATTGGACCTCAAATGAAATTTATTGTTCCTCTATACAACCTATGGGTGGGGAGGAAGCTAGAGTTATGTGTCTCTGCTTTGCTTTCTCAACAGATTTCTTCATTTCAGTAATTGGCACATCTTTGAAACAGCAGTCCAGTGGTTCTTGGAACTGAGCTCACCGCTAAAGCATCAATAAAGTCAGTCAGCAACTTCTCAACATTGGCATCACAACCACCTTATTGCAAACCATCCTTTTTCTTCAGTATGTCCACTACAATAACATTCTCCTTGGTCTTGGTTCCTGCCACCAACCATCTATTCTCCACACAGAAGTCAGTTATCCTTTAAAAATTTAAATCAGAGCACATTACTTCCTTGTTTAACAATCTCCAATGGCTTTCCACACACTGGTAAGTAAATCCAAAATTCTTACCATGATCTGCAACGTGACCTATCTCTGACTATCTTGTTAATGTAGTCTCCCACCATTTACCCCTCATTCACTCTACTTCCTCTCCATAGCATCCATGCACTTTCTCAAAATAGGCCAAGACCATGTCCACATTTGGCCTTTGCATTTGCTATTCCATCTGCCTGGAATGCTCTTCCACTTCATCTTTCCAACAGCTTGGTTTGTGCCTCATTTAGGTCTCTGCTCAAATGTCATCTCATCAGTTAGATCTTTAGTAACCATTCTATTTGAAATAACATTCCTGTTGTTCTCCACACCCTTATTCTGCTTTGCTTTTCAAAACAGCAGTTGCCGCCAACTAGTATTTTAGTGTGCATTAGGCAACATATGATAGTGGGCTATTTCACGAAGATAGACAGTTGAATCCAGAGTGCATCACAGAGCTTATCTAATTATCTTTATCCAATTATCTATGACCAAATAAGACAATTAGGGGCCAGGAACTAGCATTAAACTCAAAACCCTGGAATTGTAAGGGGAATATCAAGGGGTATGGGCCTGGTTGCTAATGCTAAAGAATGTAGCATTGCAGCAATAATGGTGCATTAAGGAAGAGAAATAGTATTGGGGTAGCCAAAGAAGTTACTAAGCATTCCAAAAACACCCAAACACCAAGACATAACAAAAGTTGTTGGGCACCTCCAACAATAGTCTAGGTTCTTGCCCTAATTTTCTTTAATTGTGTCAGGTCCACTTAACATTTGTTTCATTTTCTACTTACAGTACAATTCCTGCTTTTTCAGAAGGGCTTATATTAATCTGTACTTACCCAAAGGCAGAAGTGGACCTAAGTTAATGGATAAAGTTTCTGTGAACCAGCAAATACAACTAAGTTAAGGAATGATGAGTTTTTCATTATCTATCCAGTTGTCTCTATCATCAGGCTGACATGTCCTTAAAAATACCTTTCATAGGCTCATTTCTTGAGTGATTTTATGGTCAATTGTTTATATTTTCATCTGCTCCATTAACTTATAAACTCATCAATGGTAATCTCCCAAAGTCTACCACAATGCCTGGCTTGGTCATACCATATTTTAAAAAATTATTATTGTATATGACTTCAGATATTCTGAATATGTGTTTCCCAGTGCTTACAGGGAATCCAGGCAGGTCTTTAGGATAAAAAAAAAAAAAAAATGCACATGTGATTAATGTTAGAGTTTTGCCAACTATATCTACTAAATTTCAGTCAGATTTCACCATATCAATTATTTTAATAGAGAGAATTTAATATAAAGATTCTTAATTGGGTATTGAGGAAGTGAAACGCAAATAGGAACAGTAAGGTATCACAGAGACAGGAATTGCAGGAACCAACTCTCACTCCAAGGAAACAAAAGGAAGAGATTTGAATTATTAAAACATAGAAGCTTAGAGGAGAAAGTAAACAGGGTCAGGACTCAGTCTTCTGGGGAGAGGCACTGGTACCAGGAGGAGATGAGACTTGTTCTGTGAGTATTGGAACAACTGCGAATAGATGTCATCTGTGGCTACTGGAACGAACTGCTGCTGCCACTGTCAAGGAGCTGGATTCATAGTGATAGGACCAGGAACCAGCAGAAAGAAGTGAATCTCTCCAGTCTTCATCTAGAAATTTATTATAATCATACAATTATTTGTTTACTATGTGTCCTCTTCGTAAGTCTTTGAGCTCCATTACTGGTTGGGCTACCATTAAATGCCTAAAGTCTGTCAAAAGCAAGGATGAATTCCAAATAAATGAATGATACCTATTGAATTAAGCAACCTACTTGAAAGTTGAAACTGTCAGAAGGCATGAAAAGGCTTCACCCTGAGAAGGTAAGAGATGTAGGATAAATCATCATTTGTCTGTTGGTCCATGGATAATTAATAATTGTGTGCAGTAAATTTAGTAATAATTTTGTTATAGTAGGTTTACAGATTTCTCTTTTGTTTTTTCGGTTTTGTTTTTGTTTTTTCGAGACGAAATTTCGTTCTTAATTGCGCAGGCTGGATGCAATGGGGTGATCTCAGCTCCCTGCAAACTCCACCTCCGAGGTTTAAGCGATTATCCTGCCTCAGCCTCCCAAGTAGCCGGGATTACAGGCTTGTGCCACCGCACCCGACTAATTCTGTGTTTTTACTAGAGATGGGGTTTCACCATGTTGATCAGACTGGTCTGGGACTCCTGACCTCAGGTGATCCACCAGCCTCGGCCTCCCAAAGTGCTGGGATTACAGGCATGAGCCACCGTGTCCAGCCCAGATTTCTTTTCAACCTAGAAGCAAGTGTGTTTCCATAGTTTCTCAATTTTGTTTGATGTCTTCCTGTGAGCAGACAACCCTATTTTTTAAACAGGAAAATCCTATGAGATCCAAAGCATACTGTTGTGTGGACAATATATTTTGAGTACTTTCTTTCTAAGATTTATACATTTCATGAATGAGTTTGTTTTTAGAGGAATCCTTCCCTGTTGTGAGAGCCCAAGGGAATGCAAGTTAGACATCCTGGCTTATTTCTAACACCCCCATCTTAAAATTTCATTAAAGCCTTCTAACTGCCTCTCACAAAAATGTTTTATTTTTAGCCTCTTTATCTGACCTTCACATCTGCATCTTAATCACAACATTCTGAAATCAGATGGAATCCAAAGAGAACAACATTTTCTCCCCTATTTCACTGAACATTATTTCATGCAGAAGGATATGTTGGCGTGGATGTGAATATAGCACCAAGGGCAGATGCCAATTAATGAATCACTTCTACAGGAAAAATGGGCCAACATATACACATATTGCGTCTTATTCTATATCACCTTCTCCTTTTGAGCCTAATTACACAAAAGAAACAGGAAATGTTTGAGGCCAAGTAACACAATACAATTGGAAAAAGTTGTCTTATTCAAAGACTCTCTAAATATATAATACAGGAAGGCACTGGTGAGGTTTATAATAATGAAAGGAAAGATGATTTAAAAGTAAATGACGCACATTTTTCAGCATATTTGGTCATATTTCCAAATGACCCATTCTCCTGTTTTTTTCCATATGCTAGTTTCCTTGAATAAATCAATTCCATGTGATAAGCTTTAAAAAAGAGACCTGTGATATGTACAAAAGCATTAAACATAATTTGAAATTTAAATTGTGTCCCAAAGAAATTGTAGTGCATTAGATTATGTTCAACATTTACTGCTGTTATTTAGTCCATTTACATAGAGCAATAAAAGACAGCTAAACTATTAAATTACATGACTTCCTCAAAATTGCTCTTCAATTATGATAAAATTAAGCTTTTGTGTCCTATTTATAAACATAGATAAATAACCAATACATTGCAGATACCATTGTACTACAACCCAGTTTAATTTTCAATAGTTTCCACAGGGCTTTGATCATTTGCTGATATTAGCTGATAAATTTGTGTGTGTGTGTGTGTGTGCACGCGCACACACACGCACACACACGCACACACAATGTGTCTGTAAGCTTTGTTAAATTATCTCTAAGGAAGAAGGCAACCATATAATTCTTTGAAAATGAAAGGCATAGAATAGGACTTAACAACTGTCTTAAAGACAAATTGGCTTTGAGAAAACGAAAGTAAAATTAACTGCAAGGAAAATATAGGATAAAGGAATTATCAGCAAAGAATACTGATTTTCCCAACTTGAAGGGTAGTTTTTGGAGTATTAATGAATTTGTGATTTATTAAAATCTCAATTCTCATTGATTTTCACAGAATTTTTCAGCCACCTTTAAATCTTGAAAAGCCTAGAGTCCTTGTTCCAGGTGATGTTGTGTGATGAGAAAAGAGAGTTTTATGCAATTGCCCCCAGACGACTCCTTGGCTGGTAATCCTGTATCTTTATGCTATATGAATCCACTAGGTAAACAATGAGGTCTCCACTCCACTTAAGCTACAATCACATTTGGATTAATCCCTCTTAACTAACTTTCTTTCCTGACTAACTTAAAAACTAAGAAAGTAAGAATTGATAAAAAATAAAATTGAATTATAATCTGTAAAATTTACCAAGATGAGTCCAAGTCCAACAGAAATCAATAATGCTAATCATGAAAATTTTGTAAATTACTTCTTTCCTTCTCTTGATTTAGCTATTTTCCTTCTACATCTACACAGCACACATCAGAGTAGAGTGTTGGCAACGTTCTGGTGAAATTGCAAAGAGTATATAGCCAAGTGGGAGGACCTAAGCCAAAAAGATTGTCTTGTGTTTAGCGAGGAATCCTGAGGTAATCCTGGCTAAAGCAAGTTTATGGCTTAGTGTAAACAAATAAATGATGTAATGGGGTCTGTGATCATTGCTAGTAAGACAAAAGTGCATTTTAATGTATGATTCTCATCTCTGTGATAATTCTCTGCAAGCCTGTGATTTGAATCAAGAGCTCTGGCCCGTGAGGAGATGTGCAATCTGCTACATCCAACACGGACCTGTTCATTACTCCATGTAAAGGCTGGCAAAGGGAAGAGAAGAACCTCAGTTGAAGATTTGGACACCATCATCAACACCTGTTTCCAGTTGAAACCTGCTGAACCAATTTCTGTTTTCAAAACTAATTGAGAAAGTTAAGAAGTTTTGCAGCAGATGAAAAAACACAAAGGGCCTCTCCTGCCAGAGGAGAAGTTGGGTAATATACCTCATAAAAAAAAAAAAAAATGTCATTTAAAGAGAAAAATAGTCATCTGCCAATACGGCAGCCAGAGATTGCAGCCAGAATTCCAACAGTGCTCCAACTTCCAGTCTGCTCCTTGACCAGAAGGGGGATACTACCCTTGCTAACAAGATTGGTGTCCCTGGAGAAGCTATCCATTATGGCACAAGGAAGCAAGGATATGGCAAAATGAGGAAATACAGGTTCTCAGGCACAGTGCCAACCGTAAAGGGGGAGCAGAGCTGCTTTCGACTAAGGCTGAAGACATGTAAAGCACACAGACTTAACAACAGTGGTGACAAGATGTCCAGACAGGCAGTTTGATCACAGATCTCATCTGGCAGCTCTCCATTCTCTTCTGGCTTAGATACCAGATAAAGATCTTTGTTTCTCCTTCCTTCTTGTCTGATTTTGGGAAAGGTTTCCCTACTGCTACCCCTCCATTATTTTGACTGACAATCCAAATTGTGTCTACAGGCACAATCAATGTTACTGTAGTCTTTGGATTAACTAACGACTGCCCTTTTAACCAGCCCATGACAGTTTCTGTACTAACTAAGACAAAACCACCGACTTAGAGTCAGAGGTAATTTGTATTGTATTTTTACACAAATCGAGTTCTAATTCTTGCTATTACATGCAATAAATCACCAAATGTATTTTGTAGTTTGAGAGGTAGTACATTGAATGCAGTGGTTCTCAAACTTTGCTGTACACTTTACAAAGTACCGATGTCTCACTGCAAACTGAAACATGCTGATTTAATTGATTTAGGGTGTCATCTGGACATTGAGATTTGTAAAAACTCAGCAAGTGATTTTATTGTGCAGGTAGGTGTGGGAACCACTGTCATAGTGACTAAACAAATGAGTTCTGTAGCCTCCTTAGTTCAAAACTCAGCTTCACCGTTTTCTAAGTATATGACTTTGGAAAGGTTAATTCACCAGCTGATAGTAATGATCTCAAACAGTTACTTTGAGGATTTAATACAAGAGCATAGAAAAGTGCCTAGGACAAGCAAGTGCTCAATCAATGTGAGTTTTAAAATGAATCATTTATTAAAAACATGTATAAGTACCAATCCAAACAGAAGAAGACGTTTACATGATTTTCTTATTGATTTCTTAAATGAATTCCATTCATTTGATATATATTTACTAAATAACATGCATTCGTTTTCTATACGCATTAGTGTTCTATGGTGGCCATACAAATGACCAAACACATAGTGGTTTAAAACAAGATAAGATGTGTTATGTTAGTTTTATAGGTCAGAAGTCTAATGCAGTCTCACTTAGCTAAAGTCAAGGTGTTGCCAGCAAGTGTTCCTTTCTGGAGGCTTCAGGGTAGAATCTGTTTCTGTGCCTTTTTCAGCCTCCCACATTCCTTGGCTTGTGATCTCCTTCTCCCTGGCTTTCGTCCATCTCCAAAGCCAGCAGCATTGCATCTCTCTGACACTTTTCCATGGCCATATCTCTTGCTGACTAACCCCAGCTGGAAAAGATTCTTCAATTCTAAAGACCCATGTGATCACACTGGGCCCATCTGGATAAGAAAGGCTAATCTCCCCACCTCAAGGCCAGTAGGGTCAATCACAGCTGTTAAGTGCCTTGTGCCCTGTACACTAACATTCATGGGTTCCAGAGATGTAGCGTGTGGACATCTTCAGGGAGCCACATTCTTCCTATCACAGAATTACTGTGGCCTTGTATCAGATTTTAAAATTTGTTCTCTTGGACGAATAAAACTCTTCCACCCCTTAAAACTTAATATAAACTCCTCATTTTGCAAAATAACTTCAAGTATTATGGAAATTATAAAATTTGAACAAATTATGTCTATTCCTGGCACCCAATAATTGATCATGTAGTTAGCAATTAGCCAAATCATTCCCAGGTAGAGAAAATAGCAATTCTGTTTTTGTTTTTTATTGATTGATTTTTTTTTTTTTTTTTTTTTTTTTTTGAGACAGAGTCTCACTCTGTCGCCCAGGCTGATATGCAGTGGCGCGATCTCGGGCTCACTGCAACCTCTGCCTCCCGGGTTCAAGCGATTCTCCTGCCTCAGTCTCCTGAGTAGCTGGGATTACAGGCGCATGCCACCATACCCGGTTAATTTTTGTATTTTTAGTAGAGATGGGGTTTCACCATGTTGGCCAGGCTGGTCTTGAACTCCTGACCTCATGATTCACCTGCCTTGGCCTCCCAAAGTGCTAGGATTACAGGCGTGAGCCACGGTGGCTGGCCCCTGTGTTAAATTTTTTAACTTTTCTATTATTTCCTAGGATTTAGCTACAAACCTTCTTATCCAACTTTCCTTGGAACTTTAGTAGGTTTTTAAAGTTGCCAGATTCCCTTCCCACTGCAGTGGCATATTATTCCTGAAGATTACAAACACCAATCCAAACCCCCACCATAAAGCTACTTTAACAAAAATAAGTAATGAGATCCCACCCAGCTTGATCTTGTTTCCTGACACTATTCATACCTCTCTGGATAATCCATCATTTCTCTGCAGTACCAATTGACCCTGAAAAGTCTGCGCAAGTTCCCAGAAACCTGTGAGTTGGCCCACACACTGTGTAAGAGGGTGTGGGTATTACACCCTGGAAAGGCTTGCTGAGCAAATATCCTCCTTCCAGTCAATGCCTTATCTTGAAAATGCATAGTTGGACCTTTCTCCTGGGCATCAACATCTGCCCACCATGCTCACTCAGACGGGCTCGCTTGACCACACCATTGAGTTCAGGTTAGCCACACAACTACATCCTCAGCCCTTCTTTATCAAACACAGTTGTGGTTCATTACAGTGGCTCACATTCTCCTTTCTCTTCCCTGAGTTTCTATCCTCTTCTGTCTGCAAAGCAATTTATAACAGCCCATCTTCCCCCACTTGTGGAATGGAAGAGGTGGGGAGTCGGGGCCCAGGTCTTATTGTGGTGGAGGGATAATGGGAAGATAAGACTAGATAGGGCAGCAGGGCCAGATGATGGAAGGCTCTGGATTCTGGGCTGAGGGATTTGGGTATGATTCATTAAATGATAGGACACCAGCATAGGCTCCTGGGTAGAGGAGTGACAAGAAGATAGTGGTATTTTCAAAAGGACTATCTGACAGTGCCATGTGTGATGACTTGGAAGCAGGGAGAAAACAGAAGAGAAGCCAGTTAGGAGACTATCACAAGAACCCAAGTCTAAGGTGATAAGAACCCGTAAGGATGTGACAATGTACTTGAAGCAGGAGCAAGGATAAATTCCAGAGACTTCAGGAAGGGAAAACCTATAGGACTTAATGACTAATTTTATATGGGTGATAAATTTAAGAGAGACCTCAAAGATGACTCTAAAATGTAAGCCTAAGACAGCAGGAAGATGGTGGTGCCTCTGACACAGTAAGTGGACTGGAAAGGTAATTGGATTTGAAAGTTTGGATCAGATGAACAGTAATTACAGTGCTTGTGTTACTCCCTGATCAAAATCCATCAATAGCTTCTCATTGCAAGTAGTATAAATTCCAAGAGCTTAACATCACCCATAAGATTCTGTCTTAAATAACCCTAACGTCTCTATAATCTTATCTCTCATGATTCTTCTAATAGTAAATATCTTTCAGTACATTGCATGAGCCAAATTATTGTCTGTCTGTATGGTTGGACCCATGTCTGGCCAAATGCAGAGCTCCATACTGTAATCATCCCAAGGAATGTGAGATGTCACACATGGATGCTGATTTTAAAAGAAATGGTGGGAAAGCCTCTCTCTTTTTCTCTGGGACAGAAGCTATAAGAATGATGTAGCCTTGTGATTGCTAGTGGCCAACCTGCCACCAAATAGAGGAAGTCTCTGAGAATGAGGCCAAGCAAAGGCAAATAGAACCAAGAGATGGATAGAGAGACAGAAATCTGAGGCCTCATATAAATCCTTGGATCCAGTCAAGCCTTACTGTCTCCACCTTTTAAATGTCCCACTTATATGGACTAAACAGTTCTCTTTTTTCACCTTAGGCTTGGAGTCTGTCACTTTCAGTCCAGAGTCCTGATTCTTCTATTATCTCAAGGCTCCTCGTCTGCAGGGAAGGTTTTTCTCTATGATCTTTGCCTGACTGACTCTCACTTATCTTTAGGGCTTAGCTTAAATAATATTTTCTCAAAAAGCCATGTCACGAAAACCAAAGAGGACCAAATTAGGTCCCTCTTTGCTGTTCTCTCAAATTACCCTACTATTTTCCTTTATAGGTTATTCCTGTAATTTGGAGTGATGTGCTCATATGCATTTATTTATTTAAGATCTGTCTTCCTTAATGTTATAATACACATTACCCTCTGTACCCTCCTGAAGTCCCACTAGAATGATAATAATGACGCTTTTTGAAGATATAAATCCAAATTAAAGAAAGCATGACAAAACATTAAAAGTTAGAAAGCAGATGGATGAGTAGCAACTGACCCGGTGCACCCAAGGCAACTGAATCCTGAGCCGGAAGGAGGGAAAAATGAGAAGCAGCTTGATCTACATCATGGAAGTCCCCAGAGACTCAGGAATCCTTGGCACCAATTGCCTCTGAATGTGGAAGGTAGAGCTAAAACCAAGTCAGAGTAAGAATAGCTAGTACACGGAAAGCTATACAAATAAAAATAAAAATCATGACTATGATTGTTACTGTTAATCCCAGGAAAAATTAAATGTTGCACAAGGAAAGATAATAATAATAAAAGCAAAAATTTCTAACACTTATTTAGTGCTTACTAGAAGACATGCATTGTTCTAATTCTTTATATTAATTTTATATTCATTCAGTTATTAACTATTAATTACCACAACTCATTGTTGTGGATACTATGAGTACCTCATTCTACAGTTGAAGAAACTGAAACAGAGCTAGCTCCTAATATAAGTACTGTCTTCGGGATTTGAATCCAGGTAGTTGGACTCCAGAATCTGTTCTCCTAACTATTACTCCATGTTACCTCTTAAAATAATCATAGTACATTATCTATCTTTCACTGTAAGTAATATTTTTATAGTCAAACATAAACACTGATTATTCATGTAATTCAAATTTTAAAATGATTCTTTAAAAAGAATAGGGAGAAGAGAAAATATGTATAGGCATAATGTGGTATATGTGAAAGGAAGCTAAATCTTCTTCATTTACCTTGGAAGCCAATAGCTAAGAACATACAAAAATAGGAAGAAAGAAAGAGGAACGTAAGTATTATTTCTAGAGATTTTTAAATAATGTCCAAAAATACCAGTTAAAAGAATTGAATGTGGCTCCACAAATAGGATATGAAAGGATATGAGGTTTCCTTCAGGGAATGAATTTTACCAAGGCTTTTAGAAATATTTCCCTGTGTAAAGTGTGTGCTTGGATAATTTTAATGTTTTAAGTCACTGCTGAAAGTTTCGGTTAGTATCACTAAGGTGGCATTTAAATGCGTAGATATGGGTTAACTCTCAGAGTGAGTAGAGAGGAAAGGTCCCTAGGACAGAGTTCTTTGGAGCCCTACATGGCCCACAGATTGGAAGCCAAAGGAACAAGAGGAAGCAAAGAAGAAACAGGAAAAAACCAAAGAGAAAAATCAAAGGCCTCAAAGAAGTTCAATGACCTAGAAAGCAGAGATCAGGAGAGAGCATTGGGAAGGAGGGACCCGTCAATGGGAACCAAAAGAAGGGAACGACAATGAGCAACTGAGCCAAGACTGCGCAAAGCTGCAAGTGGAAGACCAGAGCATTTCAGCAGTGGGTGGGGAGCAAAGGCCACAGCGTGGGGAATTACGGAAGGAGCTGTTGGTAAGACATCAGATGGAGTGAGGACAAGTCACAGTTGTCAGTGTAGCAATGAATCCTAAAGAGGTCGTTCCTCTGGCATAGCACTCTCTACCTCAACAGCTGCCCAGCTGATGCGATTATTTCCCGAAGTATGCTGCCAAGGGAGAAGCTGCCCCTTTTAAAATAGGGAAGGAATGACAGGAAATCATTGGTAAGAACTTGTTGACAGGAGGAAAATGACATGGTTAGTTTCTGGTGGTGGCAGGGTGCCATTATCAGCCATGCCAAAGCAAAGAAATCATTATACCTAGAAAATAATATTTCCATGCCTACCACATAAATTCTAGCCAGATGGTGCCCTGAGGAACGTGAGCTCCTTTGGCTTTGATGACAAGTACAGAGGAGCAAAGACCTGCTTTTCACTATTGATGAGCCCCAGTTGTTGGTTGCATGAATCAGGAGACAAGCTTTGGGTAGGATCACAGCCAGCCTGGTGTTAGACCTGAAGGTAAGTAAGAGGTCACCGTTTAATTTCAAGAAGAGCACCAAGCACATGCTGAAAAAGAGAGAAGCTACCTGGCAGCATTAAAGTAGAACCTCTGGAATGCAATTGTGTTCTGGGGGCTGACTGATGAGACAGTGCTCAGTGCTCCAACCAACAAAGTATGTATGTGATGTGGGGAGCAGAAGATCAAAGTACCCCCACCCCAGCAGTCAGTTACCTGTAGGGGGTATCTGCAGATTATGTCCCTTTGAAACGTTATAGACACGTGTCAGAGTCCTGACTTCTTGAAGTAGAGGAAGTCAGAAGACTGTACGTTGGCTTCCAGTTGTACATTGGTATGTAAGTTTCAATTATTCATTGAAGCTGCTGTTTTCTTCCTTTCACTGAGGTATAGTTTGAAAGAATGGTTGTTCTTTAAACATATTTATTCTACATGTGGATAAGAGACTATCAAGATTTACATAAAATTAGCATAATTCCTGAGAGCTGCACAGCAAGTGAAAGAGAGTATTTGGGATGGGTCATGTTTCCCCTCTTCCTATATTTTCATAGCACTCAGAGACAAAGCCAAAATATGCAAGCACACACATGCACACACACACACACATACACACACACAACATTTATGTGAGATTCAAACGAGAATTAAATTCACAAATTTAGTTGTAGTCTCTCCCCACTATGCTCTCACTACCTCAAGAGAGGTAGTAGATAAGTGGAAGGGTGGAGGGGGTGGTCTGAGGAAAGATTTGAACTCCCCAAGATATCCTGGAGGAAAGATCAAGGAGCACTTGCGCGCTCACCTCTCACACCCTTGTTCTCCTTCCATGCTGCACCAGAAGCAAAGAAAATCAAGGCATATCTATCCATTCCGATGCATCCTAGACTGTAGATGACTTCAAGAGAACAACACCGCAGCAACGCAAAAAGAGATGCCAGTCTATGGGGTGGTTGCTCTGGGGCCTGTCTCCATCAATGTCTCACTCATCTGTACTGACAAATAAAAGCTAAGAGTAGACAAGAAAATATCTATGATTTGGGAAGTGATGTCTGAGTGATACCAATTCTGGGCTTGAGTTCACTCTAGATGAGGCAGAAAGACTCTATGATTTTAGGATTAAAAGAAGCACAGCACAGGAATGAAGCACTTTGGCAGTGGAGCCAGGGCGCTTGGATTAAATTGCAAGTGCGCACTTACTAGCTGTGTGACTTTAGGCAAGTTATTTAACCTCCCTGTGCCTCTGTTTCCTCAACTTGGAAATGACGTGAATGATCGTATTTACCTCATAGGGCGCTTTCGTCAAAATTAAATGATTTAATTAATTTAACACAAACCCTATAAATGTTAGCTATTGTTATGTATGCTAATGAAGTTTCTGAACTTTATTATGCTCCTTTGGGGCAGCGTTGTTTACAACATGGTCAGAAGAACACTGAAGCAAAATCATTCAGGAACTCTTAAAAATCCGGGGCAAATACATTTCAGACAAGTATCTATCAGGGATGATTCTTCCATTCGTTCTGTTGTGAGAACCAGGATCCCCTTTGGAGTCACAGATAAGGCTTCAGGCAGAGGAACTAGGAAAATCAGAGGCAATGATAAAAGCAATAGATGTGCAACAATACATTCTTAAAATTTCAAATTTGAAACTTATTTTAAGTAAATTAGAATGCTAACCAACTACTAAAAATGTCATAGAGTATATTTTTAATAAGATATGTTTATGCAAGAAAAAATGCATATTTACATTGTAAAAGTATATAGATACATACATACGTACAACACACACACTATCTCATTTTGTTAAAAAGTAAGCTTTTGTATATATGTACAGAGACAATTCCTTGAAGAATAAACCTCATAATGTTAGCGGTAGTTATCACTAGGCAGTGGGAATTTGTGTAATTTGAGGGGCCGGGGTTCTGACTTGCCTAAATGAATACATATTTTATGTGTAATTTTTAAAAAGCACCATAACTTCCTTTTCTTTAAGACAAATAGCCAAAATCGAACTGGAATTCTAATTCAGTGACCTGAAGCCTTGAGAACAGAACGGTCTGACCTCAGGGTGGGAGGTGATGACACAGCCTGGAGCTCTTTGCAGGGTGCCAGACCTTGGTCTGGGTGAACACCTCACAGTCAGGCCACCAGGGGAGAGCAGAAACTGAGGCTGTCTTCCCTAACCCAAGCAGCATTCGGTTAGGAAATCACACACCCAGCTATGAGAAACTGAAAGCACAGAGAAGAGGAAATGAAGCTGAAGCAGGCGGCTCTCACAAGAGATCTGGCCAGGGCCAGATCCAGAGGGTGCCCTGTTGCTGTCAGAGTCCTGGTCAGATGCTGCTCTCCTCTCCTCAGGGCTTGGAAGGTTCTAGAAAGCAAAGGTTAGATCAGGGCCCCCACAATTCAAGTGGAGACTCAGGATCTCGTGTTATAGCAAAGATTCCTAAAGCATGTATTAACTACCCTAAGGAGAGCCCAAACTGTGTCCAAACCTGAGATCTTTCAATTTTTCATATTCTATTTGTGAAATCATGATATGCTGTCTCGTAACTGTGAAATTTTATTTTCCTACTTTGTGCTTCTAAAGTTGATATAATTGAAGGAGCTGTCTCAGACCCAGTGTTTGGAATGTGTGTTCCATATTCTGTCCCCCAGACTATACTATCATCCTGTGCCATGCAGTTGCTTGGTAAATGTCGTTATGAATAAATAATGACATACGGGATGCTACTCTTTTACATAAAATTGTATGTATAATGCAGCTGATACTGGGGATGGAAAAACTTTTCACTGGTCCTATATCATAGTCTGTAAACCATGAGCATTGAATTAACCCAATAAAAGTGACAATTCTGACCCTGGGCTATACCCATTACTCTAAGGTTACAGCTTGCAAGCCAACTCAAATTGTTCTCAATGTAGTACTTTACTGAAATACTTATCATCTGGAAACCGTATGTAGTTCATATTCTTAATAAATAATAACACATTTTATTTTGGTTTACTGAAAATTAACAGGGCATTTGGGAAACTGCTGTTATTGTGGGAGCCTGTTTCACATTTGCCTTGGCAGTATAATAGCTATCTAAGTGGAAAACAGGAGAACCAATGGCTGTTGAGTGTGGGGTTTTGTTTTTTTTTTTCCTCTGCTGTTGGTACTCAGAGAAAGTCATGCAGCTGGTAACATTAATGACATCCCATATACTCAAAGAGACAAAAGAGGTAAAGCAAAGTTGTAATGGGCATAACCATATGAAATTGTCATTCTGAGTTGATTAGTTTTGCATTTGGACACAGTAAATCTACTTCTTTGCACCTATATTCCAATCTGTAGTCCAAATAGTCTGCAAAGTTTCAAGGCTTTTTAATAATTGCCTTAGACAGCTTTGTGAACATGCTGATCTAGAAGGCAAAAAGCAGAGAGCTTTGAGGGACCATTCCTATGGCAAGAGCCACTCTTGAGTTATGATTGTGTACTTTTCTCTGATAATCCCGATTTCTCAACACTCCATGTTTTAGAAGCATCCCCTATAAAGTTCTCCCACCTCCTAATGTAACAGGAGATCAGCCTCAAATAGACTGGTTTTTATTGGAGAAAAATACAGTAGTACAATTGGAGAGAAAAGGATAACGATGGATTTCAGGGAGGAAGAGAGGGCTGAGAAAGAAGACAAATGCAGATTTTTTAAATAGTTTCCTTTAGTGCTTTTTCTTCTCTTCCATGCAGGTCCTGCAGTGTAATCAGTGGGAGGTAACAAGGGCTATATTCCAAGCAAGCAATACTTTCACTGGCTCTCAGGCCTGCTTCAGCTCTGCCAACCCTCTCGTCCCTTGCCCACCTTGTTTGCCAGCCCCCCTTTCTATGCCGAAACGCTACAGATGGTTTCATTTTCACAGTGAGAGAAAAATATTCCAAACAAGTTTCCCTGTGTTTTTGTTGACCTTTGTTTTTCATTTTAGTTTTAAATATGTATTCTCATTCATTCCTTCCTATCAACTCTGTGGGTGTTTCGAGGTTTAAACTGATATACTGAGAAGCCATAGAATTATTCTGATCTAATGATGCATTTCATATTTCCATGGCTGATTCCTAAACATTAATGGTTCTACTCAAGAACACAACTTGGAAACCAAAGTGGCCCTTACTTTCTCTTATCTCCCTTGCCTCCCTGCCACCCCACTGTCATGCCTTCAAACTGACCCTCACATTTGTCACCCACAGTGATTGCCCTGGTCCTTGTTCTTTTCCTCCTGGGCCATTATTCCCTCCTAACCAATCTGTCTGCCTTTAGTCTCCCTGCTCCAATGCACCCAACTATGTCACCAAAGTGATCTTTCTAAAGTTCAAAAGAAAATCATATCCCAAGCCAACCTATGCTCAATGAGTATATTTCCATTTTCAGCAGGGTTAGGTTCATGCTTGTAAAGCAGACCAGCAAAAGCAAGGGCTCCAGAGCCAACCTGGCTGAGTTCAAAGACCAGCTGGGCCAATTATAAGCAGAGTGACTTGGAGCTGCACCTTAGTTTCCTCAGCTGTAAAATGGGTTACTTACATTGTAGGCTTATTATGAGGATTGAGTTAATATTGGTAAATGGCATAGAACAGTGACTTAAACATAGTGAGCATTATGTGCCTTTCCTATGTAAATAATATAACTCCTCCATGTGTGGTATTAAGTCCCCTCTCTGCCTACTCTTCTACTTTTCTGCCTCAACTTCCATCACTTCTGACCACACTTCTCACTCCCTTCACCACATCCAGCCATCCACCACATATTTTTGTATATTCTGTTCCTTCCACCCCAGATATCCTTATTATTTCTCCACCTTGGAATATTCTACTCAACGGGTTGTTTATCACACATATGTTTATAGTAATGTATATCCCATTATTATATAATTTATTGCCCGCACTAAGCTTAAGAACTTTGAGTTTCAAGAACTCCCTTGTGCTCACATCTGCTAACTATATCTAGACTAGTGCGCAAGCGTTTATTAAGTATTCAAGAAATGATTGATGTTGGAAAGAAAGAAGGAAGGGAGGGAGGCACAGAAATAAAATAAGAGTTGCTAACAATTTTCTCTGTGCCAGACAAGGTACTAAATAATTTACATGGCTTAATTCAGTTCTAACTACAGCCCTAAGAGGTTGATAGTATTCTTATCCCCATTTTACAGATAAGAAAAAAAGTGCACAGAGTTATATTGGTGACTCTTCAAATATCAACCTGACCCTAGCATCTGTGTATATAGACATCTCACAAAGCTGTCTCCCACTGGTCCCAAATATAGCACTCCATCTCCTTCTCCCCAACCAGCAGCCAACACAGACTCCAGGAGAGCCAGGGAGGCACACTGGGAAGAGTGCAGGCTGCCATGCCTGGGTTTGAATCCCAACTCTAAGTCCCTCTAACAGACTTCCCTTAAGCAAGTTACTTAATATCTCTGATGCTGTTTCCTTAACTGTAAAATATGCATAATGGTGCTCACCTCCCATTTTCTAGAATTATCATGAGGACACAGGTAAATAAAGGATGTAGAGCTACAGTTGCAGGACCATAGAAAATTAGACAGTTATGATTTAGACTAGCTTGGGAAAGAAAGTTAATTCGTTATAATTTCCATTCTTGGTGGTTTTAAAGCACAGCCTTAATACTCTTTTGTAATACACCAGTTTGGTTTGGCTAAGTAAGACACTTCAAAGAATATGTTTTACACATGTTTGAAACAAAGGCATTAAGGAATGTGGCAGGGAGATAGGAATCTCCTGAAAGCGTAAGGAGCAAAGAAAATCTAAATCACCATTAAAGAAAGCACAGAACACTTCCATTCATATTGCACAATTAAATAAAACTCCTTCGAGAAACAAGGCACCAATGACATAGTGGTCCGGAATTTCAACTTAGGATTTGAGAAAAGGGGACTTGAACAAGCTGAACAATTCTTTGACATGCTTAGGTGTAGAAAACCTAAAGGAAACCTTGAAATTCAGAGGAAGAGTTGGAAGAGGTTTATGTCAATCTTAATTTAATTTAAGAAACCTAATCACCTTTGTAAATGAAGAAGCCATGAACACGCAAAATATGAAATTTTCTAAAATGGAACTTTGTTTGACAGGATTTAACCTTGTCTATTTTTCTTGTGGTCTTCTGACATTTTTGCAGTACATGATCAGAGACCAGCCCAAGACTCTTGCTCCCCAAATTTAGAAACGATTCTAAGAAGCAACTTAATTTATGGCTGTACAGACCAAGTACATTTTTCATACGGCATAATTAAAATTAGGTCAATGGGAGAAAAGAATGAGAGGCAGACAAGTTGTCTAAATATTATACTGAAAAATAACAATCTACCTTGAAACAATTCTTCTACCATTTCTTTATTTAGCCATGTCCTCCATTTTTGCATTTAAAGAACATTCAGTTTCCAAGATACCAGGTTTTCCAGTCATCTCCTAGGTTAGTGTGCCAAATGCTACAGATGGAGCTAAATAGATCTGTGGTGATTTACTATTCTCTATGGTCAAAGGGCAAACGTATCTCCTGCCTTTACTGTAGCCCTCTGGAGCATGCTCTGCACTTATTCTCTGGGCAGAGTTCCCACTGATAACCAGGGAGGGCTCACTGGTAGGATGCATATGCAGAAAACTCCAGGCTACAGATCAGAGAGGAGAATTCAGTCCAGGCCCAGCTGGGCATTCCAAATTGAGGTGGGAGGGGGGAAGCAAAAATAATATCAACAATTGGGAGAAATGCCCTGATTCTGCAAGTTGAGGGTTTTCAAATCTTCCAGGAATTACATATGTATCTCTGATGTGCCCCGTGGTGGATGAGGCAAGGCAAAGTAGCAACTAAGGGAATAAGGGCCACAAGAAAAATAACTGAAGGAAATCATAGAAACGTCTGATTCTGTTCCAGAAAGTCACTCTAGTGAAGCTCACAGGGCATTAAGAAGAATGGTTTGTGTGCTTAGCTTGAGTTGGCTCAGCTGCATGGGGGAAAGAGGAACTAATTGTATAAACTCTACCAAGTGTCTGGTAGCCTGACATGTTTTCCCCCTTGTCCTTCCCACACTCACCCCTTCCTACAGCCACAGTTTCAAACCCCACGTCCTCTAATCTCCTTTTAGCTCCTTTCTGGAGTGGAGAGTGACATTCATGATGAGTGTGTGACTACTTGGCAATAACAACCAAGCTTCACCATAATTGATCGTCTTCCAGTCAACACTTTGGGCCTTGGGCAAAGCTTGCCTGAGATGTGGCCCTGAACCCTGTCAGAGCAGTGTCACTGCTAACACCTAGGACAGACACACCCCCAGCAGACCGAATTCTCCAGCAGGCCATTTATCAGTTCCAACCATTTCTATAGCCGACAAGCAAAGAAAGACATTTCTAAGTGACTGATTCGGTTATGCATGTCTTTCAACACTTTCTGTTTTGAGTGGTCTGTTTTGGTAGGGTTTGTGGCACTTGATGGCCTTAAAACCACAAACGCCTGAAGTACTTTTCTTTGAAATAATTTAGGAATTTTCTTCCTAGCAAGCTGCAGAAAGTGCAATTACAAAACATGCCTAAGGGATAGATCTTTCTAGGCATATAAAAATAACAATTTCTCCACAAAAAAAATCATCTTTCCCACACACTCCATCCAGCCTTGGGAAACAGTGCTTCAGGCCGTTGTGATCAGGAGGGTCTGAGGGGCCTTATTCTTCCCAACATGCTTACCCACCCCGAGAGCCCCCTCATAATACCTCAATTGGCTTCCTTTCCCCCACTTAGAAGTCTTCCTGAGCTCTTAGGACGAAGTCCACATTTCTGGATGCAGCCTCGGGAATCCGTGTGATGTGGACTAGGCCTGTCTCTCTCCATTGCCAGTAAGTTCTCCACATGGCATTATTCCAGGGTCTTAAACTAACCAAGCCTCTCCTGCCATGGAGCCTTCTCACAGGTTGTCACCATGCCTGGGCTGAACTTCCCTCCTCCCAACCCCTACCATCTTTGACCCTACCTTAGAGATCAAATAATCACTTTTAGCAGGCCTTTCCTGACTCCTAAAATAAAGCAGACTCCTCCCTGAATCCTCCACAGGTAACTCTCTTCCTGCTCCAGTAGCTTTCGTCGCACTTTACCTTCTTCCTCCAGAAAGAAACCCCTGAGTACAGCAACTGTGTCTGTTGCATTCAGTGCTGTACTTAGCACTTAGCTCAGTGCATGGCACCGAATAGGTCCTGTATCAGTCTCCTATGGCTACCGTAACAAAATACCGTAGTCTGGGTGGCTTCAACAATAAGAACATATTTTCTCACAGTTATGGAGGCCAGAAGTCCAAGGTCAAGGTGCCATCAGGGTTGGTTTCTGGCGAGACCGCTCTTCCTGCCTTGTGAATAGCCTTCTTCCTGAGTCCTCCTATGACCTCACCTCTGAGTATGCATGCAGGGGGAAGCGAGACAGAGAGCTCTCTGCTGTCTCCTTCTCTTCTTAAGAAGCCACCAACCCTATCAGATTAGGACCCCACTCTTTTTATTTATTTATTTATTTTTTTGAGATGGAGTCTCGCTCTATCGGCCAGGCTGGAGTGCAGTGGTGTGATCTCAGCTCACTGCAACTCCACCTCCCAGGTTCCAGCCATTCTCCTGCCTCAGCCTCCCGAGTAGCTGGGACTACAGGCACCTGCCACCATGACTGGCTAATTTTTTGTGTTTTTAGTAGAGACAGGGTTTCACCGTGTTAGCCAGGATGGTCTCGATCTTCTGACCTCGTGATCCGCCTGCCTTGGCCTCCCAAAGTGCTGGGATTACCAAAGGGCCCCACTCTTATGACCTCTTTAACCTTAATTACCTCCCAAAAGGCTCTACCTCCAAGTACAGTCACATTGGGGTTAGAGCTTTAACACATGAATTTGGGCAGGGAGTGGGGAAAGACACAATTCAGTCCATAACAGGCCCGGGATACATATCGGTTGAGTAGATGGCTAAATGAATGAATTGTTTCTCATTCCGAGTTTTTTTCCTACTAAGGAGATTCTTGGCTCATGAAGGCAGAAACCCTGTCTTTCTTCCCCCTACCACCCTCACAGAACCTGTCACATAGTGCATATTTAATGCATATTTGCTGGATTGAGTTTGGGTTCAACCTTCAAGGCAAAGGTGCCCTGTGAGAATACAAGTATGTGCGAGTCTGTGTGTATATTTGTATTTGTGGGTATTTTCATTACAAATAAAATGTAACTTAATGACTTCCTTACGATCATACAAGAAACTAATTCTAAACTTCTAGGCAGAGAGCAAGTAAGCTCCAGCTTAAAGGTAAGTTAAACAACAGAAGCAAATGAGCTGCTTGCAAATTCTGTGCTGCTTAATTCCTTCCCCCCTTATAGTGACAGTGCTTTCTCTGTGAAGTAATTTTCTTTTGATAAAAGGAGATCAGGTTCCCTGACCCCAGAAAGAAATGAATTAGTGATTTCTCTGCCTGAGAGTTGACAAATAGCTCTTACATCTCTCTTCCCTGGTCTCCAGCAGTGAAACAAATAGACTCTGTAAATAACCTTCTTTTTCTTTTCTTTTCTTTTTTTTTTTTTTTTTTTTTTTTTTTTTTTTTTTTTTTTGTTAAGAGGTTGGGGAACAAGAGAATTCCTGTAGAGTCAGACTTCTGGAAAAGTCTTCATTTTGTTTTTCTTCATGAGGACATCAGTGCCCTGTTGTCCACACATACCTCATATGCAGAACCTCAAATGTCATTTCCCCAGCCAGCAGTGCCAGACTGGCAGCAAAGTGAGTGCCTCATCTCCAGAGACCCACTCGCTGGGCACCTCTCCTCTGTCACCTGTGGTTGTCATCCACACTCAGTGCTCTCCAGGCCTCTGAGAGCTCTGCTCAAATGTGCTGCTTCCAACTCTAATCCGGCAGGTAGCTAGGCATCGTGAGAGGATATTTCCCTTTACCTAATCTGAATGGGCTTCTTTCTACCTTTACAGAAGAAGAGAGGAAGTGAAGGGTGAAACCACGTGCTTCTATCAAATCTCCTGAATCCAAAGATGTTGTTAGGTTCTACCTTCCCCCTACCTCATCCCCTTCTTCAATGGGTCCTTTGGTTTCATGATGGCATTAAGCAAGACTTCTAATGTGGTTGCTGCCAGCCTCAGAACTTTTAGATTCTTTCTGGTGAGTGCCTGTGTAGACTGACCCTTGCTTAGCTTGCTACTGATTTTTCTCAAGAAAATGTGCATCAAAGAATAGGAATTAGCATACATTTGTAGAATATCTGGCTGAATAAATTGATACTATAAATCGTAATAATAACAAAAAGAAATAAATAAAAGGTCACGTAATGTGACCATATTAATACAATAGTTTCCAAGACTGTTTATGAAAAGTGCTGGGATCTACACAAATTTACAAAAGCTTCATTTCACACACCACAAACTCCTGAAATATTACCCTTGACAAAAAACCTGGAGCACAAATCAGAAGCTTATTATGTCACACTTCATATCTCCGGGTCTTACCTCCAATTCCCAATGTAGCTGCGGCAGTTTGTGAGAATTCCTGTGACAAAGTGTCATCTCAAGTGACTGCTGAGTGCCTGTAGCTTTATGCCATGGAATTTTCCATCTCTAAGAACATTCCAGTGTCACTATATAGAACACTGGTATTGTCCAGGTGTCTACTTGCCACATACCCATGTGCCACCCAAAAGAATAAGGCACTTAACATCCCCATCAGGTGACCTTCAGTGGGGAATGGAAACCAATGAGGAAATGATTTCCCCTATCAATGCTTAGGTGGATAATTCTAAGAGACATTCTATTTGCTCCTCCAAAGACTCTAGCAGAATCAAACCCTTGGTGCCCATGGACATAACCAACTGATACTATTCCCTCATATTGGCTTCCTCCTTCCCTTTTTCCCTCTCCCCTGCACCTCACTCCTGCTCCTGGTCCAGGTTCTAGTACTTACTAGGCAGGCATGTGACTTTGGTCAAGCTACTTAACTTCTGTATTCCTCAGTTGCATGATGGGTAAAATAAGGATAATATCAGCACCTACTCCATGGGATTTAATGAGCTGACACTTGCAAAGCCTTTACAAGTGTCAAGTACAATAATAAGAGCTCAACAAATATTAGCTAAAAGGAGAGGACATCCAAGTGAAAGCAAGGAACTATGAGGAACCACAGCAGGTAGGAACCTGTCAGTTACTTCTTGTAGATATAACCTAGGGTCTTGGTGGAAAACGGGGGACATGTGACTGACAATGCAGCCAGGAGTTCATCAGGAACAGATCACAGAGGCTCTTGTAGGCTCCTGTGCTAAGAAACTCACCCTTTCTCCTGAAGGCAATGTAAAAGTGTTGACAATTTTGAGCAGGAAAATGGTGTGATCAGATTTCTGGTTTCAAAAGATCATTCTGGAGGGTGTAAGGTGATGACTAGGAAGAAGTGAAATATGATGAATAAAATAGAGCCAAATTATCTCCACGCACTAGGCGATGCAGCAGGGCTGTAAGGTTCAGTCCATTTCCACCAGTTCTGCTCCTCCTGGTTGGTAGATTACCCTAAAGGAAAAAGCTGATGAAGTTTTGGGGTTTTTTTTTCACTCCAGTGCCATTTTTAAAAGATGAAATCATGACCTTGAGATATGTATTAGTATCCCCTTGGTACTGTGACAAATTACTACAAAGTCAGTGGCTTAAAACCACACCTATTTATTATTGTCTTGCAGTTTTGGAAGTCAGAGGTCTGAAATGGGTCTTGCGGGGCTAAAATCAAGGTGTTGGCAAGGCTTACTTCTCCTGGAGACTCCACAGGAGATTCCACTCTTTGCCTTTTCCGTCTTCTGTAGGCCACTCCCACTCCACGGCTTGTGGCTCCTTCCTGCACCTACCAAGCCAGTAGCCTGACATCTTCAGACCGCTCTTTGACTCTTATTCTGACACCCACTCTCCTGCCTCCCTCTTCACTTCTAAGGACCCTTGTGAGCACACTTGAATAACCCGGGATGATCTCCCCATCTCAAGAATCTTGACTTACTCACATCTGCAATGTCCCTTTAGCCATGTAAGGTAACCATATTTACAGATTCCAGGAATTAAGATGTATTCATTTGGGGAGGGTGACATTGTTCTGCCTATCACAGGATGTGAACAATAGGTAAATGTTTCTACTGTTTTTTTTCAGGTGCCCCTGACGTCCATATTTGCCATCAGCTAATTCCACCCAAGCAGGCCCCACTATGCATAAGGCTTGTAAAAGGGAGAGCAGGAGCCCCAGAATCAGTTCAAGGGAGTTTATGAATACAGACAGCTGGTCAGGGTGGGAGATACAGTGTGGAGAGAGACATAAACTCGCTTCATTGCTCCCAAAGCCCTCTCTTCTAAGACTTTTACTGTTTAGGCATTTCCCATAAGATACCTACAACAACCCTTTACCTACAACAACCCTTTCCATTTTGCAGATGGAAAAACTGATGCTGAGGCAACTCAGAGAACTCACCCAAGGTCCCAGCAATTCCTTGGCTAAGCAGGGCCATCAACGGCCCCATTGGTAACATCCCCAAAGCACATTTGCTCTTATCAGGGCTTAGCTCTTAAGTGTTTAAATTTATCCAGACCCTATAGTGATGCATTTAGAATACAGTCCTATATCAAAAAATATATACAATTTTCACTTTAATTTAAAATGAACTTAAAGTAACCACTATAATTATCTCCCTGGTATTTATGAGCCATTTAATAAAAAGCTTGTTAGACTCTCAATGATCCTATCCCTCGCTCTGGGCCCCTGGCTCCCCCAGTCCATCATTTCATGGCTGGCAAAGATCTCAAAACAGATCGGATCATTGGAGCTAAAATATCTGGGGGGTTTAAAAAACACTTTAGCATATCCGTATTGTTGCCAGAATATATTAATATACAAAATATGTGAGTTTTCTGAGACCTTAAATGGAGGCAGCTGATCTCCTCACTCTTTTATTTCCTTTAGTTGTTTTTCTTCATCTTGCTCTCATCTCTAGCATAGAACATAAAGTTTTCCCAGTTATTATAAGCTAAGAGAACTACTGAATCTACATTCCCCTTATTGTGACATCCACAAATGCATTTTAATGAACCTGGACACACCTCTGCCCCTGTTGCTGCTTCTTTGCTATCTGAGTAGAAGTTTTGCTGTGGAGCAAAGTGTCTCAGTGTGAATCACCCCTGAGGTGAAGCCAGTATTCAGAAGAATGACAGGGCCCGTGGCAGATGCCGCTCTGTACATGTTGGGAGAAATCATGTCAATGCTACATCAATTAGGCTCTTGTTTCCACCATGCGGAGAACCAGGAGGTAGAGCAAATCAGCTAGCTTTCCAGAGTACGTTGTTCTTCTGAGAAGCTGTTCAAGGTTTTATTTGTTTGCTTTTTAGTTTGTTATAATATTTGTCCAACTGGAAGGTGAGCTATAAGAACTCAGCTGAGTTGGAACAAATAAAATGTCCTTTATGGTCCTCTCCTGGTTCTCTGCGGGGAGCTGGGACAGTGACAAGGTGATCAAATGTACTCGGTGCCAGAGAAAGGACATGCTTAAGAGTGAAAGGAATCTGTTGACAAAAGAGAAAAACACGTCAACCAATTTTTCTTCATAAAAAGAAGAGATAATTGATCTTTTTCCCACATCCCTTAGGGACCATAGAGAAATAGGACAACAATTGTCATATTGGGAGTGGAAAAAAAGACTACTTGAGTTTGCCGGAGGTCAGGGTCTGAGCATTATTCTTCCAGGAACCCCGAGTGCCTCAGCGGTTGCCAATGAGCCGTAAATGTTAGTTTAATGGGATTGAATTAAATTGTATTGAATTATAGATATTGAAAAAAGAGGCAGTTCCACATGGCGATGGCATTATTGAGATATAATCTGCTTGAGGATAATCTTATATGGCTGTTCCATATTGCATTCAAATGTTCAATTCTCCCAGTATTGAACTCTTAAGAGATTATGGATTCTGAGAACCACAAACTCCACCCCGAGAAGAAGAAAGCAACCACTTACTCAAAAAAAAAAAAAAAAAAAAAAAAAACCCTAACCAGGGGCACCACCACCACAATATGCCTGATACCTCTCCTGCTTACCCCATGAGGCTTTATCTCCCACCAGCCTTTGTGGGACTTTCAACCAAATATTTTTTTAAATGCTTAAAGCCTGTGAAAAAATCAGAGAGATAGAGGACAATACAAACACACACATATACACACCAGCACCACCATATCATGCAAAGGTCGAAGAGCCAAAATTAAATTTTGTTTTTCTACCAGGATCCAAGTTTTATGATGTGCCAGTTTCACTGCATGACATTTTTCAGGCAGAACTCATCCTTGGGCAAAATACACTTGGGCCAATAAAATCAAATGGACCAACCACTTTTGATGTCTCCTACTTTTTAAGTCAGAACATCAGGCAATAGCAAATTCATCAGGAAGATGACCTAAGTCTACTGAATGCTTACTGTGTAGAAGTGTTATTCTCTGCACTGTTGAAAAGTTTTCAAAGAACTAGAGGAGAAATTATCTTCCACGTAGTATCACAGGGTAGATGGGGCGCTGGAATTGGGGCAAGAACATATCAGTCACCCTCCCTTATCAGATAGATCATCCAAGTCCATTTTATTTAACATTAATTCCACCTCACTAAAGTCACACTTAAAATTGTGATAAAGATGAAGTTACATGAGATACAATGTTTGAAAGCACATTGCAAACTGTAAAGTACATATGAATGGCAGTGTTTCAGTATTTTTAAAACCCAGGTAGGGAGACAACCCAAAGGCATCACATTGTGAACATTTGGAGGGCTGGAATTGTGTCATATTCCCTGATGTGTCTCCAGTGTATAACAGTTTCTGGAACTTATAACTATTTGTTTAAAAACTTGATGAATATTTAATTGATAAGTGGTATGACAATAGTTACAAATAAAGTATTACAAGTACAATAGCATTAATAGTACAAATAAGTCACGAGGGCATGATCCCGAAGATAGCTCCTGAAGGGGACAAAAAATGGAAAGGAATAATGTGATGGGGGGAAGGAAGAAAGGGAAGTGCAGATGGAAAAATGGAGCAGAGAGATTTTAGAACAAACACAGCGTGTGCTGGAAGTGGAACAGGGACAGACTTGCCTGGAGCAGAAAGTCTGACTTAAGAGTAATGAGAGATGAACTTTTCAAAATCATAGAAATAGAAAAGAGGATAATGTAGGGTTAGGAGATGGAGAGCCATAAATGCCCAAGTGAAGCATCCTCTGTTGTTAGTTGGACTGGACACATAGAGAAATAAACAGCATATAATAAATATTTCATGAACCTCATAATCTAGCAGATGCAATTGTTCATATAACTTACTAGTGATGAGGAGCTGGATACAATCCCTAAGGAGACAATTGAAACTAACTTAGTGTCATCCAGGTGGCCTTTCATGAAGGAGGTGGCTCCTGAGCAGTGTTTGAGCCATAATGCCACAGACTGAAGTTGGCACAGGGAGTGTGGATAGTGTGGAGTCAGGGAAGTCATGATGAGTTTGGTTTTAAAAAGAAATATGGCTCTTGAGTAGGACAATTATCCAATTTCTCCTTCATTCATCAAGCTTCTATAAATTCAGTCCACTTTAAATTCTTCCTCTGGGCTCCTACATCATATGGTAATACACTCACTTAGATGTTCCTTCCCTCTTTCAGTGCTTGCTTAAATATATTTTAGTCTTATCTCCTGAAAGCAGAAAATAAATGTTTAAGAGCCCTTTCCTTGTACTCTAAAGTCATGTCTGCCAAAAGCCTCTGCATTTAAGTCAGCAAGAAGAACCCACACGTAATTCTCCAGTATACCAGACAGTAGGCCTCTCACTCCCATCTGTTTGCAGCAATGTCCCTGGACCCTCTGGCTATCATTCTGAACCTGCTGCCACTTGGAGCCATCCCCGTCTGGCCCCATCTCTTAGCTCTGATACATCTCCCCGTCCTTTTCTCATCCTTTGGAGATCACACTTACATGTGGACTCTTAGCTCCTGACTTTTGGCTTCTGGCCCAGGACCCTTGTTATAATCCTCCTCCCCTGACTCTGGCTGTCCTGGCTGATTATCCACTCCCACCCACCAGCCTCACATGGCCCATCTTCTAGCCCCAATCTGCCAATGATCTAATATGCTAAAAGCATATTAGCCAGGACTTAACATAGCACCAGGACACACAGCAGATTCTTAATAAGTATTTTACATAATTTAATGAATTAATTTAAAAAGATGTTTGGCGGTATTTTTTTTCTTCTGGCAGCTGTATAGGTTTCTATATATTGAGGATATGATGCATGTCCACCAGCATTCTTGGGCATTGACAACACCCCATTCTTTAGTGAGACCCACCCCTCCAAATTCAAAGAACATTTTGTTTGACCTCTGCAGAGACAGCTTACTTTGAGGGGCCCATGTACCAAAGGCAGAACTATAGACACATGAACTGCATCTTAAGCACAGCACATGGTGAGAACTCTGTGTAACTTCCCCGTAAGTTAGACAAGTACTTATAATGAAAGGTTTGTGAGTTCAGAAAGCCCCAGGGTATTCGAAAAGACAGTTCGGCTTCCTGTCTGGGAAGAAAATGACAGCTCTCCTCACTGGGATTAAGCTTCAGATATTCAAGTGCAAAAAGAGAAAACTTTGAGTAATGTATTGGACCCACTGCAGGAAATTTGGTGCCTCGTGAGCATTACCCTGTGGAATCAGATGCCTAATGTATTGACAGTGCACAGAGCTGTTGGGCATCATTTCAGGAAAGGACGATGCCTTTCTCGCTCCAGGCATCACCACAGAGGCTGTACCTACACCCGCTCATAGAGAGATGACAGCACAGCCAATCCACTCACCTTCCACAGACAAGTGTTGTTCCTAAAGATTTTCCAGGCTGCTCCCTTTCTTTCCAGTTCTACCTCCACCTGAGTCTCAGCCACCCTTACACCTCCATTGGACAGCTGCAGCCACTTTCAGACTGGTTTCCCTACCCCAAAATTCACTCCCTTCAAATGTGTTCTCCTTGCACCCCAGAAAGTGATCTAAAACTCAAATTTACTTGGTACTCCACTAAAAATCTTTCAGTGGTTCCCTGTTGCCTGTAGAATAAAAACCAGTCTCCTTACCACGGCATGAAGAGTGTTCTCTGAGCTGGCTTCTGCATACTTCCAGGGCCTTGTCTCCCCACCCACTCCCTACCCCAATTTCTGCCTTCTTCTTTACATTCTAATGGTATTGAACTATGTGTAATTCCAACCACACCGTGATATTTGGAACCACCAAACTTGTGCTTATGCTATTTCCTGTGCCTGCAGCACTTTTCCACTCCTTTTTCACTTGGATAACTCCACTTTTTCCTTCAAGATTTAGCGCAGATCCTGCAGAAAAGACCCACTAACCCTGATCAGCCTTGGCTAGATGTCCTATTTCTCTGTGCCCCCTTCCACCCTGTAGTCCCTAGTATCTGAGCACTCTCCTGTTCCCATGCTTGTTTTCCCCCATTTCACAGGTAATTTCTACGCCATACGCTGCTTTGAATCCCAGGAAGAACACTTAAATCAGAGCAGAGCCTTATGAGTATAGGCAACCCCAAACAAGATCCTCCAAGTTACATGATTTCCAAGCTATTTGGCACCATAGTGACCCCTCAATAAACATTTCTTGAATAAATGAATGTAAGTACATTTCCCAAGCATTTTCAGGCAACAAATAAAAAGACACAAAGCCTGAACAGATGTTGGATTTAGGTAGTGGAGTTAATAGCTAATACAAAGAGGCAAATAAGGACAGTTAGGATTCTAAAATAAAATGAGCCATAAGAAAAACCAGGTCAATACTTTGTAAGGAAGGATTTAGTGTTTTTAAATGACAAAGAACTACAAATTAAAACTCTTGAAAATGATAGTACAATCTTTAGGTTTCTGAAGAATAACTTCAGTGTCTTCCACAAACCTCCAGAATATTGATTTATTGTATTATTGACTGCTAAAGGGAGAACTGACCCTGGGGAATGATTTAATGATAGTCTCCAACGAGTCACAGAAGTGTTATCTGTTCATGAAAATGGGAATTTGAAAAAGAAGAAACTGTAGATATAAATTATGTAGTATTTTGGTGATTTTAATACTATGCTTCACAAAAGGCTAAGGGAATAAGAAGAGAATAGAGAAACGTTTGATTAAATAACAAAGCTGGATCAGTATTTAAGGGACTGTGTATTTTTGAGTGTGGGCACCTAAATGGGAGAGAGAGGACCAGAAAAATTTAAGGCTCAGCATTAACAAGGATTTAGTTCATTTTGTTCTGTAAAGGTCAGTGATAAGAAAGACATGCAAGATCAGCCTCTCCCACGATACAGAAGTCACTCCTGAGTTCTAAATTGTCACTTCTGAAATCTGCATTATTATCACAATAGATCCCCTGCCTCAGTCTATTAGTTTTGTTATAAGAAAATACATAAGATTGGGTAATTTATAAAGCATATAAATTTATTTCTCACAGTTCTAAAGTCTGGGAGTCTAAGATCAAGGCATCGATGGGTTTGGTGCCTGATGAAAGCCCCTGGCTTCCAAGGTGGTACCTTGTTGCTGCTCTTCCACAGTGGGGGCGTGATGTGTCTTCACATGGCAGAAGGGACAGAGGGCAAAAGGAATGAACTCCCTCTGTTAAGTCTTTTTAGAAGGGCACCTAATCCCATTCATGAGAGTGGAGCTCTCATAACTCAATCACCTCGTATAGGCCACACCTCTTAATACTGTTGCTTTGGGGATTAAGTTTAAACATGAATTTTGGTGAGGACAAAAACATTCAAACCATAATAACAACTTTCTTCGAATCACCCTTTACTAGGATGAATTGCACCACCAGGCACTGAAAGGAATTTGAATAAATATGTAATTTAAAGATTGGAAGATGCTTTGTCTCCAGAAGAACTCCATTTAGTGAGACAGATATAATATTCCAGGAACATTCAGGACTGTGTAAGGCAGAGCAGGAGGAATCCAAGCTGTTGGCACTCACTCTTTGTCTACACTGCACAACTCCTGATAGTCCCAGCAAAGCACAGGCAACAGTGGAAACCATTTTGAGTAAAAAGTCCCTTGCCAGTATCCATTTTTACTTCAAATCCATACCTGATCTGATAGAAGAAATCTCCCAGATATTGGCCACTTTTCCAGCTCAGAAGCATTCGTGAAACTTTAAGATACAAACAGACTGAGCATACCATCGGTGTAGAGTCAAATAGTAAGCAGTAAATAAAATCTGGATGTTGTTTTATGGATTTCACACTGGGCCCTCTGCGATCTCTCACTGGGCCACTTTTTGTCAATTTGAAAATTCTGAAAGTTATATCGGAACTGGGAGTCCCAAACTTGAATGTCCTCAGCAGAAAAGCGTGTAGCTTAAATGAATGAAGCATAGATACCAGACAATATGGAGAAACAGGAGCTTTGCAGGACTGGAGAGCAAATGACTTATCTAATATTAATTTTCAACTTTAATTTTAAAGGAAAATACTGACTTTGCAAAACCAAATACATCTGGAATCTGAATTATCTTGCAAAACACTAGTATGTGACGACCTCTGTAGCAGATAATTCCTAAAGTCCCTTCCAGCATCGTGTCTCTCTTCACAGATTTATGAGAATATCATAGACCAGTAGCCTCTAAAATGCTTCAAGGGTCTGGGACCTACACGGACTGCAGATATTGCTTATATCTGCTTGATCAATCCCACTAGAGGCAAAAAAAAAAAAAAAAAAAAAAAAAAGAGAGAGAGAGAGAGAGGTGACATTTTGGGCTCAACAATAAATGCAAGACAAATTCAACAACAAAAACAATCCTAAAGTGGAAAATCTGGTAACAGTATTCAATACTTGCTATGGTGACACGCAACTTAGTCAATCAAGAGAAATGCTTTGGATACACATCCTAGTCTTCACTGGGAACTGCCAGAAAAAAGAAAGGTTTTAGAGATGGAACACCTTCTTGGAAAAAATGCATCAGGCAAACCCCAAAGCCAAAGCAACATGACTGAAAATATAAATTCATATATTCATTTAATGAGCACATATCAATCACCTATTTGGTGTTGTATGTATATAAGGTGTTCTGAGATCATAGACAAAGAACAAATAATTATTTGTGAGGGAGTCTAGGAAAACTTCACAGTGAAAATGATCTTCAAAATGAGGCTTGAAGGATGGATGAATGTTTGATGGTAAGACAAGCAATGCAAGACATCCCAAGTAGAGTGAACAACATCACACTAATGCAAAGAAGTAAGGAAATGCAAGATATGTTTGGGAAACATAGCCATGACTGGATAGAGAGGACAGTATAACTTTGAGAAAAGAACATATAATGTGAATTGAATATGAGCTGTGTGACCTTGGGCAACTCATTTCTCTTCTCTGAAAAATATGTTTCAAGAAAAAATACAATGTGATATCTATTTTACAATATTGCTGTGAGGATGTTTTATTTTTGAAATATTTTATCATTTTATTAGTAATAAAATAATTCCAAATGGGTTATGAAGAAAATGTATTCATTGAATTTGATGAGATTTCTAAAAACTCTAAATGAAGATATGTTCACCCAATAAACAATAAAACATCAGCAGAACTATCATATACTGAGCAAAAAATCAGGCTAATACGAAAAGCAACGTGCAACATTAAAAAGACACAATATAAAGGAAGACAATCTGCTGAGTATTAAAGACCATCTGAATATGAACTCTGTGCAATCAGCAGAGAACTATCAAATCCAAACCTCCCCAAGGTAAGTTTGGCTGATGTAGGCCAGAAGTCAATATGGAGGAAAAAGTAAGTTCCTGAGTACAAGAGAGCTGAATAGTGTTTTGGAGCATTTCCCTGGCTGGTATAAGCAGTATTAGAAAATCTTTTTGGCAAGGGAAAGAAATAAATACAAATGAAATGTAACATTTTTAAGTTAGCCAACTGTCTCAAAAATGATAACAGTATCAGTAAAGTAACAAGGGAATAACTTTAAAACATTATTTGTTGTGGGTTCAAAAGACATTCAGAATGGATTCATTTAAAGGTTTCACAATAGCTATGTCCAGGCATTTAGGCTTATGGGAAGAAAGCATAAAAGAGGACACTTTTCTCCCAAGGAGAATTTCTTTAAAACCAAGCACATTGCTAAATAGCAACATTATACTTGATAAACAATAATTAGCATCAAAATAAGTTTAATGTTCTGCCCAAATCAGTCCCAGATGCTGTTTAATAACTAAGATACAAACTAATTTTGTTATAACAAGCCTAGACCAATTCTATCAAACATATTCTTAGTTAGGTATCTAGTTTCATTTAATATTTTGAAAGTTTGAAAGCTCATTTGACAGCCAGTCAAGCCCCACTGTGAGGATTTTTTTAAAAACCTATAGTGTATGATAGTGGACAGTGTAGTTTACAAATTAAGTTAATAAATCTTGCTAAATTTATTTTTGTTATTATTGGTATAAATAGTTGATGAATTTCAAAACAAAACAAAACTTTACAGTTGTCACTGTAAGCTATATCCTAATCTTGTCCTACATTATTAATCATGTAGAGCAGTGGTATCCAACCTTTCTGGTACCCAGAGACCAATTTCATGGAAGACAATTTTTCCATGGGATGGTAGGGGCTTTTGGGGATGAAACTGTTCCACTTCAGATCATAAGGCATCAGATTCTCATAAGGAGCATGCAACTTAAATCCCTCTCATGGGCAGTTCAACAATAGGGTTCGCACTTCGGTGAAAATCTAATGACCCACTGATCTGACAGGAGGTGGATCTCAGGCAATAATGCCCCCTTGCCAGTCACTCACTTCCTGCTGTGCAGCCTGTTTCCTAACAGGCCACAGACCAGTACCAGTTCATGGCCTGGGGGTTGAGCACCCCGATGCAGTGGATGTGGTGGTATGTGAGCCAGATCTCCCCTTCAGGACTGAGGCACTTATTCCCTCAGCTGCCAAGTATACCACCTGTTGATGGCTGTCTTCTGCACCCTAGTCCAAGAGTTGCCCTCTGCCAAAGGAAGCCACCTTCTATAAGGTTAGACTCTCTTTCCAAAGACAACCTTCATCCAATGACTGGTTGATGGGAAGGTACAAAGCCCTAAACATCTTGCCTCAATTTGGAACAACTCTGTAGAACATCCCAGATCCAGAGCTTTCTGTGGGATGGGCTGAGTTCTTTGTTGCAACCGTACCAGAGTTCAACTACTCTCTCCACCCATTTCTGCTTCCTCACTTCCCTACTGGTGCAGTTCCTGAGAGTGCTCCCCAATAAAGTTCTTGTATGCAAATCTCCATCTCAGAGTCTGGTTCTAAGTAAAAATGTATGCCCTGGCCCACAGACAAAATGGAGTCCCCATGGTTAATTGAGATCTCAGGCTACCATGGCTGGATGAGGAAGCTGTGGCAAACTCTGTTCTCAGAAAGATGTTGTAAAAGCACCACTGGACCTCCTTTTCTACAATCAAGCCACATCAGTTCCTGTTGCTGGTGCCAAGATAGACTACAGCTAGAAATTTCCCAAATGACCAACAGACCACCTGGTGCCCACTGACTGACCACCAGGAAGAGAGACTAGCGACCTTGGGCTTAAAAGTCATCTAATCCACACTGCTTCTCACTCCCCTGACTACGCTCCTCTGACCTGAGATTTTTTTTTGCCTTTATAATCTCCTGATCACTGACCTCACATAGGAGCATGATTTCTTTTTACATCGGGGGCTGCATCTCCACAGTACGCAAATTGTTTCTTATAGAAAATGAAACTTTCTCTTTTCCTTCCACAGATCTCATGGTCTTTTGTTACAAGGAATTTGTCTCAACACAGTCATACTCTGTTAATTCACTATAATACTAAGAACGTCAATGGAGTTTAGGTCTATGAGAATGATTCATTCTTAACATCTATCACCTTAAAATCTATTGACTAGGGCCTAAGGCACAACTGCCTTGCCCTGGGCTGAATTCTGCCCTAGAGCAGAGTTTTCAGTGGCCTCGGTGTACTCTTAGTAGTATTTCTACTAAAAAGCCAACATAGAGGGCATAAACTGTAAGCCTTAGAGACACAAACAAGAAACAACATTTGACCATTCCATGCCCTCCAAATCTATTAGATGCCACCAAACAAAGGCAAAAAAAAAAAAAAAAGCAGGTTTCAAAAAACAATACATTCTCCGTCTTTCAGCATTGTGAGAGAAGGTGTCTGGTCTGAAATCATTTCTCAGTATAACGCACACCCCAAAACAGCTTAACACAGTGGAAAGCCTAGATGAAAGCACTCATGTCAATTACATGGAAATGTTCTTTCACCAGGATCGAGAAGCCACATTTGGGACATGTATTCGAAATGCACAACTAGACAAAATGTATTTGAAATGGAAACTGAGAAAGCAAAGGGAAGCATTTGTTCCCTTCCAGGTGAGAGGCAAGAGAAAGTCTTGAGCAAGATAGCTGCTAGAAATCCAGGCTGGTCTCTTCAGAACTCTTGTTCTCAGATTTGCTAGGGTCTTTCCTTTGGTGGAAAGAGCTGATTGCACTTCTAAAGGCAGCTTGACCTTTGCCCCATCCCACTAGCTGAATGAAACCAAGAAAGACTGCTTGAATGCTTACACCCTCAAAGCGGATTTGTATTTATAAAGTAGCCAAAGCTGTAGTTGGCAGTGTTTCTTGGTTTCACAAACAGAGAGAGACAAATTCACAGGAGTGAGAATAACTCTCTCACATACTTTACCATACTTTACACTTTGTTGGGAAGTCAGCAGAGAACTTCGCACTTCATTGAAAATCCATTAAAACAATTACCAGGTCATTAGCACAGACTTATAAGTACTAGCTTTCAAACTCCCTTACTAAAGAAAGCTCTTTGCTAGACCTTCAGCTGCCTTTGCAAGCGTAGTCACAAGGAGCTTTAACAGATAACCAAAACAGACAAAGAAACGTTTAAAAAAAAAAAAGGGTACTCACTGAAAAATAAAACAAAGCATCACGCATGAATCATTTAATGAATCAATTATATAACAGTATATATTACATAATACTGTCATATGTATTACCGTCTCTTAATTGTATCTGGATAAGTGAAGTAGATAATCAGTGAATGTTGGTTGATTCAGGAATATGTTTCCCTAGGCAATCACAACCAACCACTGAGTGACTACCAAGGCTTTACTGCTTTTGTGTCAATAACTCTCACTTGTATCTCTAGCCCAGATCTCTTCCTTGAACACCAAACTAGCATTTTCTACTATTCACTTGGTATCTCATTTGGATGTCTACTAAACCTCTGAAACACAATATGCTCAAAACTGGACTCTTGATCTTTACCCAAACCTGCTCTCCACCTCAGTTACGGGCAATTCCATTCTGAATAGCTGGAATAGCTGAAATCAATGTTATTTTTTTCTTTTTGTCTTTACTGAAGTATAAAAGACAGATGATAAACTGAACAAATCTGAAGTATACAATTTGATAAGTTTTGATATATGTATACATGTGAAACTATTATCACAGTCAAGACAGTAAACATATCCATCTTCTGCAAACATGAAACGTGTCCTTCAGTCCCGTTGTAATCTCTCCTTCCTCTCCCTCAATACTTTCTCCCATTTCTCTTACCAGGCAACCACTGATCTCCTTTTCCTCACTATAGATTAGTTTGCATTTTCTTGAGTTTTATATAAATACAATCATACAGTATGTACTTTTTCTTCTCTGGCTTCTTTCGATCAGTATTAATTTGAGATTTGTTCATGTATTTGCAATTATCACTAGTTCATAATTTTTCATAGCTGGGTAATATTCCATTGTATGGATGTGCACAAATTTGCCTATCCTTTCACTATTAATGGACATTTAAGCCGTTTCCTCGTTTTAGCCATAAAATAGCTTCTATAAGTTTCTAAGAGGCTACTAAACAGGTATATGTTTAAATTTCCAAGAGACTGCCAAACTGCTTACCAAATGGATTGTGCCTTTTGATAATACCACTAAGAATATTTAAGAGCTCCAGTTTCTCCACATCCTCCTGAACATTTGATGTTGTCATTTTTTTTTAAATTTTGGCTATTCTAATAAGTGTATTGCAACCGTACCAGAGTTCACCTACTCTCTCCACCCATTTCTGCTTCCTCACTTCCCTACTGGTGCAGTTCCTAAGAGTCCTCCCCAGTAAAGTTCTTGTATGTAAATCTCTATCTCACGGTCTGGTTCCAAGTATTCATTGTGGATTTAATTTGCATTTCCCTAATGAACAATGGTGTTGAGCATCTTTTCATGTGCTTATTTGTCATTTTTATATCCTTTGTGGAATTGTGCACTTTTTTCTTTTTTTGAGACAGAGTCTTGCTCTTGTTGCCCAGGCTGGAGTGCAATGGCATGATCTGAGCTCACTGCAACCCCTGCTTTCCGGGTTCAAGCAATTCTCCTGCCTGAGCCTCCTGAGTATCTGGGATTACAGGTGCCCGCCACCATGTCCGGCTAATTTTTGTAGTTTTGGTAGAGACTGGTTTTCACCATGTTGGCCAGCTGGTCTCGAACTCCTGACCTCAAGTGATCTGCCCGCATCGGCCTCCCAAAGTGCTGGGATTACAAGCATGAGCCACTGTGCCTGGCCAATTTTTTAATTTTGTTGTTTGATTTTTTTATTATTGAATTTTGAGACTTTTTATATATATTAGGGATACAAGTCTTTCAGCAGATATGTGAGTTAGAAATACTTTCTTCCAGTATATGGCTTGCTTTCTTCTTTTCTTTATATTGTTTTTTAAGAGCAGAATTTTTTAATGTTAATGAAGTCCAATGCATCAATTTGTTCTTTCACAAATCAAGCCATTGGTGCTATATCTAAGAACTCTGCCCAACCCAAGGTCACGGAGACTTCAGAGATTTTCTCCCAATTTGAAGTTTTACATTTAGGTCCAGAATCTATTTTGAGTTAATATCTGTATATGGTGCAAAGTATGCAAGGTATGAATCAAAGTCATTTTTTTTTCTTTTTCATTATTCTTTTTTGTTGGCATATGGCTAGCCAATTTTTCCACACATTATTTGTTCAAAAGACTACTTTCCACTGAATTGCTCTTGTGCCTTCATCAAAAATCACTTGTTCATATATTTGTGAGTCTATGTCTGAGCTCTCTATTCTGATCTGTTTCTCTATATTTATGCAATATAATACTGTCTTGATTACTATCGCTTTATAATAATTTGAAATCAAGGAGTGTTAGTTCACCATCTTCATTCTTGTTTTCAACTTTGGTTTTGTTTTGGCTATTCTAGGCCCTTTGCATTTCCACATGAATTTTAAAGTCTGGTTGTAAATTTTTACAAAATAACCTACTGAAATTTTTATTTGAATTCCATTGAATTTTGGACAACTGACATATTAGAAATATTGAGTCTTCCAACACATGAATAAGGCATGTATCTCTACTTAGTTAAGTCTTTTTAAATTTCTCTCAGGAATAGTTTGTAGGGTGGGGGAAAAGAAACAGCTTTTCCTCACCCATCATTAGGTTCATGGCTAAGGTCCTTAAAACAAAAGACACATTAAGAAGGTAAAAGCATACAAATGCATTTAATGTAAGTTTTATTTAACATAGGATCTTTCAGAAATGAAGAATCAAAGAAATAGGATTTTATGCTAAGTTTGATGAAGAAATGGATAGCAGAGGAGAAATATTATTGGACAAAGAGGGTATGATCTAATAGTAATAAACTTGGGGGAACTTAGAAAGGCCTGTTTTTTCAGTCTTCTCTGCGTTTCCATGTCTTCACAGTAAGGGTGTTTCTTTCCTCTTGAATGAAGACCTTATGACTTGCTTCAGGGGAGAAGAGCTGGAGAAGGTCAGAGAGTGATCCTCCTAGGTTTTATTACTTTCCGAAGTGACAAGGTGCCATATTTGGGGGTAGCATTTCCTGGACCCCATTAGTAGTTTTCAATGTACAGGTTTTGCATAATTTTGTCAGATTTATTCCTAAAGGTTTCATATTTTTATCCTATGATAAACTGCACCTTTTGTTTTAGTCTCTGATTGTTTCTACTACACAGAAGCAAAATTAATTGTGTATACTGAGATTGTATCTTGTATACTGGCCAACAGGTTCTTAGTTATAGTAGTGTTTTTACTAGATCAAATCTCATCTGATTTTCTAGATAATCATGTCGCCTTTGAAGTAAGTCAGTGTTACTTCTTCTCTTTCAATATAGCTGCCTTTTATTTCTCTTTCTTACCTTAAATCACTGGCCAGACCTCTAGTACAGTGTGGAATGGAAGCAGTAATTGCAGTCATCCTTGCCTTCTTCCTGATTTTAAGGGAAACATTCAGTCTTTCACTTATGTATGATGTAACTGTAAGTTTTCGGTAAATGTCCTTTAATTGGGTTGTGGAATTTCCCTCCTATTCCTAGTTTGCTGAGAGTTTTTAAATATCAGGAATTGGTATTGGAACTTGTCGATGTTTTTTCTACATCTACTGAGATGATTATGTTTTCCTTTTTAGTTTGTTAATATAGGAAATTGCATTGATTAATCTTCTAATGTTAAATCAATGCTGCATGCCTCAAAATAAACTCCACTTAGTAATGATGTGTTAGCTTTTATGTATTGTTGGACTCAATTTGATAAAATCTGTTCAGAATTTTTGTACTTATATTCATCAAGAATATTGGTTTGTAGGTTTTCTTTCTGAAATGTCTTTTTCTGGTTTTGGTATCAAGATAATGCTGGCCTCATAAAATAAATCGAAAAGCAGTCTCTTCTTTTCAATTTTCTGTAAGAGTTTGAGTAGAATTGATACTATTTCTTTTTTAAAATGGTTTGTAGTATTCACTAGTGAGGCTATATCTCCTTGGACTTCTCTTCGTGGAAATATTTTAAACTATGAAATCTGTTTTTAAATTAATATAGGAATATTCAAATCATCTCTTTTTCCTGAGCAAGATTTGATTGTGTCCTTCAGGAATTTTGTCACTTTCATCTCAGTTGTGGTGTTTATTATCATATAATTAGTCATAACATTTCTTAATTATATTTTTAATATCTGTGTAATTTGTAGTGATGTCACTTCTGTCATTTGTACATTGCAATTTGAGACTTCTCTTTTCTCTCTTATTAATTTGGGTAGAGGTTTATTAAATTTGTGTGTGTGTGTGTGTGTGTGTGTGTGTGTGTGTGTCTATCACCCATGCTGGAGTGCAATAGTGCAATCTTGACTCACTGCAACCTTCCACTGCTGGGTTCAAGCGATTCTCCTGCCTCAGCCTCCTGAGTAGCTGGGACTACAGGTGTGCACCACCATGCCCAACTAATCGTTTTGTATTTTTAGTAGAGACAACGTTTTACCATGTTGGCCAGGCTGGTCTCAAACTCCTGACCTCAGGTGATCCACTGGCCTCCACCTCTCAAAGTGCTGGGATTACAGGTGTGAGCCACAGCACCCAGCTAGGTAGAGGTTTATTAATTTTATTGATTTCCTCTGGGTAACCACTTTTGGTTTCAGTGAATGCTTCTGTTTTCTATTTCTTTGTTTTCTGCTTTGATAATTATTTTATTTCATCTGCTTACTTTATTTTTTTTCTTTTCTAATCCTTAAAGTGGGAGGTGAGATCATTGATTTGATACCGTTCTTACTGTCTAATATAGAGATTTAGTGCTATAATTTCTATCAAAGTACCTTTAGTGGTACCCCAGAAATTCTGATATGTTGTGCTTTCATTTCATTTAGTTCAAACATTTTCTAATTTCTCTTTTGATTTATTCTCTGTCCATAGGTTATTTAGAAGTGTGTTATTAGTTTCCAAATATTTGTGGATTTTTACAGATATTTGTGTTAATTTCTAATTTAATTCAATTTTTGTCAGGAAAAAAATACTTTCTGTGATTTGATTCATTTTAAATTTATGAAACCTTGTTTTATAGCATTACATATTATCTATCTTGGTAAAAATTCTGTGTGCAGTTAAAAAGGATGTTTGATCTGCTATTGTTGGAGAACACGATCTGTCAATGTCAACAAGGTCAAGTTGGTTGAAGTGTTGCTCAAACCTTCCACATTCTTATTGATTTTCTGTCTAATTTATTTTATGATTTCTTAAGAGAACAGTGTTGAAATAATTGAGAATTTATCTATTTCTCCTTGAAGTTCTATCAACTGTTGTTTCATGTATTTTGAATCATTGTTATTAGGGGCATAAATATTTAGGATGATTATATTGTATTGATAGAGTGACACCTTTATCATTATGAAATGAACTTCATAATGTCTGGTAATATTCCATGCACTGAAATCTATATTTTCTGAAACTACTATAGCTCCTCCAACTTTCTTTCGATTAGTGTTATTAAGGTATACCTTTTTTCCATTCTTTTACTTTCAATTTACTTACATCTTTATCCTTAAATTTCATTTCTTGGAGGCAAAACATTGTGTCTCATATTTTTATGCAATATGAAATTCTCTTCCTTTTAATTGGGGGTTATAGACAATTTACATTTAATATAATTATTGATATGACTAGATTTACATCTATCATCTTGGAATTCTTTTGTCCCCGTTGTCTGCTTGATTTGCCTTCATCTGTATTAATTACTTTTTATGATTTTATTATCTTCTTGTTTTTGGTTGTTTAACTATAATTGTTTGTCAACTTTAGTGGTTTCTTTAGCATTTTTAGTACATATATTAACTCATCACAGTCTACCTTCAAGTGATGTTATACAACTGTACATATAGTATAAAACTTTTAGTGAAAACAAAAATATAAATAAATAAATATATCTTATAGTAGCACACTTGCATGTCTATCTTCTTGGTATTTATACTATTGTCATATATTTTGTTTACTCATATGTTATAAACTCCACAATACATTGTTATGATTGTTGTTTAGATAACTCATTATCTTGTAAGAAATTTAATTAATGAGAAAATGTCATATAGTTTGTCATATAGTTGCCATCTTTGGTTCTCTTTATTTCTTCATGTCAATCCATGTTTCAATCTGATGCTATATGCCTTCTGCTTCGAGAAGTTCTTTAACATTTCTTATAGTGCAGGTCTGCTGGCAAAGAAGTCACTCAGAATCCTGTCACATGCTACAATATGAATGAAATTTGAGGACATTATGCTAAATAAAGTAATTTGAAAAGACAAATACTATAAGACTTAACTTATGAGGTATCTAAAGTAGTCAAACTCTTAGAAAGTAAAATGGTGTTTTTAGAGGCTAAGAAAAGGAGGAAATGGGAAATTGTTTTTCAACTGGTATAGAGTTTTAGTTTTGTAAGATGAAAAATTTCTAGAGATATATTGCACAACAATATGAATATAATTAACACTACTGAATTGAACACTTAAAAATAATGAAAATGGCTAAATAATATTCTATTATCCATATATAACATATTTTATTTATTCATCCATGTGTCACAGGATCCTTAGGATGTCATTTTGCCAACCAGAAACCTCTGTGGCCAGTGGCACCAAAACTCAGGCCTGCTGGGCTTATTCCACCCACTCAGCCTGGCAGGCTGTGCTCAGCTCATGCCACTGGCCTGGATCCCATGCCTGTCAAGGGTGAGCCAGGTGCAGAGCAGCGAGGAGTGCATGAGGAAGTGAGCACGGGGTCCAGCCACTGCACACAGCCAGGCATGCTGGTTGCTGTGGTGGAGCAGCCAGCTCCAAGTGCCAACATAGGTGCTGGCTCCATGCAAGCCTGCAGTTGGATCAGGTGCGCCATAAGCAGCTTCCACTGTAGGCACCTGTGTCTGGCCAAGAGGAATATAGTGGTGCCCAGAAGCTTGAAGACACCAGAAACTGCAGAGCCCTAAAGATGGTGTCACCACCTCAACCCCAGCTTGGGGAGCCCCTAGGTCTGGGCTCCCAAAGGGCCTCAGCTCTTCTCTTGTTCTTGTTGCCCACAATGTGGCAAGTGGTGTGGGGAGGGGAGGCATGTTCAGCCCTGTTTGTGTTGCAGCTCTTTCAGTTCTGCCATTTGGTTGGTCCCAAGTTCTTGTCCCACATCCAGGAAGATGAGGTAGGTCAACAACTGGAGGGCAAGCAAGGCAAAGAGGTGCTTTACTGAGCAACAATACAGCTCTCAGGAGACCCAAAGTGGGTAGCTCCTTTCCACAGGCACTCCCAATGAGTGCAGTGCTCAGTGGAGAGAAGATCCAGTGTGTGTAGCTCCTATCTGCAGGCAGGTCATCCTGTCCAGTGTGCAGCCCTCAATGGAGAGGAGACCCAGAGTGGGTAGCTCCTATCTGCAGGCAGGTCATCCCAACATCTATGAAGCCCTCAGCAGAAAGGAGATCCGGCATGTGTAACTTATGTCCATAGGCAGGTCGTCCTGACACTTTTCTGTGAGTCTGGATGAGTCCAGGGTTTTTATGGGCTTAAGAAAGGGAGGAAGAGCCTGCTGATTAGTCCATGGGTGGCCACGGGTGGGCTAGAAAAAGCACCATAAGTTCTCACTCCTAGCAGGGGACTCCCCTAGGAACTGACATCCCCACCCCCATGCTTCAGGCTGCCCTGGCTTGAAGGCAGGGTGATATGGTTTGACTGTGTCGCCACCCAAATCTCAACTTGAATTGAATATCTCCCAGAATTTGCACATGTTGTGGGAGGGACCCGGGGAGGTAATTGAATCATGGGTGCTGGGAAATACCCATGCTAGTTTCATGATAGTGAATAAGTCTCATGAGATCTGAGGGTTTATCAGGGGTTTCTTCTTTTGCTTCTCCCTCATTTTTCTTTCGCCACTGTCATGTAAGAAGTGCCTTTCACCTCCCACCATGATTCTGAGGCTGCCCCAGTCATGTGGAACTATAAGTCCAAGTAAACCTCTTTTTCTTCCCAATTTCAGGTATGTCTTTAGCAGCAGCATGAAAACAAACTAATACATGGGGCTTCACTGGGGACTCACCCCTTTCCACCCAGGAGCCTGTCTGCCTCTGGCTGATAGGCCTCCCTTCCATGCTTGTCAGCACCCAAAGTCTGGAGCGGGCTGGGGCAGCAGGGGTCTGGTGTGTCAGCACATCCCTGAGTGCACACACTCAGCTGGGTCATGACAGCACCCAGGCTTAGCCTCAACTTTGCTCCAAAATCAGATTGCACAAGGAGTGGGAAGAGGCCTGGCAGTGGGAGCAGGCACTTTCCAGCCTGCAGGGGCAGGGCAGGTTCCCTGTCTGAGAGCACAAGAATGCCTGGGTCCACAACTGCAGCTGCACCTGGGAGGACAGGGCTCCCACCCTGCCAACTCAGTAGGAGGCAGGGTTCCCAACTGATCCTGGCCCCCAAGAGTGGAGGGATGCTGGGATCTGGAGCTGCATCTGGGTAGCTGCAGCTGAGCCTGGGTAGCACAGAGCTCCTGCCCTGCCAACTCAAAAGGGGGTGGGGCTCCCACCTGTTCCTGGCTCCTGCTGGCTCCACGGAGCACACAGCCTGGGCCACACCTCCCCTGCTGCAGCTGGCATCTTCATAGTGGCTGCTACAGATGCGCCACCACTGCCATCATGTGGATAGACATTTGGGTTGCTTCTGCCTCTTGGCTATTGTGAATAATGCTGCAATAAACATGGGTATGTAAATATCTCTCTGAGATCCTGCTTTCAATTCTTTTGGATATATTCCAAAATGTGGGTGTCTTAGTCCAGGCTGCTATAACAAAATGCCATATACTGGTGGCTTAAACAACAAACATTTATTTCCCACAGTTCTGTAGACTGAGAGGTCAAAGAACAAGGTGTAGGTTGATTTGCTGTATTCTCACATGGTAGAGAGAGAGGGTTCCTGTTTCTTCCTCTAATAAGACCAACAATCCCATCACAGAGGCTCCATGCTCATGACCTCCTCTAAATCTAATTATTTCCCCAAGGTTCCACCTCCAAATACTATCATATTAGGAATTAGAAATTCAATATATAATTTTTGGAGGAACAAAAACATTCAGTCCATACCAGTGGGATTGCTATATATCATAATTCTGATTTTTTAATCTAATTCTAATCTTCATATCATAATTCTATTTTTAACTTTTTGAGAAACTTTCATACTGTTTTTCATAGGAGCTGCACTATTTTACATTCCAATGAAGAGTGCACAAGTGTATCAATTTCTTCACAGTCTGGCCAATACTTGCTATTTTCCAATTATTTTATAGTGGCCATCCTAATGGATATGAAGTGATATCTCGTGGTTTTAATTTGCATTCCTCTGATGATTAATAATATTAGGCATCTTTTTATTTGCTTGTGGGGCATGTACATATCTTTTCTAGAGGAGTATCTATTCAAGTCTTTTGCCTAAATTTTTATAAATTCAACAGGAGATGTTTAATACAAAGAATCATTAACTATGATAAAAAGTAAATGCAACATATAAGGAACCTCTGCAAAGCACCCTAGAGCTGAGAGGAAGAACCTAGAAAAAGTCAAACCTGAGAGGAATTCACACCTCTTGGGAAAACATGCGGTTCACCCACTGAATAGCAAAGAACTTGGATACTTTGGCCATCCTGGAGCCCACCTGAAATTTCTTCAACTGCAAGAATAAAGGCCAGCCTCTAGAGTGCATATGGATAGAGCAATCAATAACTCATGTTGGGAGGTTTTGGGACCTGGGACCAGGCAGAAGCTGCAGCCATTAGAAACCTGTGGGCTGCAGAAGGCTACAGAATAAGTAGCAACTCAATATGTGACTTTCCATGCCAAGAGCTGTTACACAGGCTTTGCAGAAGCTTGCAAAAGAAGGGATGTTGGCCTCCACCTGAGTGCAGGTGGGAGAGCAGGCAACTGACAACTAGGTTTTTGCCCACTTTTGAATCAGAATTTGGGGTTTCATCGTTGTAGAAGGTGTTTCTATATTCTGAATATTTACCTCTTTTCAGATAGATTATTTGCAAATATTTTCTTCAATTCTGTAGGCTGCCTTTTCACTAGTTATTTCCTTGCATGCGCAGAGGTTTTTAAGTGGTCTCATTTGTCTATTTTTGCTTCTTTTGACTATATGTTTAACGTCATATCCAAAAAAATCATTGCCCAATTCAATGTCATCAAGTTTGTTCCCTATGTTTTATAGTTTTAGTCTTACATTGAGATGGTTAATCCATTTGGGGTTAATTTTTATGTATGATTTCAGGTATGTGTTATGGCCTAAATTATGTCCCCTCAAAATTCATATTTTAAGCCCTAATCCCAGTGTGACTGCATTTAAGTGTATCACTTTCAAGAAGGTAATTAAGGTTAAATGAGATGACAGGAGTGGGGCCTTAACCCAGTAGGACTGGTACCCTTATAATTAATAAATAAATAGAGAGAGAGAGAGAGACAGAGAGACCAGGGATGTGAATGCTCAGAGAAAAGGCCATATGAGGACATGGTGAGAAAGTGGTTATCTGCAAGCCAAAGAGAGGCCTGAGGAGAAACCAAACCTGACCACACCTTGATCTTGGACTTCCACCTCCAGAACTGTCAGAAAATTAATTTCTATTGTTTCAGCCACCCAGTCTCTGGTATTTTATTTTGGCAGCCATCGCAAGCTAATACAGTAAGGGTGAAACTTCATTCTTTGCATGTGAATATCCAGTTTTCCCAGCACCATTTGTTGAAAAGACTCTTCGGTTTCTGTATACATAATGAAAAAAAATTCTTTACTTCACTTTCTTTTTTAAATAATATTTTCATTGGATACATTAACTTAAATGCATAAATTTTCTTTCGGTAATTTTAAAATGTTGTCCCACTGCCTTATTTGCATTGTTCCTTTATTTTTCTGAGACGGGGCCTCTCTGTCACTCAGGCTGGAGTGCAGTGGCATGATCTCAGCTCACTGCAGCCTTGACCTCCTGGGCTCAAGCGATACTCCCACCTCAGCCTCCCTGGCAGCTGGGACTGCAGATGCATGCCATCGCACCCAGCTAATTTTTTATTTTTTGAAGTGATGGGTTTCACGATGTTGCCCAGACTTGTCTCAAACTCTTGGCCTAACATGATCTGCCTGCCTTGGCCTCCCAAAGTGCAGGGAATACAGGCATGCACCACTGTGCCCAGACCTTGTATTGTTTCAATGAGCAATTCACTATCATCCCTATCTTTGTTCCTCTGTTCTTACCATGTCTTTTTTCTCCTTTGCATGCATTGTCTTATCTATTATTTTGAATGATTTATTATATCTCTTGTTGAATTTTACCTCATGTTTCTTGTACTTAAAATTTAATAAGCTTATCTTTGGATTTATAGTTTTTATTATATATGGAAACTTTTTAACCATTTTCTTCCAATCTTTTTTCTGTCTCTCCCTTTCTCTTATATACTTTGAAAACTCTAATTACATTTGTAATATGCCACTTAAAGTTGTCCCGTGGTTCACTGTATTAGTCCATTTTCACACTGCTTTAAAGAATACCACCTGAGACCGGGTAATTTATAAACAAAAGAGGTTTACTTGACTCACAGTTCCGCATGGCCGGGGAGGCCTCAAAGAGTTTACAATCATGGTGGAAGGTGAAGGAGAAGCAGGAACCTTCTTCAAGGCAGCAGGAGAGAGAGAAAAAGGAGAAGTGCCGGACACTTTTAATTCATGAGATTGTGTGGGAACTCATTCACTATCAGGAGAATAGCAAGGCGGAAGTCTGCTTCATGAGTCAATCACCACCCACCAGGCTTCTCCCTCGACATGTGAGGATTACAATTCGACATGAAATTTGGGTGGGGACACAGAGCCAAACCATAGCATTTACTGATGTTCTTTACATTTTTTTAAGTTCTTTTTTTTCTGAGTATTTAATTTTGAATAGTTCCTTTACTATAGCTTCAATTTCAATCATCTTTCCATCTATAATATATAATTCATACATTTTCAACAGAGGAAATTCTCTCCTAAGAAGGAAAAAATTAGCTCTTGAGAGACAAAAACAAAATATTATATGGTACATGTGTAGTTATAAATTTCATGGGAAATGGAGGAGATTAGAAAACAAATGTCCAAAAGGGCTCCTTGGAGGTAATAAGAAAAAAGGTTGAAAACCTGGTATAATCTGTTGTTAATATCATATAGTGTATTTTTTACATTAATGTTTTAATGTTTTATTTTAATTTTAATTTTTATTTTTGTGGGTACATAGTAGGTGCATATATTTATGGGATACATGAGACATTTTGATATAGGTGAACAATTTGTAATAATCACATCAGGATAAATGAAGTATCTATCACCTCAAATATTTATCATTTCTTTGTGTTAGAACAATCTAATTTTACTCTTTTAGTTATTTTTTAAATGGACATTAAATTATTGTTGATGATAGTCACCCTCTTGTGCTGTCAAATACTAGATCTTATTCATTCTAATGGTATTTTTGTATCCACTAACCATCCCCACATCTCCCTCACCCCCACTGCCACTACCCTTCCCAGCCTCTGGTAACCATCATTCTACTCTTCCTCTCTCTCCAGGAGTTCAATTGTTTTAATTCTTAGCTCCCACAAATAAGTGAGAATATGTGAAGTTTGTATTTCTATGCCTGGCTTATTTCATTTAACATAGTGTACTCCAGTTCCACCCATGTTGTTACAAATGACAGGCTCTTATTCTTTTTTATGGCTGAATACTATTCCTCTGTGTATATATACCACATTTTCTTTATCCATTCCTCTGTTGATGGATAACTTAGATGGCTTCCAAACCTTGGCTATTGTGAATAATGCTACAATAAATATGGGAGTGCAGGTATCTCTTCAAAATACTGGTTTCTTTGCTTTCGATATACCTAGCAGTGGAATTACTGGGTCATATTACCAATAATAGTCATATTACTGTTCTATTTTTCATTTTATAAGGAACCTCCAAACTACTCTCGATAGTGGCTGTACTAATTTACATTCCCACCAACAGTGCATGAGGGTTTCCTTTCCTAAACATCCTTGCCAGTGTTTGTTATTGTCTGTCTTTCGGATAAAAGCCATTTTATGAGGAGGAGATTATATCCCAGTTGATGATGCAATGATAGTTTTGATTTGCATTTCTGTGATGATCAGTGATGTTGAGCTCCTTTTCATATACCTGTTTGCCGTGTGTGTGTCTTCTTTAGAAAAAATGTCTATGCAGCTCTTTTGCCCATTTTAAAATTGGATTATTTGACTTTTTCCTATTGAGTTGTTTGAGCTCTTTATATATTCTGGTTTTTAATCCCTTGATAAATGGATAGTTTGCAAAAATTTCCCCCATTCTGTGGTTTGTCTCTTCATTTTTTTGATTGTTTTCTTTGCTGTACAGATGTGCTTTAACTTGATGTGATCCCATTTGTCTATTTTTGCTTTGGTTGACTGAGCTTTTACGGTATTACTCAAGAAATCCTTACCCAGATCAATATCCTGAAGTTTCCCTAATGTTTTATTTCAGTAGTTTCATAGTTTGAGATCTTAGATTTAACTCTTTAACTCATTTTGGTTTGATTTTTGTACATGGTGAGAGATAGGAGTCTAGTTTTATTCTTCTGTAGGTGGATATCCAGTTTTCCCAAACCCTTTATTGAAGATACTGTCCTTTACCCAAAGTATGTTCTTGGCACTTTTGCCAAAAATGAGTTAATTGTAAGTGTATGGATACATTTCTTGGTTCTCTAGTCTGTTCCATTGGTCTATATGTCTGTTTTTATGCCATGCTGTTTTGATTATAGCTCTGTAGTATAATTTAAAGTCAGGTAATGTGATTCCTCCAATTTTGTTCTTTTTTGTTAAGGATAGTTTTGACTATTTAGGTTCTTTTGTGGTTCCATATAAATTTTGGGATTATTTTTCTATTTCTATGAAGAATGTCATTGATATATTTATAGGGATTGCATTGAATCTATAGATTGCTTTGGGTAGTACGGACATTTCAACAATACTGATTTTTCAAACCCTCGAACATGGAATGTATTTTAATTTTTTGTGTCTTCTTCAATTTCTTGCATCAATGTTTCATAGTTTTCATTGTAGAGATTTTCACTTCTTTGGCTAATTCCTATGTATTTTATTTTACATGTAGCCATTCTAAATGGGATTCATTTCTTGATTTCTTTTTCAAATTGCTTACTGTTGGCATGTAGAACTGCTACTGATTTCTGTATGTTGTTTTTGTATCCTGCAACTTTACTGAATTTGATTATCAGTTCGAATATTTTTTGGTGGAGTCTTTAAGTTTTTCCAAATGTAAGATTATATCATCTCCAAACAAAGCTAATTTGGTTTCTTCCTTTCCAATTTGGATGCCCTTTCTTTCTTTTGTCTGATTGCTGTAGCTAGGACTTCCAGTACCATGTTAAATTACAGTAGTGAAAGTGGGCATCCTTATCTTGTTCCACATCTTAGAGGAACCTCTTTAAGTTTTCCATTTTTCAGTACAATACTAGCTGTGGGTCTATCATATATGGCTCTTCTTGTGTTGAGGTATATTTCTTCTATATCCAGTTTTTTGAAGGTTTTTATCATGAAAGGATGTAGAATTTTATCAAATGTCTTCTCAACATCTACTAAAATGATCATATGGTTTCTCTCCTTCGTTCTATTGATATGATGTATCATATTGATTGATGTGCATATGTTGAATGATCAAGGCACACCTGGGATAAATCCCACTTGGTCAAGATGAATAATCTTTTTAGTGCATTGATATATTTGGTTTCCTAGTGTTTTGTTGAGGATTTGTGCATTAAGGTCCACCAGGGATATTGGCCTGTAGTTTTCTTTTTGTGATGTGTCTTTGTCTGGTTTTGGTATCAGGGCAATACTGGCCTCATAGAATGAATTTGGATGCATTCCCTTCACCTCTATTTTTTTCAGAATACTTTCAATAGGATCGGTATTAGTTCTTCTTTAAATGTTTGGTAAAATTCAGCAATGAAGCCATCAGGTCCTGGGATTTTCTTTTCTGGGAGACATTTTATTATGGTTTCAATCACATTACTTGTTATTGACCTGTTCAGGTTTTGGATTTTTCATGGTTCATTCTTCACAGGTTGGATGTGTCTAGGAATTTGTCCATCTCTTCTAGGTTTTCCAATTTATTGGCATATAGCTGCTCATAGTAGCCTCTGATGATTCTTTGAATTTCTGTGGTATCAGTTGTAATGTCCCCTTTTTCGTGCTTTTATTTATTTAGGTCTTCTCTCTTTTGTTCTTAGTCTGGTTTAAGGTTTATCTTTTTATCTTTTCAAAAAACAACTTTTCATTTCATTCATATTTTATATTTTTTTGTTTCTATTTCATTAATTTCTGCTCTGATTTTTATTATTTCTTCTACTAATTTTGTATTAGGTTTGCTCTGGATTTTATAGTTCTTCAAATGTGTCTTTAGGTTGTTTATTTGAAGTTTTTTTTTTCTTTTGTGATGTAGGCACTTATTTATATAAACTTTTCTGTTAATGCTGCTTTTGCTATATCCCATAGGTTTTAGTATATTGTATTTCTATTTTCATTTGTTATAAGGAATTTTTTAATTTCCTTCTTAATTTCTTTTTTGACCCACTGGTCATTCAGGAGTATATTGTTTAATTTCCATGTTGTTGTATAGTTTCCAGAATTCCTCTTGCTATTGGTTTCTAGCTTTATTCCATTGTGGCCAAAGAAGTTACTTAATATATTTTTAATTTTTTAAAATTTGTTAAGATTTGTTTTGTGGCCTAACACATGATCTATCTTTCAGAATGATCCATGTGCTGAGGAGAAGAATGTGTGTTCTGCAACCACTGGATACAATGTTTTGTAAATATCTATTAGGTCTACCTGGTCTATAGTGCAAAGTAAGTCTGACATTTCTTGGTTGATTTTCTGTCTGGATGATCTGTCCAATGCTGAAAGTGGGGTATTGAATTCTCCAGCTATTATTGTATTGGAATCTCTCTCTCTCTTTAGCTCTAATAATATTTGCTTTATATACCTGGGTGCTTCATTGTTGGGTACATATATATTTACAATTGTTATATCCTCTTACTGAATCAATCACTTTATCATTATATAGCAAACTTCTTTGTCTTTTTTCACAGTTTTTGTCTTGAAATCTGTTTTGTGTGATATAAGTTTAGCTACTCCTGTACCTTTTTTGTCTTTCATTTGCATAAAATATATTTTTTCATCTTTTTATTTTCAGTCTATGTGTGTCTTTATAGGTAAAGTGTGCTTCCTGTAGGTAAGAGATCATTGTTTCTTGTTTGTTTGTTTTTTTTCTTTTCTTAAAATTCCATTCAGACACTCTATGTTTTTTGATTAGAGTGGTTCTTCCATTTACATTCAATGTATTATCCATAGGAAAGGACTTACTACTGCCATTTTGTTATTTGTTTCCTAGTTATTTTGTGGACATCTCTTCCTTTTTTCCTTCCTTCCTGTCTTCCTTTTAGTAAAGGTGATTTTCTCTATGTTTTAATGTTTTGCTTTTTATTTTATGTGTATCTGTTGTATGTTTTTTGATTCAAGATTACCATGAGGCTTGCAAATAAGATTTTATAACCTATTACTTTAAGCTGATGGCAACTTAACCTTGATTGCTTAAACAACAAACAAACTAGCAAAGAGAAAACTAATAAAAACTCTACACATTAACTTCATCCCTCTGCTTTTTAACTTTCTATTGCTTCTATTTACATTTTATTATACTGTCTTTATCTTAAGTTGTTGTAGTTATTATTTTTGATAGGTTAATCATTTAGTCTTTCTACTCAAGATATGAGTTTATACACCACAATAACAATATTATAATATTCTTTGTTTTTCTGTGTAATTACTATCACCAGTGAGTTTTTCACCTTCAGATGATTTCTTATTGTTCATTAATGTTCTTTTTCATTTCAGATTGAAGAACTTCATTTTGCATTTCTTGTAGGGCAGCTCTGGTGTTGACAAAATTCTTCAGCTTTCGTTTGTCTGGAAAAGTCTTTGTTTTGTTTCTCCTTCATGTTTAAAGGATATTTTCACTAGACAGATTCTAGGATAGAAGTTTTTTCCTTTAGCACTGTAAATATGTTATGCCTTTCTCTCCTGGACTGTACAGTTTCTGCTGAGAAGTCTACAGCCAGATGGATTGGAGCTCTTTTGTATATTATTTATTACTTTTTCCTGTGGCTTTTAGGATCACTTCTTTTTCCTTGACCTTTGGGAGTTTGATTATTAAATGTCTTGAGATAGTCTTATTTGGGTTAAATCTGCTTGGTGTTCTATACTCTTCTTGTACTTGAATACTGATATCTTTCTCTAGGCTTAGGAAGTTCTCTGCTCTATCCCCTTAAATAAACTTTGTATCCTTCTCTCTCTCTCTCTCTCTCTCTCTCTCTCTCTCTCTCTCTGCTTCCTCTTTAAGGCCAATAATTCTTAGATTTGCCCTTCTGAGGCATTTACTAGATCTTACAGGTATGCTTCATTCTTTTTTATTATTTTTCCTTTTGCCTCCTCTAACTGGGTATTTTCAAATAGCCTGTCTTCAAGTGCACTAACTCTTTCTTCTGCTTGATCAGTTCTGCTGTTAAGGGACTTCAGTATGTCAATTGCATTTTTCAACTCCAGAATTTCTACTTCATACTTTTTAATTATTTTAATCTCCTTGTTAAAGTTTTCTGATGGGATTCTGAATTCCTTCTCTGTATTTTACTGAATTTTGCTGGGCTTCCTCAAAACATCTATTTTGAATTTTCTGTCTGAAAAGTCACATATCTCTGTCTCTCTGGGATTGGCCACTGGTGCCTTATTTAGTTTGTTTGGTGAGGTCACATTTTCCTGGGTGATCTTGATGCTTATAAATGTTCATCTGTATCTCCACATTGAAGAGTTAGGAATTTATTGTAGTGTTTGCAAACCTGGGCTTATTTGTACCATCCTTCTTGGGAGATTTTCAAGTTTTCAAAGGGACTCGGGGGTTGTGATGTAAATCTTTGGTGACTGCAGCCATATCTGCTTAGGGGGCACCGCAAGCCTAGTAATACTGTGGCTCTTGCAAACTCATAGAGGTACTGCCTTGGTGGTCTTGGGTGAGATCCAGAATTCCTTGGGAATATGATGCAGAAATGTTTGTTCTTGTCCTTTACTTTCTCCCAAACAAATGGAGTCTCTCTGTGCTGAGCTGCCTGGAGCTGGGATAGGGGTGATATAAACACTGCTGTGGCCACCACCACTAGAAGTGCACTGAATCAGACCCAAAGCCAAGACAGCACTAAGTCTCACCTAAGACCCACAGTGACCACTGCCTGTCTATCATCAATGTTCACTCAAGGCCCAAGGGATCTTCAGTTAGCTTGTGGTAAATGTTGCCAAGCCTGGGTCTCTCCTTTCAGAGCAATGGGCACCCTCCTCCCCAGGGCAGGTCCAGAAATGCTGTCTAGGAGCCTGGAATTAGGGATCCCCAGGAGCTTAGTACTCTATCCCACTGTGGTCATGCTGGCACCCAAGCTGTAAGACAAAGTCCTCTTTACTCTTCCCTCTCCTTTCCTCGAGAAAAAGGAGTCTTTCCCCATAGCCACCACATCTGGGAATGTGCTAGGTCACATCTGAAGCCAGCCGAGCTCTGAGTCTCACCCAAGGTCCACAATGAGTACAACTTGGCTACCACTGCTGATTATTGAGGACCTAAGGGCTTATCAGTCAGCAAGTGACAAGTTCTGTTGGGACTGGACCCTTCATTTCAAAGCAGCAGGTTCCCTTCTGGCTCAGAATGTGTCTAAAAATGACATCCAGGAGCAAGGTCCTAGAATGGGGGCCTCAGGACTCTCACTGGTGCCCTGTTCTACCATGGTTTAGCTGGTATACAAGTTGTAAAACAAAAATCCTCTTTACTCTCCTATCTCATCTTCTCAAGCAGAATGAAGGAGTCTCTCCCAGAGCTGTGAGCTGAACCACCTGGGGTCAGGGAGGGGTGAGGAAAGCTCTCCCTTGGCCACCCATGCTGGTGTGTCACTAAATCACATGCACCCCAAGTCCATTGGCTCCAAGCCCAGCATCGAAACAAACTTGTCTAGAAATTGCAGTCCTATTGCTTTAGACTGCCTTTCAAGTTAATTTAGGATCCCAGCATTCTTTAGCCCACAGTGGTGGGGCTTGCCAGAACTCAGGTTCCAACCTGTAGGATAGGCAATTCACCTCTATTGAGGCTAAATGCTTCCTCCATAGGCCCTAGCTGAGTTCTGCTCCACGTTGCTTTGCATTGTGACAGGGCAGCAGTGAGTTCCAATACAAAGTCCTACAATTACTGAATTTTCCTACCCCAACTCATAAATTTTCTCTCTATGCCATGCAGCTGCTGTCAGGGGGTGGGGGAGGGGTGGTGTAGGCAATTCAAGATTGTCTTTTCTATCTTCATTAGTGCCTCTTTCCTTAATATGATGTTACAACCAGGTACTGTGATTGCTCATCTTACTTTGGGTTCTTATGAAGGTATTTTTTTGTGTGGATAGTTGTTCAATTTGGTATTCCTGTTGAAGTTATAATCACTGGAGGCTTCTATTCAGCCATCTAGCTCTGCCTCCTCTGGTCCCAAATACAATCTATCGCTACATCAGGTATATTTTTTTCTCTTGAACTTAGATTTGAGTCCATCTCATGACTTCTATGTGCCATTTTGCTCTTTGAATAATTGAAATGCAATTATAATAGATGTTTAAATGTCCTTGTCTGCAATTCTAATACCAGTGTCAGTTCCAGATGAGTTTTGATTGATTGAGTTTTCTTATTCAAAGTCATATTTTTCTGCCTCTTTTATGTCTGCTCATCTTTCAGCAATGCTAGATATTGTGATTTTACCTTTTTCAGTGCTAGACATTTTTATATTCCCATAAATATTCTTATACTTGGTTCTGCAATGCAGTTAATATAGTTGAAATAATTTAATTTTTTCAGATCTTCTTTTTAAGATCTGTTAGGTGGGACAAGAATGGCATTTTGTTGAGAGCTAATTATTTTCTACTACTAAGACCCTGCTAAAGGCTCTAACCAATGTTCCATGAAATGCAAAGTTTTCCAGTCTGGTTCTTTCTAGCTTTTTGTGAGCACTGGGTACTACTCCTTCCATTCCATTTGAAAAGTCCTTTCTCGGGCCTCAGGTAGTTTCCTCACAGGCATATGCTGATTAGTACTCTGGTGGGTAATCAAGGGGAATCCTCTGTAATTATCCTGGGCTCTTCCTGTCTTTTTACAGCCCTTTTCTCTGCACAGCTCTCTTCTCTGAATTACTTTCTCACGCAAACTAGCCACCTTAGTCTTCCTAGACTCTTAGCTCCATTTCAGCAAGCAGGCCAGAGTAGCTGGATGAAAACTGACTGGAGATGGAAGAGAAAGAATAAGGAAGGGATAGGGAGAAGGCCATGCAGGACCTAGGAAGCCATTATAAGACTTTAACATTGAGTGGTATAAAAAGCTCTTAGCAAGTATTGAGAAGAGTAACTTCATCTGCCTTGAGATATGTTTGACAAAAAGACTGAAGGGAATTAGATTCAGGGAGATCAACTGGGAACTGATGGTAAGAGGTAATGGTGGCTCACACAAAAATGGCATCAGTGAGGGTAGCGAGAAGCAGTCTAATTCTGGGTTTATTCTGAAGGTTGAGCTAACAGTATTGGTTGATGAATTTGATGTTAGTGATTTGAGAGATATTAATATCCATTCTTAACATGAACATCATGGCCATGCTTAACATGAAGACCTATGAGCAAGTTCTAAGGTTAGAAACACATCTTTCCAGAAAAATTAAAAATTGAAATCACTATTTTTAAAAGTGTGTATATATTCTTTTCTAATAGCTAAAGATGGAGAGAACCTGAGGTTTAACAATATCAATCTTTATAGGATTCCTGTAAAGGATTCAAATTTAATCTCAATAATAAGGTATCATTTTACCTAAAGCATAATACAGCAATTGAAATGCTAAATACAATTTTTTTGTTGTTGTTTAGGGTGGGAGTGATTAGATAAAAGAACTCAAGATTTGGCTTACACACTTACTCCTTTATCCTCTTTAACATGACTATCACAAATCTTCAATTCTATGAAATCCCTGCTCCTTCTGGTGAAGGTGTCCCTTGGTTCTTATACCAGCTTTGCTATAAAATCAAGTCCATGTGTGGGAGGTCCAAATTCCATGCTACAGCTCTCCCTGAGTCCTGGAAATGAAGGAGCAATGCAATCCTTTCACTTCAGCTTCAGCTCACTTTCAATTTCTTGCAGCTGTTCCATTTGTAGGCAGTTTGGAAACCAAATATGCCTCAGCTAGGAGTGGAGAGTGAGATTCCTGCATTTTTTTTTTCTGAATATGTACCTTATCTTTGTCTCAATTTTGAGGAAATCAAATATCATTAGATTTCCAAAAATATTTATCTTGGAGCTTTGGCAGAATTCCTAGTTAGTGAGAAAGTGCTATTGCAAAGAAGACAGGGAATAAATCTCCTGATGATGTAGATGTCCCAAGCAATTGCATTACTCTAGTTGCCAAAGGCAGACCCAGACCTTCTGTGGCCTCCCTGTTTAGTTGAGGGCCTTTGGGAGAAGATCTCACTTGGCAGAATTCCAAGAGGAAGCCAATTAAAGTTCAGTGGGAGCATCAATGCCCTAATTTCAATAACCAATCAAATCAACACTCAGTAGCCACACGAGAAGAGCTGGAGAAGTGCTGAATTAATATTTATTCCCATGAAATATATAAAGATGTTCTCATTCTTGGAGGAAATCTGATTGATAGATGTGGGGGCCCAAACTTTTAGATTAATTCCCCTATCACTACCCCGTACTTCTTGGCTACCCAGAGAATAGGCAATTATGAGGTAGTTGGGACTGGAAACATCCAAACTCCAGTCTGCAGCTCCTACGCTGAAAATATCAAATGAGATTTCTCAGACCTAGAGAGGTGTTGAGATATTTTTCTATTTTCTTCTCCTTTGTCTGCTTATACTGCAGTGGACTTTTTCTCTGAATTTGCTGTTATGAGAAATTTAATGGCCTTTCCACCTATGACAGATTTTGGAAGCAAAATCCACAGGCCATATATAACACCAACCCTGGTTGCTACAGCTTGAACCTGAACAATATGAATTGTTAAGTATTGGAGCACCAAGTGTTTAGTTATGGTTAATTTATAACTAAACACACTAGTATTTAGTGGAACAAAAAGGTCATTAGTGTCTTACTAGGAGGCAATTAAATTAACAGCTCAAAGCCATTCATCAAATCACAAAACAGATGCTGAACTTTTCTGTAGGAAATCAGATTCTACAATGCAGGAAAAAAAACTAAATTCAAAACATAGCAAAACACATCCACCTCCCTCCCTCAGCTTCTTTCAAAACAAAAATCCACCTCTTTCATCTGCATCCAGAGTCCCAGAGTTCTTTACATTTTAGAGAGAGGCCCAGTCTAAGAAGAAAAAACTCACACACAAATTCAAAGTGCTTTATCTGTTTTCTCTCTCAACAACAATTAACACAGAAAATTTCTGTGACCACATGTGTGTATGTGTATGGGGGCAATATTTCCTACCTCCAAGCAATCAATCAATTTTGCAGCAGCTACCAAATGGGTGTCTTCCAATTCAGTTCTGACATTGTCTTGCTGGGAAAAGTATCAACTCTCACAGGTTGGAGGCTCAGTCCCCAGGACTGCTCTCCCATCCAGTGTCAATCACAAGCCCCATATTATTTTGCCTGTGCTTCTGACTGACCAGCTATAAATTGGGGTTCCCACATCCCCCTCTTCAAGTTTGATTAATTTGCTAGAGTGGCTCACAGAACTCAGGAAAGCACTGATGCTTATCAATTTATTACAAACGATATTTCAAAGAATACAAATAAACAACCAGACAAAGAGATGTATGAGGAGAGGTCTGGAAGGGTCCTGAGTATAGCAGCCTCTGTTCCCATGAAGCTGGGATGCTCCACCCTCCCAGCATGTGGATGAGTTCTTGTTCACCTTCCTGCAAGCCTCCATGTGCTCAGCTATTTGGAAGCTCTCCAAAGCCATCCTTTTGGGTCTTTATGTACGCATGATTGATTAAACCATTGTCCATTGGCAATTGACATGGTTTGGAGCTGTGTCCTCACCCAAATCTCATGGTCAATTGTAATCCCCAATGTTAGGGGTGATTGGATTATGGGGGCAGTTTCTCATGAATGGTTTAGCACCATCCTCTTGAGGCTGTCCTTGAGATAAACAGTGAGTTCTCATGAGATTTGGTTGTTTAAAAGTGTAGCACCCATGCCCTCTGTTGCTCCTGCTCCTACCATGTGAGACACCTCACTTCTCCTTTGCCTTCTGCCATGACTGGAAGTTTCCTGAGGCCTCACAAGAGGCAGAAGCTGCTATGCTTCCTATACAGCCTGCAACCCCTTTTCTTTATAAATTACTCAGTCTCAGGCATTTCTTTATAGCAATGTAAGAATGGCGTGATACAGTGATCAAATTAACCTTCAGTCCCTCTCCCCCTCCCAGAGGTTTGGGGTATGGATGAAAGTCCCAACCCTCTAATCCCTCTAATCATATCTTGATCTTTCTTGTGACCAGCTTCAGAAAGAAGCTACCCAAGGGCTGCCAGCCATCAGTCATGCAAAAATACATCACTTTGGAGATTCTAAGTATTTTAAGAGTTGTATGCCAGAAGATGGGGTCAAAGACCAAATATATATATTTCACAATATTACACCATACATCCTCTGAAACCTAGGCAGAGGTTCCCTAACTTCAATTCTTATCTTCTACACACCCATGGGCCCAACAGAACATGGAAGCTGCCAAGGCTTGGGACTTGCACCCTCTGAAGCCATGGCCCAAGCTGTACCTTGGCCCCTGTTAGCCATAGCTGGAAATGGAGTGGCTGAGATGCAGGGCACCATGTCCTGAGGCTACACAGAGCAGCAGGAGCCCTGATCCCAGGAGATGAAACCATTTATCCCTCCTAGGCCTCTGGTCCTGTGATGGGAGGGGCTGCCACAAAGGTCTCTCACATGCCCTGGAAACATTTTCCCCATTGCCTTGGCTATTAACATTCAGCTCCTCATTACTTATGCAAATTTATGCAGCTGGCTTGACTGCCTCCCCAGATAATGGGTTTTTCTTTTCTACCACATGGTCAGGCTGTAAATTTTCCAAAGTTTTACACTCTGCTTCCCTTTTGAACATAAATTTGAATTTCAGATCATCTGTTTGTCAACAGCATATGACTGTGTGCTTTTAGCAGAAGCCAGGTCACTTCCTGAATGCTTTGCTGCTTAGAAATTTCTTCTGTCATATACTCTAAGTCATCTCTCTCAAGTTCAAATCTCCACGGATCTCTAGGTCAGAGCAAAATGCTGCCAGTCTCCTTGCTAAAGGATAGCAAGGGTGACCTTTACTCCAGTTCCCAATAAGTTTCTCATCTCCATCTGAGTCTAGACTTCATTGTCCATATCACTATCAGCATTTTGGTCAAAACCATTCAACAAGTCTCTAAGAAATTCCAAACTTTCCAACTTCTTCTTGTCTTCTTCTGAGCCCTCCAACCATTCCAAGCTCTGCCCATTACCCAGTTCCAAAGTTGATTCCACATTTTCAGGTATCTTTATAGCAATGACCCACTTTTTTTGGTACCCATATTCTGTATTAGTCCATTTTTACACTGCTATAAAGAATTACCTGAGACTGGGTAATTTATAAAGAAAAGAGTTTTAATTGACTCCCAGCTCTGTGTGGCTGGGGAGGCCTCAGGACACCTATAATCATGGCAGAAGGCAAAGGAGAAGAAAGCACCTTCTTCATAAAGTGGCAGGAGAGAAAGAGAGGTGCGAGGAAAGTGCCACACTTTTACAACATCAGATTTCATGAGACCTCACTCACTCACTCACTACCATGAGAACAGCATGGAGGAAACCGCTTACATGATCTAATCACCTCCCACTAGCTCCCTCCCTTGACATGTTGGGATTACAATTCGAGATAAGATGTGGGTGGGGACACAGAGTCAAACCATATCACCCAGTTTCAACAATGGACAAATCAACGATACAAAAAGTTAATAAGGAAATACTGAAATTGAGCTTTACTTTAGACAAAATGAACCTAACAGATATACACAAAACTTTTCATCCAACAGAAGCAGAATATACATTTTTCTCTAGTACATATGAAACATTCTCCAAAATAGAGCATATGGTAGGCCACACAACAAGTCTTAACAAATTTTCATATTAAAATCATATCAACTATTGTTTCCAACCACAATGGTATAAACTAGACAGAATCAACAACAGGAGGAATTTTGGAAAATTCACAAATATGTGGAAATTAAACAACATGCTCTGAACAACCAATGAATCAAAGAAGAAATCAAAAGGGAAATTTAAAAATATCTTGAGACAAACAACAATGGAAATATAATACGCCAAAACCTATGGGATGCAGCTTAAAAGCAGTTCTAAGAACAAAGTTTATGGCAATAAATGGCTATATTGAAAAAGAAGAAAGATCCCAAATAAATATCCTGATATTGTGCCTCAAGGAAATAGAAAAAGAACAAGTTAAACCCAAACTTAGCAGAAGGAAGAAAATAATAAATATCAGAACAGAAATAAATCAAATAGAGAATAGAAAAAACATTTAAAAATCAATGAAACTAAGAGTTACATTTTTGTAAAAGTAAACAACATCAACAGACCCTTAGCCAGGCGAGAGAGAGAGAAGATTCAAATACATACAATTAGAAATGAAAGTGGAAACATTACAACAGATGCCTAAGAAATGAAAGGATAATAAGGAACTATTATGAACAATTATTTGTCAACAAATCTGATAACCTAAAGGAAGTGGATAAATTCCTAGTAAAAGACAACCTAGCAAAGTTGAATCAGGAAGAGATAGAAAGTCTGAATGGACCAATAACACACAAAGAGATTAAAGTAGTACATTAAAACCTCTCAACAAAGAAAAGCCCAGGAACACATGACTTTGCAGATGAAGTCTGCCAAACTTTCACAGAATACTTAATATTAACATTTCTTAAACTCTTCCAAAAAAATAGAGCTGGAGGGAATACTTCTGAACACATTTACAAGACCACTGTCATTACAAACGTATGGCAAAGATCACAAAGAATTAAAACTACAGGGCAATATTTCTGATGAATATTGATGCAGAAATCCTCAACAAAATATCAGCAGAACTGAATTCAACTGCATGTCAAGAAAGCGTACATTATCATCAAGTGGAATTTATCTCTGGCAGGCAAGGCTGGTTTTACATGTGTAAATCAATCAATGCAACACATCACATTAACAGACTGGAAGACAACAACCACATAATCACATCAATTGATGCTGAAAAAGCATTGAGCAAAGTTCAGCATCCTTTCTTTAGAAAAACTCTCAACAGTTTTGGTGCAGAAAGAAAGTTTCTCAATATAATGAAAGCCATTTATAAAAAACCATGAGCTAACATCATAATCAATGGGGAGAAATTAAAAGCTTTCCCTCCATGATCTGGTACAAGGCAAGTATGCCCGCTTTCACCACTTCTAGTCAACATAGTACGGGAAGTACTATCAAAGGAAATTAGACAATAGAAATAAATAAGTTATCGAGATCAGAAAGAAAGAAGTAAAATTATTGCTATTTGTGGATGACATTATCATGTATGTAAAAACTTTCAAAAACTCAAAACAAAAAACTGTTAGACCTAATGAGTGAATCCAGTAAAGTTGTACAATATAAAATCAACATACAGGCCAGGTACAGTGGCTCATACCTGTAATCCCAGCACTTTGGGAGGCTGAAGCGGGTGGATCACTTCAGGTCAGAAGTTTGAGACCAGCCTGGCCAACATGGCAAAATCTTGTCTCTACTAAAAATACAAAAATTAGCCAGGTGTGGTGGCTCGTGCCTGTAGTCCCAGCAGCTCAGGAGGCTGTGGCATGAGAATGGCTTGAGCCTGGGAGGCAGGGGTTGCAGTGAGCTGAGATTGCACCACTGAACTCCAGCCTGGAGTTGAGCAAGACTCAATGTTAATTAAATAAATAAAAGCAACATACAAAAATCTGTGGCATTTCTAGACACACAAAAAAAATAGCCTAGCCAAAAGAGAAATTGAGGAAACAATCCTATTTACAACAGCATCAAAAAAATAAAAAATAAAAATAAAAAAATAAAGAAAAACCTTAGGAATAAGTTTTACCAAGAAGGTGAAAGACCTGTATACTAAAAACTATAAAATATAGGGAAAAAATTGAAGAGGACACAAATAAATAAAAAGAGAGTCCATGTTCATGCATTAAAAGTATTAATATTGTTAAAATGTCCATACTGCCTAAACCAAGATATACATTCAGTGTAATCCTTATCAAAATCCCAATGGCATATTTCACAGAAATAGAAAAAAAAATCCTGAAATTCGTGTGGAACTACAAGTGACCCCGAATAGTCAAAGCAATTCTGGGGGGAAAAAAAAATTTGCAGCATCAAACTTCCTGATTTAAAATTATATTACAAAGCTGTAGTAATAAAAATAGTAAAGTATGGGAGGAAAAACAGACACATAGGGCAGTGGAACAGTATAGAGGTTCTAGAAACACTTCCAAATATATACAGCCAATGAATTTTTGACAAGAATACCAAAAAGACATGATGATAAAAGAATAGTCTCTTCAATCAATGGTGCTTGGAAAGAATGAAACTGGGCTCTTAACAACATACACAAAAATTAACTCAAAATGGATAAAATACCTAAATAAAGACCTGAAACTATGAAATTCCTGGAAAGAAACATAGGGGGAAAATTCTTTTATGTTGGCCTTGGCAATAATTTATTGGATGTCATACCAAAACCTCAGGCTACACAAGCAAAAATAAGTAAATGGGTCTATATCAAGCTAAAAAGTTTTCACACAGCAAAGGAAATAATAAAAAAATGAAATGGCATCCTACAGGCTGGGAAAAAATATTTGCAAATGATATATGAGATAAAGGGTTAATATCCAAGATTTATAAAGAACTTATATAAGTCAATAGCAAGAAAATCTATAACCCTATTAAAAATGAGCAAAGGACCTGAATAGGAATTTCTCCAAAGATGACATACAATGGCCAAAGGTATGAGAAAAAATGCTCAACATCACTAGTCATCAGGGAAACATAAATCAAAATCACTATGAGACACCCCCTCATACCTGTTAGGATAATTATTATCAAAGAGACAAAAGATAACAAGTGTTGGCAAAGGCAGAAGAAAGGAAACTCTCGTATATTGTTGGTAGGAATGTGGATTGGTGCAGCCATTATGGAAGACAATACGGAGGCTCCTAAAGAAATTAAAAATAGAGCTACCACATAATCCAGCAATCCCTCTTCTGGGTATACACTCAAAGGCAATAAAATCACCACCTAGTAAAGCCTCTGCATTCTATTCCCATGTTCATTGTAGCATTATTTACAATAGTCAAGATATAGAAAACAATCTAGGTGTCTGTCAATGAACAAATGGATAAAAAAGCCATAGTGTGCATGTGTATATATAGACATGTGTGTTTATGTATTTATTATTCTGCCTTTACAAAAGGGGTAGATCTTGCCATTTGCCTCAGACTGGATGGACCTGGAGGCATTATGCTAAGTGAGATAAGCTAGACACAAAAAGAAAAATATTGCATGATCTCACTTATATGTAGAATTTTAAAAAAATAAATAAAAGATCAAATATATAGAGATAGAGAATAAAAGCAGTGCTTACCAGGATCAGAGTTGGGAGGAGAAAATGGAGATATATAAGTCAGAGAATACAGAGTAGCAAATATGTAGGATGAACAAATTGAAATATCGAATGTATCTAATATACAACATGAGAACTATAGTTAATAATAATGTATTATATTCAGAATTTTTGCTGAATGAATGCATTATAACTGTGCATGCCACAGGGCAAAAAAAAAAAAAAATGAGTAACTATGTAAGATGATGAATTTGTCCCACTATAGTAACCATTTTATATATGTGTGTATGTATGTGTATATATATATATTTATCTTATATCATGTTATTTACTTTAAATATATACAATAAAATTTATTTTTTAAAAAACAAATCAACGGAACAATTCCCAAGACTTACTCATGAAGTCATCCTCCTCTTTCCCCTGCAACCCACCAAGAGCATTTCCTCGTGAAGAATGTGCTGTTCTTTGGCAGTCAACGTTTAAGTAGCAAGATTATTGTCAGACCATAAAACAGTATGTTCAAATTATGGGACATGAAATGCAATATTGCTGAGGTGTTATTTGTGCCTCTCTAAAAATAACCTTCAGATTTAAATTACATTTGATAGAGAGTTTTAGAAATATTTATTGAATATCTGCCACGTTCTTGGAATGTAATATGACTAATAATGTATACATTATACATTATTACATATTACATATACATATGTATATGACTATTAATAGTATATGTTATTATAAAGACTAATAAAACATAGTCTTATTACTAAGATACTAAGACTAATAAAACACAATCTCACCATTGCATATAATCTAGGGAATGTGCTAGAAGGACATAAATATGGCATATTAAAATTGTCACAGGTTTTGGGCCTAAAAAGACTGTATTCTGGTCTTGACATTGTCATTTATTAGTTAATTGTCTTTGGGGAATTAGTTTAATTCACCTAAGCCTCAGCAGCTTCATTTGTTCAGTGAAAATTATACATAACACATGGAGCTGTTTTAAAGATCAAATGGGAAAACGATGCATCAGCAAGAATTGGAGAACACATTCAGATTAAGATAATTTGAGAAGAGTTGAATAAAAAGACTCTTCATAAAAGTGGGAGCAAGGTTTAAGGAGACCACACAGGGCAATGGAATACCCCGTGACCAATATTAGTGGGCCTCTCTATAGGTGGTGGGCAGGGAGGTGGAGGCAGTTACCAGAACTTTCGAGTACAGAGGACAAAATGAAAAGGATAGTCTGACAGAAGCTAAGACTTTTTATGGACTTCACAGTGAGCTTATAGTAAGCCTTTCCTCCCTTTCTCAATCCCGTACCAGGGTTCCCCATGGCTGAACTCAAGGTCACCCACTGAAAGAACAAAAATGGCTTATTTCTCTAAGTGCAGAAAGCAGGACAGAGAAGGCTGGGGAAAGGATCTAGAAAGACCAGTAGATACATCTACCCTAAATTACTTAAACATCTAGGGTACATAACTGTATAAATGATCCTAATAATAATAAGTGTTTGCTACGTATGAACTTCGCTAAGCAGTATGTATGTACTTTATCATTTAATCCTGTAATAAAGATAGGATTATTATGTCGAAACTATATATGATCTGAGGCAATGCACTATTAAATAACTTTGAAAATGTAAATCAAGTAGGAATTCACACCCAAATCTGACTCTAGAGTTTATGCCTACTATGATGTACTGTCTCCCACTTAATAGATAAATACTGATTAATTGATGCTGTTAAGATTTCCCATAGCTTTAATCTGTATTCTTAACCTCATGCAGCCACTGGCTTTCCTTGCAATTCATCTCCAGTTCATCAACTTCAGGTCTGGGCAGTCCTTCACTCTCCTGGACAAGTAAAGCGACAATTAAATCAAACCAGTTAGACTGAGAATCTCTTTAAAAATTCAGTATGAGAAGATAAGACTCAAGTTATTGTTACAAGCATACTACCTCATCATGACTATCATATCCTCCACTTTGCTATTATCTCAATATGACAGTGGACAAGCAACCTAGTCCCTCAACTCATTTCCTCACAAGTAAATTGGCAAAACCGGGGAAGGAGGGCAAACTGGGTGAGAGGATCTTGACAGTCTCCACTGTACAATTACATGAATTTATTATGTTTTACAAGGTATGAAATGCTCATGATGTATCTATATTCATTTAGTGATTTGTTGTAATTGGGGCTTCCTCTCTCAATGTGTTCAGAATAGAGTTCGACATAGATTAGATTATGACTGATATTTTTTCTAGTATAACGCTTTCACCAAGATAAACCTATCCCGATATTCATAGTACACATCAGAAATAAAGCAGAAACTCAAAGATGAAAAGGCAATATGTCAAATGGGAACAGTTAACTTTCACTGAGTATTTACTATATTCCAAACATTGTACTAAATACTGTACAGGTTTTAAGTAATTTAATAAATCAAAAATTAAATTAAGAGTTAGGAATGTCAGCCCAATTTTTAATAACTGGCTAACATTGGAAGACAATTCTCCATGGATCTCTAGAATTTCTTCACGTTTTGTGAACAATGGCACAATCTATTCTTATCTTTCCAAGTAAATTTTATAATATTGGATGATAGAGATAGTGAGTGTTCTGGAATAGAGGTCAGGTTAGCATACTACTCATAAAATATTCAAATTCTTTAAGCTCAGAGTTCCTAAGCTGTGACACAGACTCACTTTCTGTACCTATAACATCAGCCTGGGCAATCCCACATCACTTCCATGAGGCTGGTGGATTGAGGGAGAGAACAAAGGGAACTGATACAAACTTGATGCTCATTCTGCTGGCTATGCCGTGAAAACAGTCCTTTGTTTCTGATCCAAGACTCTTATGTTTTCTGCCAGCATGCATGAAACTATGGCCAGTTAACTTGCAAGTAGGGTAAAAGACCCTCCACAATTATTGACAGTGATGTGACCTTGAACAATTCATTTTACTCCTGGTTATTTATTTTTGAATTTCAAAAAATATTCCGAATGCACATTGATTAAAGTGTCTATATATAAGCAATTGATAGAAACAAAAGAATGATGTGTGTATTTGTAATGAAAGCATGAGATGGGGGTAGAGTAGGAATAGCAAATATGTATTGGACACCCATTCTGTACCAAGTCCTGGTCTAGGGGAGGAGGGAGATAGGAAATAAACAATTAACAAATGAACACTTAATATAAAATGAAGTAGTGATAAATGTCCAGAAGATAAAACAAGCAGAGACAGAGTGGCAGGGGGTGCTGTTTTTGATAGGATTGTCAAGAAAGGACTCTTTTTTGGATTCCACATATGAGATTGTGCACTTCTATGGCCATACCACCGAAACATGTTTCATTTCATCTGAGATTACACAGTATTTGTCTTCCTGTGCCTGGTTTATTTCACTTAGCATAATGTCCTCCAAATACATCCATGTTATTGCAAATGACAGCGTTTTTCCCCTTTTAAAGACTGAATCGTATTTAGTTGTACATATATACCATATTTTCTGTATCTATCCATCTGAAGATCATGGACACCTAGGTTGTTTCCATATCTTTTGTAAATAATACTTTAATGAACACAGGTGTGCAGATATCTCTTCAGCATACTGATTTTATTTCCTTTGGATATATACCCAGACGTGGGATTACCGGATTATACCATTATTCTATTTTTACTTTTCTGAGGAGCCTCCATATTGTTTTGCATAAGTGGCTGTATTAATTTACATTTCTACCATAAAAATAGAAAGTAGAATGATGGTTACCAGAATCTGGAGGAGAGGGAAAGATGGGGAAAGGGGAGATACTAATCAAAGGGTACAATATTTCAGTTAGGCCAGAAATATGCTTTAATGATCAATTGCACAGAATGCTAACTATAATACATAATAATGCATTGTATATTTAAAAGTTGCTACAAGAGTAGATTTTAAATGTTTTCATGAAATGATAAATATGTGAGGTGATAGATTGGTCAATTAGCCCAGTTTAATAATTCCACATTGCAAATTATATCAAAACATCACACTGTACCTCTCAAATTATATAATTATTATTTGTCAATTTAAAAAATGTAAATAAAATAAAGAAAAGAGAGACTCTTTGAGGAAATGGTATTTGAGCAGAAACCTGAAGGAAGGGACAGGGCCATGTGACCATCTGAGATAAGATTATTCCAGGCTAGGGAATGGGAGTAGGTTCTAGCATCCTAAGATGGAAATAAGCTTAGCTTATTATAATATTGTCTTGAGGATTCATGTAATCATCATTGGCAGGCAGCCAGTGCTCCTGAAACATTCAAATATTACCTTTCCACTACACACATGTACATCCTAAATCTCCTAATATTTTACTTGTTTTTCTCTGTGCCTACAATATATTCAGGGACTAGATAGATATAATACTCCCATAATTTCATGTTTCAAATACAATCTTTAATTTTTGGCAGTTTTATCTATGGTAGAAACCTAATTAAAGTCTTGATCTTCCTTCCTACTTTTCTTTAGGATTAATCCAAATGACAATTTTCTAACAAAGTCATAGAACGTGAAAAATGAAAAGAAAGGGTGTTGCTTTAAGTTTATTATTTGTACTTTGGAAACTGGCTTTTGTCTCAACTTCCAGTAACTTAAATGACAACGTGATTTTTACTGTTAAATCAGTTTACCAGACTTAAGAATTTAGTTTTGATAAGTTGGGAATATATTTAAAGCTCATAAATCTAAGTGTATTTATTCTTGAAGAAAAAACTTAATAGTGGCTTTTAGTATCTAATGGCAAATCCTTGGCATACCTAAAAAATCAACAAAGCCATTTGGAAATAAGATATCTACATATGAGATATTTTTGATCGACTGAGGACAAATGATTAAAATATGTGGCAATTAATGTTTTTATTTTTGTTTTGGTTTTGTTTTGTTTTGTGTGAGATAGAGTCTTGCTCTGTCGCCTAGGCTGGAGTGCAGTGGTGCGATCTTGGCTCACTGCAAGCTCCACATCCCGGGTTCAAGGAATTATCCTGCCTCAGCCTCCTGAGTAGCTGGGATTACAGGCACGCACCACCACACCCAGCTAATTTTTTTGTATTTTTAGTAGGGATGGAATTTCACCATGTTGGCCAGGATGGTCTGAATCTCCTAACCTCATGATCCGCCCACCTCAGCCTCCCAAAGTGCTGGGATTACAGATGTGAGCCACTGCACTCAGCCAATTAATGTTCTTAAAAAATACGTGGGCTATAAGACTGAAAAAAGGAAATCTCAGTAAGCCCTGTAAAAAATATTTAGGAAAATCACCAGAGACATGTAGCTCATATTCCGTGCTGCTGGATTCACCCCTCCATGTGCAACGTTAGGATTCTTAGTAACATAACAAATTAGATATTGTTGTATTTAGGCCAAAATAGCAAACATAATGATTTGTGTAGCTAACATTCCTTTTTGGAGAGTAGATTAGAAGCTAAGCTTAAAAATCTCAGCATTTTAGTCATTAAGAAAATGTGTGTGTTTAAAGAAACACATTAGTCTTTTAAATGACTGGTTCAAAATAACCTAAACATCATTATCACTCAGACTTTGTTTCCTGTTATATTGTGCGTATTAAGGCTCCTTGAAGGCAGCTTTCTTCAGGGAGGAAGAACACAAACTTCGTCAAGCACTAGTCAGAATTTCTTAGTCATTTTGAAGAGAAGAAACCTTGTAAAACAGAAATGTTCTAGACTGCAAAACACTGCTGAGAGTTCGGTTACTGGACTGTCACCCAGCAGTACGGTCGTTAATCTCACTCCAATAGTTTTGAAACGGTTGGTGACGGCATCCAAGATATTCTTTTTTGCCATTCCCCAAAATTATCACGAGCTCATTTTATATTTGAGTGCAAGAAGCTAACTGCATAATGGTATTAAAAGCTTGCCATTAAAAGTCCCACAGTTAGAGGCCATGGTTTTCCTCTATATTTCTGTTGATTTATAAGCAATGTTGAGAAACAGTACAGTGCAGTAATGAAGAGAGGCTCTGGAGCCAAATCCTGGCACTACTAGATGGACAAGTTTTTTAACTTCTCTTTGTCTTAGCTTCCTCATCCAAAAAGTGAGGATAATGACTGAAACAACATCAAGGGCTATTTTGAAATCTAAATTAGTTAAGTTATAAATGAGTTATTTTGAAATATAAATAAGTTAATATAAATGAGTTTTAATGTAAAGGTTTAGATTAGTATCTTATATACTGTAAGCCTTCTATGAATGTTACTACTATCTGTGGTAGGCTGAAAAATATCTTCCAAAGACATCAAATCCTAATCCTTGGAACTTTTGAACATTACTTTATATGCAAAAGATAGGATTAAGGGTTTTGAGATGGAGAGAATATCTTGGATTATCAAGATGGGATCTAAATTCAATCAAATGTGTCCTTAAAAAGAGAGGCAGAGGGAGAGTTCACATAGACAGATGAGGAGAAGTCAAACATAGAAGAAAAGGCAATGTGACCATTGAGGCAGAGATTGGAGAGAGAGGGCCACAACTCAAGGTGTACCAGCAGCCACCAGAAAGTAGAAGAGGGAAGGAATGCACTTTCTTCAGATCCTCCAGATGGAGCTTGACCCTGCAACATCTCGATTTCAGCTCAGTGAAACTGATTTCAGACTTCTGGCCTCTAGAAAGGCAAGATAACACGTTTCTGTTGTTTTAAGCCACCAAGTTTGTGATAATTTGCACGGCAGCCATAGAAAACTATTCATAATTAAGAATGTAATAAATTAAATTATTCGTACAACTCTTCACTTCTCCCTGTATCCATGATTTTTGCCATGTGACTTTGCAGTTTTCCCCACTAGAGGCAGAAGATACATCTCCATCCTATTGACACAACTTGTATTGCCAATAAAGTGCTGAGGAGAGAATTACTTGAGCCCGGGAGTTCAAGGTTGCAATGAGCTAAGATTGCACCACCATACTCCACTCTGGATGATGGAGCAAGACTCTGTCTCTACAAAACAAACAAGCAATAAAAAAGAGTAGAGGAGACAGTATATCAGTCAGCTCCAAGCCTAGAGAAGCATTCCATTTTTTCACTTTCCTCCCTTGCTCTTCTGCTGTAACTGTGAGATAGACACATCTCAGACAGTCCATGTATTAATCAGTTTTCACCCTTTTATAAAGAACTACCTAAGACTGGGTAATTTATAAAGGAAAGAGGTTTAATTGACTCACAGTTCAACATGGCTGGGGAGGCCTCAGAAAACTTACAATCATGGCAGAAGGTGAGGGGGAAGCAAGGAACCTTTTTCACAAGGCAGCAGGAAGGGGAATGAACACAGGAGGAGACACCAAACACTTATAAAACTATCAGATCTTGTGAGAACTCACTGACATGAGAACAGTATGGGGGAAACCACCCCCATGATCCAATTACCTCCACCTGCTCTCTCCCTTGACATGTGGGAATTATGGGGCTTATAATTCAAGGTGAGATTTGGGTGGAGACACAAATCTAACCATAGAGTCCACTAGTAGCAGAAGCATGTAGGAACACAGAGCAGATATGGAGTGACCCAGGACCTACAGCCAAAGTTAGGCAAGACACACATGAGTGAAAATAATGATTTTGAAATTGTTATTTGGCAATAGCGGGTTATTGTAATTATTATTGTGGTATTAATGTAACATAGTAAAGACACAAAGATAGTGAGGTTTTGCTAATATCTACCATCCTCCGAGACAGCTTACAGTGGGTTACAGTGGGGCTATGTCACTCAAATAAAAGTGTTATACATAATCTAAGATAGCCATGTCTCACACAGACACACACACACACACACACACACACAAATAGGATGAATAGGAACAAATCCATCCATTGCTATGACTTGGAAAGTGGTGCAAATGGTTTATCAGTTGCCAACCTCATTTACCAAAGCCAACTCTGTACAAAATTATTAAATTATTAAATACCAGCATGACAAAATTCCGTGAGAAAGAAGATATGATAACTTTAGATTTTCTGGCCAGAAAGATATTAGTATAGTGGCTGTAATGGTTAGCTTTATGTCAGCTTGGCTAGGTTACAGTACCTAGTTATTTAATCAGGCAATAATGCCAGTGTTGCTGGCTCATGCCTGTAATCCTAGCACTTTGGGAGGCCAAGGTAGGTGGATCATGAGGTCTGGAATTCGAGACCAGCCTGGCCAATATGGTGAAACCCCGTCTCTACTAAGAATACAAAAATTAGCTGGACGTGGTGGTGTGTGCCTGTAGTCCCAGCTGCTCAGGTGGCTGAGGCAGGAGAATCACTTGAACACAGGAGGCAGAGGTTGCAGTGAGCTGGGATCACACCACTGCACTCCAGTCTGGTGACAAAAAAAAAAAAAGAAAAAAGAAAAAGAAAAGTATTTTGTAGATGTGGTTAACATTTACAATCAGTTGACTTTAAATAAATATAGGAGATTTCCCTGTTAAACATTAAAATTATGCTACAATTCTGCATTTTCTATATAGTATATTATCTAACTATAAGAAAATTCTGTCATCTCTACCTTGAAAATAGTATATATATATATAGACTCTCAGAGTCAGAATCTTAAAGGTTTGCCTGTCCACCTTCCCATCTCACTCTTGGATCGCTTCTGTAAGAGCATTAATTAGTGTTTAACAAGAGTCTCCTTGAATGAATTGGGGTGACAAGAAACATTCTCTCAGCACAGGCCAATCATTCTGCTCTTAGGTCAATTATAATTTAAAATTCCAAGATGCCTTTTTACAATTTCTACCCATTTTTTAGTTCTACCTCTAGTAGTCAAAAGAGCAAGTTAAATCACTCTTTCAACATGACTGTCATTAAAATATTTATTATGCCAAACCTTCCCATCTCTCTGCTACTTGTCTTTCTTTCTCCAGGCTTAAGATCTCTAATTTATTTAAGTTATTTTTCATTTATTTCATACATGTACGTTCTCTTCTCAGTAAGATTCTTTTCATCTTGAAGAATAGTTCATAGTCTATACTTTCATGTATTCATAACAAATGCCTAACCTGACTAAGAGAATAGACATTTCACTATTTACATGCTAATTGTATAAGGCACCATAACAAGTCAGAAAAATGTCACTAAGGAGCAAACATGGATGCTAGGCAGAGGTTGTGGGGGCAAATAAGAGCTTAGTTTTGCTTTAAAATAAATGCAGATATTTGGTGTTTTTTTCATTCTACATGAAGGCAAGCTGCAGAACAGAATATTCAGTTATTTGAGCATACTAAAACTCATCCTAAAACATCACTTATTCAAATGAATCAAGCTGAAGTCATACTCCTCTGGAAAATAAGTTATCATCTTCCTCTTGTCCTCAAACTTACAGAGATATATTCTTATTTGACCTGACTTATGAAAGGTCAATAAGACAAAAGCATCTTGAAAGCTATCCTTCCCTAATCTTCAATAAAAGCAGAGTAAAACATCCCATAATTATATAATATGAAGCCCTTCCTTCATAGAGCACAAAAGAATCCCCCAATCCTGAAAAGATGATGCTCTATTTCATTTCTAACAGATTTTTCCAGAAAATGGACACAAATCTCTTGGAAAAGAACATAGAAATACAGGTAAATATAATCCTCCTAGAAATTTCTTTTTGAAATCAAATATTTTGAGATTCATGAACTTTAATATACAGTGAAGACTTCACTGACTACAGACGACTTACCTGGACCCTCAATTCACTAAAGTACTTTCAAACCCCTCTTTTATTAGAAAAGAGGAATAAGAGAACAGTTAAATAATGTCTGGTATTTCTACATTATGCAATTTTGAAACCATTAAATACGATGTATATGGATTCTGGTTCCAAAGGTACAAACTTCTAATAGTTCCAAATGTCCATCAGTGACAGACTGGATTAAGAAAATATGGCACATATACATCATGGAATACTATGCAGCCATAAAAAAGGATGAGTTCGTGTTCTTTTTAGGGACATGGATGCAGCTAGAAACCATCATTCTCCGCAAACTATCACAAGAACAGAAAACCAAACACTGCATATTCTTACTCACAGGTGGGAATTGAACAATGAGATCACTTGGATGCAGGAAGGGGATCATCACACATCAGGGCCTATTGTGGGGAGGGGGGACGGAGGAGAGATAGCATTAGGAGATATACCTAATGTAAATGACGAGTTAATGGGTACAGCACACCAACATGGCACATGTATACATATGTAACAAACCTGCACGTTGTGCACATGTACTCTAGAACTTAAAGTATGATAAAAAGAAAAAAAGAAAAAAAACCTTCTAATAGTATTATATTAACATATCTGAAAAGATTTCAGAAAAGACGGGGGTTTAAAATCCAATACACTAAAAAAAATTAATAGTAATTCTATTGTCAAAATCTGGAATGAATTTTACTATTTGTGAGGAAAATAGGACTAGATTTAAAGGCATAATCACTGGAACACATATGCTCTGATACAGATTAGCTTGCCTTCCTAAAAATAAATAAAAAGATACTTCATCTTCATTTCCATAACACACTCATAAGCACACACACATACTCACACTTTTGGTTGAATGGATAAATGAAGCTCTTTTGCTGGGAATGATGGCACATTTGGTTTTAGATAATTTCAGGGTCTGCTGAGTTGAGATGTCCAGTAGTCAATTGCATATTTTGAGATCCTTTCAGTCTAGAGGTAAAGACTTGAGCTTTTTCAATATATAGAAAGTATTTCAAATAATGGGAGGTGATAAACTTGGCCAAGCAAAGCTAGAAGAAAAGAGATTTTAGGGCAGAACCACAAAGTGAAGGAAGAGAGGCTCACTCACAAAAGAACTGGGAAGGGGTGATCAAAGAGGCAGAAGAAAAGCAAAGTACAAGAAGCCAAAAGGAGAGGATGTTTAAAGAGGGAGAAAACAATCAGCAGGTCAAGTGCTCTTAGAGTTGTCAAGTCAGGTACAAACTAAGAGTATCCTTGGAGTTCATTGGTGAGAAGAGGGTCATTAATGGCCTTAGACAGATATTTTCAATGGGTTTATGAGGACTGAAGCATATAATAGTCGTTTAAGAAGTTAAGTGGGAGGTGAGGAAGTATAAACACAGAGTAAGGACATCTCTTTCCAGAAGATATAATGAATAATGTAATGAATAATCCTTATATATCAATCTTTCCCAGCTTAAAATGTCCTTAGAATTCATCCTTAGAATTTCTGGGTTGAAGGATACACATGTTTACAAAACTTTTGATAAAAATGCCAAATTGCCCTCACTTTTGTTAACTTCTAAGACAATGTGCAAATTTGCCCCACAACTATCAATTTAACCCAGTCTTTTCCACTTGTTACATCTATAGCACAACCTTATCACTGCAATATTCAGAAAGGACAACTTTTGGGTATTGCAAGAGCATAAATAATTGAAGAAAATTTGAGGTGCTTCATTTATTTCTTCAGTAAATATTTACTGAGAACCTAATGCATGCTAGACAGTGAGACAATATTTTGGTTAACACAAAGAACTAACTCTTCTAGTGGATGAGAAAAATATTTGACCCATAATTATTGATATAGTTATACTATTTCATTTGTGCTAAGTGTTATAAAGAAAACATTATGACAGGAGCTTAATCCTGTCTAGGAGCCAGGAAATGCTGGGTGAAAACAAAAGATGTATAGGAGTTGGGTTATCTGGGGTGCTGGGGTACCTGCAGTCATTTCAATCTAGTCACCTCCTCTTTTGTTGCAGTCTCTTCAGTCTATCCAAAGAACTGGAAACTGCATTCCCAGGATCCTTTTCTCTTTATGGTCTGAGTTTAGAGTCTCACAATAAGTAAAAGAAAGGAAGAGAAGAAGAAAGTGTTATTCTCCAGTGACAGTTGCAGACTCCTGGTCAGACTGCAGAGGGAAGGTTTGCAGAGGATTTGGGGTGAGGGTCTGCAAATCATTTGCTTCAGTGCTACAGGCAGCTGCAAGGGTTGGTAGCAACTTTTTAGAAGTTAATGCTAAAGCCTGAGCTCAGTCAGACTGAACCTCCAGCCCTTCCAGCAGTTTCATAAGCCTTTGATGCCCTATAGGGAAGGAAATATTTCAGGAAGACAGAATAAATTGTTAGAAGGCCCTGAAGTGGGAAGACACTTGGCCATGTTTGGAAGAGCCACTATGGCTGGGGCACAGTGAGTAAGGAAGGAGGAAGCCCAGTCAGATTGTTCAGAAAACAATGGAAACCTTAGCGTGCTATCCAAAAAGAATGGTAGTAACTCAAACAAACACAATTTTAAAAGATGCATGATAATAAGGAGTTTAGGCTAGCTTTACTTTAACCAGAAAATTGTATCAAGCAGAAAATCCTATTTTCCAAATGTTGAGTTTGTAATTGATGCTTTACTGCCTAATTCATATTATTTTTCTCATCATTTAATAATTTTTAGATTTTGAAGATCACATTAAGAGGTCCTCAAGACAGTTAATAACTCCTTAAAGGTATTTTATGACTTCCTTCAGTTCATGTTCAGTCTTCCTCTCTCTAATCAATCCATTAACAAATATTTATTGAGCAGTTTCTTTGACCAAATCACGAGTTAGACACTGTGGGATTACAGCTGATATAGAATGAGGCAAAAATCATTAAATAGTTTAAAACCAACATAGCGGGGTGTTCAGTTCATATCTCTAGTTTAAAGAATGCCTTGTTCAATAATTTATATGTCCATTAAATTTGAATTAATAAGAACGCGTAAGTGTTGGGTGATTACCACATGCTAGGTCCTCAGCCTGACGCGTCCCCCACTCCCTTTGCTTATAGAGCTCCTAAGCATTCTTTAAGAGGCAACTCAACTGTCACATGTAAAATCTTCCCTGACACCCCCACCTCAGGCTGTTGAATCTCCCTCCTCTATACTCACAAAGCCATCTGTACTTACCTGTACTACCGTGCTTAGCACATTTTCTTGTAATTACATGTTTACATTGTAAGTTTCTATCCAATAGGAGCAGAACAGTATTCCTCACTGTGTCATCACTGCTGATAATGTTGCCTAACAGAAGCTTAATACATGTTTTCATCAATTTAATTAATTTGGTGAACAAATTCCAGACATACTCGGCAGAAATATACTTCCTTACAAAGATAACATGTCTTTTTGTTTGACCGTGGACTTTTCTTTCCAGGAAGGCTTACCTGATTTCTTTTCTCTTGAGGATTTTAGCATTTTCTGTTTCAGTCAGATCTCCTGAATTATTTTGTTGTCTTCATGGGAGCTCAGTCCTTTTGCTTATTAACTGCCATCTTGTATTTCTGGCCCGTGATTGACAGAGCAACTGGAATCTATGAGCAGAAAATCAATAATGCAAGGCCTTCAGACAGTCCATGGATGCTCTTGAAGAAACTGGTTTCTTGGTCTCAGTGGCAGTAACTGATCAGAAAATGTAAAACTAGGGAGCCATGAATAGAAACAATGTAAAGTCAGCCACACTGTTTCTTTGCATGAGAGGGTTTTTATATTGGTTTCCTGTGTTTAAATTCTGTGATGTTTCTCAAACCCTGGAGGGGGATGAAAAAACGTACCTGTTTACAGAAAAGAAAGAAGGAAGGGGATCACTGAGTGAAAATTGTGAAGTGTGCAGATTTGTATTCATTTGTTTTCTCATTGCCACACTAACCTTCACCAGTCCTTAAGCTTTAGGGATCCTAAATGTAAATTTGTTCTTTAACATAACATTTTCCTTGTTCAAGTATAAGTGACACTCGAGTAGACATGAAAGATTCGAGACTTATTACTTGCAAGTTAGCATTTTACGGCTAATGTAGTCTGCAACCATTTACCTCCTAGTTTTATGGTTGTCTAATTATAGCCCGCAGGCCTGTGGTGGTCCTTTGCTACTTCAACTGGAATGTAGCTCCAGTGGATTCTCCCCATTAGGACCTCCCACTGAGTTATTGATTATTAAGGTAATGCAGTTTTAGGGCGCATATCTTTAACATAGAAATGTAAAAAAAAAAAAAAAAAAAAAAAAGAATGGCTTGCCATTGCATGATTTTTAAAAAGAAGAAAAAAGAAACTTCCTTAATGGAGAGTCCTCTATGCTATTTAGGTTACTGTTAATTTAAAATATTTGAAGACAAAGCACACATTCCCTGTCAAGCGATTCTGTGAACAGCATTATTATTATTATTTTTATTACTATTTTAAATCTTTAAATAAATGCAGTTGATGTAGAAAAAAGCTGGCAATTTATATCTCAGAAATAAGGAAGAAGAGAGGATGGAAGGAATAAAGGAAGGAAGGAGGAGGGGAGGGGAATGGAGGGAGGAAGAGAGGTAGGGAAAGGAAGGAGCCGCACTTGTCAAATTCAACAGACCATTTTTAAGCAGAGAAAGTACAAAGAAAGCCCCTTCATAAGCAAAAAAAAACAAAAAAAACAAAAGTCAGGTGGCAACCTTCCTATTAATAAAGCATTCTGATTTTGGACATCTGATCTAGGCAGTAGGAAACAAAAGAGAAAGGAAGCTGAAGCCTCTTCATTATTTAGATGGAAAAAATATGACTCTGGGTTATAACAGAACAATCCTTCATGGCAAGCCTCCATGGGAGCCCACACACAAGATAAATATCAGCAAATGGCATGCAGGAAATGGAGTTTGTTAGATAAATTGTCTGTAGGTGAGGCTTCCGTGAGAGAGCATTCCCTTTTCTCCGCTCACGGAAGACACTTTCATTTGTAGAGCCGCTCTTCAGTGCTGATGCCCACCATTACAGCTACAGCAGCAGCAACGACAAGAAAGCACTGGTAGGTGAGTAATAAGGAAAAGAGGATGAATGGGGTGGGGGCCCCCCAAATCTGAGCCTGAATGCCCAGACCAGACACCTTATTTTAGGTGAATTCACGAATTAGAGGCTGATAAATTTACTTGACTCTCGGAGAGGAAATAGAATCATCAATCACGTCTTTAACCACAAAATCTATGGAAAATAGACCCAACAGCGGGTCTCAGAGGTGATCATGATTAGTTTTTGAGGATCCAGGAATCCTACTGTCTTCAAATTCCTGAGAAAGATAAATGCTGTTTGCTTGAGAGTTACATAATGTATTATCCAAAAGCATGCTGCAAAATACAAAATGCTATTTAATGTTAGGTCATATTAATTCATTGTTGTATTTTCTTTCTTGATGAAAACAGTGCCAATTTGCAAATTTAAAAGCAAAAACTAAATCGAACCCTCAGAGGCAGTCTGCCATTTGTGTAATGATTTGGGTGGAGGCATTGAATCCTAAATGGTCCAAAGAGGGCCAATTATCATTCGATGGGTATCATAAGCATTACTCTTATTCATTAGCCAGGTTCATCTGCAGATCTCAAAAATCTTTGCCAAACAAGTACCATTAACCAGGCCCCTCTGGATGGGATCTCCAGAGAAGATCTTAAGGCATAGAAAGGTTAAGAGATGCAGGTTCAGATTTAGAATTAAGCTGGGGATCAGGAATGTGCATCAAACAAAGCCACTGACCAAATAGATTCTGCTTTGTCTCAGAAGTCCAGTACCCAAGAGACCCTTGAAAGCAAACAAGGTACTAACAGCCATTAATTAACGTAAGGGTGGGTCCTAGCTTAATGGGAAGGTGTTGACTTTTTTATTAGCAGAAGGAATGTTTTTAATTGGATTTGATAATAACACCCCCTGAGCCAGGGGTGTTATTATTAAACACCAGAACAGTTCTTAGACTATAAATTTAAAATTCCAGACTTGAGTTGCCAAGGAGAAAGGACATTAATAATGCTCTCTTCCCTAAAGGGAAAGGCTAGGCTAAAATAAAAGGGAATCTGGAAGAGGATAGCCTTGGAGGAGGTGGGAACAGAGTAGGGACCTAGGGATGGGGGTAATTTCTTTGGTGGTTCTCTGGAGTCACAGCCAGTTCCATCCCCTCCCCTATCCGCTGCAGGTCAGACTCACACTTCTGATGAGTTGCAAATGTTTTATAAAGCTTTTTTTTATTCCTTTTAGGATAAGTTTCCTGTCCCATTTAAAAAAAAAAAAATCCCCACAAACTTTCAGCTCTCTTTTAAGCAAACTGCTGTCTGTATGCTGTAATTACGTTTCATTTTTTTGCATTGACTCCACCGGATGGAGGGTGCCATAAATCATATGAACAAATGTTCAAGCTAAAATCCTCTCTGTGAGCACCATAATTTAAGTGAATTCATTCTCAGTTCATCTCTTGGAGACATGATCTCATAGCATCTGTTCTGCACAAAGATAGCCATCTTCATTACCTGGGAAAATAGCAATGAGTTTATCCCAGATCACTTTGGATAGGCTCTTTCTTTATTTATTCATGCATTCAAATATGTATTGTTTTCATATTATGCAAAAGGCATATATATATGTGTGTGCACATAGGTATGTATGTATACAGACATATGTACATGTCATGAAGGAATGCTTTAAATGTGCATTAGTTGTAATTGTTTTGTTTTCCTGAGAAACCACTCCGCTTCATGTGTCGAACACTTACTTAGTTGGTGATACATAAGCAAATTTCTCTGCACCTTCTCCAGCCTGCATTTACCACCCAGCAGGGCAGAGAGGAATTTTGGCAATGGCCTCAAAGCGGGGCTCTTCCTTATAATTCCTTTGCTGGGTAGAATTTCATGAGAGCAACAGCAGATGCGTGACCCGGTTTACAAGAAGATTCATTTGATGGTTTTCTTGTGCCCTGTTTTGATTGGTTTGCATCTTGAGCATTATCTTAAGATGAAAAGTAGACTGAATATTGATGCAGCTTGAAATGTCAAAAGCAGCAGGCCTTCTTTAGTCTTAGACAGTTTAAACATACTTCAACACCACTGCAGTATGACACCACCTTAGTAACACAACTGTTTCTACCTACTACCTGCCAAGGCTCAGTTTGTACTATTTGGTTAGCATGCTGTTGTTGTTATAAATTATTTTAACTAATGTGAACGGAAACACCATAACAGACTCTAGTTCACCACAGGCCCCACTACTCCCTATTTATTATCCTACCTCTTTCCCTCTTCACCCTCATATCCTAGACTGAGATAGGGCTCCTTTTGTTAAAATTGTAGGACAGACACAGGAGCATTTTACCAAGTACAAGAGTGGTATGCAGATCAAATCTTCATTTGAAAAGACTAGTTAATAGACTGAAATAGACTAAATAAGTAACATCAAAGGCTGGAATGAGAAGCTGGCGAGGCTATAATGCTGGGCTGAAAACAAGATAAATTTTAATAGGGATAAATGTGAAGTCCTAAATAAGACCCAAAACTATACAACTACTAGCAGCAAACATAAGGGAAACACTTCAGGACATTGGTCTAGGCAAAGATTTTATGGATAAGACCTGACACACATAGGTGACAAAAACAGAAATAGACAAATAAGACTATATTACACTAAAAAGCTTCTGCACAACAAAGGACACAACAGAGTGAAGACCTGTGAATGGAAGAAAACATTTGCAAACTAGTCATCTGACAAAGGGCTAATATCCAGAAAATACAAGGAACTCAAGCAACTCACTAGAAAAACACAAGTAATTCCATTAAAAAGTGGCCAAAGGACATGAATAGACATTTTTCAAAAGAAAACATACAAATGGCTAACAGGTATATGAAAAAAAACGCTCAACATCACTCATCATCAGAGCAATACAAACTAAAACCACAATGAGACATTATCTTACCCTAGTTAAAAAGGCTATTATTAAAAAGACAAAATATAACATGTTGGCAAGGATGCAGAAAAAGGAAACCCTACTACACTGTCATGTTTATTGCAGCACTGTTCACAATAGCAAAGATATGGAATCAACCTGTTTCCATCAGTGGACAAATAGATTTTTAAAAATGTGATATATATGCACAATGCAATACTATTCAGCCATAAAAAGAAATGAAATCATCATTTGCAGCAACATGGATGGAACTGGAGGTCCTTGCAGTAAGCGAAATTAGCTAGGCACAGAAAGAAATATCACATGCTGTTACTCATATGTGGGAGCTAAAAATGTTGATTTCATTGAGGTAGAGAATACAATGATGGTAACCAGAGGCTAGGAAGGGTGTGTTGGGGTTTGGGAGGGAAGGGATAAACAAAGATTGGTTAATGAGTGCAAGCATACAGTTTAGGTAGAAGGAATAAGTTCTAGTATTTGATAGCAGAAGAGGGTGACTATAGTTAACAACAGTATATTGTGTATTTCAGAATAGCTAAAAGAGAGGACTGGAAATGTTCCCAACACACAGAGATGATAAATACTTGAGGTTATAAATGTCCTAAATACCCTAACTCAATCATTACACATTCTGTGCATGTAATAAAATATCATATGCATCCCACAAAACATCACATGTCATATCCCATAAATATGAATAAAATTATGTATCAATAAAAAGATTAAAAATGTGAAGTCTAGGCCCGGCACAGTGGCTCATGCCTGTAATCCCAGCACTTTGGGAGGCCATGGTGGGTGGATCATTTGCGGTCAGGAGTTCAAGACCAGCCTGGCCAACATGGTGAAACCCTGCCTCTACTAAAAATACATAAATTAGCTGGACATGGTGGTGGGTGCCTGTAGTCCCAGCTACTTGGGAGGCTGAGGCAGGAGAATCATTTGAACCCAGGAGGCAGAGGTCGCAGTGAACGGAGATCGCACCACTGCACTCCAGCCTGGGCGACAAAGTGACACTCCATCTAAAAAATAAAATAAAATAAGATAAAATAAAAAATTGAAGTCCTTCATTTATGCTCAATAGACCAGCTGCATAAATATAGAATGAAGGAGGGATGGGAGGGATGGTTTAATAATAATCATGTGTAGATTTTAAAATACATAGGCTTTTTAGTTGACAATAAGCTCAACATGAATCAGTAGTATAAGATGTGGCTACAAATTTTTTTTTTAATAATTTAAAGTGGCAACTCAGAGTGTGGAATCCAGATCAAGAGAATGATGAGGCTGTGTGCTGTACTATTCAAACTTTGAGACATTAACCAACTGGATCTCATCTGAGAAGTGATCTGATTGGAAGAGAGAATTTTACATCATTTCTTGTAACAGCTGAAGAAACAAGAACTGACTACCCTAATAAGGGAAAGACTTAATCTATGATTGATTTTCTCAAATATTTCAAAGACGTTTTTAGAATTGTTTTATTCTCTACTGATCAAGAAAGAGAAGTCATATTCAGTGTATCAGATCCATGAAGAAGTTCATACTTAGTTTTTTCTTTGTCTTTAACTCAAAAGTCAGTGTGGATATTTATGATAATCGCTTTCCTCTATAGATGATCTGTTTGTTGCTGAAACTGACAAATACTATAACTAAGTCATCCTGCTTTCTGCTTGCAGGACAGGCATAAAGTGTGGGATGTGACTGATCCAGAGTACTACATGTGTAGGAAAGTTGTGCAAAAAAGCTGGAAAGGTCTGTGGGGCTAAGAGGTCAGAGTGCCTGAAACGTGGATCTTTCAGGCTGAATTTTATTTTGTAGGCAATGCAAACAACTAAGAAAAAAAAATGCACATTTCAATAGTCAGAAGCAGGAGGGAATTTATTAGGCAATATGGATGGAGAATGTCAGCTCAGCACACCAAAGGACTGATGCAGGAGGCATTTCCAGGCAGACTAAACCAAGAATTCAGTCTGGGTATATACACACACACACACACACACACACACACACACACACACCATCCCAACCCTAACCCAGCATTCCCATGTTGCACCGTGAAGGGTGGTAAGCAAACAACAATAATGATAGAGGGCTTGAGATATGGTAAATATAATACTCAATGTGAGTAAACTGCTGCCTACTAACCATCTCATGCCACCAGATTACCATTTAGTTAGGCCGAGGCCTTAACGAGTTCATTTGCCTTTACCTATACCAGAACCATTACCTTAACTGCTCAAGAAACCCATTGTTAGATGGGCACATCGCTAGGGAATGGAGAAGCAGTTCATGAAATGGAATGACTAGGTCTCTGCAGCCCAAAGCTCTAACTTGGTTAAGTTTATTGGGCATGGATTGAAATATATACTTTTAGATTTGAGATCATGTAGCCATAGAATGAACCAATGCAGATGGTGAAACTGGCACTGTTACCAAAACTTGCTCTACCTTGACCTTGGGCATGCATGTACAATATATTTACTCAGCACATTTTCTCCCTTTATTAGGGTGAGAACAATTCACATGTCCACTACTATTTCCTCAGCAAAAGTGTGAAACGCTATAGATCATAGGTGGGTTATTTTTGCTCTTTTCTGCTTTCCAGACTTGATGAATGAGGAGAGCCCTCTCATCCCTCCATGTTTCTTAATAACCAGTGTTGTGCATGGTATGCTGTGCTTCACCCTAAAGCTGCTCTGGGTAGTGGTGGCGGTGGTGAAATTTAAGACATTCATAGCAAATACTTACACAACATAGGTTATTATGACTACAATTGCTATGATTTTTATGATTCCTGATCCTACAGTAATCCAGGGGGTAGTTAATCACTCCCTTGGTGAAAACTGTTTACCCATAAACACTTTCATGAAGGCTGAGTAGCAATTAAGGTAATGGTTCTGGTATAGGTAAAGGCAAATGACCTCGTTAAGACCTTGGCCTAAATGGTACCCTGGTGGCCTGAGAATGTTAGTAAACAGCAGTTTACTCGCATTGAGTATTTTATTTACCATATCTCAAGCCCTCTATCATTATTGTTGTTTGCTTACCACCCTTCACAGTGTGACATGGGAATTCTGGGTTAGGGTTGGAGTGGTGTGTGTGTGTGTGTGTGTGTGTGTGTGTGTGTGTGCGCGCGCGCCCAGAGGTTTTCAACTGCTGGCTAAGAGCCTACACATCTTGAACTGCAAGTTCAGGTACTCGGGTGACAGTCATCTCCTTTATTCTCAGGAATTAGTGGCGTTAATCTTGGCTTAACCACACTCAAATCCTGTAATCACTCATCCACTGATTTGTTTCAGCCAACGTCATAAATCCATCTAAATCCTTTACCTATGGAGAGAGACAGAGCAAACCCTGAAAAGAATTATTCACTTGACTAGCCTGCTGGTGCTGTCATAAAATGCTACTTAATTATTACTAACACTGCAACATTTAATGGATTTCCATTATAGGACTTCTAATCCTTTACTCTCTGTGGGTGGTAGACTCTTTGAAGAGAGCACAGCATCTTCTAAGATGCCCAGGGTTGTTATCATTCATGGCCAACAAAGTGGCCACGACCACACAGGGTCCAGCCTATATGGCCTTTGCTTCGGATTGTGCAGCACTGGCCAGAGCGAAGTCCAAGCCAAGATTTACTTAGTGGAGTACAAAAATCTTCTTGATTCTTTAAAAAGCAGATCAGGCCATCCTCATAGCCTTATACCAATTGATAATGAGAATGAAAAACCACAACGTTTTACATATAGGTATTCCTTTAAAAGTGAAAGGGCCAGGATGTTGGCCAAGCACACTGTCTCTATGTACCTGGTCCTTCCCTTCCTATATTGGGAATTTTACAAAGGACAGCCTTCTGATTTTTGTTTTATTCTTACTAATTTCCTAGTTCACAGGTGTAATGAAGAAAGGTTTCTTTTCCTCTATAGGGTTGGAATCTTAAATGATAGAATATGGACTCACCAGAAATTAGTAATTAAACCAATTCTGGTTTACATGATGGTTCAACCCACATAACTGTACAACCCACTCAATGTAAAACATAAGCAAGTTTTTAATGCTACCTTTGCTACCTCTAGCCTCACCTGTAGGCTACCTCTAGGCCCAGGTTATGCTTCTCACTACTCCACATAAGGTTGAACTTAGCCTGGCAGAGAAAGATGGGTGGAAAGGAGCTCTGGGTTGACCTAATTTGGCCAGAGGAAGGACACTGATTCTGCCCATGGGTTCTAGCAGGTGTAACAACAATGGCATGGACTGCAGTGTGTGTGTATGCACGGGTGCACATACATGTATATTTCATCAACTCACCCAAAGTGAAAGCCAGTGAGCTCAGTCTATTGCAGGGCTGGGTGGGTTTGGTCACGGTTCTTACAGGTAATGGTCAGACTGTCCTGTGCTGGAGTGTGGGTGCATGAGCAGCCCACTAGTTTTCTCAGTCTTTCCCTAAAACTTATATCACTCTTACAATTCAATCATAGCATTTGCTCCAAAGCCATATTCTCGTATTCTAACAGCTTGTTTCATCTTTGTTATGACTGAGGACTTACAAAGGCTTCAACTAATTTAGGAAACAATCTGGTGACCAAAAAGAATTTTCTCAGAGACTCCACCAGCACAACTTTGCAATGCCATAAATCTTCAAAGAGCCAACAAATTTAAATGAAAAAAAGCTCATGTTTTCAATTAAGATTCAGATTTTGTTTTACGTCACTATTTAGGCATCAAAATAGGAGTAGCTGACCAAAACCATCTCAACATCATACAAAAGAGGAAAGAGGCAACAAAGACTCCAGAAGTACCGTGGTCCAGATGGCACACTTCGAGTCTAAAAATTCAGTCACAAATCTGCAGCACTGTTGGTGTGTATGTGTTGTTTCATTTTTTATATCCCACACAGGTGGCTTGATTTGTCTATCCACAGAAGGATTATAACCAGCAAGTCAGGAAAGGAATTAGCCTCCAATGCAAATTCCATGCCACCTGCCTGGCAGCTTCTAGAACTAGAGAGGGGCAGGTCATAGGTTCAAAGAAACTTGAGATTTGCAGGGGCCATAGGAGGAGAGAAATACAACTCCTGTTCCCTCCTCTAGCCCTAAATGCTCTCAGCTAGATTAGGCACTCCCAGCACAGGGGAGGCCCAACTGGCCTTCCCTATTTTCTAGGATGGTGTTGTTTGCTTAATCCTCCCCTTGGGCTATCTAATCCTCACTTAACCACAAGTTAAGGACATTGCCCCCACTTGGAACGCAGAGGAAACCAAGGCACAGAGCACAGTGCAAGGTAGTCAGCGACCAATCAAAGGCATTTAAATAGGGTCACTTTATAGCAGAAAAAAAGGCCATAGAAGGAAAGGAGGGAAAGGAAGTCCATGAATAAATTTATGTATGTATATTTTTTCTTTAGAAAACAGAATTAAGAAGCAAGAAGATTTTTTTATTTTTTCACTTTGGGAGTCAAGAAAAAATATATATATACAGCCTTGCAGCCTGACCAGTATGAACTGTGCTATTGAGGAAAGTGTACGCAGAAGTGTTTCCTGACTGGCTCACTTCACAAGACCCAGCACACTCAGGTAACAGCTGATGTCCTGGCATCAAGCACCAGGGCCAGAACATGGCAGGAAGCAGATGGTGTCATATTTCCTGGGTCTCACTGTCCAGTTGAGTTCAGCACCTGCCAAGTACAAAATGAAACGTCTCTCCTTTCACAGAGCACCGCACACATGGCAATCTGGGGTGGTGGCCATGGCAGTAACAGGAGTTCAGGAGAAAGAAGCTTCTGAGGCACTGGGGCATTCTGACTGAAGACAAGGAGGGCACAGGGCGGAACTGGCAGCAGGAGGTCATTCTCTCTTTTCATCCATTTAACAGACAGAGCAGAGTGGTTAGCAAGTCAGATGCTGAGAGGGCCAATGGAAATTCAGTCACAGCAAAAAAAAAAAAAAGGTAAACAGCTAAGCACATTCTTGAGTGACCAGATGGACAGTCAGGTCACAGGTCATCAAATCAGTCATGCAGTGCCACATAAAGCAGCAGGCTGGCACTAACAGGGAAGATCCACCTGGCAGGCTGGCAGACAGGCCTGCAGGGCATGGCACAGCTAACTAAGAAGAGGCTGAGAAGGGAGATGATGAGAAATGGGGGTCCCCTCAAAACCAAACCCTCTTAACCTGGTCAAGCTCCCCACATTAGCATCGCTCCTTTGGGTTAGGTTAATATCTGCAAAGCAAAAATGTGTAACATCCTAAGTTACATCATGAACATTTATTTACTGATCAGTGCTCAGTAAATACAGATATTATGTGTGGGTTTGCTCATCGGTATGCTATACACAGAGAATTAGTTAGCCATCCTCGGCTGTGAGCAAGATCCTGGGGACCTATTAAGAGATCCCTATATGTTGATGGGTATAGAGAAAGGGGAAGGAATAAAGCTCTCAAAGTTGCAGACAGGAAGGTAGAAAAGAAGCCTAGGGGTGCAGAGGACAATAAAAGACCCTTAAGGGAGCTGTGGGTGGGGGCTTAAGGGCGTACTTGGGAACAAATCTTACCAGCTGGGGACACCACGGTAGAGAGGGAAACGTCTGAACATCAGAGTTAGACAAATCAGCTTTTTAAATTTACCAGGTTTGTAGCCTTAGGCAAGAGATTCCACTTTTCTGGGTATCAGTGTTTCCATTTGTAAAATGAGAACTGTCTCTACCTTGAGGAGTTGTGTGACATGTACTCACAGGTGAAAGGTACTCAGAGGATGACAGTAATTATTACTTGAAATTTAGCTTCAGGCGAGCGCTAACCTACAGAGCCCAAACTAGCTAGTTCAGGACACTTTCTGTTGCAAATGCTAGAAAGTCAACTGAAGTCCCTTAAGCAGAACAAGAGAATGAATTGGCTCATTTGTGAGGAGGTCCAGGGGTGCAGTTGGCTTTTGATGAGGCCAGGTCTATAGGCTCCACTGACCACCAGGGCTGTCCCCTTTTCTGCATTTTTTGGCTCTACCTCTCTTTAGGTGTCAATATTTTCCTGTTCCAAAACTATTGGCTTCTTTAATGTGACCAAAGAAGATGGTGGCAAGAGGCCCAGCTTGCATTGTCCTTACTACCTAGTGTGTGGGCCATTTCTGAGCAGTGCATCTTCACCCTGCAGACCACCTTGCTACTAGAGACCCAGAGATAGGTCTGGGCATGTGCAGGCCCTGCAAGTCAAGCTGTAGCTTTTCTCTGCCTACCCCTTTCCTGGTTTACTCTTTAGTATGTTAACCCAGTCATTGTGGATATCAGGGAACTGATGATTCTGAAGACTTGCCCCAAATATGTGCCATGTGGATGAAGCACTCATACCTTGGAGAACTTGTGTCAGCCCCAGCCTGGAACCATGGTTCACAGGGGCTGTGCTCTTGCTCATTAGTACCTCCAGACATAGTGCTGCACCTCTTTATTCCAGAACACAGGGTCTCTGGTCTACTTGCTTTTCTGCTTTCCTACATGCTCTCCTTTCCTTCTGCCCGAAGACTCCCAGTTGCTGGAAATCTAGAATCGGTGTGTTACTGTCTCCTTTATTTGTGCCACATTTCCTTTACTAAAGCCCCACTCTCCTCCCAAAGTGTGGTCATTACTTCTATAGGCACCCACAGCTTCATATGTCCAATGTCCACTGTCTTGAAAGCTTTTGAATCCAAGACATCTGTGGCCTATCCTCGGTGGTAGGAGCATGGCGGAGCCGTGTTATTTGCATGTCAAAGATCATCTGCTTGTTAGTTCAAAAAAAAAAGAAAATAGAGGAAACGTTGGCCCCTCTCTTTAAAAGCTCTCCTCCTTCATGATCCCCTAGAGTAATTAAGAGATACCAAAGCAATATTTAGGACCGTAGAGAAAAAGAAGGACTGTTAGCAAGGACTGGGTAACTTCCTCAAACTCTAGTTGCTATCCTTTCCCCCTTTTTCTTGTAGTAGGCAGATGAGAGGCATGAGAGGAATCAATGCTTAACAACTTGAATAACTAATTGTCTCCTAATGAGTTCCCCTTAGGCTCTTACTGAAGTGGGTGTCATCTGTAAATGCAGTATTTTGTGGAGGCTTGAAGCCCTTTAATGGTACATCATAAATATTCTTTGAGAAATTAAAGACAAAGTAGCAGTCAGGCATGGTGGCTCAGGCCTGTAATCCCAGCACTTTCGGAGGCCGAGGTGGGTGGATCGCGAGGTCAGGAGATCGAGACCATCCTGTCTGACATGGTGAAACCCCATCTCTACTAAAAATACAAAAACAAAAATTAGCCAGGCGTGGTGGCGGGCGCCTGTAGTCCCAGCTCCTCGGGAGGCTGAGGTGGGAGAATGGCATGAATCTGGGAGGTAGAGGTGGCACGGTGGCTCACGTCTGTAATCCCAGCACTTTGGGAGGCCAAGGCGGGCAGATCACGAGGTCAGGAGATTGAGACCATCCTGGCTAACACAGTAAAACCCCGTCTCTACTAAAAATACAAAAAATTAGCCGGGCGTGGTGGTGGGCGCCTGTAGTCCCAGCTACTCGGGAGGCTGAGGCAGGAGAATGGCCTGAATCCGGGAGGCAGAGCTTGCAGTGAGCCGAGATCATGCCACAGAACTCCAGCCTGGGTGACAGAGCGAGACTCTGTCCCAAAATAATAATAATAATAATAATACTAAAAATAAAAATTAAAAGTAGCACTGATCTCTTTTTGGCTTCCTGAGGACTCTCCAGTCACTCTAGGTCCCCAAGGCTTAGAAGGTCTTCCTGAATAAAATAGCAAGAGCCTGGACTTCAGACTACCCACTGAGTCTATACTCTGCTTCAGTGTTAGTCCCAGATATACACCATCTGAGATGATAATTAAGGGGATAATTTACATGATGTGAAACAAAGAACCATGGATTGTGAGAGAAAACACCTAAGTCTTAAGTTTTTGCTCAGCCAACAAGAGTTGGGGGGAGTTGGGCAAAGAACACACCTTACCTGCACCACAGGTTTCTCATCTACATAATTAGAACATTAGAACAAATCATGGCCTTCATGAGCTAATTTTGTGGTTGTGGAAATGGACACATACACAAACATTACAGTGCAATGGGGGTTTACAGGAGGTGCTGTGTCAGCCCAAATGGGACTAATAACTGAATGGCTACAAGCTTCCAGGACAAAAAACCCATGTCTTCTTTATGTCTCTCCCCAGTACAAACAACCAGGCACATAGCGTGGGCTTAAAAATACAAATTGTATGGATGCATAGATGGATAGTTGGATGTGTGGATGGAAAAATGAATAGCTAGGTGAGGGAATAGATGGAGGTGTATGGATGAATAGTGATATGGTTTGGCTGTGTCCGCACCCAAATCTCATCTGAACTGTAGCTCCCATAATCCCCACGTCATGGGTGGGAGGTAACTGAATCATGGTAGGGGGGTTTCCCTGTGCTGTTCTCATGATAGTGAATAAGTCTCATGTGGTCTGATGGTTTTATCAGGGGAGTTCCCCTGCACATGCTCTCTTGCCTGCCACCATGTAAGACATGTCTTTAGTCCTTCTACACCTTCCACCAGGATAGTGAGGCCTCCCTAGCCATGTGCAACTATGAGTCCATTAAACCTTTTATTCTTTATAAATTATCCAGTCTCAGATATTTCTTCATAGCAGTATGAAAATTGACTAAAACAGATAGGTAGAAAGATGAATGGCTAGGTGAATGGATATGAATGACTAAGGGAAGATATCTGGATAATTGAGTACAACTAAGGATTATGCAGACCAGAGAGAACTAAGGGTAAGACTGAAGCCAGTGAGAGTGAATTGTGTGCATAAATAACAAAATTTTGCCACAGTAAACCCACTGGTTTAACAAACCTTATAGTGAAAGGCTTTGTATAAATGTTTCCCTGTTATATTAAGTCCAGGAACAGGTTCATATTTTTTCTTTTGCCTCATGGCCATATTCCTCTTTAAATGTTCTAAAATATGAGGTGAGTACATTCAAGGCCATCCAGTCAAGCACAATGTAACTCTGAATGGAATCCATTTAAATAGCCTCTCTTTATGCAGTTCATTTAAAAATAAAAACCAATTCATCAGGTAGGCTTTGAAAAAGGGACTGGGCTTTGAGTCAAGGTACCCAACCTACACTGCATTCATTCATTCACTCATTTATTAATTCGTTCAACAAATAAGAAGTATTTGCTCTGTTGTGTGTCAGGCACTGTGTTAGAGAATGCTGGGGCAGGAAAGAAAGTAATGTTGGGCAAGTCACACTCAGATCCTGCCTCTGGCCCCTTTCCATTGCCAGTTCACAGTGTACTTTTCCACCCCCATTTTCCTATCCCTGGCTTTTCCCAGAGAGATGGAAGGTAGGAAGAAATGTGATTAAACACCTCAATTCTCTTTCCTTACTTCTGAGAGGCATTTCCCTCACCTGTGCTTTTTAAAGACACACACACACACACACACACACACACACACACACACACACACAACACAAAGCTAGGCTTCTTCCAGATCTGTTCCAGTCCTTATTACCTTTCATCCCCTCCCACAGTCAGGAGAGTTCATGTGCCTTAATTATGTAGCCCCCTGGCAGACACTAGCTCAGCACCATGCTGAGCAAGTTAATGTTCCTGGGCATTGCTACCCTCCCACTTCTTGCCCAACGACTTTTCTTCCAGGTGAACTGAAGGGATTGGCTCTTAATGTGCAGTTTCCCTGAAATCCCACGCCAGTGCAGGTCTTTATTGTGCCACACTGTAGCCGCAGTAACTAGCTCGAAACACAAGTTTTATGGATCCTGAATCTAATGATGAACCAGACTATACAATCTTTCAGAATTTACCAGAGACTCGACTCTAACAAATGTAGAGCAGAAGTTAAGAATATCTTAATATCCAAAAGCTTAGAGGATTTCTTTTAAGCTGTGCTGTTTACTCTCCTAATACTGTTGGAGATTCAAAATCAATGTAATACAAGCATTCACCAGAAACATATCAAATGCCCAACAGGATAGAAGTCGGGTCTGTGACACCTTCACTAATAAGGGATGACAGTGAACAAGTAATAAAACAGGCTCCACGACTTTCAGACACTCTCACCACTAATGTGCATGGCATTCCCTGCTTGGAGATGGTGCTACCGTATTAGCATGGGAGAATCAAAAGACAGTGAAGATCATTCCAAAGCATTCTTCCAGGTGAGTAACCTAGAATAACACCACTCATCTGAGAATTAAAACAGCGTTGGCAAGGTCTTACAGGGATAATTCAACCAGGATTTTAATCACTGATATGTGCCGGCAAGATTAGCCTTAGGAATAGTGGGGAGTAGACATGCTTGGTGTGAGATCCAAAATATCCACTCATTTGCTTGTGGCCCGCTCTGACTTTCTTCCTGTCTTTGAAAGAGCAAGGTTCACATTCAAAACCGAACACTTGAGGACTTGAGCCTTTGCAGTGGCATTCCCTCAGCCTGAAACACTTTTCCTCCAGAAATCCCATGACCAGCCCATCCTCTGTTCAAATCTCACATCCTCACTGAGGCCTTCCCCAGTTACCCTCTATAAAAGAGGCTGTCCCCTGTAACAGCCTGTCACCATTCCTCCGTTTTGCTTGTCTTCATAGGGCTCATCAGCCTCCTCTTAGCTAGTGGTTTATTATCTGTCTTCCCAACTGAAGGAAAATTTCAAGAAGGCAGTTGTTTTTCCATACTGTCCATCACTATTCCCAGAGAACGGACAGCAGTTGGCACATAGTGTGTGTTCAATAAATATTTGTGGAATGACTGGATAGGTGTCTTAGCAGGAATTAGCTCATTGGTTCACTTTCCTCTGCAAAAGAATATCAAAGTAGGAGATAAGAAATCTAATACCAACTCTGCCATTAATTAGCTGTGTGATTCTGACAAAGTAGGTAAATTTTTCTTGGTCTCATTGTTTCTCTCTAAATGAAGACAGTGAGTGATGAGGAAGAAACCCATCTTTTCTACTCAGCCAGTTTCCATGAGAAAGAATCTTTCCTCTAATTCTCTTGATCTCCTGCTGCAACCCCCCAGGTGGCAAATTGACTTGGGTGATCAGTGAGGTGGGCAGGACTGCTCAGCACCTTCTCCCTCACTATGTTCAGGTCTTGACTGCTCTGTTGAAAGCATCAGTAACCTTTGTGATTATGTCTGAGGCCCTCCTGGGGAGAAGCAAGGGTTGTAGTGGCCCAGTTGCCTGTGGCTGGTGGCTGAGTCAGTTTCATTTTGGGTTCAGCATTAGCAAACCTATTGGGCCTCATGCCTATAATGCTTTCCCCAACCCGTCCTTTATCAGAAATAAAATGATATTCTGATTTCCATCTGCCTACTCCTTTTTAAAAAACTATTTTAACCAGTTCTAAAACGGTTCAGGACTCTGGTGAGGAAAAGATATTATGTATTGACCCACTTACGTAACAAAAAAGGGATATGGTCAAAGTCTCTTGTATGATACCAGGTATAAATAAATATCTACATCCTGATTTTTTTATATTTTATAAATACAAAGTATTGATACATGTTTCTCATTGTGAACATATATATGAGTGCTCTCTTTCTTCCAAGAAGTATAAATGTACAGTGTAAAGCATATATGGACTCAGAGGAAATTTCATGTTCTCCACCCTCTGAACAGCAGAGAATACGGTATGGTGCAAAGAATGGGGGGAGACGGAGAGCACTAAAGAGTGTGTGCCTAATAGGGGTTAGTAAAGGCTCAGGAAGGCATCCCAGGAGAAATTTCTGTCAGTGGAGAGTGAGCCAGAGACATTTAAGTCCAAACAAACGATAGGTGATAAGAAATTGAAAAAACTTCATGCGAAATAAATAGATAATACAGGGTTCCTGGAATTCATCTGTGGAAATTAATTCTATAGGAAAAAAAAGAGATTATTCTTCTCAGTACAGCTGTAAAAAGTGAAACCAGAAAAGCCCAGGCAATGCTACAGTGTTAAAACTGTCCACAACCAACGTGATTTAATTAATACATAATAATTCAGAAAAGGTGCTTTAGAAATTAAGGCAGAATGGATTGTTAATTCCCATTTAGTCAAAAGTTTCTGCCATTTTCCAACTCTGCCTCTTTCATAAACAACAGTTTGCAAATGTGTCTTTTATTCCTTTTTTTGTACTGTAATTGCCAATGACTGAGCCAAACCCAGAACAGGTAAATCGGGATCCCCAGGGGTAGGTCCTCCACTGCTGTCTTTCTTAAAAGCCCCTCAGGAGACTCTAGTGTGTTGCCAAGGTTGCAGAACACCGACTTAGATTACCCAGTACTATAAAATAAGCAGGAGAAGAATGAAATACTTACCATAAATACAACATAAACATAATTCTACAATGCATACACAGGTTTAGTCTTGATCAAAGAAAGACATAAAAACTAGAATTTGGATACCAAATTATATACTACTTTTACATACATTTTTCCATATAAAGCTCAACATAACCCTGTGAAGAAAGTAGGTTTTTCTTGTTTGTGTGTGCATTTTTAAAAATTACATTTCCCATTTAGAGATCAGTAACTGGGTCTCCGAATTATTCAATAACTCGCTCAAGGTTGCATGGCTAGGAAGTAGCAGAGTGCTCCCAGCTCTGAACCCATGCTTTTTCAGTCATGTGCGGACCATGGAAAAATGTTCTTTTCATGGCCCAGTTCACCATCCCACAGAAGCTCAGTGCCTCTTCAATTACTGGCCTCTATGAGTCTCTGTAAGCAAGGTTGGTGGTCAACATTTTTTATCGTTCACTGTTAAGTCTCAATACAAACGAGCAATGATGTGTTGAGAAATTGAAAATCAATGCCACTGATTAAGAAACTGTCCTCTAATTTTCCTGCTTGACATTCAGCTTTAAAAGATGCATGAGGGAAAAATCTGTATCTGGCTTGATTGCTTATGAAGAAAATCCCTTTAAGTGTGGACATTTCTTTGAAGCTGTCAATAAAATAATAATGTTAGTATTTACTACACTTTCATTGTACTAAGGATGCAAACTCTTAATAGTAACTCCACATGAGATAGATAGTGTTCTTATACTGATTTTAAAGGTATGGAAATAACATAGAGAGGTGAGGTAACTACTTACCACTGGTCCTCTTATTTACTAATATTTAGCATCAAGTCAAGGAGAGAGCCAGTTGGCTATGCTTTCCTCCACCTCTTTCCCAAAGGTATCTTGTAAACCAATGCCTATCAAATATCTCCATACTCCTAGCAAAAGGAAAAACCCATTCCTATCAGTATTCAAGTATTTTTTTAATGTTTCATAACTTTGAAAATTGGCAAAAGTCATGCCCCCCAATTGCCCACAATTGCCACTTGTGCTGGTTGAGAGCCTTCTCTGATCTCATTGAAGTCTTGGATGATGCCACACTTGCTGCAGGTTCTGTTGCTGCACTATGGCTCCACCTCCCAGCTAAACATTAGCATACTATACTGTACTAGGCATGTTTCTTCTCCCACTACTCTGTAAACTTCATGAGGGAGGCAACATGCTTCTCATTTCTTTACTCTAAAGTCTATTTTCTTGCCTTTACAGAGATAGGAAAGAAATACATTCAAATAAAAAAACAAATAAAAAACCTAGATAACAAGGCACTAAGTTGAGGACTTTGAAACTAATTATGTAATCGAATTCCTTTCATGACAAGACAGTCTAGTGTATAAAAATATGCTCTTATAGTCATTAAATAAATTTGAGTTGGAGAACTTTGTAATTAATCAGGGACAACCTATAAACATGAAAAAATGAAGGGTCATACAAAATAATTCTACTAATAATTTCAGGGTTTTAGTAATAATCTGGAGAGGAAACAAAGAAAATCACAGAAATCAAAGAAAATCAAACTAATTAACTTTTAAAGTATTTTCTTCTAATGTTGATTCAAATTTAGTTCCCCCCGACCTCAAACCCCACTCCTTCTTGTGGCTTAAGAAAAGCACAAGGGCTGTATAAATATTTCCATTGCTTTCAAAAAAAAAAAAGCACAATATTTAGGGCTGTATAAATATTTCCATTGCTTTCAAAATTAAGAACCAAGGACATACCTTTATAGGCAATAAACCCTAGAAAATAATATAGACAGATGGAAAGAAAGTGGAGGAAGAAAAAGCTAGGAAAGGGAAAAATAAATTGAGAGGGAACTAGGAAACAGGAAAAGAAAAAAAAAGGTAAGGGGATTTCTGGAGAGATCTGTACCAGACCAAGGGGATGGAGCAAGGAGAGAAAATGTCACATATCTTAACCCTTTAAGTATCTCCACTCTTGGCAACCCGTTCTACAGAATTCTAAACTCAGTGCCATTTCTTCTGCTATCGATACAACCTGATGGGTGAGCATTTCCCTTCCCATCGTATAAGAATATATCCTATCCTTTCTAGTTTTCTGAGCTTTTCAGCCCCCAACCCCAGAAGTCTGTCTGGAACTTACTCATTACTATCTACAGATGATTCTTTCCCCATAACCCACCCTATTTCATGGAGAATTTTCTTGTAAAACAGGGACCTAAGTTGTACTGTGAGAACTTTAAGATAGCTGTGTAACTGATTTTTCTTAAAGAAGGTATAGCCTGAAGTCTCTGTATTTCAGAAAGCTTTTGGAGCTTCAGGTAAAATTTGGTCAAAGGCTAGATCTGGTGCCCTGGATAGAGGGCTGCATCCCCATCAAATCAATGAAAGGAACAAGAATGTAAACCTCTGTGTGTGCTGCAGTGAGTTTGGTTGGAGACCAAGACTAGCTACATAATTTGTGAGGCCTAAGACACAATGAAAATGCAGGAGCCCTTGTTGAAATATTAATATGAATTTCACAGGTCACACACCCTTGAAGCTGATCTCTAGAAAGCTTTATCTGGTGGGGGCAACTGGGAGTGCAAGTGGGAAGAATGCAGAGGTAGCTAGTGTGGTCTGGTAATGAATGACTGGCTCAAAGTGTAGATAAGTCACAAGCTGCCGGCATGACTGAGTTGAAGTGTTATTAAAGATAGAAGAGTGTAGATGTGAAAGATGAAGAGAAGAAAGAAATAAGATTAACAATGTGACTTTATACTTTATCTGTCAACATTCAGTCATGAGTCATGCCCAGAAGCTGTGAGTGTCAATTCTTATTTATTAACATCTCTTTCTTTTAATCAAAATTGATAACAGCCACAATTGTTGAGCTCACTCAGCAATAAGAGCTTCCCTAAATACTAGTAGGTGTACTGCACGAATGATGGTGTGAAAAAGCGTTAGAGACTCCAAAGCAAAACAAAACCTCATGGATATCTGAAGGTTTTTTTGGCTTTCAATTGAGCATAATTCTCTTCTAGTTTAGCCTATTAACTGAGAAAAAGAAACAGCATGCCTTATAATGCCTGCCTTGCCTACCTTAGAGGCCCATTGTAAGGATCTCTCAAAAATAAAGAATACACTAGGATGTGATAAACTGTAACCTCCATGCAACGACAGGCAGTGCTGTCCAGCAGAGGAAGACTTGAAGCCAGAATGCACAGACCTGAAGATACTACCAACTCAATGATTTGCTACCTGTGACCTTGAAGCAACTCTGAGCTCCTCTGAGTCTCACTTTCCTCTCCTGTAAAGTAGAGATAACACCCTCCTATTTAACTCAAAGTGGGATAATGTGTATTAAGATTTTATTAAACTGTAAAGTGTTGCACAAATTTAAGGCATTATCATAAAAAGAACTTGGCACTACCAAGGTCACCTTGGAAGCTAAAGAATTAAAGCTCTGAAGCCATAAAACTACAATCTCTCAGAGATTAACAACAGGTGATGAAGTTGTATTTCAGCCTTATTAAAGGAAAGATCATGATTACAGAGGTAAATGGTGATGTAAATGAAGCATTTCCTTGAGTGTTTGTGTTAATCTCTTTGTTTATGATCGGATGGTCATCTACATTCTGTCAGCCCTAGCACCTGCAAAAGAAGTAAACCATACTTCTGGTTTCATGTGAAAGTCAGCCAACCAGGACTTTCTCCCATGGTGCCTCATAAAGCCTAGTCTTTCTCAAGCAGAGCGAGCAAAATTTTCCTGCTCCCTGGGAAATAAACCGGGTTGCAATCCCAGAATCTGTTTCCTGGGAAATATACTGAGTGGCAATCATGTTGTTAGACATGACATTTACCCTCAAGAAAGTCTTAAGGCCTCTCTACACCTTCCCACCTTCTTCCCACCACCCATTCCCTCTTCACTAAATCTCCCATTAACCTTCCCTCCACACCCATACCCTACCATTCAGGAACAAGGAACAGTTATAACATGAATCGAGAACAAAATGGACCAACATGTAAAGTGCTTGAAATTTATGGGAAGAAAGAAGAAACTGAAAATCAATAGTGATATAGTAAGATATGTATAGAACTGATTTCTGCTTTCTATGAAGAGCCCACTAAAGGAATGATGAGGTTTCCTGTTTATCTCCAGTTGTAGCCTTAGGTAAGAAAGGTCAGAGAGTTATTAACAGCCACCCAATTTACTGGGTAAGAAAACAGTACAAAATTTGGCAACTAAGTCTTTGCTATAAGTCTAATGTATGCATTTCTCCTGAAGTAGCATCTGGTTGTGTATCTTTAAGGACATGGTTAGACGTGTGAATTTAAGTCCTGATTGTCATCTTTTGGAGAAATAAGACTAATGGTCACTGGCAGGAGGCTGGTTCCACCAGAAAAGGTTATTTCAAGTGTAAATTCTAGACCTTTTGAGTAACAAAATGATACCAACTACCAGATCTGTTTCTGTTGCCTTTGGAATTACAGACTGTTAGGATTGCTGGTCAAATCTCAGAGAAGGTGGAGTTGAAATTTGAGTCATTGATGAGGCAGCCCTGAAATTTCATTAACAATCAACAAAGCCTGTCATTCCACAGCTGCAGAGAATATGCACTCTTGCACTGGAAAATCTACTATTGGTAGGAAAGACCGGGGTTGGCAGCAATCAAACTCCTGTTCAGTACTTCTTCCTCAGCAAGCCCACACAGAGGAAATCACTGTTACCTCTGCACTCCTATACCTTACACATAGCATTATCTTGTGTGTTCACTCCACATTGTCATATTTGTTTACATGACTAGATGCTGATTACAGACTCTTCAAGGGCAAGGACTGGATCTTGTTCACTATTGTATCTCCGATGCCACGCCTGACGCATAGCAGATCTTAAAAACATTAAGTGAGAGAAAGCTGAGGAGTTCGGTAGACTGCTTTAAAGAAGTGTAGATACCAAATTATAGCTCATTTGCCATCCCCATGTCACTTAAAGAACCTAGGCATGTCATGTTTAGTCCTGGATACCATATTTTAGAACATTTGGGAAATTAGAGTGTGTTCACTGCTGGAGATAGGATGGGTGGTAGCAGAATGGGGAAATGCTTGGCAGAATCAAATGAAAGAACTGGGAATGATTAACTTGACTGAAAGAAGGCAAAGGAAAGACATGGTTACTGTCTTCAGATATTTGAAAAGCTCTCAAGTGGAAAAGGTAGTTAGATTTGTTCTATATTACCCCAGAGGGCAAATTAAGGTCAATGATTAAGAAGTAAAAGGAAGCAGATTTTAGCTCACCCAAAGAAAGAGCATTCTAAAAAGCCAACAAACAACAACAACAAAACAAACACTAAAAATCTCCACCAGAATGCAACAATAGTGGAAAAAGAGTGACCTCTGTCTTTGAAGTAATGAAAGCAAATGGCATAGGCCTCTAGAATCCCTTCCAATGTAGAGTTTCTAATTCTCTACGTACACCAGCAATACAAGCTTTTTTCCTAGACACTGTCTTCAATAGGTAGGAGGGCAGAGGAGATAGCATGGAGCTCCTTAACATGGAAGAGAGAGGGAGAGGAGAAAGTCCCTGAAAGGCAAGAGGAGATGGGTAGTTCTGAAGACAAATTTTCATGCTACAGTTTTGACTAATGCCTCTTCCAGTCAAAGAAAGCAGCTAACTGCAGTAAGTAGGGTAATAAGCAAAATTATTTGGAATGTGGGGGAAAGGCACATCTTTCTGAAAGTTGTTACAGTACTTAAAAGATCTGCAATCACACATCTGTTTTCTTGTTTGGTTTACAATTGAGGGAATGGGAACAGAGGACTCCATGAAATTGAATGACACTTCATATTGATAAGCATTTCTGAAACAATATGGTAGCAATTTGAGGAATACATTACATTCTGAAGCTGCATAAAGAAAGAGCAAAGAATATACCCTTTAATGCTTAATTTTAATAAATAATCTTACTTGTTACAAATACAGCATTTCACAATGAAAGCCTGTGTTTCAGTTCAGTAATACGATAAGACACGACTTGTAAAAATGAGAATTGAGTTTAACTATGCTTGTGTTTTATTTTTCATTTATCATGTGAATTGCTTCTAAATAAGATTGTCTTACTTTATTAATTTGCATAATTACTGAAAAATACCATGTGATTCCAAATAACAAGCTTTTGAGAATATCATCTCAGATTTACTGTGACATTATTCTGAAAGTGACAAAGCTTGATACACAATTAAGTTAAGAGTAAAAGTATATAAGCTCATTTTGTTGCCTTTGAGTCTTCAAAATACAAAGAGGTTATACGGATTATACAATGAACTTTTGTGCTCAGATGCTGAACAGCTTGAAAGCCAAAAACAACTGGTAGGTACCGTAATATTGTAAAGTAACAAAAAGCCTGGTTTTGACAGAATAGGAGCCAGGTGGAGTTTTTTGTTTCTGTTTTTTTAATTGAATCAAGACTCTTGAAGAAAGATGAGACAAGTCTCCAATGAAAATCTAAAAATACTTGTTCGAATGTATTTGTATTTTTTTGAATAGCACCCTATCAAATTAGCTTGACAGTTTCTGGTCCCAGTCAGAAAATTCTGATGCCCTGTTTGAGTTCAGCCAGTCAGCAAGTACAAACATTTCACTCAGCTGGATCTTCAAAAACGTGGGCGAGGTGGAAAACATGGATATGGATAAAAAGCTGCCAGCCACGCATTCACTATCACACATTGTTTAAAGAGCCAAGTAGTAAATGCTCCTCTTTAGGTGGAGGCTGCTCAAATACCACAAGACTCACTGATCAAATAAATCCAGTGGCCTGTCTTGGGCAAGCTGATGAACGGGGCCCCTGACAGTCTTCCCTAATGTCCCAGGGACTGCAGCAGAACAAAAGCAGAGACAAAAGCCACACCTCTTCCTCCTGCCTCCCACATCCTCCTCTTAATCATTTGAAACTGAAAGTTTGGTAAGGGCAGTCCTGCCTAAAATATTGCTTGTTTACTTAAGATGACATTCCAGAAGCTGAAAAGTGGTAAATTACAATCCTGCTCTCCTTTCTTTCAAGTCATGACTTGAGTAAATCTGTGACTTTCATGAGGAAGGAACATCATGGCTGAGGAATGATGTCTAAAATAAAAACCTTTGTATCCTATGCAGAATCTTGGCAGGAGAATTTTATTTTTTCTAGTAATTAACTGGGTGACATGGATTCTCTTTAAAAGTCTCAGTATTGTTTCACACACTCCAGCTTTCAGTCTCCAACCAGATGAAGAATCCTATTTGTCTGTTGTTGGGTCAAAAGATGTTCCCCACAGCTGTTGGGAATCTTACTGCCTGGGTAAAATAACGGCATATTTCACAAGAGCCGTTCATATGGGCTGTGAGCTTATTGTGAGGCACAAGGCCAACAGCTGGATGGAAATGGCAGGTTCTGAGCCAGCTGAAACTCTCTGCTTTCAAGTTTTGCGTGTTGTGCACATACCCATAAACACACATGCACACGCACACACACACACTCTTACACGACCAGCCTGGGAATGTTAAACAACTCCAGATTTATTTTTTAATATGAACGAAAATGTCTAGTGTTGGCCTAGAGGTTTGGCAGAACCAGGCAAGCCCCTACTCTTTCTCACCACAGGCTGGAGGCACCTGGGCCAGGCCTAACAAGTGTCTGCAGACCGTGGAAATGAAAGGTTTGTGAGGGCAGGCTCCTCTCCTCAGCGGGGTGATGCAGAAAGGGAGGAAAAAGAATGCAAAGCAACTTAGCCATCATAGCATCTGAATGATTATCTAGCCAAACTCATACTTTTTAAGAAAAGGAAACTGAAGCCCAAAGTACACAGTGAACCAGAAGGAACCATTTCCTAATTAGGTCCAGGTTAAGGCCTTCAGAGAGTCTAGTAAACTCTAAGAGGACTGTGGTACCCACCAGTATGTCATTCAATACAAAACATTAAACAGTCTAATGAGGTACTATAACATTCTGATTTTTCCCACTAGGGTTAACTTAAAATGTCTTTTTGGAAATATTTCATGTCACATGCTTTCAGAAAGCGTTTTTCCTGTCAGTAGACACCCCCTACTGTGCTAGTGCTCTGAGTCTACGCTTATCTTGCCTACTGAGAATCCAGCTTTGCTTGTGACCCCAGGGCTGAGTAATTTCCACACCCTTGTAACCTTCCTCATCCTCTATCCTTCAGTCATGGACCGCCTGGACTGTCAGGTTCTAGCAGGTTCCCCTTTCCGATCTGCATCCAGGGGCAGGGAGGCGAGGGAGGGAGAGCACCTTCACATTAGCCATGCCAGGTAGCTGCTCAGCCTCTGCTAGAAAGCACCAGTGAGGACAACACATTTTCTTCTAGGATGGTCTGTTCCGTTTCTGGACAATAGCTCTAATTCTTAGAAAGTTCTTTCCTGGGTTAATTTGGAGTCGGTCTTGCTATAGCCTCCACCTCATAACATTGGGCTTTGAGGCCCATGGACAGAACTTTACATTCATCTTATTGAATTGTGTTTGTTATTAAAACCACAAAGATATTTGTAGATCTTGTCTACCATATTACCATCCTTCCCTATTTATTTATTTATATATTTATTTATTTATTTAAGACAGGGTCTTACTCTGTCTTCCAAGCTGGAATGCAATGGTGTAATTATAGCTCACTGCAGCCTTGAGGCTCAAGTGATCCTCCCACCTCAGCCGCCCCAGTAGCTGGAACTACAGGCATGCAGCACCACACCCTGCTAATTTTTAAAAATTTTTTGAAGAGATGAGATTTTGCTATATTGCCCAGACTGGCCTCTGACCTCAAGTGATCCTCCAGTCTCAGCCTCCCAAAGTGCTAGGTTTACAGACATGAGCCACTGTGCCTGGCCTTCACAACTTTAATTCAGCACCAATATAGTAATCATCTCTTCATTTTCATCATATATGTCACTGACAAAAAGGTAGGGAAAGATAAAACAGTAAGAAATATCCATGCTTGTTGCTTTAATCATTTTTAAGTAAACACTGATCTATTAATCACCTGCCTTAGAGTAAATTTTCCTTAGAGTAAATATATATTTATATATATAAATAGATGTATTTACAACTTATTCAGAGGTACCTTATTCAGAGGCTCAGGTGTGCTGTCCCACTAAGATGTAAGCTCAATGTCTAGTACAGCACCTGGCCCATAGAATATGTCCCATAAATGACTATGAACCACTAGTATTCTCTTGAGGATCTTGTGCTGGTTACTAGTGATCACTATTTCTTTGTCTACTAAGTACATAAAATCTATTATCTTCAGAGTTCATTCTAAAAGTTTCCCATAACACCCACTTATCTATAGTTTGGGAGTATTAATACTTTTTTCTCCCTCAAAAACTGCAACTGCATTTGCCCCCATTTGCTATTTCTTATTGCACACATGGTGTCTTAGTTAACTACTAATAATATTTCAACTATTTAATGTGTAGGATGTCTTAGGATACCAATATTTCATTTATAAAGTCAAGGGAATGTAAATTCATTTAGAACAGCACTTTGGGAGGTCGAGGCAGGTGGATCGCTTGAGCCTAGGAGTTGGAGACCAGCCTGGGCAACATGGCAAAACCCTGTCTCTACAAAAAATGCAAATATTAGCTGGGCATGTCAGCACACACCTGTGGTCCCAGCTACTCAGGAGGCTGAGGCGAGAGGATCGATTGAGCCCAGGAGGTTGAGGCTGTAGTGAGCTGTGATTGTGCCTCTGCACTCCAGCCTAGGCAACAGAGCAAGATCCTGTCTCAAAAATAAAACAAACAAACAAAAAAGCAGCAGAAAAAAGGATTTGGCCTGTATGTAATAGTTTGCTGACCCCTGATATCAGTTCTACTGTGAATATTGCTCTCCTTAAGAGAGATGAAGTCAAAGTAAAAGCTGATGAGCTTTGCTTTCCCTTTGTCATTCATCAACACTTTACCTTTTGCCCAGTCTCTTCCTCCTCTTCTGTTCTTTATCTTTGCATTTCCTCATTTCTCTTCAACATTTTTTTTGGGGGGGGGGGTCTCCAGCTAGGTTATTCCACTATTCCTTTTCCCTACTCATGTTTATTCTCCATGGACCACGGTTCTGTTAATTTCAATGATCAAACAATCCTTTATGCATAGCAATTGATTCACACTTGCCTTTCTTTTGCCTCCTTAGCTAAGTAAGGTATCACATGTCTCTTTCCCTTCAGTTGCAAAGGTGAAGCCAGAGGCCCTTTGTTGCCATGGTCACACCTTCCACAAAGACCAACTGGACTCATTACTATGACTCTGATCTATGGACAAGAGCCATGTATTTGGTACAAGATTACAAGGAGACAATTCTCCATGGTTCTCTTCTGTTTCTTCATGTCTTATGAACAGAAGTGTTGGCAGCCTTTTGTTTCAGACTAACTTTCCAAGAATATTTTTGTAGTGATGTCTCCTTGAGGATAACGGTTGGGTAAGTTTGCTTGCAACACACTATTAGGATTAAGGTTTCTTAAGCTCAGTGCGCTTCTCCTGTAACACAATCCACAGCATAGACAAGTGTCTGTCTCTTAGCCCTTGTCACGTGGCACTGTGGGAAATGGGGCTTGGAAATGGGCATAAATGAGAATTATTTTGTTACTGCTATGGCTGTAAGTAATAAACTGTTTTTTGGCATCTTCATTCTTCTGCCAGTATCCATGAATCGGTGGCAGACTAACTTGATATCTTGTGGTCAGGGTGAAATCTCAGAGCCTTCACTGTTCTTGACACACTGTACCTCCCCCCAAAAAAATAAAATTAAAAAATTAAAAAACTTTTTTACTGAGTAATAAGTCATCTCTAGAAATTAAACTCTGGCATAGCAGAACATGAAACCTTGCAGAGATATGCAAGGTTTTCTTTAAAGGGAGTGGTTAATTAAGGTAGTGACTCCACTCCTTTCTAGCCGCTCAAGAACGTATTGTTAAGGGTGATCTAATAGATATAACTTTCAATTCCCTCTACTTTAAATAAGAAGTAAAATATTTCCAAATTCAATGTTCTATTATAGGTAACAATTTACTTACAATATCCCTCTCAATCACAACTCCAAAGTCAAGAACTGATACAGAATATGTTTGGTCAATTGTGTTCAGCTTTGAACAGGCATTGCACTAACAGAAGGAGAATTCTTTTTGTCCTAAAAACAAGAAGATGTAGACAAGATGAAACAACTCAGGCCTCCTTCAGTTGTTCTGCTGATGGATACTAAACTACTATCCATGTAAAGAACCACTGTGTTTAGCACTATGATAGAAAGTAGGGGAAAATGATGCTGGGAATTCTATGAAGGAACTGATGACTAGAGAAACAAAGAGCACCTAATATCAGGAAGTGGAATCAACCCAAAGTCCTACAGCTTTTGCTTGAATTCACTCATGAGTATGTGAAGGAGAGAGGGCTGGTGGGATTTGGAGAGATATTTTGACACTAGATGAAGACAGGTTAGAGCTACCTGGGGTTAAAGGCCAAGTGTTCTGAAGAAGCTGAGTTTTGAAGCAATGTTCACAGGGCAATGGAAAGACATACATTTTAAAAGGAAAGCTGATGGCATTTCAGGCAGTTCCATCGTTGAATGGTGGCACCAAGGTGAAAATGAAAAAAAAAAAAGCTATTAATAGAGTCTAAGAGAAAAACAAGGCAGAGAGAAAAGTGACCTGGCCTAAGCCCAGGTCTGTCAGTAACAAGCCATGGGACCCAGCCTATCTCAACCTGGCTTTAGATGAAAATAAGGGGTGAATGAGATGGTCTTTCAAAAAAGGCTGGGGGGGCTATAATTATGTATTTGATTTTTGGGGGGAAGAGACAAGTTAACATGACAAACCAGAGTGTTAATATAGAGTTATAATGACAATTAGATTGGGAAGATGGGCTGAGCAATTGGCAGTAGGTGAAGACACTTGTATCTAATTTAAGAATCCATAGGAAGTCACTGCTGGTCCTTGAGCAAAAATGACAAGATTAAAATATCTGTGAAATAATTTTTGTTTAAATTGCTCAAGAGAACTTTTGAAATAACTATATTCAATCGCAAATTGTTTTTTCAAGGGACTTGTCAAAGTGACATTTTCATCTACCCAAATAAGGGTGATGATAATTAGAATATCAACTAAATTGTTTCTCTGCTAACTGTTGAACGATTGGGAGTATTAATTGCCTGGATGGTAGAAAAGAAATGTTTGAGACATGAAGTTATTAATAGATGAATCTTTTGTATTATTTAGGGCTTCTCTTAAATCTGTGGGAGTGTTGTTGCTTGCTATAGACTTCATAGGAACTGGTTGGCATTTCTCTGATTATGGTTCACAAGCCAAAATTTAACCCTATATTAAAGTTTACATGTGTACAGCCATATTGAGAAGTAACTGCATTTTCTTCTTCTATTCTGTTGTCTCATTTTCAGCCTTGTATCTTACCACAGATGAGTACCTCCAGGAGTATATCAGTAACTTTGGTAGATGTCCTCGTTTCTCTTACAGTCACAAGCCAGCTTGTCTGGGGGTCTAGAAGCACAATGTGGCATAGTACCCTTTGACAGCTTATGTAATGCCTTGGATAGAACCAGAAGGGCCAGTAAAGGCCCTTTGTTTGACCCCCAGTCAAACAGCATCTTACTTTTCACATTAAACTTTATGTCTTATCCTATTTTCAAGATGATGACAATCAAGATAGGCTTTTCCATAGATGACAATCAAGATAGGCTTTTCCATAATATCTGAATACTCATTTGAGGACACAAGAAAAGAAGGTTAAAGAGAAGGTTTAGAGAAAGGGTTTCTGTGTGCACGTGAGTGAGGATTGTTCCAGTAGCAAAGATATGTATAAGTCTCCTATCAAAAGAAACTTCCTTCCTCCAACCTCTCAAAGCTCATATTCAAATTGTTTACTTAAAAGAAAATATAAATAGCTCTAATTTCAGAGTGTCTGTATGTTCTTTCCAAGGATAAAGAGCTCAATTTAATGTAAATTATAGATTAAAAGTTGCTTCAAAGCTGCTCATATCTGGTGGGATATTCTGGACTAGAGATTCAAAAGTTAGGATTTATACTTAACAATGATTATTTGTTAAATCAAAATGGCAACTCGGATTTTTCTCCAGCCTAAATTGCATATATAGTTTGGAAGACTAGGAAGAGATGGTGAGTATGATCAAGGGAAGTGAGGAAAACAAAGCAACAGATATCACTGTCGACATTTTTCGTGCAAAAACAGGTAAGATTTTTCTTCATTTCCCTCAGCCCCAAATCAGCCCCTAAAGTGAGCCATTGGGAAAGCTACAGGTGGAGCTAATATTCTCCTCAAGGTGACATTCTGAGTAACAGATTTTTCTATTGGCAAAACACATTTTACTTTTTACCAGTCTGAAAACTTGGTCTGATACAACAAGTGGGTGGTGTTTAGTTTTCTATTTTTTCCTTCATAAGGTTTTCTGGTTAGGCCTTCCTTCTGGACTTCTCTTCTTTATAGAGCAATGCGATTTTTGTTTTATCATCCTAAGGGTGAAACATAAACACAACTAGAAACAAAAATAGCTTTTTGGGAATGGAAAACAGGTAAGCCTGAGTGGCTTAGATTCAGAATGACACACAGATTCTTCCTTTTAACGGCCCTTAGTATCTGGCAAGTGATCAGCCCTTAGTAAATAGAATTAAGACAATAGCATAATAAAGTCTCCAAACCATTCCTTCCAGAAAATTTATTAAGTCACTATTAAGAATGTGGCACGTTATGCACATTCTCAGTTACCCCGCCAAGAGAAGGTAGCATTATGCTCTCATTTTATAGTTGTAGAAGTCTCAGAGAAGTTAAATAATTTGCATCAGAGCTTTCATCCAATCTTTTAGCAAATATTAATTGAGGACATACAATGTATTGAAGACTATAATGGCTTCAGGTATGCCACAATGAACAAAGAGTTAAAACCTACGACCTCATGAAATGTGCATCCTGGAGAGGGAGACAGATAGTAAAGAAATACTGAAGAAGACTATAAAGGAAGAGAAAACAGGAAGGAGGTCTGGGAAGTAATAGGATTTAGAATTGCCGATACAATGATCATTGAAAGCTTCTTTGAGAAGTTGCCATATTGCAGAGAACTGCCCCCCCCCCCACCAAAAAAAAAAAAAATAAAAAAATAAAAAAAATAGCATGCTGATATCTGTGGGAAAAGATAGATCAACAAGTGGAAAGGCTCTGAGTCAGAGAGTCCTTGGCTTGTTTGAGGAATAACAAGAAGGTCATGTGACAAAGAGGAATGAGGAAGGAGGAGGATAATTATAGATGTAGCATTGCAGCCAGAGCCTTGACCATGTAGGACTTTGAATGCCATGGAGAGAACTTGGGATTTTATTTTTTGTGGCATGAAGCCTTTGGAGGGTTTTGAACAAAATTATGATTATGGTCTGCATGAGTATCACAAAATTGATATGTTGAAATTTAATCCCTAATGCAACAATATTAAGCTGGATGCCCTTTGGGAGGTGATTAGGTCATGAGGGCTCCAACCTCATGAACAGATTAGTGCTCTTTTAAAAGGGGTGGAGGGCACTAGCTAGGCCCCCTTTTATTCTTCTGTCCTTTATGTCATGTGAGGACACAGTGTTCATACCCTCTGGAGGATGCAGCAACAAGGCACTACCTTGGAAGCAGAGACTGGTCCCTAACCAGACATCAAATGCTGGCAACTTGATCTTGGACTACCAGCCTCCAAAACTATGAGAAATAAATTTCTGTTTTTTCATAAATTACCCAGTCTCAGGTATTTTGTGACAGCAGCACAAATGAACTAAAACAATGATATAATATTTACATAATTTAAAAAAATCATCATGACTCTCATGTGGAAAATAAACTGACAAGAGAGGGGAATGTAGATAGAGTCTAAGCAGAGAGTACTGCAGTATTGCATGTAAGAAATGCTCATCGCTCTGATGAGGGTAGCTGTGGTAGACATGGTGAGACAGCATTGAGTTCTGGGCATAGATTGAAGTAGATCTTACAGTATTTGATGACAGACTTGATAACAATTGTAGGTGGAACTGAGAGAAAGAGGTAATTCGATGATAAAAACCAGGTTTCTGGATTATCTGGATGTGTAAAGGTACAATTTACAATGAACCTATGAGATTCATTGGAGGTAAAGGTTCAAGAGTATGCTTTGAAGGTTTGTTAAATTTAAGTTTTCCATTAAATATATCAGTAAAAATGTCAACAAAGGAGTTGGTGTTCAGCAACAAAGGCTGGGCTAAAGATACAAATCTGGGAGACCTCTGTGAGATTGGGTGTGACAACAGAGCAAAGAAAGAAAAGAAGAGGAGGCCTAAGAATAGAAAAGGAGGACTACTTCCTGGGACATTCTAAAGTCTAGAACTAGGAAGAGGAGGTGGACCCAGCAAACGAGACAGCAGAAGCAGTTTGGAGGTAGGATGAAAATGAAGAGAATATATAGGTTCTAAAAACTAAGTAAATAAAGTTGGTTCCCAGGGGTAACCAACTCTGTTAACTAATACTGACAAGTGTGATAAGGTGAGTACTGGGAATTGGCCATTAGATTTGGCACCATGGAAGTCAATGGAGCCATGATCTAGAATTGGCAAGGTTGGTTTCCCATGGAGTGTTACGAATGAGACCTGACTGGAAAAGGTTCAAGAAAAAGTGAGATGCCTAAATCCAAACAACCATTTTGAATCCAGACAACCATTTTGAGTGTCCGAATTCAGACAACCATTTTGAGTTTTGCCATAAAAGGGAAAGGGGATGAGAGAAAAAGGGGATCAGAACCAGAAAGGATTATAAAGTCAAGGGAGAGTTGACTTGTTTCTAGGATCAGAGATCTATGCAAATGGGGGATCCCTGTGTTAATGAGAGTCTATGTTGTTTTGTTTTGTTTTGTTCTTTTTCTTTTTTTTTTTTTTTTTTTTTTTTGAGATGGAGTCTCACTGTGTCACCCAGGCTGGAGTGCAGTGGCATGATCTCGGCTCACTGCAACCTCCACCTCCCGGGTTCAAGCAATTCTTCTGCCTCAGCCTTCCGAGGAGCTGGGACTACAGGTTTGTGCCACCACGCCAGGCTAGTTTTTGTATTTTTAGTAGAGACAGGGTTTCACCATATTGGCCAGGCTGGTCTCAAACTCCTGATCTTGCGATCCGCCCGTCTTGGCCTCTCAAAGTGCTGGGATTACAGGCGTGAGACACTGCGCCTGGCCTATGTTGGTTTTAAGCTACAACTTTTCAGTCCAAATCCATACTTCTCAACTCTGCTTTTTAAATTTTGGGGACTAAGACTCTACAAACCTATTTTTCTATTTCTGGCTGGCTCTCTGTAAGTTCTGCCATTAGGGAACTCTAGGAAGATCTGGGAGACTGAAATAAAGGGAAATGTCCATGCTCCTTCCTGTTTCCACAATTCCCATCAGTACCTCCCCAGCAGTGCTTCCTCACTTCCGTAGTAGCGGCTTCTGCGAGCAGCAGTTGGTTCCAATTTCTGTGGTTATTTCTTTCCTCTACTGCTAAAACCGTCAGCACTGTGCCCCCTTACCAATATCCCAACCATCAAGGTGGTTCTCTCTTCTCTATGTTCTGAGTCCCGGCTTTGCAGGCTCCTCCTCTGAGCCCCTGAGGCACTAGCATCAGCACAGCACAGCAGTTCCCATCTTCAGAAGTCTCCGTCAGGGCGCCTGGTACAAGCTTCTAGGTTCCAAAACCCCCAACCTCGTCCCTGGGTTCTCCTAGCCCTTGGGGATACAGCTGCTTCCTGCAGTTTTGTTTTCTCAGTGTTTCCTTTTAGTTTTTCCATCTTTCAATAATTATTTAACAGCTTTCCTAAAATAAATTCTCTCTGTCAAAATAACTTGGTGGCCATGTTTTCTTGACTGAACACCGACAGGGAGTCAGAATCAGGATTTCAATCCAGGACTGCTAAGGGTCAAAGCCCACACCCTCCTCGTGAAGCCATGCCATCTATCCTGCAAAACTGTCTAACTTTGAACCTTTCAAAAACGTTCTAATAAAAGTATAAATGAGGACTTACTCTCCATAAAACTAAAGAGTCTTTTTGATACATGTACTGATAGTATTTTGGTCTGTTTTTTTGCCTCTGTGTTCCTCCACCTCCCCTGACTCTCACTGGAACTTTTTTGATCTCCAACCCTTCTATTCAAATGTCATTTCCTTCTAGTGTTTGCTTTTTCAAGTCACACTTCTCTTACTGTCCCCATCGTTCTTTGCAATTCAAGTCCTTGATTCTATACCCCAGGCTCCATGATTGGCCTGTTGGATGGAGAGGCCTGGTGTCCTTACCAATTTCGGAAACCAACGCCCTGATCTGCAATTCACGTTGTTGGCGAAGAGCACAATACTGGGTGTTGGAAGCTTACAATCAAATCCTGCTTTGCAGTAGATTCAGTCACATGTAGAATTAACACCATTCTTCTGGCCTCAATTTCCTCAGCTGTAAAGTGAGGAGGTCATAGGAGATATCTCTGAGACCTTTCTAGCATCAACATGTTGCTAGATCAAAATCCTATAATATATGAGGCTTCCAGAATTTTCCTGTGTTTCAGCTCTCTTCTTGATCCTGGGCTTTACAGCTAATGGACTGTCAGTCGATCTCCTAAAATAATAAAAAATTCTATTGAATTGGTAACAGTTCTTTGATTTGCCCTAAAGCTTTTGCAGCCCTTAGATACCTCGCAATCTAGTTTTTCTTTTTTCATTCCTACCTTGGCTCCTTTATGAGAAGTCTTTAAATTGTATCTTTAGTTGACTGAACTCTAATTACTTTCCTTCTTTTCTTCATCGTCACTTAACCTTCTTCATTCTTGGTTTCTCTTTTCAACTCATCCAGTGCTCTTCTTTAAAGAACCACTCTTTTTCTTCCTTGATTTTATACTCACACCCACACACATTACAGAGGTCTCTTCAAAGACCTAGAGAATGTGGTTGTTAATTCACATAGTGCTACTGAGATTTCCTTTAAAAAAAAAAAAAAAAAAAAGCCTAACAAGGGCTTCTGCGAATGCATGTGAGGCAGCTGAAAAGTGCCCAGACCAAAAGCCAGAAGGAATCAAAATTCCAGCTCCTTCACTTATTAAGTAGCTGCAAGGTCCTGGGAAAATGGCTTACCATTCTTGAACTAGAGTTTTATAAAGATACAATATCACCATAGTCATTTATTCAAGCAACATGTATGAGATAATATTATATGAAAAGGTATTCAGGAGGCCCTCAGTAATATTAGTTAAAATCTTGATCCTCTCCTTAACATGTTACTTTGCATGTGCTCTCGTATGTCATGTAATCTCTGACCTCCATCTCTTTGTAAACGATGTTCCTTTCTGTTTCATTTCACTATGCTTTGTGTCTTCTCCTCCTCAGTTCTCCCTCCTCCCCTTCTTCCACAATTTTCCACCCCAATACTCATTCCTTTTTTTTTTTTTCTTGAGACAGAGTCTTGCTTTGTCACCCAGGCTGGAGTACAGTGGAGCAATCACGGCTCACTGCAGCCTTGAACACCCAAGTTCAACCCATCCTCCCACCTCAGCCTCTTGAGTAGCTGGGACCACAGGCACATGCCACTACACCTGGCTATTTTTTTTTTTTTTTTTAATTTTTGTAGAGCTGGGGTTCTCACTGTGTTGCCGAGGTTAGTCTCAAACTCCTGGCCTCAAGCAATCCTCCAACCTCAGCCTCCCAAAGTGCTGGGATTACAGGCCTGAGCCAGGGCACTCAGCCTCAATTCTACTCTTTAAGAATCAATGTGGCATATCTCTGGAAATGTATTCCCTTTGTGCTCCTATCCTCAGCAGGCCAAGTGGCTCTCCTCTGATTCTCCCCCAGCTCCTAAGAGATGCCTGTTCTTCCTATTTGTGTGTCTGACGCTATTCAAACCGTATTGCAATTGTTGGTTTACTCATCAGTCTTCAGCACACACAACTCATTTCCTTGTGGGCATACACTGATTTATCTTTATGTCCTCAAAAATCTAGCACAGCACATAGATTACACCACCAATAAATGCTAAATAAAGAAAATAAATATTTCTCTTGAGTTCATAATTTTAGCCTCAGAATTTTGTTTCCTTCTTCTTTAAGGATTCTTTTCCAGCACTCAGGACCAAAACTGTAGGGGCCTTCTTGAGAAATTCAGCCAAGAAAGAAACAGCAAGGAAGAGTATGTATCACTGCATCTCATTAAGTAGAAAATATCCTAAGGGGAATATAACAGAGACATAACTGTATTATAAAAGCAAAGAGGAGACCTCAAAAGAAGCTTTTCTTATTATTGTTATTATAATTAATGGAAAGAAATTTGGCAGGATCCACCAATTTTAAGGGACAAGGAATGTCGTGGGACCACTATTAGCAGTGGAGCCTCACCTCTGTTTCCATCATACTGTTCAGCCAGTCTGTAAAAGTACATCAAATATACATAGGCATCATGGAGATGGGGGACCAACTCACAGTTAATGAATTCTGAAGGAAAACCTGGAAGTGCGATAAAAGGGTAGTGGATTTAATCTTGAAATCCAGAGAGGGAGCAGTATGTCTTTCTTTTTCTCTTTTACATAGAAGACAGAACATTCCCAAATCTCTGAATTTTCAGTTATTCTCCTTTAGTGATTAAAAAACAATCTCTTTATCCAGAAGGCATTTTCAACTATGCACACACAGAGATGTACCAGGTACTCTCAGAATCACTGTGTAAGAGGTCTCCATGCTGGGCGGGAGATACAACTTTGCTGTGGGCTGGAAACAGAAACAAAATAAAGTACAAGAAGAACCCAGGCGGATTCACACACACCACAAAACTATCCCACATGGTCAGCAGACCTGTCAGCTGCCCTGAGAAGTTTTGCAGCATATGAAAGCCATCCCATGTCCCAGATGAAGGATGCCAAGTCTTGCCCAGTATCGAAGGAAAATGTCTTTGAAATCTACTTGAGGCATAAACTGAAATGCTTGTATCTTGACGGGCCAGAAGGTATTTTACTTTGAGAGGTCTCACACCAGCCTTTGCAGCCTCCCCACACCACCCCATGTTCCAGCCCCCACTGACTTCACGTCATTCTCTCAACACACCTGACCCATCCAGGATTCTGATTCGCTGGCCTGGTTTGTCTTTTGCCACTTTCTTTCTCTACCTCCAATATCAGTTTCCGCTGATTCCCTCGGGCTCTCATAAAATTCTCAATACAATCACCATGGTGTTTATCATATTTATGGAAATTACATGTTTATGAGCTTACCTCACCAACTCGGCATAGACATCTTAAAATAGTAATCATGTTGTTTCATTTTGGTAACTTGGCTCTTAGCACCGTATCTGAAACATAGTAGGGTTTACTGAAGAAAGGAATTTTACTCAGTTATACTTTGTTTCTTCAAATAGAAAATGTAGAGCTGGAACTGCATTGTCTACAAGCAGTGTGGCCCTGATATGCTAGAATTCTGCAAAATTATTTCAATAGTCATGGAGACAAAGAATTTAGGGTTTATAGACCAAAAAGACATAAATATTTACTGAATACAAGCTGTTTAACTGATAACATAGGACCACTGTTTGCCTCTGTTCCACAGTTCTGCTTCTTGAGACATTCCATGGGAACTCCTGACTTCGCTCAGGATTGCATGTCTCTCACAGGATATCTCAACAAAAACTAACCTACAGCCAGCTGCTCCTTAGAAAACAGTAGACACAAGTGGGTCCTGGCATGTGAAATTTGGCCTGGTTAGGTATAGGGCCCAGACTCCTAAGCCATGTCAGCATCATGGTATCACAGTGCTATGTGAATGGGTAGTACAGACAGAATCGAGGGCCAGGTCAGAGAAGGACTTCGGTGTCAAACAAAAAAAGGAAGTACTCAAAAGCTGCCCACCTTGAGTCTGGGAATGCAACCACTATTTTACATTATTTCAAATAATTAGCGAAATGAAAATGGGACAACCAAGGACTATGTGTTTTTCCATTTGCAGTTGTGAAAATTATGATCCGTATCACCTGGAAAATGTCCCATTGATAGAAATAGAAGAGCCCATCTGCAAAAATTTCATTCGCTTTGCCTGAATATGAGGGGAAATTTAGCAGGATTCCTCATAGTGTGAGCTGCGTCCCTGCTGTATCCAGAAAATCTGGATCTAAATTAAGCCCACCAACTGTTTACAGTGTGGCTTTGGTCAAACTGTACAATCTCTCGAAGTCTCATCTGTAAAAAGAGGACAATAATTATACTTCTCTCATTAGGATGTTTATGAAGAATGCAGCAAATAATGTAAGCCAAGTTCTTAGTCCAGCATTGATATTCTCAGAACATTGTGGGCATTCAATAAATGGTATCTATATTTTAGCATGATATCTTCTTGCCCAATCCTCTCGTCTTAAACATGAGCAATCTGAGGAACAGAAAGTCACAGAAATTTGCCCAAGCTCACACAACTCATAGCTCATAATGACATAGCTGGAGCTAGATCTCCAGTCCAGGCTTTCTCCTAGTTCTTTATATTGCAGGTAAGTGCTATGCTTCCATCAGCAAGTCAACTCCAAGAATCAATTTTTATGTGCTTTGGAAGCACACCATCCAATGACACACAGAGAAGTAAAGAGATGGGCCACACACCATCTGTCCTCCAGACCCCCTTGAGGGAACACTCTAGTTTAAAGAGAATAGCACTGCATTTCCAGTCCCTTGTCTGCCGCTGGGACAGGCTCATGATCTTGTACCAGCCACTTAAATTCTCTGAACCTCAGCTTCCTCGACTATGAAATGAAAATGATGATGCATGCCTGCTCTTACCATCCCCAAAGGTTTACTAAATATTGTGGTGGGCTGCTAATGGCCCCAAAATATCAGGTTGTGATCCCTAGAAGCTGTAAATATTACTGTATTAGTCCATTTTCATAGTGCTATAAAGAACGGCCTAAGACTGGGTCATTTATAAAGGAAAGAGGTTTAATTGACTCACAGTTCAGCATGGCTGAAAACTTACAGTTATGGTAGAAGGTGAAAGGGAAGCAAGGCACCTTCTTCACAAGGCAGCAGGAAGAAGTGCTGAGCAAAGGGGGAAGAGCCCCTTATAAAACCATCAGATCTCGTGAGAACTCACTCACCATCACTGCAACAGCATAGGGGAAATCACCCCCATGATCTAATTACCTCCACCTGGTCTCTCCCTTGACATGTGGAGATTACGGGGATTATAATTTAAAATGAAATTTAGGTGAGGACACAAAACCTAACTATATTAGTTATCTTATGTGAAGAAATGTTTTTTAAAGATGTGATTAAATTAAGGATCTTGAGATATGATGATATGAAGATTATTCTAGATTACCTGGGTGGGCCCTACATGAAATCACATGTATCCTCCTAAGCAGAAGGCACTGGGAGATGAGACACACACAGAGAAAAGTGGGTGATGTTGAGCGGAAGGGCAGAGAGGTTTGAAAATGCTGGCCTTGAGTGGTACAACCACCAGCCAAGGAATGATCATGGCCACCAAAAACTGAAAAAGACAAGGAACAGATTTTCCCCGATAGCCTTCAGAAGAAGCACAGCCCTGCTGACATCCTGATTTCAACCTACTTATACCGGTTTACAGTATTTACACTCTCCTAAGTTTGAACAGAAATGTTACGGTCACCTCTACATATCTAGCATGCACAAAATTGAAGCCCTGATATTTTTGAATGACCCTGACACACAATTGTGCGTAAGAATCATCTGGAAAGCTGCTTAAAGGACAGATCCCTATGTCACATCCTACAAGAGATGTTGCTTCAGTAACTGGAATGGAGCCCCTGGAATCAGCACCCAGAGTGAGTCTGGATACAGCAGGGACACAGCTCACACTATGAGGAATCCTGCTAAATTTCCCCTCATATTCAGGCAAAGTGAATGAAATCTTTGCAGATGGGCTCTTCTATTTCTATCAATGGGACATTTTCCAGGTGATATGGATTATAGTTTTCACAACTGCAAATGGAAAAACACATAGTCTTTGGTTGTCCCATTTTCATTTTGCTAATTATTTGAAATAATGTAAAATAGTGGTTGCATTCCCAGACTCAAGGTGGGCAGCTTTTGAGTACTTCCTTTTTATTTACTTAGGCATTCATGCCAAGTAATGCCTCTGGTTAAAGTTTTAGACTGACTGACTGACTTACTACAGAGATCAGGAAGGAGGAGGTGTGAGAGACGCAGGATAAGGGAAGCAGGACAATTACCTGGAAAGAGTCACAGAACTCAGAAGCTTCCCAAACTCAAATTTTAAAGAAACCTCCCTTCTCACAGTAGGATTCATTTAGGACAACACCCCTCTTGGAAAAAGAAAAGGAATCTTTGTGTTGGGGGCCTCATTCACACCTTTATGTGAATTTCTCAGCCCTTCAGCCATACTTAAGGAATGATGGCTTGTATTAGAGCAAGCTAGAGGGGTAGAAGTTTTGGCAGTCTTTCAGAAACAGAGCCATCCATGAAAGAGATCAGGACTCCAACATTTAGGTTACTGAGGAAAGAAAGGACAAGGGGTAAGAAAAGGGTGAATACAATGACTTTCTTACTTTGCAATTGTGCCTGAGATCCTGGAGGCTGCCCGTGAGCCACTAACCATTTGTTGCCTTCAGAGATCCATTCTGGGATGATACCAGTGGAAGAAAAGTTCACACTTCTTTGTGCTAGACCTGGAGGCACACAGATGAATCAAAAGCAGTGACTGTATATGCAGATATTTATAGCAATATTTATTCAGTCTAGCCAAGAGGTGGAAATGACCCAGAGGATCACCAACAGACAAATGAATAAACAATATGTGGCATATCCAAACTATGGAATGTTATTAGGCTGTAGAAGGAACGAAGTACTGATACATGCTCAAACATGAACCGTGAAAACATGCTAAGTAAAAGAAGCCAGTCATAAAGCATGAAATACTATATGATTCCATTCATATGAATGTCCAGAATATGGAAATCTAGGGAGAGAGAAAATAGATTAGTGGTTGCTTAGGGATGGGGTGGGGGATAGAAGGGTGATAGCTAAGCATATGGGGCTTCTTCTTGAGGTGATGAAAATGTTCTAAAATTGACTGTGGTGATGGTTGTCTATATCTGTGAAGATAATAAAAATCATTGAATTTTATGCTTTAAATGTGTGAGTTGTATGGTATGTAAATTATATATTAATAAAGTAATCTTTTAAAAAAAGAAACAAACCATCGCTGTCTTCAGGGAGCTCACATGGCATCCCCATCCCAGAGTTATTGGTTATTGGTATAAAAAATCATTTTCAAAAAGTCAGGTTTTTATGACTTTTGGATGCCATTGCATCTACACAAACACTTGTCTATCTCTGTTATTTCACAGGAACAATTCAGCTTGCTCTTTGGCAAATACTAGAACATGAAGAAGATAGATTTTCTGACACTTCAATCCTAACATGTCCAGAAATGAACTCATTATGTCCCCCTGGGCACCCATTCCTCCTCCTTTATTCTTTGCCTGCCACTGACGCAGCTGCCAAGCCAGAAGCCAGACGTTATCCTGGATTCCATCCTCACTCTCTCCGCCCTCATCCAAGCAATCGCTGAGTCCCGTCAAGCATTTCTGGTAACCACCCATCCAACCAGTGAACTCCTGCTCATCCTGTCTGCTACTGCCAATGCTCCAGGTGAGGCCACTGGCATCACCTACCTAGACTATTTCAAATCCCCCCAGCTAGTTCTGCCTGCACCCATCCATTCCCCCACAGCAGCTAAAACACAAACTGGACCATTTCGCCTTCTTGCTTGCTTCTCTTCAATTGCCCCCAGAGTTAAGTCTGATCATCTGAATGTGTTTTACAAGACTCCTCCTATAGCTTCACTCTTCACTTATCATTGCAGAACCCACTCCTCATATTTCCCATGGCCCTCACTTCCACCTTCCTCACTGTCCTTGAGTTTGTCAAGTGCTCCATGCTTTCTCTAGCTTTGAGAACTTCCTAGATGTTCTTCACTTTGGAATATGCATGACTCCCCACATCTTCTACCCTTTCAACTCCTACCTTCTAGTGTGACTAGCTCCAAATTGTCTTTCTCTCAGCTTCATGTCATTTTTTCCTCCACACCTTCTCAGAACCTCCTTTTCACTCCTGCCCCATGGTAAGTAAGATGGCTCTGTTATGTTTCTAAAAGTATTCAAACACTTAATACACAGTATACTTGATTGTTCATGTGTCTGTCCTTAGCAGTAATATGTGATTCAAGGCAAGGAATTAATTCGTTTTACTCTTCATTGCTTACTCAGAGTCTAACAAAAGCCCTGCATATAGTAGGCACTCAATAAACACATGGTGTTATCAAGAGTCTTTTTTTTTTTTTTTTTAAGAGACAGGGTCTCACTATAGTGCCAAGGCTGGTCTCAAACTCCTGGGCTCAAGCAATCCACCCACCTCAACCTCCCAAAGTCCTGGGATTATAGGAGTGAGCCACTGCATCCAGCCTGACTCTTAACCAAGGTAGTCTAGTTCCTGTCTAAATGAAGCTATGAAATCAAAACAATGCAGAAGGTCTATTATCATTGACTGTGTTCATAATCACCACTAATACAGTGACTTAATAACAGAGGCAAAGGACTTTGTATAGAAGGAACCAGCCTATTTTAATTTAATTTTTAATTATATGTACGTAATTATAAGCCTCACACAAAATGCATATTCTGAATGTACTTAATTTAATTTCAATTTTACAACAATAGCATCCAGCATTGTTAAATAATCCCATAGAGTTTTTGCCTTGATAATATCATCAAGACTGTGTAGCAAACTGCAAGGAAGAAAAAAATAATCCTCATTGATTTCCTTTATGTCCATTTTTTAAAATTCAAGACTAACCTACACCAAGGGGCAACACATTAACATTTTTTGGTAGGCAATAAAGGATCTTTCATGGATATAGGACTGAGTTACTTATTACTGTATTGAATTTCCAAGCACATTGCTCCTTGGTGATTTCTGGCTCTTAATGTATTGACTTTCTGCTTGGGCCACAGCTTACAGAATTCCACTTCACATAGCACCATACCAGGTTACCCTTATTTTATGTAATTCTACATTCTATAATATTTCCAATGAGGGGAGGAACAAGGCTGTGGGCCCCTTTTTGTCAGATCGTGTCTCCTATCCAGTGGATTCTTCAGAAAGAAAAAAGCATATGGTAACAACCAGTCTTTATAAAATCTATGCTAAATGTTGATGATAAAGCACATTTTCTGAATACTTGCCACCCTCGTCTTTGACATGGCTAGCAGGCAGGTGATCTAAGGGGAAAGCCAACCTTATGTGTCAGATAGACATCTGCGTTCAAATTCTGACTCTGTCCCTTATTAGTTGCTTGAACTTGGATAGGTTAATGCTCTGAGTCTTAGTGTCCTTGTTTCCAAAATGACTATGATAGGTACCAAATATGGCTCTATAATCATTTTAAAACTTAGGTTAGTGATAATATCTACCAAGAGTGAGAATCTAGTGTAATTTATTAAAAGTTATCCATATTTATCTTCCAACCACTCAAATATGGGAAAATTAAATGGATTAAAATGTGTAACAGACATGGAATTTAAAAGGTACTGAATAGTTTTCTTGCCTTTCACTCTCTTTTCCCAGAAAAAGTACAGTCTTAGAGTGAAAAAGCCAAGTTCCCTAACGCTACAGATGCAAATGAACACCAGTGCACAACACATTAAATGGCAATCCAAAGTGTTGTCCTACATCTGACAACGTACGGATGGGAATAGGATCATTCAGATAAGATTTGGCTCATTTTTAGCAAAAGTTGACACAGCAAGGCCTTGTAAGCAGTTGCCATATTCAAAGGAAAATTTACAAGATGAAGAAAATAAACCTTGGGAAATCACTTGAAAGTATTCAATGTTTGTAAAATACAATTACTGAAACCACTCAGAAAGGTGATGCATAGTTCATTTAACTACGTATATGATACCAACACTTAAATATATTATTTTCAGCCCTCAAATTTCTAAAATCCAAAAAAAAAATTCCCTTTGTTTTGAAATTATCCAGACATAAATTGTGGTGAAGCAAAAGACAAGCAGTAAGATAGTTTTATATTCATCTTTCTAATGCAGCTTCAAACCTTAAAATTCAGTTACCATGTTAAGCCATTTTGAGTTGTAGATTTTTTAAATTCAGTGGCTACTCTCCTTGGCATTTTGGCTTAGTATGATTGTTAAGGTTTAACTCTTGCCAATGCCCATCTTATTTCCCATTTTTTTGTCCTGGGTTTTATCTGTGGAGTTAAACATTCATCTATTAGAATTTTTTTCTCAAGTCCTGGCAATTCAAAGCATTGCTTTAAAGAAATCATCAATGGTGTTGAATTTCCCTTTCAGTGAGTATGAATGAACATGTTCCATCTTCTGTTCCATTTATTGTTCTTTCAGTGAACGTGTTTCGTCTTTTGCATATATTTAATACTTTATTTTATGTTAAAAATTATGGTCATGTAAAAAAGACAGATCAACCAGAGTCTCCCACTGATGAAGAAGGAATGATAGACATAGAATATTTCCATTTTGCAATTATAACGGAAAAAAAAGAAAAGTGAATGAATCTAGGCAAGAGTCCTTGGTTACTAAAGGAATTTATAGATGGACCAGCTTGACAATGCCTAAACCCACTGATCAGTCTTAACATCATCACCTAGAGAGAGGCAGGGAGATTATAGATGCATCCTGATGTGATGCAATAGAATGCTCATCACACAACCTATGGAGGGTTCCTGCCAAACATCCTGATTTGACCACTTTTAGATCTCTAGTTTACAGGAAATAAAGACTGGTGGCGAATGAAAAGCAGGGAAATATGTTATGTGACATTATAGGATTCAAGCAGCACAATCAAGAATATGAATAGTTCTGCAGGGCAAATGACCCAGTTTCATTAACACAAGCTTGTCTAACCCACAGCCAGCAGGCCACATGCGACCCAGGATGGCTTTGCATGCAACCCAACATAAATTTGTAAGCTTTCTTAAAATATTAAGAGGTTTTCTTGTTGCAATTTTTTTTAGCTCATCAGCTGTCATTAGTGTTAGTGTATTTTATGTGTGGCCCAAGACAATTCTTCTTCTTCCAATGTGGCCAGTGGAAGTCAAAAGATTGGACACCCCTACTTTAACCTAAAAATTGGAAGGTTAAAAAAGAAGTGGGGTTATGTTTGAAGTTACTCAAGCAGTATCAACTATATGCAATCGTTGCTTTAGTGGACCATTTGGACTCTGTTTTAAACAAATGACAAAATCAAGGAAATTTGAGTATCGACTGAATATTTAATGATATTAAGATATTGTGTTTTAGGTGTGATAATGGTATTTTATGTTATGCAATAGAAAAATGACTTATCTTTTAGAGCTATATACATTGAAGTATTTTCATATGAAATGACACGATGTCTAGAATTTGTCTCAAAATAATCCAAAAGGTCTTGGGGGAACAAGAAGGGTATAGATGAAACAAGTTTGTCCCTTTTTGGTGATTGTTGAAGCCAGAAGATGGGTGTATGACAGAGCATTGTACTCTTCTCTCTGCTCTCCTGTGTGTTGGAAATGATCCATAATAAAAACAAATGAAAGACTAAAAGGAGATCAGTATCTAGGAAAAGTTTTGTCAGTTACTCTGTCTCTCTAACAAGGCAAACCAGGTCTCCATATCCAAATAAACATTCACATAATTATACCTATACTATATTATTTGGCATACATATTGTGTGTATATATATATGTATGTGTATGTATATATATATTTATATAATCACTAAGATGAAACTATAGCACTATACACTTACAGAACTATTTCTTACTCTCTAATGCTCCTCTCCAATACTTCACTATGTTCCATAAAGAGATAAATGGGTCATACATGAGATGTCGAAAGAAATTGCCTTCCTTTGCAATCACTTCCAGCTTCCACTCAGTACAAAAATCCAAGTGAGTGCTAAAAGGGAAATGTCTTGTGACAAGGTCAGGCAAGACAGATGAGAAATATGGCTTGTGATGAAAAACTAACAGGTGCATGTTTTATTGGCATGATAAATGTGGAAAAACCAGATGTGGAATCCCATATAACATCACACTAAACGTTTTAAAGTATATCTTTCCCCAAAGAAGCTTCTTTTTTTTGTGGCTCCCATTCTTGTCATTCTGACTGCAACTTCTGCAAGTCTCTTAGGGACCAAGACAAAAGTGTTGTGGAGATTCTCTTTTTACAGAAAATTTATGGAATCCTGTGCCATGACCCTGTTTCAAGTTAGCAAACCTTTTTGTTTGTTGTTGTGGGGAGAGGCCAAGGTCAGACACCACCCTAGGGTTCTCTGCAGGGCTATGAGTGTGTGTGAACTAACCAGCAAGTACAGAGCTAGAGCAGAGAAAACTGGCTCCACCCTCACAACAGTCCTGGAACAAACAATGTAAGCAAGCTTGAGGGCTTTACTTTTTTATTTGCTTGTTGGTTTGTTGTTGCCATGCATTCTTGTTCTCATTTCCAGGAAAGCCCAAGTAACATGAAGAATCAACTAAATTTCCACTTCACGATGTATATGTATTTCAAAACAACATGTTGTACATGATAAACATATACAATTTTATTTAATTTTAAATGTTAATTTTTAAAAAATCACCTAAATACATGAAGTGGCTCTTAGTTTTTTCTGCAAAGCTGCAAGTACAGAGTTATGAATAGAATATGTTCTAGCAAACAATGTGTTCTAGCAACCTTTTGTCTCCAGTTCCTAGCAGAGTGCCTGGCACATGCTACTCAATAAAGGATAGAATCGATGAACTCGGGATGGAGGGGGAATGGCTGTTAGGCCATTCTTATGGATAAATTGACAGGAAAATGTGTTAGGGATCCCTGTTCCAGATGCTCAGACTGCAGCCTCTTACAACTTACAACCAGATGCTCAACAAGTCTACACAATTACACTCTGATATAATTCTTCTCCTCACACCTGTAGGATAAAGTTTCATTGGCCCCTGTGATAGTGAACTTTATGTCTCAACTTGGCTAGGCCATGGTACCCAGTTGTTTGAACGAACACCAGTCTAGATGTTATTGTGAAGGCATTTTTAATATGAGGGTAATATTTAAATCAGTAGGCTTGGAGTAAAGCAGACTACTCTCTGTCATGTGGATGGGCCCATGTCATCAGTTGAAGGCCTCTAGAGGTAAAAGACTGAGGTCCCCTAAGGAAAAAGGAATTCTGTCTCCAGCCTGCCTTTAAACTCATGTCTTCCCTGGGTCTAGCCTGCCAGCCCATCCTGCAGATTTTAGACTTGCCAGCCTCCACTATCACATGAGTCAGTTCTTTTAAGTAAATCTCTCTCTCTCTATCTCTCCCTCTCTCCCTACACACACACACACACACGCGCGCACGCGCACACACACACACAGATATACACATGCACCCTCTTGGTTCTATTCTGTTTCTCAGGAGAACCCCAACTGGTCTCCTACCTCCAGACATCTTCCCTATTCTTCCTATCTACTCCGTTATCCACACAACCCAGAGTTTTTGTGTATCTAAACGCAGTCTGATAGCACTGTTGCCTCACACCGTACCTGTCTGTCATCCTCCACCAGCTCCATAGGTCACACTACCCTTCCCCATGTAAACTAAGTCTCATTCCTTTTTCTGGAGCCCCTCAACAGGCCCTACATGAGTCAAGTTCAATGCTCATCACCCAGGATTGTAGAACTATAATTGTCTACTTGAATGCCCCGCTTCTTGCCACATATGCCTATGGTACAAATGATCCCTGCTGACAGCTTTACAAGAAAAACTCAGTGGGATTACTTAAATACATGCTTAGAGTTTTCTTTAACAAATGAGTGCAGCCCAAATGCCTCCAGTGTTGAGAATATTAGATTGCTATCTTGAAGAAAAAAATTAAGCTGACGGTAGTAATATTGGGGAAATCCTGCAGTATTAACATTTTAAAAGATCCTGCTAGGACTCGTTTTTGTCAAGACTCACCATAAAGTATGCTCAAGCTGGTATATTTTTGCATTTGTCAGTACTGATAGAGAGTAAACTAACCTGATGCTCAGAGCAGCTCATCAAGACACTGAGACTTGATGCTGTCTTGGCATGTACGGACCAAGTCCATGTACAGTCATATGTCAGGCGGAGACAGGCTTGCCCTGTTTACTGCCCTGGCATAGATACAACCAAAAAGGTGGAGACCCCAGGCACAGCCTTTCCCTGAAGCTGGGCAGAGCTAAACAGACAGAGCAGGCCCCCAGTTAGCCTAATTGTGGACAATGGGAAGGTAGAAAAGATTGGGACTAGCCAGCACAATATTGTCAATACTCTCCTATAAAATAAAACTTAAAATCTCCAGAATCTTCTTTTTTTGTTTTGTTTTGTTTTTGTTTTTGTTTTTGAGACTGAGTCTCACTCTGTCACCCAGGCTGGAGGGCAATGGTCTGATCTCTCGGCTCACTGCAACCTCCACCTCCCAGGTTCAAGCAATTCTCCTGCCTCAGCCTCCTGAGTAGCTGGGATTACGGGTGTGTGCCACCATGCCCCGCTAATTTTTGTGTTTTTAGTAGAGACAGGGTTTCACCATGTTGACCTGGATGGTCTCGAACTCCTGACCTCGTGATCCACCCGCCTCCGCCTCCCAAGTGCTGGGATTACAGGCATGAGCCACTGCGCCTGGCCAAAATCTCCAGATTCTTCTCACACTAATCCTTTCTACAAATTGCCATGGAGAAACTGTAGCAAGCTAGTTAACTACTAAAATACACTTAACACGTTACCGTTAATTATAGAATAAAGCCCCGTAGTTCTCAGCCTAATATTCAAGACTGTGCACTTCCTTTTCTCACTAGAACTATTCAGTTTTATTTCCTCACCCATGATTCTATTCCTTCTTCAAGATCTGTCTCTTCTCCATGAAGCTCTTTAACAATTTCAGACAGTACTGCTCTTGTCTTGTCTCTGAAAATCTATTGTACTCATATGAAAAAGAGCACATAAACATAATTACACACTGTCTAGTAGTGTTTAACTGATCAATAATTTAAGTGTGTATGCATGTCTTAAATAATATCTAAATCAGAAACTCTTTGAGGGCAAGGGCATCTAGTATTAAGAACACAACATTGGGGGCGGAGCAAGATGGCCGAATAGTAGCAGCTCCAGTCTCCAACTCTCAGCGCGAGTGACACAGAAGACCAGTGATTTCTGCATTTTCAACTGAGGTACTGGGTTGATCTCACTGGGGAGTGCCGGACGATCGGTGCTGGTCAGCTGCTGCAGCCCAACCAGTGAGAGCTGAAGCAGGGCGAGGCATTGCCTCACCTGGGAAGCGCAAGGGGGAAAGGAGTCCCTTTTCCTAGCCAGGGGAACTGAGACACACAACACCTGGAAAATCGGGTAACTCCCACCCCAATACTGCGCTTTAAGCAAACAGGCACACCAGGAGATCATATCCCACACCTGGCCGGGAGGGTCCCACACCCACGGAGCCACCCTCATTGCTAGCGCAGCAGTCTGTGATCTACTGGCAAGGCAGCAGCGAGGCTGGGGGAGGGGCGCCGCCATTGCTGAGGCTTAAGTAGGTAAACAAAACTGCTGGGAAGCTCGAACTGGGTGGAGCGCACAGCAGCTCAAGGAAACCTGCCTGTCTCTGTAGACTCCACCTCTGGGGACAGGGCACAGTAAACTAAACAAACGCAGCAGACACTTCTGCAGATGCAAACGACTCTGTCTGACAGCTTTGAAGAGAGCAGTGGATCTCCCAACACGGAGGTTGAGATCTGAGAAGGGACAGACTCCCTGCTCAAGTGGGTCCCTGACCCCTGAGTAGCCAAACTGGGAGACATCCCCCACTAGGGGCAGTCTGACACCCCACACCTCACAGGGAGGAGTACACCCCTGAGAGGAAGCTTCCAAAGCAAGAATCAGACAGGTACACTCGCTGTTCAGAAATATTCTATCTTCTGCAGCCTCTGCTGCTGATACCCAGGCAAACAGGGTCTGGAGTGGACCTCAAGCAATCTCCAACAGACCTACAGCTGAGGGTCCTGACTGTTAGAAGGAAAACTATCAAACAGGAAGGACACCTACACCAAAACCCCATCAGTACATCACCATCATCAAAGACCAGAGGCAGATAAAACCACAAAGATGGGGAAAAAGCAGGGCAGAAAAGCTGGAAATTCAAAAAATAAGAGCGCATCTCCCCCGGCAAAGGAGCGCAGCTCATCGCCAGCAACGGATCAAAGCTGGACGGAGAATGACTTTGACGAGATGAGAGAAGAAGGCTTCAGTCCATCAAATTTCTCAGAGCTAAAGGAGGAATTACGTACCCAGCGCAAAGAAACTAAAAATCTTGAAAAAAAAAGTGGAAGAATTGATGGCTAGAGTAATTAATGCAGAGAAGGTCCTAAACGAAATGAAAGAGATGAAAACCGTGACACGAGAAATACGTGACAAATGCACAAGCTTCAGTAACCGACTCAATCAACTGGAAGAAAGAGTATCAGCGATTGAGGATCAAATGAATGAAATGAAGCGAGAAGAGAAACCAAAAGAAAAAAGAAGAAAAAGAAATGAACAAAGCCTGCAAGAAGTATGGGATTATGTAAAAAGACCAAATCTACGTCTGATTGGGGTGCCTGAAAGTGAGGGGGAAAATGGAACCAAGTTGGAAAACACTCTTCAGGATATCATCCAGGAGAACTTCCCCAACCTAGTAGGGCAGGCCAACATTCAAATCCAGGAAATACAGAGAACGCCACAAAGATACTCCTCGAGAAGAGCAACTCCAAGACACATAATTGCCAGATTCACCAAAGTTGAAATGAAGGAAAAAATCTTAAGGGCAGCCAGAGAGAAAGGTCGGGTTACCCACAAAGGGAAGCCCATCAGACTAACAGCAGATCTCTCGACAGAAACTCTCCAAGCCAGAAGAGAGTGGGGGCCAATATTCAACATTCTTAAAGAAAAGAATTTTAAACCCAGAATTTCATATCCAGCCAAACTAAGTTTCATAAGTGAAGGAGAAATAAAATCCTTTACAGATAAGCAAATGCTTAGAGATTTTGTCACCACTAGGCCTGCCTTACAAGAGACCCTGAAGGAAGCACTAAACATGGAAAGGAACAACCGGTACCAGCCATTGCAAAAATATGCCAAAATGTAAAGACCATTGAGGCTAGGAAGAAACTGCATCAACTAACGAGCAAAATAACCAGTTAATATCATAATGGCAGGATCAAGTTCACACATAACAATATTAACCTTAAATGTAAATGGACTAAATGCTCCAATTAAAAGACACAGACTGGCAAACTGGATAAAGAGTCAAGACCCATCAGTCTGCTGTATTCAGGAGACCCATCTCACACGCAGAGACATACATAGGCTCAAAATAAAGGGATGGAGGAAGATTTACCAAGCAAATGGAGAACAAAAAAAAGCGGGGGTTGCAATACTAGTCTCTGATAAAACAGACTTTAAACCATCAAAGATCAAAAGAGACAAAGAAGGCCATTACATAATGGTAAAGGGATCAATTCAACAAGAAGAGCTAACTATCCTAAATATATATGCACCCAATACAGGAGCACCCAGATTCATAAAGCAAGTCCTTAGAGACTTACAAAGAGAATTAGACTCCCATACAATAATAATGGGAGACTTCAACACTCCACTGTCAACATTAGACAGATCAACGAGACAGAAAGTTAACAAGGATATCCAGGAATTGAACTCATCTCTGCAGCAAGCAGACCTAATAGACATCTATAGAACTCTCCACCCCAAATCAACAGAATATACATTCTTCTCAGCACCACATCATACTTACTCCAAAATCGACCACGTAATTGGAAGTAAAGCACTCCTCAGCAAATGTACAAGAACAGAAATTATAACAAACTGTCTCTCAGACCACAGTGCAATCAAACTAGAACTCAGGACTAAGAAACTCAATCAAAACTGCTCAACTACATGGAAACTGAACAACCTGCTCCTGAATGACTACTGGGTACATAACGAAATGAAGGCAGAAATAAAGATGTTCTTTGAAACCAATGAGAACAAAGATACAACATACCAGAATCTCTGGGACACATTTAAAGCAGTGTGTAGAGGGAAATTTATAGCACTAAATGCCCACAAGAGAAAGCAGGAAAGATCTAAAATTGACACTCTAACATTGCAATTAAAAGAACTAGAGAAGCAAGAGCAAACACATTCGAAAGCTAGCAGAAGGCAAGAAATAACTAAGATCAGAGCAGTACTGAAGGAGATAGAGACACAAAAAACCCTCCAAAAATTCAATGAATCCAGGAGTTGGTTTTTTGAAAAGATCAACAAAATTGACAGACCACTAGCCAGACTAATAAAGAAGAGAAGAGAGAAGAATCAAATCGACGCAATTAAAAATGATAAAGGGGATATCACCACCGACCCCACAGAAATACAAACTACCATCAGAGAATACTATAAACACCTCTACGCAAATAAACTGGAAAATCTAGAAGAAATGGATAATTTCCTGGACACTTACACTCTTCCAAGACTAAACCAGGAAGAAGTTGAATCCCTGAATACACCAATAGCAGGCTCTGAAATTGAGGCAACAATTAATAGCCCACCAACCAAAAAAAGTCCAGGACCAGATGGATTCACAGCTGAATTCTATCAGAGGTACAAGGAGGAGTTGGTACCATTCCTTCTGAAACTATTCCAATCAATAGAAAAAGAGGGAATCCTCCCTAACTCATTTTATGAGGCCAACATCATCCTGATACCAAAGCCTGGCAGAGACACAACAAAAAAAGAGAATTTTAGACCAATATCCCTGATGAACATCGATGCAAAAATCCTCAATAAAATACTGGCAAACCGGATTCAGCAACACATCAAAAAGCTTATCCACCATGATCAAGTGGGCTTCATCCCTGGGATGCAAGGCTGGTTCAACATTCGCAAATCAATAAACATAATCCAGCATATAAACAGAACCAAAGACAAGAACCACATGATTATCTCAATAGATGCAGAAAAGGCTTTTGACAAAATTCAACAGCCCTTCATGCTAAAAATGCTCAATAAATTCGGTATTGATGGAACGTACCTCAAAATCATAAGAGCTATTTATGACAAACCCACAGCCAATATCATACTGAATGGGCAAAAACTGGAAGCATTCCCTTTGAAAACTGGCACAAGACAGGGATGCCCTCTCTCACCACTCCTATTCAACATAGTGTTGGAAGTTCTGGCTAGGGCAATCAGGCAAGAGAAAGAAATCAAGGGTATTCAGTTAGGAAAAGAAGAAGTCAAATTGTCCCTGTTTGCAGATGACATGATTGTATATTTAGAAAACCCCATTGTCTCAGCCCAAAATCTCCTTAAGCTGATAAGCAACTTCAGCAAAGTCTCAGGATACAAAATTAATGTGCAAAAATCACAAGCATTCTTATACACCAGTAACAGACAAACAGAGAGCCAAATCAGGAATGAACTTCCATTCACAATTGCTTCAAAGAGAATCAAATACCTAGGAATCCAACTTACAAGGGATGTAAAGGACCTCTTCAAGGAGAACTACAAACCACTGCTCAGTGAAATCAAAGAGGACACAAACAAATGGAAGAACATACCATGCTCATGGATAGGAAGAATCAATATCGTGAAAATGGCCATACTGCCCAAGGTAATTTATAGATTCAATGCCATCCCCATCAAGCTACCAATGAGTTTCTTCACAGAATTGGAAAAAACTGCTTTAAAGTTCATATGGAACCAAAAAAGAGCCCACATCTCCAAGACAATCCTAAGTCAAAAGAACAAAGCTGGAGGCATCACGCTACCTGACTTCAAACTCTACTACAAGGCTACAGTAACCAAAACAGCATGGTACTGGTACCAAAACAGAGATATAGACCAATGGAACAGAACAGAGTCCTCAGAAATAATACCACACATCTACAGCCATTTGATCTTTGACAAACCTGAGAGAAACAAGAAATGGGGAAAGGATTCCCTATTTAATAAATGGTGCTGGGAAAATTGGCTAGCCATAAGTAGAAAGCTGAAACTGGATCCTTTCCTTACTCCTTATACGAAAATTAATTCAAGATGGATTAGAGACTTAAATGTTAGACCTAATACCATAAAAATCCTAGAGGAAAACCTAGGTAGTACCATTCAGGACATAGGCATGGGCAAAGACTTCATGTCTAAAACACCAAAAGCAATGGCAGCAAAAGCCAAAATTGACAAATGGGATCTCATTTAACTAAAGAGCTTCTGCACAGCAAAAGAAACTACCATCAGAGTGAAAAGGCAACCTACAGAATGGGAGACAATTTTTGCAATCTACTCATCTGACAAAGGGCTAATATCCAGAACCTACAAAGAACTCAAACAAATTTACAAGAAAAAAACAAACAACCCCATCAAAAAGTGGGCAAAGGATATGAACAGACATTTCTCAAAAGAAGACATTCATACAGCCAACAGACACATGAAAAAATGCTCATCATCACTCACCATCAGAGAAATGCAAATCAAAACCACAATGAGATACCATCTCACACCAGTTAGAATGGCAATCATTAAAAAGTCAGGAAACAAAAGGTGCTGGAGAGGATGTGGAGAAATAGGAACACTTTTACACTGTTGGTGGGATTGTAAACTAGTTCAACCATTATGGAAAACAGTATGGCAATTCCTCAAGGATCTAGAACTAGATATACCATATGACCCAGCCATCCCATTACTGGGTATATACACAAAGGATTATAAATTATGCTGCTATAAAGACACATGCACACGTATGTTTATTGCAGCACTATTCACAATAGCAAAGACTTGGAATCAACCCAAATGTCCACCAGTGACAGATTGGATTAAGAAAATGTGGCACATATACACCATGGAATACTATGCAGCCATAAAAATGGATGAGTTTGAGTCCTTTGTAGGGACTTGGATGCAGCTGGAATCCATCATTCTTAGCAAACTATCACAAGAACAGAAAACCAAACACCGCATGTTCTCACTCATAGGTGGGAACTGAACAATGAGATCACTCGGACTCAGGAAGGGGAACATCACACACCGGGGCCTATCATGGGGAGGGGGGAGGGGGGAGGGATTGCATTGGGAGTTATACCTGATGTAAATGACGAGTTGATGGGTGCAGCACAGCAACATGGCACAAGTATACATATGTAACAAACCTGCACGTTATGCACATGTACCCAACAACTTAAAGTATAATAATAATAAATAAATTAAAAAAACAAACAAAAAAAAAAAAAAACACCACATTAAGAATTAGCCTGGACCAACTCTGTGACTTAACTTGTGCTGTACCCTTGAGCAATTGACTTGAAACCTGTTTTAGTCATGTGGAAATATCATGTATATCCTAAAGACCTCTCAGAGCTGTTGAGGATCAGAATAATAATATTTTTATTTTTTCTTTCTTTTTTTTTTTTTTTTTTTGAGACAGAGTCTCGCTCTGTCACCCAGGCTGTAGCGCAGTGGCGTAATCTTGACTCACTGCAACCTTCATCTCCCGGATTCAAGCGATTCTGCTACCTCAGCCTCCCAAGTAGCTGGAACTACAGGCACCCACCACTACACCCATCTAATTTTTGTATTTTTAGTAGAGACGGGGTTTCACCATATTGGTCAGGCTGGTCTCAAACTCTTGACTTGTGATCTGCCTGCCTCGGCCTCCCAAAATGCTGGGATTACAGGCATGAGCCACTGCGCCTGGTCCAGAACAATTTTTTTTTTCAGTGCTAAAGTATTTTGCTAATCGAAAAAATACAGTGCACTTTTGTGAAATATCAGTATTAACCAAATATAGATTGCTTGTTATATGTGTGTCTGTGTGTGTGTATGTATATATAGCTAATACCAATATATCTCAAATATATACATACATGTACACACAAGTATTGCAACCTGACAATGCAACAGAACAGAAAGTCCCATTTTCTGAGCAGAAATTCAAGCCATTTCTCCCATTTGGAATGGCTGTATTTACTCAATGCCTGTATCCCCATTGTATCTAGGAAGTAACTAACTTGCTTTTGATTTTATAGGCTCAGAGGCAGAAGAAACTTGCCTTGTCTCAGATAAGATGTTGGACTGTGGACTGTTGAGTTAATGCTGAAATAAGACTTTGTGGGACTCTTGGGAAAGCATGATTGGTTTTGAAATGTGAGGATATGAGATTTGGGAGGGGCCAGGGTGGAATGATATGGTTTGGCTGTATCCCCTCCCAAATCTCATCTTGAATTGTAACTCCCACAATTCCCACATGTTGTGGGAGGAATCCAGTGGGAGGTGATTGAATTATGGGGGTGGCTCTTTCCTGCACTGTTCTCGTGATAGTGAATGAGTCTCACAAGATCTGATGGTTTTAAAAATGTGAGTTTCCATGCACAAGCTCTCTCTTTGCCTGCTGCCATCCATGTAGGACGTGACTTGCTCATCCTTGCCTTACTCCATGATTGTGAGTCTTCCCCAGGCACGGGGAACTGTAAGTCCATTAAACCTCTTTATTTTGTAAATTGTCCAATCTCAAGTATGTCTTTTTCAGCAGAGTGAAAATGGACTAATACAGGTATATAAATATGTAGATTACAGATACATACATAATGAATATATAAATCAAAATATAATTATATATATGAATATATAAATATTTTTATATAGTACATACATATATATACTCATATATACATATTTTTATATTAAATGTTATAATTACTATACAGCAAACTATCTGAAATCTAATGTTTGAAATTAGTCACATGTTGTTTTCTATTTTTTCAGCTTAATAGCTGAAGAACATCATCATCAGCTTCAAGTCAAAGGCTAACATTTCACCTGACAGAGAAAGTTCTTGATCAATGTTTGATTAATAAAGGAATCCAATGAAAACAGTTTAGTTATCTGCAATGTTCTGCAACTATAAACATGAAAGGCAAGCTGGTAAATTCTAAACCACCTTGCAGACTCTCTGAAGTGCCATGGTCTCATTATTGAAGAAACTAAAAACATGCACCACTTGACACTAAAGAAATCCAACATCACTGTTAGAAATAAGAGAATTGAAATTGTTAATGCTCTCACTTCCTTGAGAGAACAATGACAGATTATGTGTTACATTCAAAATGGAAAATTATATCAATAGGCCAGGATGTCCTTTGGGAGAATGGCTGACAAAGCATAGTGTCAACATGCTTTCATCTCCAGACTCAGATTAAAGGTCAATAGCATACAAGATGTGTTCAATGTGGTCTATGACAATGGGACTGGAGGCTGCCACAGAATGAGACATATAGCTTTTTCAACAATCTCATCAGAATCCCCCTTTGAGCCATAATTCACATCAAATATAAAGTTGGAGATGGCAGCAACGTGGCCCTAGAGTCACACAGTCTGATTTCATTTAAGTCACTGCAACTAGAAATGAGATCCATTGTCCTCAACATATGCAGAAAGATAGATGAGTACAGAGGGACCTCAAACAGTTCTAAAGAGCAATCTGGGGGAAAGCAGAAGTCCTATGTCTCCTGCACAAGGAGAACTCCCAGTAAAACAAGTACCTACTGTTTGATGAGCAACAGGGCTAACCACTGGGAATAAGAATAATTCAGATACAGTATAGCCTATGCCTCAGAGAAGATCTCAGTCTAGAAGGCAGGACAGAAATATTTACCAAATCATTTTTATTAAACATGTTAAGTGTCAGATAGAGATAGGGGGTCCCAGCAATACAGAAGGTTGAATTAAGTCACTTAGCAGTAGTGATGATAGGGGCACTGTCTTGGACTGGCCAAAAGTGAATGAGCAACAGGAACGTCAAGCTCTTCAAGGAATGGCTGCTGCCAAGATCTCCATGAGCCTCCCTACTGGGAAACAACCATCAGAAAGGCGTAGACTTTTATAACCATCTGGTTACTTATGGAGTTTACAGTTAAATTTAGTGAGTATCTCCTGAGTGCCAAGTACCATGCTAGCCATGTTCATTAATATTTGTTTATCTTTTCTGGCTCATAGACTCAACTGCCAGTGTTATAGATTAGTCAAGAGGATGAATTGTAAATAAATAACGAGATAAAATAAATGATTATGGTATAATATAGCTGATTTGATATTCACATCAAGACTCAGGAGATGAGAATTACTAGCTCCATTCTATAGATGAGAAAATTGTGCCCCGGTGGGTTAAGTGATTGCCCAAAGTCTGTTGGGCTAATAGCAGAGACAGAACATCATTTAGCAGATTTCCTGGCTCAAGTTCAGAATGCTCTCACTGAAAATACCCCAATCCTCAGCAAACATATCAGCAACATCTGTGTCTTCTTCTTGCAACTTTGTACTGACTATCAGTGTCTTAGCTTGGGCTGTGATAACAAAGCACCATAGACTGAGTGGCTTAAATAACAGAAACTAGTTTTCTCATAGTTCTGCAGGCTGAGGAATCTAAGATCAAGGTTCTGGCTGATTTCTTCCCAGTGAGGACTGTTTTCCTGGCTTATAGACAGCAGCCTTCTCATTGTGTCCTCACATGGTAGAGAAAGACTAGAGAGATGTGTCTCTCTTTCTCTTCTTATAAGGCCAGAGTACTATTGCATTACAGCCCCACTCTTAGGACTTCATTTAACCTCAATTACCTTCTAAAGACCCTGTTTCCAAATATGGTCACATTGGGGTTGAGGGACTCAACATACGAATTTGGGAGTAGGGGATGGGGACACAATTCAGTCTGTAGTAATTGGCTCCTTGGGAACTATGAAGCCCCTGAAAACCATCTTACCCTTCCCAGGGACAGACTTCTTTCTTCAAATCTGGCTTTCAATCCTTTTCCCAGCAAAGTTACTCTCTCAGGACTATTCCCTCATGTTTCTCTATTCATAATGCCCACGCTTGGAATATCATCTTAAACTATTTTTGCATGGTAAACTGAGTAGGTATATTTTTCTCCTTTCCTACTTGAGAACCTAATATACTTATGATCAAGGAAAAAATAACACCTAAAGGTGGGAGGCCATGGTGAGATGAGAAATTTTGCAATTTTGCAAATATTCTGGAAGCAGGAAGCTTATTTATTTATTTATTTATTTATTTATTTATTATTTTTGAGATAGAGTTTTGCTCTTGTTGCCCAGGCTGGAGTGCAATGGTATGATCTCGGCTAACTGCAACCTCCACCTCCCAGGTTCAAGTGATTCTCCTGCCTCAGCCTCCAGAGTAGCTGAGATAACAGGCATGCACCACCACACCTGGCTAATTTTTGTATTTTTTGTAGAGATGGGGTTTCACCATCTTGGTCAGGCTGGTTTTGAACTCCTGACCTCAAGTGATCTACCCACCACAGCCTCCCAAAGTGCTGGGATTACAGGAGTGAGCCACCACACCTGGCAAGCTGCAAGCTTTAAAATAAAGCCACAGCCTCCTTGATGTGAGAGGCACAGCAACCAAGGAGGCAGATGACCTGCCCAGCAGAATCCTCATGTGGTGCAAGGCACAAAGAAGGCTATTGAGAGGGAGGGCAGAAGTGACAAGAGGGGAAGAGAAGAGGGAGCTAATTTGGAATGGAGCTACCTCTGACCTCACTTTTTCATCTATGTATACAGAATGAGTCAAAGCCATAGATTTCATCCAGTTATAACAAAACTGTAGGGCCACTCTAAATAAATTGAGCAAATTATCAGAGAAGACTTATGTTGGCTGATGTCAAGTTTTTGTGTCTCAGATAAAATTACTGGGCATCTTGACACTCATGCTTACTTTACAGTATAGCCTGCCACGTGACAATCTCTGACCACATATTCAGAATTCCCAAGCAGCTTCTCTGTAGCCTCATTCTTTAATACAGATAGAAAGCCAAGACATTTGAGAAAAGCCAGAAATATGAAGGAGAGCTACCAAGATGATAGAAATAGGAAGAAGAGAAAAGCAGAGTCAGCAGAGATAATTTAGGACCTTAAAGGAAGTTTCACAATACTTTAATTTTTACCATAGTGATTTGGTATCATAATTGTGTTAGCCAGTCTGAGCTGCTACAATAGAATACCATAAACTAGGTGACTGAAATGACAAGTAAGTAATGTGATTTCAGAAAGAAAGAACTACATAAAGAAAACAAAGCACAGTGTTTGGGGACACGTGGGTTTTTATCTTACCAATTGTGAGATTTCCTATACCTTTTTCATTAATTTCTAAAATGTTTCATGTTGGCAATCATAGTTTTAGTTTCCAAAAGCTCCATATTGTTCTTTTTTCAAGAATACCTGTTTTTGTTTTATGAGTATAATGTGTTCTTGAATGCCATTGCTATGGCATGAATGTGCCCTACACCCAATTATTCTGTTAAAACTCTGGTGCCCAATTTGATAGAATTTGGAAATGAGATTTTCAGGAGGTAATTAGATAATGAAAGTAGAGTCCTCCTGATGGCATTAGTGCCCTTATAAGAAGAGACAGGCCGGGCGCGGTAGCTCACGCCTGTAATCCCAGCGCTTTGGGAGGCCAAGGTGGGCGGATATCGAGGTCAGGAGATCGAGACTAGCCTGGCTAACATGGTGAAACTCTGTCTCTACTAAAAATACAATAAGTTAGCCGGATGTGGTGGCAGGCGCCTGTAGTCCCAGCTACTCAGAAGGCTGAGGCAGGAGAATGGCGTGAACCTGGGAGGCGGAGCTTGCAGTGAGCAGAGATCACACCACTGCACTCCAGCCTGGGTGACAGAGTGAGACACTGTCTCAAAAAAAAAAAAAAAAAAGAGAGAGACAGCAAAGGTTTGCTTTCTTTCTCTCTGTTCCCTAACCCATAAGGGTACAAGAAATCAGCCATCTACAAACCAGGAAGAGAGCCCTCATCAAAACTCAGCCATGATGGCACCCTAAGCTTGAACTTTCAGCCCCCAGAATTACAAATTTAAGAATTCTAAAAATAGATAGGTTGTCCTAAAAGCAACCTATGGGGTATGAGTAGAGAAAAGTACATTGATAAAGGAATAACAATTAGACTGATATCAGGCTTTTCATCAGCAACACTGGATTCTGAGCAACAGTAAAGTGGGAAGACGTTTTTGCCATTGAGCAGTAGCACATCAGAGTGAAAAACCCGAACATTGACTCTGCAGCCAGCTGCCTGTGCTCAAATCTGGTTACTACCTAATAGCCATGTAACCTTGAGCTAATGACTTAACTTTTTGTCTCAGTTTCCTTCTCCATAAAAGGGAGATTTTAATAACCCCTACTTCAATGTTGCTTTTAGAACTAAATGAATTATTTTCATAAAAGCACTTAAAATGGAAAATGTTGCAAAGTAAGTCCTACTTAAGTCATTGCTGAATAAATAAAAGCATTCCAGGACATAAGAGGTTTACTTCACTTGTACCCTTTCTTAGGAAACTACTTTAGGATGTATATGAGTCAAAGTAGTGATTTTTCTAGGATGCTTTTGGTAACAAGGAGCAGAAAACCCAAGACAAACTGACATAAAAAGAAGTAAGCTGATTCATTACTTTGCATAACGGTCAAGTTCAGGAGCAGGCTAGAATTGTGGTGCCATGCAATCAGAGTTCCAGCTGTGCTCCTCAGTGGTTCTCTCAGTCAGTCTTCCCTGGATGTCTCCTCAATTTGGCTTCTCTCATGGTTATAACATGCCTGTGATAAGCATTGGTGGCTACATGATACTTCAGTAACATCCAGGGAGAGAAGGAATATGACTTGCTTTAAACATTGTCCTAAAGTACAGGCTTTCCATTGAGTAGGCCACCCTTGTGTCCAGTGGGATGCACGGCCTGATTGGGTTAGACCTTCGAAGAGAGTTGGGGACACAGTCCCTATCAATGCCCTCAAATCTGACAGCAATTGCAAGTCTGTGAGATTTTCAAGACCACCCTCAGTTTCAATAATTCTCTAGAAGGTCTCACAGAATTAGAGGAAAGCTGTTATATTCATGATTATTACAGGAAAATGATATAGATTAAAATTAACCACAGGAAAAGTCCAAGAGAGCTCCAGACTTAGAGCTCACAGTCATTCTCTTCCCATGGAGGCACTGACAGTGTTAACTCCTCTGACCATGATATATGATAATACACACAGAGTATTGCCAACCAGGAAAGCTCACCCAAGCCTTTGGTGTCCAGAGATTTTACTGGGGCTCTATTCAACACTGCCTGCATGGCTGAACATTAATTTCCAACTTCTTGAGAGGTCAGGCTGATCTTCAGTCCACAGGTTGGAACTGATATTAAGTGGCTTAAAGCCCCTTTCATAAATCACATTGCTAGACTGACTATCCAGTGAACAAACTCCCCATGCAAACCAAGACACGCCAATCAGGCAGGACATTCCAGGACCTAGAGATTACTCCCCAGTGGCCAAGCACAAAGGTCTTTGGGTAAGGTTACTTCTTAACTCCACAACCTTGGTAGAGAACACCACCAAGCGACTAAGAGGGACGGGAATATTTAGATTGATTTCAACCAATCAGGACCAACTACAGAAATTGGGATTGAAGTCAATTCCTCTCAAACTGCATGGCTGCCACACAATGGGGGTGAAGAGGATAAATATGTGAGCAACAATCACAATGACTAAAAAGAGAGCAAACCAAGGAGGGAGACGTGGAATCCAGTAAATGGTGCATCCAAGGCAGGAGGGCAATGAAGACTAGATTCGGGATAATTGACTTTACAGCAGTGAAACGTGAAGTCCAGACTGTAGCAAGGAGGTGGATGGTTTTAGAAGGACCAGAGATGAGAAAAAGGGAAAGATGATTTCTAGAATAGGTAAGGCATCTGAAACATTGGAAGAACTTAGAAGATGAACACAGAGTATAAGAGCAAAAACTGAAAAGGACAAAAAATTTTACAACAAAGGGCTGAAATCATAGCACAGTGCTGCATTATTTAGCAGGGAACAAATATATGGACATCATAACATAAATACTACCAACTGACCTTCAACATTCAGAATCATCCTTTCTATACATTCAACACGAGATTAATGTTTGGCTATAGGACCGAATGTAAATGTTATCAACTTTGATAATGTAAAAAAGTACAGGATTCAGGTGAAAGAGAGAGATGGGTATAGAAAGGTGTGAAGTCACTAATATCTTTATCTTATGAAGTAGAAAGTCAAGAAAAATTATCTATAATTAATGAAATAAGAAATACAGTTTTTCAGGTAACCAACAGATGAACTAAAGAGTAATATATTTATTTAGAGGAAGTGATGAATAGAGATGGGAATTCAGGTAAGCTAAATATGTAATCATGATAGCAAGAAGCCAATAGGAAATGCCTAAATTAGATACAGTATCAAGAAACAAGTAAATAACTATAAATTTGAACACATAGGGGTTATTGCTAGGAAAAAAGCATTGAAAGCATCAAAAGTGGCATCCCAGATAATGACCATGTAATTTAACATCTCAACCATGATACTTTGGAGTAAAATAATAGCAATAATAAATTACACTAGGACAAACAAATCAGGACTGCCCAGGATGTGTGTCTTCCCTAGTTAAAAAGGAATATATATATATTTGAGACAGAGTCTCACTTCTTTGCCCAGGCTAGAATGCAGTAGTGCAATCTCGGCTCACTGCAAATTCCACCTCCCAGGTTCAAGCAATTCTCCTGCCTCAGACTCCCAGGTAGCTGGGATCACAGGCACGTGCCAGCATACCCAGCTAATTTTTGTATTAAAAAGGAATATTTTTAAGAGCTCTTTCTTTAGTAAAACCAAAAGGACTGTCCTGAGAAACCATGGCAAATGGGGGTTGAGAGCTTTCTTAGCATTTGATATTTTTAACAATAGATATATAAAGACATAGTTTTTTTCTATTTTGATAAATAGAAAAATTATTTTAGAAAATAAAAGCAGATTTAGGCCAAGGTGTTAAGGGCTCACTGTGACCTCTCCTCCAAAATCTTAGCATTTTAAGAGAGATGTGGTATCTCAAATAGTAGCCATGCTATCTCCAAGTTGAGCTTTGGCTCAGCAAGGTTATGCCAATCGCAAAATAAACATGATGTAAATGTTCACCCATCAATCTTATTCAAAAATAGAAAGAAAATTATTCTCATAATTTAAAAATGTGAGTATGTTATACCTGAAAAAATTTATGAGAAAGTTTTTGAGATAAAATCCTGGATATTGGAAAAAATTCTTTTTTTTTTTTTTTTTTGAGACGGAGTCTTGCTCTGTCACCCAGGCTGGAGTGCAGTGGCCGGATCTCAGCTCACTGCAAGCTCCGCCTCCCGGGTTTACGCCGTTCTCCTGCCTCAGCCTCCCGAGTAGCTGGGACTACAGGCGCCCGCCACCTCGCCCGGCTAGTTTTTTTGTATTTTTTAGTAGAGACGGGGTTTCACCGTGTTAGCCGGGATCGTCTCTCGATCTCCTGGCCTCGTGATCCGCCCATCACGGCCTCCCAAAGTGCTGGGATTACAGGCTTGAGCCACCGCGCCCGGCCGGAAAAAATTCTTGACTGAGACTAGGGGTTGCTCATTCTCCTCTACTTTTAGATGCACTCTCTTGGGAAAGTTTGCAAATCCCCGAGTGAATGGATTGGAAATGGCTGTGGCAAGATGTTAGAGACACATTTTAAAATGGGAGAGGAAAATAGGTAAATATTCTATGCACCCGCAGATCCCCCCATCAAGTTTCATCCTCTAGCTGTTCTGCAGTTCACAGTTGACACCCTCTGTTCCAATGTGAGCACAAATAGAGGTCACCCTTTCTGGAATGTCCCACTTACTGAATTTTCCAATTGTTGCTGGACTCCCTGTGAAAAGTATAACTACCCAGCCACAAAACTCTGGGTTACTAACCAAGCAACAGAATTTCCTTTGCCAGTATGACAGGGAACCTGAATCATAAGGAAAATCTTTCTTTGGGAAAGTGATATGAAAACTAAGACACCAGAGTGTGGTATAGAAAGGACTCAGCAGCCTGGGGAGAAGGCACCAGAGACCTGGCATCAGATCAGCAACTAGGAAGGGCACCCTAGGAGAACCAGGAGCTGATCAGAACACAGTGGCCACTTCTACTGGGACCCTTCTCTTCCATGTGGGTGGTCACCTTCTCCAATGGAGTCAGTGTTTCCAGCTCAATACTCCTCTCCCTGTTTCTCTCTCACCCTCCATCTGTCTGCCACCATCTCTCATTTCTGCTCTGCTCCAAGTGCAGTCCTTAGTGCGGATAGACTTTCTCCATGTCATAGAAAATATGCTTGAAAGCAACCCTGAGATTATAATCTTTTAATGTCATAACCTTAGCCAAGAGTACTCACTACCAGTGCTGTTTATAAATCCTTGGGGAAAGATAGCTGAACTTACGTAATATGCCCACTTCTTGGGCTTATAACCAAGGTCAGGAGAGTTAAGTACTATGATTGATCCTGGTTTTGGGGTAGAGGAGCTTGTTACCAGAAAAAGTAGGTTACACTGATACTGTTGTGAGACCAGCAGCCCCTCCAATTTGAGCACATGTGAAGGCTCTACCATCTTTACATGTAGTTTTGTGTTCCATATTTCATGATATCCATACTCCCACATACTAGTTCAAACAGAAATCAGTTTGAAATAGCTAGATTTATGTTTTCCAAATTTATTGAGGTTGTATGTATTGAAGGTGCACAACGTCATGCTTTGATATACATATATATTGTGAAAGGATTACCACAATCAAGTTAGTTAATATATTCGTTACTTCACATGGTTACTTTAACTATACAATGCAGTATTATTAATTATAGTTACCACGTTGTATATTAGCTCCCCACTTATGTATTTTATAATTGAAAGTTTGTACTCTTTGACCAACATATCCCCAATTTCACCACTTCTTAGTCTCTAGCAACTACCATTCTACTCTCTGTTTCTGCAAGTTCAACTTTCTTAGATTCCACATATAAGTCATATCACACATTATTTGTCTTTCTCCTGTCTGACTTATTTCACTTAACATAATGCCCTCAATATTCATCCATGTTGTCACAAATGGCAGGACTTCTTTCTCTTTATGGCTGAATAATATTCCACTGCGTGCATGGATATGTATATGTGTGTGTATACCACATTTTCTTCATTCTTTCATCCATCCTTGGACACAGAGGCTGTTTCCATCTGCTGGTGATTGTAAATAATGCTGCAGTGTGCATGGGAGTGCTGATATCTCTTGCAGTATACTTCAAGATATGCATTTTGTTTCCTTTGGATATATACTCAGAAGTGAAATTGCTGAGTCATATGATAAATCTATTTTTAATTTTTTGAAGAATATTCATACTGTTTTTCATAATGGATTTACCAATTTCTATTCCTACAAACAATATACAAGAGTTCCCTCTTCTCCACATCCTTGCCAATACTTATTTCTTGTCTTTTTAATAACAGCAATCCTAACAGACATAAGGTGATACCTCCTTGTGGTTTTGATGTCCATTTCCCTCATAATTAGTAATGTTGAGCACCTTTGCACGTACCTGTTGACGATTTGTATGCCTTCTTCAGAAAAAAATACTATTTAGGTCCTTTGACTATTTTTAATCTCATTATTTGATTTTTTTCTACCAAACTGTATGAGTCCCTGACATATTTTGGATAGTAATCTCTAACCAGATACATGATCTGCAAATAATTTCTCCCATTCTGTAGGCTGCCTTTTCATTTTGTTGATTATTTACTTTGCTGTGCAAAAGCTTTTTTGTTCAGTATAATCCCACGTATTTATTTCTGCTTTTGTAGCCTGAGCTTTTGGTGTGACATCCAAAAAAAATCATGGCCAAAGTCAATGTCAAGGAGATTTTCCTCTATGTTTTCTTCTAGGAGTTTCATGGTTTCAGGTCTTACATTTAGGCCTTTTGCTCATTTTGAGTTGATTTTTGTGTGTGGTGTAAGATAAGGGTACAATTTCATTCTTTTGCATGTGGAAATCTAATTTTACCTTCACTATTTATTAAATAGATCATCCTTTTCCCCATTGTGCCTTTTTTGGTGTTCTTGTCAAAAATTAGTTGACCGTATATGTTTGGATTTATTTCCAGGGTTTCTATTCTCTTCCACTGGTCTATATGCCCATTTTTATGTCAGTACCATAGATTTTAAAAGGTAGAATTTACTACAGGAACCCTCAGTCTATAGGGTAATTGGAAGAAAGCAACCATGGCAACCAAATGTATATATTTCAGAAAGATTGACTCAATCTCAATATGAACTCTGACTTGTAGGGGTAGATCTCTATCTTTGGTCCAGTCACCTGTGTGCAAGGGATCACAGCCTGAGCAAGGAAGCAAAGAAGTGCAGAGGTGAAGGGTCTGAAGCCAGAATGGCTCATGATCATTCAGACTTTTTAAAGTGTTTTCAGTAACTAACAAGAAACTTCTGATTTTATAAAGCATTTCAACCCATTATTTGTCAATTCTCTTGTTAGAGCTTTAGAGCTAATTCTGTCCTGACTGACCTGAGTGGCTTGTATGGAGCACTGGGTTTCTTGCATGCTAATTCTGATTCCACCACTACAGTCACCAATTTGGGGGTCTATGACCTTTGACAAGTTTCTGAATTTCCATGAGACTCAGCTTCCTCACCTAGAAAATAATATCATAATAGTACCTCTGTCATAATGTTGTTGTGATGATCAGATGAGATGCACTAAGTTAAGCGCTCAGTTTAGTGCTGAACACAAAATGTTCAAGAAATCACTATTAGTATTTTAATCAGTACTTATTATAATAGATTAAGCTGAGATATGCCTTTCTTGAATTTCTACCTACTGAACCATAGTTTACTCTCTGTAATAGTACAGACTAGGCCTGCTTTTTCTGCACAAAAGCCCTTCAAAAAATTAAAACCAGATTTCTTCTGTTTGTAATATCTGCCCGATGCAGGAAATATGGAAGTTAAGAAGGCAGCCTTGGTCCAGAGGCTCGAGGTCCAATCTTTAATAAGTCATTCACCAGTTATGGGTCCTTAGACAAAATCTCACTTTCTCCAAATTCAGATTTCTCATTTGGGTACTGAAAATAATTACATATACTTAATAATGTTATTGTAAGAGTAACATGAGATAATACCAGAAGTGTTACATTATTGGAGGAGTCCTTTAATAGATAATAAATATTGTTTTTCTATTTTTGCCAGGGGAAAAAGAGCCATGGCTTAGTGCTTGGTTGTGGTGGACAGTGATCATTGGATCCATTATGAACCTGATGAAGAGGGAAGCAGAGAGCATTAGAATTCTCTTACCTGCAAAATTTACCTATGCTTTGTCTATTTATTCGAGGCTCTGCTGTCTTCTGAGAACATTTTAATGATGGCTGTTTAGTTTGATATGTTATCACTTCGATTAATATGACTGCATTTTAACCATGATATATATAACAGTAGCTATTACCAGGACTGGAGCAGGATATGGGGGGAAATAAAAGAGCAGAAGCCTTGGGGCAGATGGAAATAATCACATAACCAACTAGTAGTTTATAAATTAGTGGTTTTCAAACTTTAATGTGTATCAGAGTCACCTGGTTTAGTAGGGCTGGGCAGGATCATCCTCAGGTGATTATGATGGAACCTAAAATTTGAAAGCCAATGTTGTAGGCTAGTGGTTCTCAACTTTAGTTGTCTATTGGAGTCACCTGTGATGTTTTAAAACCTAGTAGCCGTGGCCTCATCAACAGTGATACTTTCAGTTGGTCTAAGGTGGGATCTAAGCATAAATATATTTTTAAGTTCCCCAGGAGATTCTAATGTTCAACCAAATTTGAAAATCATTGATGAGAGTCTTTCTGCAGCTAACTAGGCCAGGATGAGTGATAGATGGAGAAGAAGATTATGCAGTCCTCCAACAGCCTCCCAGATAGCTGGATTCACCTGTCAAAGTCAAACTCCCTTTAGAAAGAATGTTCCACCTTTCTGGGGTAAGTGGCATATTTACAGCCATTTCCTCTGTTCATTGTCAGGCCTGAGACATAGCTGAGTGCTATGGAATAGCTGTCATGCTTCTCTCCAGGTGGGTAAAAATGATTCTGAAATATAATTTTCAGATACATAAGGCAGAATGCATTATGTGTGTATAAATTAGTAGTCACCATAATAATAATGAGGCTTCAGAAAGCACTTACTAAAAATGGTTTGACTTTCAAAGAGGCCAAAATAGTTTAATTTAAGGGTATATTACCACTCAAGTGTAAGGATCTGTTCATATGCCTTTTATTGATGACAATGGTAGTTTAAGCTCTTATTCAGTAGGCGTGGTAATCAAATACTACATTTAAAAGATGACTTAAATAGTGGCCCACATATAGATTGGTCAACATTTTCTTTCCAAGGGTTATTCCCCCGCCATTTAAATGCTAAAGAACTAAAGTCAAGTCATTTCAGATTTTTCTAAATCCAAGTCAGAAAAGTTTGCACTTTTTCCTTTATTCCACTTCTTATATGTCTAAGACAGGTGAAACAATGATTTTGTTTTGTTTGTTTGTTTGTTTATTAAATGTACTATGTTACCTAAATCCTTAAGGACACAAGAAACAAATTCTCAAGGTATTGTAAGTGTTATGAATAAGGTGGGAGCAGAACCTCAGGTATTTTTATGAAACAAGATAAGAAGTTGGGTAGCCAGGCCTCATAAAAGACCCATAAAAAGTAGGACAAGTTGGCATTGTCATCAGAGAAAGCATAAAGTTGGTGGTCCTGGTAAGCCAGGAGAGTTGGGGCCAGATGGTTACTCAGGATCCAGAGCTGCTCTAGAAATCGGTAGTCTCACCAGGCCTCATTCAGAATGTGGTCATGTGCTTGGAAGCCTCATTGGGCTAGAAAAGTGGGACTGTCCATCCCAGAAGTATATGTGGACTGGATGGAAAAATCCATGCCAAAGCAAGGCTGTCTTAGGAATCAGCTTCACTCTTCAGCTCTCTCTGTCTCACGGGTGTCTTCTTTCTCTTTTTTCTCCTCTATTGTCCTCTCTGAACTGACTTGCCAACCCAACCAAAAGTAGACTGGTCTGATGGTCTGATTGGTTTGACTAACATTACTGTTCATATTGGGCTGAGAACTTCACACCAGGGATCTCATGAGTCTGCAGATAGGATCCCTGGCTCATTTTGAAGCATGAAGAATGTACCAGCCCTACTTCCTGAAGCAGAAGGCCGTTAAGGAGGTAGTTGCATCTAGAAGGAGAAGTTGGGTACAGCAGGCACCATGTTTGACACACCCTTAACACCATGAACTTTCTTTTACTAATCCTACTACTTCTAACCTACTGCAAATCCCACTACTACTAACAGCAGTCTATTCTGCACATGTTTATAGTTTCTTATTACTCATGTTCACTACTGCTTTTTTGGCCTGCCTGCCTTTTTATCTGTGAGTGTTTCATATTTCCTTTCTCGTCAATTGATTTTTTTTTCATATTTACAGTTCAAACTCTTAACCAAGATCTAGTTGGTCTAGCTTGTCATTATAGACCCTACTTGGCAAAGGTCTCTTGTAAGGCTACACTTTAAGTTACTAGTCAACCAATCAATGTGCCCCTTTGGGTCAGGTGTCCTCCCCAATCCAATCAATTGTATCAAAGGTGGGGTATGTTGTCACACAGTCACCTATGTGTACCTTAAGATTTCTCATTTAGTTGGCACTATATAGTAGGAACACTCATAACGCAGCTATAGTAGTCAGTGTTCTTATTTGTAGATCATAGATCTACCTCGTTTAAGTTTAGAAAAAGTTTTCATAAAATATATTAGATAGTTTCCAGAATCTCAGGTAGAACCAAGAAACCCAGGCTTGGATGATGTGCCATCAAGACAAGAGCAGCCTGGAAAAAATATCCAATCACTGAGGACTGTTCTATAGAAACACCATTGCTGCCAAACCTCCTGCTTAACACCTGAGCCACTTGGTACTAGCTCCAGAAATTCTACCTTAACTTCCCTAAAGGACCAGATGCCTTCGTTCCTGGTTTACCTGGTGATCAGTTCTCATGTCCAGCATCTGTTGTCTCATAAGAAGTCAATTACTTTTCTAAGTCTCACAAGAAAGCACCTGCAATGGATTGCGAAGCATCTGCAGAGTCATATGTTGAGACTCTATTCCCAAGGATTAGATGGTATTGATGGTATTTGGAGAAGGGGCCTTTGGGAGATAATTAGGGCATGAGAGTAGAGCCCTTCTGAATGGGATTCATGCCCTTACAAGAAGAGAGCAGAGAGCGAGCTAGTTATCTTTCTGCCATGTGAGGACATAGCAAGAAGACGGCTACCTTTAAACCAGGGAGAGGACCCCAACAAGACTGTGCGGACACCCTGATCTTGCATTTCCAACCTCCAGACTTTCAGAAATAAATGTTTGTTGTTTAAACCACCCAGTCTGTGGTATTATAGTAGCCTGAACTGAATAACATGGCAACTAGTCAGCAGAAGTCAGATCATGTGTAAAACTTTAGCTACAAAGGATTTGGGAAATGTGAAGTTTGTTTTCTAGCCCTTGTGGTTTATGAATCAAGCTAGGCAACCCTTCAAAATGGGTTCTGAAAGGACTAAAATAAAGTCTGTCACAGGGGAATTCTGAGATTTTAACATTCCTATGTCCCTCATGCAGTCTTTAGAGAACGTTGTGAGGAATGCCGCATATGCGTAAACAGTTATCCTTATTTGAGTAATAGGGAGGTACTCACTTGCTGGTTTTTTAAAAATTGTGGGCTCTCTCAATCAGCCAAATTAAACTTCTGGTTTGGCCGGGCGCGGTGGCTCAAGCCTGTAATCCCAGCACTTTGGGAGGCCGAGATGGGCGGATCACGAGGTCAGGAGATCGAGACCATGCTGGCTAACACGGTGAAACCCCATCTCTACTAAAAAATACAAAAAATTAGCCGGGCGAGGTGGCGGGCGCCTGTAGTCCCAGCTACTCGGGAGGCTGAGGCAGGAGAATGGCGTGAACCCAGGAGGCGGAGCTTGCAGTGAGCTGAGATCCGGCCACTGCACTCCAGCCTGGGCGACAGAGCAAAACTCCGTCTCAAAAAAAAAAAAAAACTTCTGGTTCACTCATTTCTTTCTTCATGCTTTTGCTGAAATTTTTCTTCCATCCTTGGAACTCTCTCCTATTCTTCACCACAAATATGCAGGCAACCCCAAATTCTAACAGCCAGCTTATATCTCACTGCCTTTAAGGTGCCTGCCTTCCCCAAGTGATGCCATCATATTGTGATCACATCTTCAGTGCAAAACTGTCCTCCCCTCAAGGAGTGTGATATGGTTTGGCTCATGTGTTCCCACTCAGATCTCACATTGAATTGCAATTCCTTCCCAGTGTTGGTGGAGGGATGAGGTGGGAGGTGATTGGATCATGGGTAGATTTCCCCCTTGCTGTTCTCATGACAGTGAGTGAGTTCTCAGGAGATCTGGTTGTTTAAAAGTGTGTACCACTTCCCCTTTAGCTCTCTCTCATGCTCCACCATGTAAAGATGTGCCTGCTTTCCCTTCACCTTCTGACATGATTGTAAGTTTCCTGAGGCCTCCTCAGCCACGCTTCCTGTACAGCCTGTGGAACTATGAGTCAATTAAATCTCTTTTCTTCATAAATTACCCAGTCTCAGGTAGTTCTTTATAGCAATGTGTGAACAAACTAATACAGAGTGATATTGGATTTTTTAGAATTTTGTATTGTTTTTGCTACCACTTCCACAATGGAGTGGCATGTAGTAGTCATAGAATATAGATACTTAGCAAATAAATACTGCAGATTTTAACCCAAGTGAGGAAGAAAAATCTCTTCTGTAACTAACAGGAAATTAGAAGGTTTCCACTGACCTGAAATCAAATCATTCAGTCCAAACAGAAATCTCCCATATGTCTTAGAAACCTGGGGAAATGGGCTTATTATTTATGAATTTGAAGTAATTCACAAATGCACAGTAAATTTCAGCTTATAATTGAACAATCACAAGAGAATTTCTTCACCAATATATTTGTTCACTCTTTAACATTTGTACTTGACCTTCCCACCTCTAACAGCAAATTTCTATAAGTTTAAATAATTTAATTTTAAAATTAAATAATAAATAGCAGAAAAATTCTTTGAAGGATTTACCTATACTCAGTGTCTAATTCCTCTTCTCCAATCATTTGTCAAGTTAGTTGGAGGAACGGGGCTGCCTTTTCGTCACGTTGCTGACAACATTTAGGTCTATGAAAGGGAAGGGGTGCGTAGGGGGATGAGAAGCTGGTGTGGAGAAGGCAGCAGGATATAGATATTTATGAGCCTGGGCACACTTGGAAAACAGTCTCATACATGACCTTACAGCCAACACTCTTACGGGGAACACTTATGACACTCATCAGTGTCTCATTTATCACAATACAACTGAGGAATATCAGTATGTTCAACTCTTTCATCAAACTCTTTCCATCAAACTGTTCAACTGAAGGTATGTTCAAACCTTTCATCAAATTGCAAAAGAAAAACCATATATATGGAGAAATAAGTGAGTAAATTCAACTAAAGTAAGTACAATGAAGACATAGACAACACCATCTATGAATGTATTCTGTCCATAGCACCTAGTATAAAAACATGTATTAGGTGATCAGTGCATATTGATTGGGTCATGAACATAAAATTCGTTATTTCCATTCAGAAATCGGAAAACATTCTCCATAAACGCGGATGAACAGTAGAAAGTCATCCAACATGATCCCGTTCATACATCTCTCATGCATATGCATCCTCACTAAACTCTTTCTGCTGTCATTGCTAACCTGGGACCCCCACCACCCCACCTTCTCCAAGCCAGACGCACCTGCTACCCTGGGCACTCACTGCTGCTGCCATGTCTTGCTGCGTAATGCCATTGTCAACCTCCCTGCCTGGTGTGCGTGCCATTCTCCTTCACCGGAGGAAGGAATGTTTAATTATTTTTAATCAGTGGACATGGCATCTTGCTAGACAGCGACACTTGGGGGATCCAACACCATCTGCCTTCCACCAGGCGCCAGCTGCTCTGGTAGATGTCGGTAGAACACCTTAGGACATAGCCTTCCGCTGCCAGGCGCCTAGGAGCGGCTGCCACTCGGCACCATCTCCAACATGAGCTGCCGCTTGGGCTCATTCCCTGTCATGGTTTGCCTCTCACCCCTGCACTCTTTCAGGCAGGTTCTCCGCAGCCCCAGCTCCCAGAACATTTCCCAAACAACCCAGGAGCCTGCCAGTAATCATAGGGTGTCCAAACATAAATGTTACCCTAACCCAAATGGCCACGGATCTTTCCATCACCATTAGTCAACCTAATGGATCTGCTGACTTCAGTCCCACAGAGAACAGCCACTGACTTCGCAGCAGGCAGACCCATGGAGAGCAAGGGTCAGCCAGCTACTGAGCATTTAAAACAGTGGGAAGGAAAAGGGGAGGGAAATGCCTCTCAGATAAATCACCGGAGCTGTCTGGGGTAAGCAGTGCCCCTGGTAAGTGAGCTCCTGCAAGTTCCTGTCACAGACCTGTCCCTTCCACCTCCTACCCTTAAGGCAGTTCCTGCAGCTCTCAAAGCTGTGCCAACACTTTCACTCCTGCAAAGAACCTTTCATTGGCTTCAATTGCTTTAGCGGCTCAGCGCGGCCCCTGTCGGGAGCACTTGTCACCTCCTTCCCAAGGAGCCCGCTTGACACCCAACCTAATTCCTACTTGGTGAACCAAGCCCCCAAGGTTCCTTTCACTCCCACCCCTGCCCCCCATTTTATGAAGAGCCAAAATAAGGGTCTCCAATCTCAGCTTTATTTTCATGCAAAGTGAAAGAGCTCAGCCACCCGGCAGTGACTGAAGGGTGGATAAAAGCCCCAGCTGTGCCTGCTCTGGGAGTCACTTTCACCTCCTGCAGGAAAGCAAACTGTTTTTGTGCCTGAGGGAAATTATGGAGCCTCACACTTTCATCCAAAGAGGGACAAAGGGGAGGTCAGGTGCTGCATCTGCCAGAAATGGGGACGTGTGAAATGTGATTAACCCAAGAAGAAGCCAGACAGAGCCCGGCTGGGGTCTCTCCTATCCCTGTGTGTTTCCCAGTGTCAGAAGCAGGCAGAAGAGTAAACAAAAGCATTAAATAAATATTTTTCCATTTAACCCATGTGTTAATACAGATTTTTACAACCTCGACAGCACTGACTGAATCAATAGTTGCAAGTATTAGCCTGAATAATGAAGTAAGTAGTGTACATCTGTTAATTCTCTGCATTTGTGAAAAGAAGGGGAGTGAGGGGGTGAGAAGGGGAAGAGGTTCCAGAATGAGCGTGTAATCACATTGTACCCTGGCCTGTCCGCAGCACAGCTAAGCCTATCGGGCCCATCAGATGAACTCGCTAATGTTATTTCTCAGGCTAAATACAAACCGCCGGTGCCTGTAGAATTGAACTCATCAATAGCTAAGCTCTCCTGCATTTACAGGAAGACACAAATAAAATTCCTACTGATATGCCCATCAGAGTAGGAAGTTATCTGTCTCTTTTCGAACAGACTTTCTGTAAGAGCTCTGTGTGGTAAATGAAGCCACCAGTACATTTGTCTCTTTGTCAAAATAAATAATGCCAATTTCATTTTTGAACAGTGTGCTCGGGCTATATTCATTATTGTGTTAGGGTTTTGTTTCAAACAAAACAGCCCTCCCCAGCCCTGCTGCTTGGACAACTTGTCTCTGGTTAGGGATGTGTGCTGAGAACAAACTGTTTGAAATTAACTAGAGATTTATTAAATAATCACAAGACAAATTCTAGTAAAAAATAGAGTCAGTTATCAAAAGATTAACACTGTTCTTTGTTCTGGTTTTTTTTTTTTTTTTTTTTTTTTTTGGCAGGGAAGGGAAGCCATTTTCAAGACAGACACTGATGCTTTAAAAGGATTTTTCATAGGTGAATTATTTAATCCTTTGTGACTAAGGAAATCTTTGCACTACAGAGGACAGGAGCAAAGCAGGAAAAAAATGTACAATATTGAAAAGTGAAAATACAATATCGGGCACACTGAGAACATATAAGTTAGAAGGCCTGTCAGGTGTTTGATACCTGCATCAAATCTTGATTACTCTCCTATAGGAAGAAGAGGCAGATATTTTCTCGAATATCCCTAAAGGATTAACATAATCAGCTATTGAGTGCCACTGCAGCTACTTCACAAAAATGTAGTTAAGGCGGCACTTATCTGGCAGTGGGAAACTCAGCTCTGAGAGAAGGCACTTCATATATTAAGGCTTTAAATGGTTTTTGTTTGTTTGTTTGTTTTTTTTTTTTTTTTTAGGGCACTCTTCACTAAGCAAGAGCTGCTCTGGAGGTTGAGAGGGGTGTAGCATCCACAGGGCTATTCAGCTCAGTGGAGCCAGGCATAGGAGAATCTCCCTGTGCCTGCACAGGGCTACCAGAGAAGGCTGAGAAGCAGTTCACCTCCAAGGAAGTTTCCATCTGATTCCCTGGAGGGAGGGACTGGTTGAAAGGCACAGAACCCAGACTTCCAGAAAAGTCAGCTGAAAATTACATTACCTTAGTTAAAGAAAGGGCTGTGAATTGCTAATACCCTTTAAAACTTAGATGTGCCCATATCTCTGGGGAAACTTCCCATGATGAGGTAAGCCAAATTGTTCCTGATCAATATCCTCTTTTTCTGTATGATGTAACTCCAGCCACGGAGATTTTAAGGGGCCTTTGCACCAGCTAGAGCTCTCTCAAGCAGGTGAATCAATTGGGTTGCTTTAGTAGAGAAGGCTGAAATGGCTAGTCCCCTACGAGAAGGTCAAGTTAGTCTCTCAGGTGGGCTGATGGGCCACAGTGGGGCAGAGACAGGAAAATCAGAGGACCTGGGCTGAGCTAGGTATGTTTGGAGTGGAGAGAAGCATGTCCTTAGGAACAGAGGTTTGTACTTGAACTAGCTTTAAAAGTTTGACTACTTTCCTTCTACTCATTTTATGAGCAATATATATTCTGAGTGATCATCATACATATTCTGTAATTTTTCACTTAGAAAAATAGCTTTTGCATTTCATACAGCTTCTAATTCCAAAATTAGTTCAACATCTAGCAGTGAATGTAGAAATATATACCCCTTTTGGAGACATACTTAGGGCTGGTATTGATTTATGCTGTACCATGATTTTAGTCTTATGGGATAATCACCTTGTCAAGACTATATTTATTGTTGTGGCTATTAAATCACATTAATTCCTTGGCAATTACATGAGATAAAGCATCCACAAACTGCAGCAGTGACAGAATTCAGTTTTTCTCCCTAAATAAACTCAATACAAAGATAGTCATGTCCTAGTTTTTCAATGGCATTCCAACTTTTTTTTTTTTTTTTTTTTTTTTTTTTTTTTTTTTTGGCATATCTACTGAGCATTAGAGTTGCAGCTTGTGCTTTGCCATAGATTTGAACTCTGGTGGAAAAAACCCTTGAGGGAGAAGAACCATGGAGACAAGTGCTAATGGCAACACCACGCAGAAGCAAATTGCCTATCAAATAGGACAACATAGTGTCACAGAAACATTTGCAGGGGAGAAAAAAGGAGGAAGCAGAAATGATTCAATACTGGCTGCCCTTGATTAGGTTGCTTTCAGCAGATTTGTATGGAAATGTAAATTCTCTCCAGTACACGAGGTGTTTATAATAACATTGTCTAGACCTAACTTTTCTTAAAACTCCCAAGGTGGTGAGAAAATTAGGGTCGTGCAGTGAAGGAGTTTCTTACATTGGAATATGGGTGGATAAGATTCTTTTGAAAATGGGCATGATGAAACCCATGCCAGATTCACCTTGGATACAAAAGCTGATGTCACTGTTTGGTAGACCCAATGTGGGCTAGCCAGTGGCCCTGCAACCCTCCAGAATGTGGTGCCTCCCCTGAGGGGCAAGTTCTTCCTTGTTGCTACTCATGACCCAGCCTTATCACACTTAGAAAGATACCTAAGAATACTGGCATCTGACAAAAAAACATCTAGGTGAAGGTTGCTGACTCGGATCTTTTGAAAAGATTCTGCTTGCTTCGTATTTTTAATAAAGGGTCAGAGAGGACTTCATCCAAACTTATTCGCCTTTTCTTCCTTGCATTTGATTCTGGTCATTAATCTGGGGCAGGTTTTTTAGCTTGATTGAAACCGATGTCTGTGACCAAAAGTCTTGTTTGTATGCCTCGCATGTACTTCATTTTTATGAATCCCAAATACCTTTTATCTACAACCTATACCTTAGAAGGAGTCCCCAGGCCAATGAGGAAAGAGAGAATAATGAGGAACAGGAACTGTGCACAAAGCTTGCTCTGGGCTCTGTTATTGGTTCATTTTGGACCAGTGAACTGAAACACACTTAATGATGCAGTAAGTTTGAACTCCAGTAGAAATGATAAGTGAGTTTTAAAATGTAGATGCCTCCACCATAAGAACAGATTAAAATAGTCCCAGAAATTGAAAAAAATAACTTCATTGGTTCATCATGGGTTTTGTAAGAAAATGAATAGCTGGTACCTCATGCAGCCAGTTGCTATTTAATTGGTTTGTTTTTTTGTATTTCTTTACTTTTCTTTACGTTTCTTTTCTTTTAAAAAGAAGCATGGAACACCTGAACTGTGGGATATGTGCTTTTGTTCTGCCTTCTGATGTATCCAGTGAAGAGGCAGAACCAGCCTTGAAGAGCTCCGCATCTCCCTGAAAGCACCTATCTTGATAGTAAACAGATTTTCCTTCAGCCCCACCCAACATACCCATTCCCACCTCCCCTTTAATCTGCTTTGCCCAGACACTTCCTCCAGGTTACCTTTCCATTTCCAGCTATCACTCCTTCAGGCTTTCCATACACACTTTTACGGGGTGTCCTAACTCCAGGGACTTTTCTTCCCTCTTTAATTTTACAATAGATGTGTTACTGAGCTGTCTATCTGAATAGAAAAACCCTAACACAGATTTCCCCACCAGCATGCTTCAGAGAGTGATGTAGCTTTTTATACTTATTATTCTCACCTACAAAATCATGTTAGGAAACAGCTTAAAATAAATTTCCCCATGTGTTGTACTTGGGCCTGGTCTGCCCCAAAACCCCTTCTAAATTATTGACTTTAGAGAAGGTAGAAGAGGTTTGTTCACTTCTCTGCCTTCCCTGCCTGCTCATTCCCCCCTCTCTTTAAAACCTGACCCTCTCATTTTCCCCTAACCTCTCTCTTTCCTGGTCTCTTGGGGGTGATACGGTCCTTCCCCTACTTAATAATCTTTTACCACTGTGGCCAAAAGCAGATTGTAATGCACTGCTCTGGCAAACTGTATCTCTTAGTCTTTCTCTCACCTAGTTTTACATTTTCCCCAACTGTTTCTCTTGGTACTCAAGTTTTGCAGGAATTCCATGAAACTTTCATTCAAGCTGTTCAAGTGTATATTCCTCCAGCCTGCCAAAAGGCCCTCTCTAGGTGGGTTTTCCCCAAGTCCCCAAGTACTTTTGCTAATGAAGCTGCTGAACGAGAGCTAATTTATCACTCTGTTATCACTATATTAGGGCATAAGAGAGCCATACCTGGAATGAATTATAGATCCATCCAGTGTCCCATGCATCCTGTATATCAAGGTAAGCAAATGCTGCATTGTGTTAAGTGTCAGCCTCGAAACAGCTGACATTTGTTATTTTAATTAATAGTTTACTTTGCTGAAATAAGCTTCTGTGAGAAGCTATGACTTTTTATTAAATCTTCACTGCAGCATTGTTTTCCCCAGATTGGAAGACAAAAGCTGATTTTCAAAACTGCTTTATCCTGCAAGGTCACAGTCAACAGCTTGTGTGCACATGTCAGGGAAACATCTGCTTCTGTGCCACAGATATAAGTAAAATTTGCTTTATTTTGAAATTTAAATTTACTTTTACTTGGAGGAAAATGATGAGTCAGTCATTAAAGAGCTATTAAGTGATGTTGATTAGGAAAGACTTTTTAACCAGTCATTTTGTCTCACAACCAATGCTGAAATTTCTCCAGCCTCAGCATTCTGCTTAGACATCACAGGGAACTGTGGTCACTGGCACATCTGGATCCAGACCAACTTGTCTTTTCATTAATGCAAATCATTATTATGTAATTACTCAGCCTGCAATGTAGAGATCATTGATTTCTTTTGCCCAGTAGCAGTATTTTTAAGTCACTGATGACAAAGGGAACTTTCAGGACAATCCAAACTATACAAATTAGTTCAAGAAAGGCAAACTTACTTAAAAGTTTCCAACACTAAATTTAGTCCTAAGATTTTCTTTTTGCTTGGAATAAATTAACCAAGGAAAGTTGATTCCTTCATGTTGCTTTAATTACTTTTGGTAATGTATTTTACTCATCAAATTTCTAAGACAATAACACTTTAGTGTTCTTTCCCCAAATGGACTTGTGTTTTGTCCCTACCATGGTCCTATATCATGTCCCAACTCTCAGGGGAGTCAGTCACTTTTCTGAGAATGCCATTAACTCCTTTGGAGAGAGATACCCTAATATAAGCAGGCTCATAGTCTTTTGATGTTTTAGGGTCTTGTTTCTGTGAGCCCAGAGATGTCCTCAAACACTGCCTTTCAGAAAAGCAGATTGCTATCTGGATGATGACATCGCTATCTCTAGTAGCCCTGTGTCTATTAGTTTCTTACATTTTGTGATAGATTTTATGATTGACTCCGATTCTTTATCCCTCCCAGCATCTACAGCCCTGCCTTAGCCTCATTGTGGGAAGAGTACTTCTCCATTTCCAACTTTGGGCTCAGTCATAGGATTTGTTTTGACAAATGACATGTAGGTAAAAGTGGCAATGAGCCAGTTCCAAGCTAAGCCTCTCAATATTCTGCTATGTTTCTGCTTTCCCCTTTGTGTATCTACCATGACCATGAGAAATTCATGCCTCGCCAGCCCATGGATGCAAGGAGGATGAGAGAGATTGGAGAAGAGCTATTCCAACTGAGCCCTGCCTAGATCAGCAGAACTCTAACCAACTCATGGTGATATGAGCTATAAAAATTGATTGTTGTTTTATGCCAATATGAGCTATAAAAATTGTTCTTTTATGCCACTGAGTTTTGGGGTGGTTTGTTAGGCAGCAATAGCTGACTATTACATATGTGTTATTTTTATTACAGCTCTATAATACAATATATAGTACAATAAACTCTGCATATTTAAAGTATACAGTTAAGTTTTGACACAGCAAAACACTCATGAAATCATCCCTACAATCAAGATACTGAATATACCCATCACTACCAGGCACTTCTTCCTAACCTTTTCTAATCACCTGCTTCTGCTTTTCCTTCCTCTCCTGGCCCCCCTCCACTCCCAGGCAATGTACTCTTTAGAATGTATTTTGCATTTGTTTATGTGTTTTCAGCCCACATCTAGCAGTTTTCATGTGGACTATTCTCTACCATCATGAGTTCACATGTAAGTACTGTGTTCAGATTCAGTAGGTACTACCTTGAAAGACCACGGGGCCCATTGTGCAGGAAATCCTTGGTAGGAAGAAAAATAGGTAACCCAACGGCATAGATTTTGGAATGACACAAGCCTATTTTGGATTCTAGCTCTGATATTTAATTGTTCTGTGACTTTGAGCAAACGGGTTTGAGCCCCAGTTTGCTTAAATTTTGAAAAGGGTGGGAAATATACCTATCTCCATGGGTTATTCTGAGGGTTAAATGAGATAATGTATGAAAAGTGCTTAGCATAGTAACTGGTACATAGCATAATCTCAACAAACAGTAGCTGCTATTATTAGCTGTATCTCATCAGAATAGCTGTCACTTAATGTACACAGTAGAGGAAAAAAAGAGGCAACCTGACTGTGCCTGGCACATAGCAGTCACTCAGTAAACACTGAAATGAATTTTTTCAACATTTATTTCTTTGGCTGTAATGGGACATTCATTTGTAAAATGAGAGGCTCATTATATTAAGCCAAAGTTGGCTCTCTTTTTGAAATAAACTTATTCTACACTTTTATACCTAATATTGTCTACAACCCCCAGACCATCTGTGAGGAGTGCATATAGAAGTAGCAGCAATTGCCTTGGGAAAAGGGGTCTCCTGTACCAGACTGACACCGGTTGTCTGTTCCCCATGGGATTCTAAAGTTTAAGGTCACTCAGAGCTTTTCTCAGGATCTAGCACTTATCTCAGCTTTTCTTCACTCTTCTTCCAATTTCACCTTCTTTGCAAAGAGTAATACTACCACTACTACTACTACCAATAGTAATAATAGAGAAATAAAGGGTCACGTTTGTGTTTCACGTAGGGCCCGCCCAGTGAAGCAGGAAACAATTGGACAAGCACAGATTTGGGTCCACATATCCCCCTTCTTCTGTGTCCTTCTGCCACAGTGAATCCCCCGGGACTCTGCAGTCCTCCTCCTGGTGGCCTCCCCCTAACTCCCATGGAAGTCATCTCTAATACCCGACGTCCCACATCCAGCCTGGGCCCTCTGGGAGACTGCTGCTGTCACCTGCTGACTCTGCTGTGTGCTGTGTGGCTCAGATCCTGACACCTTGTTTCGATAGCTCATTTTTCTGACTATGACCCTCAGGACTCCTCCTGAGCAATAATCCTCTGGTTCCTCCAGCCACAGTTAGGGGGTAGATGCTCTCACTTCCACCTGGTATCTCAGACCCAGGCCCTGAGAGGGAGCCAGGCCTCTCTCAGGCAAAAGGTTAGGATAGAAACAATGACTACCCTCAACAGCCATGCACGTCACACTACTCCCCAGATATACACGGACCCCACTTAGGGGTCTGGAAGGCTGCTGTGCCACCTTGCCACAGAGGCAGGGTTCCACCAAGGGGGTTCCTTCCATTGTTAGCCCCTTCCTTGGCCAGTTGCTAAGTCACATATCCCACCTTTCTATACCTCTGCTTTTGTGACACTGGGGACCGGGACTCTAAAAACTACGTTTCTCACTTGTCAGCTGATACACTGCAAGCTTCCATCAATGGGAACTTTTAGAGGGGATAGTGTTGGAGGCTGACTTGTGTCCTCTCAAAATTCATATGTTGAAGCCCTAATGCTCAGTACCTTAGATTGTGACTCTACTTGGAGATAGGGCATTTGAAGAGGTGACTAAGTTAAAATGAAGCCATTAGGCTGGGCCCTAATCCAATCTGCCTGGCATCCTTGTAAGAAGAGGAAACCTGGACACACAGAGAGACAGCAGGGGCACACTTCTGCCCACGGAGGGAGGACACTGTGAGGGCACTTCGAGGAGGTGTCTATCTCTAAGCCACAGCTAGAGGCCTCAGGAGACAGTAAACCTGCCCGCACCTTGATCATAGACTGCCAACCTCCAGAATTGTGGGAACTAAATGTGTGTGGTGGAAACCCCCAGTGTGTGGTTGTTTTATTGTTGCTGTTGTGATGGCAGCTGGAGCAGACTGACACTGAGACTGGCAGACAGAAGCAGAAGAGACTCACTCTCTCCGGGGTACTTACTCTTCCTGTAAGCAGCACCCCGCACCCAACAGCAGCAGGTGTTCAGGTTCCAGCTCTCCCACTGGCACTCCCAACACGAGTCTCACTCTGTCCCTCTGAGGGAGAGGCACCCTGTCCTCCCAGGCTGAGTCCCCACAGACCCCTCTTCTAAGCTTCCAGTCCAATTTCCTCTTTGTCCTCCCAGCCCCGGGGATGGAAGCCTTTTCCTGCAGTTGTTATCTGTGTTTGCTTTTATCATCCTTCCATACTCCCAGACTTCTCCCTCCTGACCTCACCACCCCTGCTGACCCTCAACCCCTCGCTCCTGGTGTTTGCTTAACCAGCACTGGTTTGATAATACCGTCAAAAGTTCGAGTTGCTGGCCGGGCGCAGTGGCTCAGGCCTGTAATCCCAGCACTTTGGGAGGCTGAGGCGGGTGGATCACAAGGTCAGGAGATCGAGACCATCCTGGCTAACATGGTGAAACCCCGTCTCTACTAAAAATACAAAAAAATTAGCCGGGCATGGTTGCAGGCCCCTGTAGTCTCAGTTACTTGGGAGGCTGAGGCAGGAGAATGGTGTGAACCCAGGAGGCGGACCTTGCAGTGAGCCGAGATCGCGCCGCCGCACTCCAGCCTGAGTGACAGAGCAGGACTCCTCCCAGAAAAGAAAGAGAGAGAGAGAGAGAGAGAGAGAGAGAGAGAGAGAGAGAGAGAGAGAGAAAGAAAGAAAGAAAGAAAGAAAGAAAGAAAGAAAGAAGAAAGAAAGAAAGGAAAGAGTTTCAGCCCTGAATGGGGAAGATCTTTGCTATGAGCAGGGTGATACTAGTTTTCTATTGCTGTGGTAACAAATACCACACACTGAGTGGTTTAAAACAATACAGATGTATTATCTTACCTTTCTGTAAGATGGAAATCTGACACGGGTCTCTGAGCTAAAAATCAAGGTATTGGCAGGGCTGCAGTCCCTTCTGCAGGCTCTAGGAGGGGAATTTTATTTCCTTGCCTTTTCCAGCTCCTAGGGGCTGCTCCCTTCCTCCATCTTGGAATCTCTCTCTCCCTCTCTCTCTGGGAGGTTATATGCAGCCTGAAAAGGTTCTCTGTAAGGATTTGTGTGATTTGATTGGGCCCACCTATATAATCCAGAATCATCTCACCTCAGATCCTCAACCTTAAGGTTATTTGCAAAACCCTTTGCCATGTGAGGTAACCTATTCACAGGTTCCTAGGATTAGGGCGTGCACACCTTTGCAGGGCATTGTTCTGTCTACCTAGGTCTTTCTAGATTCCACCCAATCTTCCTCCTTTCTTACTTGACATAACTCCCTACCTCTAACCACAAGTGAGTGTTTTTGCTCAAACTCTCAGAAGCCTGTTTATGTGCCCTTGACCTTGACGGGGCAAAGGAAACTGAGTCCCTGAGATCTGGTGCCTGGTTGTGAAATTATCTTTGTGGTGACTTTATGCCAGTTCATGTACCTCTCTTGAGGCTCGATTTTCTTATCTATAATATGGAAAAGTTGATACCAAAAACACAACCCAGTTCTAAAGTAATAGGACTGCAGGAAAATGGTATGACAGACACTCTAATTATCCTAAGGGAAGAGAGTTAGAGAGCAAGGTAGGCTGGCTGATTGCTGGGGTACTGGCGAGGATGTGTGGATGTCAGCAATGTATTCACCCCTCTCACCCAAGACGTAGACCAAGGGCTTTCTGCTCAAGTTTCTCCCTATGCTGTTCTGATCGGCTTCTGAGTAGAGCAGAAACATCACTCACACTGTTCCTGCAGTGTGGATACAAGGCCCCTTTTTCTGCAGGGTTGTGTGCAGTTTCCAATGACTATAGAAAAACTTCTAGGACTGAAGTCCTGTTCTTGGGGCTTATGAGTTACATTGAAGACCAACATCAGAGACCATATTTGCAAGGGAAGGACTCGGAGAAAAGGAGATAGAGTGGAGTAGAGGAGAATCAGCTAGTTAGCCAAATTTTCTCCAAATTATTATTATTATTATTATTATTATTATTTAAAACAATGAGAACATAACTAATTTTATGTGGTTCAAAACTAAATACCACTTTTTCTTTATTAAGAGACCTGGTGGTTTCTCTGGGCATTCTGAAGAACTGTTTAGCCATGAAATTTGATGAGGCAATTCAAAAGAATGTCAGCCCCTCCATGTCGTTGGCTTACCCGGTTGAGGACTGGGCCTTGCAGCCCTCACAGCTGCTCATACTCATTGGAACACACCCTGGCAGAGAGTTCTTTGCAGTTTATGTTCCTATAACCTGAATCTAGAAAGACCTAGGTAGACAGAACAATGCCCTGCAAAGGTGTGCATGCCCTAATCCTAGGAACCTGTGAATAGGTTACCTCACATGGCAAAGGGATTTGCAAATAACCTAAGGTTGAGGATCTGAGGTGAGATGATTCTGGATTATATAGGTGGGCCCAATCAAATCACACAAATCCTTACAGAGAACCTTTTCAGGCTGCATATAACCTCCCTGAGAGAGAGGGAGATTCCAAGATGGAGGAAGGGAGCAGCCCCTAGGAGCCGGAAAAGGCAAGGAAATAAAATGAATGTGTATGGATGTGGAGGCAGTAAGTACTGGAAGAAAAAGAAAAACACGTTTTTCTCCCTGATCTATGATAGGTTTTGCACATATTTTCTATTTTTTAGGGATTTGTATTTTTTAGTGTCAGGCTTCATTTCGGAAGGCATTGGGGTTTGCTCCGTGATGATTTATTTGTGTGGAAGAGGGAAGTTATTGGTTTTTCCTCATTTATATGTAGGGCCCCTTATAGGGAAATATTTTTAGAAACATTTTTATTTCTCTTCATATTTTTCCAGTTGTAGTGTGTTTGCTTGCTTTTGGGGTTGACTGCCTATATCCCTTTTCTGTGCAAAGTTAGAAAAGAAATGTTTAAACCATAGAAGACGTCATGGCACCTATGCATTTGTAGGTGTCATTGTGTTTGTAGGTATCATCTAGTTAATAATGCAGGTGTTCTGAGCCTCTTTCTGAGATGGTGCGGCTTTCATGGGTAGGGCAGTAACAGTGAGGCTGAACAGTAATGTGGAGAGGCCCTGCAGTCCTTTCTGTACTCTTCTACCCATATGCATTCATGGATGAACTGTACTGTTGACAGATCTGATTTTTTCCTGCCACAGTCAGCTCTATTATCCTGCCTCAGGCTTGAACCTGCAGCAGCTGAATCTTGTATTTGCTCTGCCTGAGGCCTTAACCTGCTGCTCTTCCCTTCATCCCTTATTTGTTCCTTCCTTGTGCCACCTGTTTGTCTTATCTGGCACTATAAGAAGGCATTCCCTCCATCTCCTTATTCCACCTCTAGTGGTTAAAAAAAAAAGTCCCATGTGGTTTTCTTTCACCTTTTGTGTGCTGGAATCTGCCCCGGCAGCTATCAACAGGAGTTTTCTTCAGACATGTGAATTGCAAAGCTGATTTCCATTTGTTCTAAGCAAACAGATCTCACTACCAAGTGTCAGAAAGGCACACGGATACTCTGTGCACACTTAAAAGAACATTAACAAACAAGAATTGTAACGGGTCCAACATAAATGACACCAAAAGCCAAAGACCCTAGTAAAATCTTTTTTTAAGTAGAGACTCAAAGCAGAGCTCTTATTGAGACCAACAAATACTATCCTGACACTTTCTAAGGGTACAGCTCCCCACATCTCTCATTCTAGAAGTGTATTAGTCGGTTTTCACACTGCTCTAAAGAAATACCCAAGACTGGGTGATTTATAAAGGAAAGAGGTTTAACTGACTCACAGTTCCGCATGGCTGGGGAGGCCTCAGGAAACTTACAATCATAGCGGAAGGTGAAGGGAAAGCAAGTACCTTTTTCACATGGTGGCAGGAAAGAGACAGTGTGAGACTGAAAGAAAAATCACTATTTATGAAACCATCAGATATTGTGAGAATTCGCTCCTATCACAAGAACAACATGGGGGAAACTGCTCTCACAATCTAATCACTTCCCACCAGGTCTCTCCCTCACCACCTGGTGATTGCAATTCAAGATGAGATTTGGGTGGGGACACAAAGCCTAACCATACAAGAAGTGCATCGTGTAATCTGGTAACCACCGGCCACATGAGGCTATGAAGCATTTGAAATGTGGCCAGTCCAAGTTGAAATGTGATGTAATTGTAAAAAACAAACCAGATTTTGAAAACTTAGTATGGAAACAGATGAATGTGAAAAATCTCATTGATAATTTTTTCACATTGATGACATCTGAGATGAAAATATTCTGGATATACTGGGTTAAGTAGAATATATTATTTAAAATTAATTGTACATGTCTCTTTTTACTTCTTTTCCATGCAACTAGTAATAGAAAATTTAAAATTACATAGCTTATATTTCTATTGGACATTGCTGTTCTAGAACTTGATTAAAGAATGATGCTTGGGATATCTGTTTTTCCATCCCTCTGGAATGGAATTCTGAAAGACTAAAATTGACAGATATATTACTATTCTTTAGGTTCTTTTCAAAATATTTCACATGACATTAGGTCACCAGAAGGAGAGTTTTGTACAATTTAGACACCTATTATTTTAAATGGATTTGGTTAACATCTTTTAAAAAGGCTGCCTTCCATTTTATGTACGGGGATTTTTTCTTAATAAAGCCTGGTTTCTTTTATTTATATACTGCCTTTTCATCCAATAAACTCAATCTGTTTTGAGATTAGTTCAACCTTTCTGAGGTGCTCCCAGTTTGTACAAGGATTTATAAAATAAAATAGTTCCTACCCTCAAGGAGAATATACTTCTAATGAAAAAAAAACAGGCAGTCAAACTTCCTCTGGTTATGGAATTTTAATAGACCAAGTTATAAATTGAAAACAAGAAAGGGTTGTGATACAGGTTACATTTTCATCATGTTTCATATATTTTTTAGAGTAATTTTTGTAATACAGTTTAACCAAAAGGAATAGTATGACTTCACTGCTGAGGATGAAACCCTGTTGTTGGTACAAATCACAGATTTGTGAGGCCCCAAAAGTTATTTTTCAGGGTTTGAAAAATACTAATAGTGGACATTTATATAGCACTCATTGTATGCTAGATATTGCTAACTGCTTTGCATTTGAGAACACGCATAATACTCGAGAATCCTAGGAGACAGAAACAATATTTATACTCATTTTACAGAAGGGCAAATTGAGGTATACAGTAGTTGAATCAATTGTCCAAGGTCATGTAGCCAATGAGCAGAGGGAGAAAGAATGAATACAAGCATTCTGACTGCAAGACTGGGCTTTGAATCTCCCCACCGCACTATTTCATTGCCATAATATAGACGATTCATGATGACAACTCATCCTGGTTTTGTCTGCTAAATTTTGAAGGCCCCCTGAAATTTGAAGGACAATCTCATTTTCACCTTTATTTTTTCTCACCATATCGTTTACCAGAAATGAATACATGAAAAAATGATTCACTTTGGTTTCACTCTGTTTTCCTTTGCCTCAGCACTGTTACTAAAATAACTAAAACAGAACAGACAAGGGGTATGAGAAGATGTAGCCTAGATAACCAATACAGTATGTAGAAGTCTCTGTACTTTCTTTCTTTGCAGCTCTGAACACAAGCCAAGTCTTACCCTTGTTCATGGATTTCTATAGAAAATCCATTTGCATACCAGAAGAGAGAATGGGGCTTTTAATGATCTTAATGGAAACTAGAAATATATTGCTTTCCTGATAAGTTGTCATTTTGCATGTTCATCTTCCTGGCACCAGAATACAAGCATGTAAACCTGTGAACTGCTGCCTATCATTAAGGAAACTGATGTGACATTCCCAGCTTTTGCAGCCTATTCCCATACCCAATTTTTGTGCTGCTACATGTTAGTTTGATTTTACTTTTCTCTCCTGGATTTAAGTTCTTAAAAGCTAATTTCCAATGTCAGCCCATAATAATTCATATAACGCTGAACACAAAAGCACAATTTTTAGAAATTACACTCCCCAGTTGATCCAGGGATTCTTTCCAAACAAGCTTCTGAACTACCTTGCAAAATCTTTAGTAATATTCTTGGAACCTTCTGACATTATTCTTAATTAAGGTTTACATGTTAATATTGAACAATAAAATGAAGATGGCATAATAACACAGAAAAATTAGAACCAAAGTAATTAGCAGCAATGATACTTGTTCACTGAATTGTATCATTGCACATATGTGTCCTTGCCAATTTATAATTTTTTTTCAAGTTATTAATTATAACTTCTGAAGAAGTATATTTAAAATCCTCAGGAACCATCTCCTAAACATCCCTAGATTTAATGAAAAGCTAGTGATTATTGCCTTAAATAGCAGCAGAGATGCCTCCCAACCTTAGAGAAATCAGCTGATCTCTAATTTCTCTTGTCTGTGAACAAGCATCTATTGTTTGTCACATTTTTCCTAAAGTTCATTACCAATAATATAACTTTGCTTTGTTTACATATTCCTTACAACTCAGGTGGACATTTTTTCTTGTCTCTAGTTTGCTTTTTTCTTGAAGAAGAAAACAATATGAGTATCTTTTATGATTTAAATTGATTAGGACAAAACCTAACAGATACATTAAAAATAGAAAAGTTATTTATTTAATAAAAATGTGCTAGAAAGTGGGGGGAAAAAACCCAAGGTGTGTGACAGAAATAAAAATTACTTTACACATGTCCTTCAAAAAAGTTTAATACATAGTCAGGTCACATTACTGCACATCAAATTCTCTAGGTCTCTGGCTGCCAGTAGCAATTATCTGTAAAAGAACATGTTTTCCCCGGTGACTTACTATCGGGAATTTTTGAGTATACCTAAGCATAGCCTTGAGCAAAACTCCTACGGGGCATATTTGGAATACAGGATTTCATTTGGATGCAATATCAAGGTTTCAGTGCAATATGTCTATCTATATATTTTTACATCTGTTTTAACATATTGATGTGTTTATCTGTTGGCTTTAATTACATGATATAAGTATATATAAATGTAAATAGTACTCCTGAGCTTCCACTCAAGTTTTGTCATGAGGTACACAAATATATTTCCCTAGATGCCTGCATGATTTTATATTATAATGATGTCTCCTGAATTTTCATGATTACTTTGCTAAAAAGGTGTTGAATATTTGCAAATTGCTGAGGCACTAAGTCTCATTCTATTTGACCAGGTCATATTTCATTAGTTTCCAATGACCAGTGGGGTCCCAACTAGTAAAATCTTTTGTGTCCATCCCAACCTTAGACTGGTTAATCATGAGATCACCTTTTAAAGGCAATTCAAGCATAAGTCCAAATTCTTCAAACATTTTTGTGCCTTTTTGGAGAGAAACCAAGAATGGGAAGAATAAATGTTTTCAATTGATGACCATTAAAGATTCCAAAAGTAAGTTCAAATATTCAAAGGTTAAACTGTAATATGTCTGGATTTCAGACATCGAGCATGCTATGGTTTGAGTCGGGATGCCACAACAGTGATATGGTAGTTCCCCAAAATTTGAGGCTCCAAAAGATATTTTTCAGAATTTGAAAAATACTAATAGTGAACATGTATATAACCCTCATTCAATGCTAGATATTACCACATATTACAGTGTTTCCCTAATATACAGAAATCAATGTTGGAGTGCCTACTGGGTTAGGATTTAGAAAGGAGCAAAAAGGTGTCATTGGTTCTGACAATAGGCAGGCAAAGAAAAAGAAAGAAAGGCTTTATTTAAAAATTAAATTCAATAATCAGCTCACCTCTTTGCAAGCTTTTGAATAGTACATAGCAAGCCTTTCTTTACATTTGAGGAACGGAGCTAGCCAAAATGAAATAATTCACTTTCGTGTCCATTTTCATAATGAGAATGGATGTCCCTCCCCTTTGAGTCCCCACCAGCTCACTTGAGGTGGCTTAAAGCAACTATAATCCTACAAGAGCAGTGATAAATATGTTGTCAGGTTAGTGAAGCACTTGCTTTATAAATGAACCACTGATGAGTCCCTAACATTGGCTAGTGTGCTCAGGGTGAACAGGCAGGGTGGCAGGCAAGGTGAAAAATGTTGCTGTAATATCTGAAGATGGGCCACATATGCACCCAGTTTCAGTTGACGGGAGATTTTTAAAGGATCTGATTTATTCATTCTTCAACATGGAGCCTACCTGAGGGGTTCAGGTGATTCCTTCTCTAAGAAAACAGTTCTTAGAAGTTCTAGAAGGTGAGTTTCCTGCAAGTCTGCATTAGTTGGAGAAATCTGGAGAACATCAGTTTTTACCCTAATACATTAGGCTTAATGTTTGCAAGGGCCATGTAAACCATTTGGGATTTTTATAGAGCCATATGCACTTTTATTACTGCAAGGACAACAGTGTTACAGTCATGATAAATAAAATTATTTGCAGGCCTTTGCAGCTTAGGCAATCCAGTGATACTGCATTTTAAGTTCTGTGACCACAAAATGTAAATGAAGTTGAAACGGCAGAAATTTTCATCTTTTCTACTTGTAGTAATTCTCACAGAATCATGAATGCTTTTCTTTCTCTTTCCTGGATCTCTCCAAATAGATCCCATTTATCTGATTGGATTTCTGTCCCATCTTTCTACATATTACAGCTAATTAGTACCCCCTGATGAGAAACAGTCCACTGATGGAAAAAGCAGTTAGATAAGATCTGCATTAACAAATGTAGTTCATTTAATATCATTTGTGCTGCTGCATTATTAATAATACATAATTACCCTGCACAGGCTGGAAGGGGAGAATAAAACCGTTCTTTAATTTCTTGGCCTTTGCAGAGAAACAGTATATTAGAGAGAGTAAAACAGTATTGGACTATTGGTTGCCATCCATCATAGAGCTTTATATGTCACACAATTTTATTAATTTGGGGTCTGGCTAGAATTTCTATATTTCAACACAAATCACAGATTACCCAGAGATAACCATTTTGTGGAATTTTGAAAAGGCCAGCTTTTTATTTCAGAATGTTAAATTGGGAAGCCCAAATGGATAACTATCAGAAAGTTGAGATTTTCAGCCTGTTATTGAAAACATTTCACTGCAGTAGATGATGAATGTCATTTTGGTTGGTACCTAATGTTCACAAAATTTGATTTAACACAATGGATCAATCTGACTTTATTCTCCCCATTCTCCTGAATCAGGGTGTGCTGGATTAGAAAGAGATTCTGGCAAAAAGCCTGTGTTAAAATAATAAAACAAGCAGTGACGGCAGCATAAGACCGGCCGGCATTGACTGAATACCTGCTTTATGCCAAGTTTTATGTTAAACCCTTTCCATGTATTCATTCGCATGACAATCCTATGATGGGGGTTACTATTTTTATTCTAGAGGTCATCCAAGTCTGACAAGACCTCACAGGCTGTTTTGAAAGGAAAACCTGTAGAAAAGAGGCTATGCTCCCTGCATTTTTCTCTGCTCTGCTTTCCGGCTATCAAAATCAAGACTCTTGAATGTGGGTTGCCAAATGGGCAGTGTAAATGCATATGGAGCTGCCCTAAGTGGGTTTCTTTGCACAGGTGAGGCCAGCTGGGATGCAAGCCCAACAGTTGGCTCAGAAAACTGTGGATCCCCTGATCCCAGGTCTCATACCCAAAGGAAAGAGAAAGTTGGGGAAAGGTCAAATGGAGGGCTGAACATTGGAGGCATGCTTATTTTCTCTCATTAAAGCCATTGTATTTCATTCATCAACCCATTCACTTATTCAGCAAACCCTTAGCCCTACTATACCAAACATTTGAAAAAAAAAAGAAGAATTCAAAAGAAGGATTTGAAATTTAAAATGGGGAATAAGGACTCTTTTGTTGTCATCATAGAGCTCACATGCCTCTTGCAAAGATAGGCTTAAAGATAAATTGCTATAATTTGGTGTGCTGTAGGAACAATGTGGGCACAAAGAAGGGAATGTTCAGCCCTGCCCAAGTGGGTCACAGAAGGTTTGACAGAGACCAGAAACTGATTCTTGCAGAATGAGTGCTGTTTTCCTGGTAGACAGATAGGAACTTGTTATCTCTCCTTGTAATATTGTTGTTATTGTTTTAAACAATAAACTACAAATTCTGCACTACCTAATAGTTGAGTGCAGGAATTCTGTTGCTCATTAGCACATGGCATCCTTCTTCTTAAGGTTATGCTATCAACATTTCAATATTCCTTCAATATGCTTTTAAACCAGAGACATGATGGAATGGTTAGTGTATATGCCAATAATCAATGATGAGGTGAGAAGAAAGATGGGTAGGATGTGGGTTGATAATAGGATTTAGATATAACTCATAGAATATCAGTGTAGGACCTTTATTCATAGTGATTTTTTTTCCCAGCAAGCTTACAGGTATGTCACAGTCTTGAAATACAAATTATTGTGCTTGTTTCTCTCAAAGATTTTAATGTTTACAAGGTGTAGGACAGAATAAAAGTTCTCTGAAAATTAAATAACATCTGCACTGTCATAGCAATTAGTTCAGATCTTAGTGTATCAAGTCATGTTATTCATCTGCAATTTCCTGTATCATCCATTTCCCCTGCTAAAAAGTGGACAGCCAGCTCCCTTTCCAAGTTTAAGACACTGCCACAATCTCTCTCGGGCATTGCAAAGAGACAGCCATAGTGTGTTGGAGACTGTTGAGTCTGCATCAAAACTCATTTTTTCTTCCTCGTGGATGGACAGATAGACTCTGTTTCCCACTCTTCCCTGAAGTTAAACGGGGCACGTGTCTGAATTCTAGCCAAAGAAATGCATGCAGCAGTGGTGTCCTCAGTCCATAAAATTCTGCTGGTTACCTTTCATTCCCTTTCCTTGTCTTCTGCCTAGAAGTAAAGTGTAGAACTCTGAGACTCTGCAGGATAGCAGAGGCTCAATATGGAAGGAGCCTAGGGCCCCAAGTCACTGCTTCCAGAGAGCACCCTAACCAGGAACACCTTTCTTTGATTGTTGCATAAACACAAAAGCAAATTTCCAGTGTGAAATTTTAGCATTTTTGCTTTGGCAGTTGGTCTCCTCTAAGACTTCTAAACACCTCCTTTAGATGAACAAAATCTGTAGTATCTGAAGGGTGTGTAAGGCAGAAGTCATGTGAGGTCTGCACACAGCACACTGCCACCGTACAGTGTGGGAGGAGTGGCATTGAGACCATTATCATGCAGGGTGGAGGTGGGTGCCAATAATCACCACTGTCATGCAAAGCTAGGGTGGGTGAGGGCAGAAGCCACTCTCATGTGGGGTAGTGGGTGGAGGAGTATTGAGCACTGCTCTCACATGGGGTGAGGGAGGGCATTGAACACCACTATAGTGCAGGGTGACTTGAGCTTTCTGTTTAGGTATCATTTCCTCTTGCAAGCTTCCCTAATCCTGCTGTCCAGGTTGAGCCTCCTGCATGTGCTTCCTTAGACCACTGTACTTTTCTTCTGTGGCACTTAACACACATAATTAAATGATTGATTTTTTTATTGAATGACTCTTCATCCCTATAATATTGGCCTTCCTGAGGACTAGGACTCTTTCATTCATTGTTGCATCCCCCTTGTCCAGAATTATGTCTGATATATCTGTATATACGTCTTGGTGCTTATCAAATATCCCTTCACTGACTAGCTCTCACCTTTGAGATGTTTATTCCATCTTAGTCTTTCACTCTTCCAACAGACAACAGATTGCGATTTTAGGAGGTTACAATCAATTACCTGTAAACCCCTTTCTAATTAGAAGAGATTAGGATTTTAAGTCTTCATTCCCAATAAATATCCCCTTATACAGCCATAGGAAACAAAGACACACACATACATTTGCCATCACCATGGAAGCATACCGATATATATCGTAGAAAAAATTTCACCCGACACCCCCTAAGAGCCATCTCCCTACTCCCAGGCAGCCATAGACAATAGACACACACAAAACAGCCACAGACACCTAGAACAGAAACACATCTCCAAAGACACCCCCTCCACTATTGACACACACCCAGACAAATACACATATACACGCTAAGAATCATTTAACATCTGCCATTTTGGTGACATTTATTCTATGCTTTCTTACCTCATCCAATAAAAGAAATGCATAAATCCCAAATGCAAATAACATTCTCACCTCTATTATCTATTCCATTTTTGGAGCTGCTTTCCTCAAATCAGTGTCCTCTGTGGAAAGAAGTACATAGGGCACAGAGGGGGAAACAAATGTTTCTCCCAAAGTCTTCCATTATTCTATCATTTACATTGCAAATGTTATCAAAAATGCAAATATATGTGACATCTCTAATCGTTTCTAGATCTTATGCTACGATAAACATTGGCTTGGTTAAATTGTATTTCTAAGAATAAAAGAGCTGAAGGTTTTGTTGTTGTTCTCTATATTTAGAGGTGCTTAGAGAAGACTACAATAATATTGTTTTTAAAAGTTACCCGTCCAAACTAATATGTTTGTCATTCAGGTGATGCAGTATTTTGGGTTAAAGAACGTGATAGACAATGTCTCAAGTCAATCCACAATATGTGGGGATTATCTGAAAATATTTAGCCCTATGCTGGGGAATGAATAGGAAGATATACAAAAAATAACAATAATAATAAATAAGGCACCATGAAGTACCCTGAGGGAGACCTCAAAACATTTAATTACTTCTGGTTTTCTTTTTTCCATCTGCAAGTTTACAGACACGGCCTCCCCACCTCTGAGTAGCAATTATTGCTTTTCACTTCCCTGATTACCCCCTGATGCCCAGTCCACAGACAGAATAATATTTTTCAGAGTATGGTCAATCACTTTCAGATGCTGAGGAGGCAGCTCCTGGCAATATGAGGAGAACCAGCAACTAATTCAGCCTGGTCTTTTTGCCCCAGATGTCGCCTCTTTTTTCCAATGAGTCTCATCCATGCATATCATAAAGGTGCTAGGATGTGGGCCAGAGCCAGCCTGAATAGGAGGTGAAGCAAATCATACTGTTATTCTTTTCACCATCACTGCAAATCTGCACACACCCACATGTTCATTTTTTCATGTAGGGAGACCAGGCTTTGAGGAGCATTTAGCACAGCACTCGAGCAGGTGGCATGTGGAAGACAGGAAAAGTTCCCACCATTTTGGTTGTTAGAGGCTGACGATCTAAAAGGCTCAGTACTTTATTTGAGCATCAATTCCTGGAGCCACTTTCTCCCTACCTTCTGTCTTTCTCCATCACTTCCCAGCAATCTTCTAATTGTACCTTTCAGTGGGCCTGGGAAAATAAATATTTAGAGCAATGGCAATGCCAAGATAAAGTTGTCTCCAAACACTCAAGGAAAAACCAGTGTATTAGTCTGTCCTCATGCTGCTAATAAAGACGTACCCAAGACTGTGTAATTTATTTTTTTTAAAAAAAGGTTTAATGGACTCATAGTTCCATATGGCTGGGGCAGCCTCACAATTATGGCAGAAGGCAAAAAATGAGCAAAGGCACATCGTACATGGCGGCACCCAAGAGAGCATGTACAGGGGAACTCCCCTTTATAAAACCATCAGATCTCATGAGACTTCTTCACTATCAGGAGGACAGCACAGGAAAGACCCGCCCCCATGATTCAATTACCTCCCTCTGGGTCCCTCCCATGACACATAGGAATTATGGGAGCTACAATTCAAGATGAGATCTGGGTAGGGACACAGCCAAACCATACCAACCAGCTCTTCATTAACAGAACTTTTATGAGCTCTGAGGAAAACCATAAATCCTTTCTCCTAAGAAAAATGCACATTTTAACACACAAGCATAGTTTTGAATGAAACATTAGAATTTTCTTTTTATTCTTTCTTAAATGTTCAGTGGCCTAAAGAACGCAAGGCCCTGTCATCTCTGTCAGCCTTCTGCAACAGTCAAGCTGGCAGCAACACCACATGGAAAAGGGTGGGCCTCAGAGCTAGAGGCCTGGATCTGCTGCCTACCGGCTCCATGACATTAATTTGCTTAACTTCCCTGAGAACTTCATTCCTTTATTCTATACATGAAGATAATAACACCCATCATATATACAGCTGATGTTAGTTTTACAAGAACATGCCTTTCTCACCACTATGTCTCTTGTACCTTATAAAATGCCTGGACATAGAAGGGGCTCAATACATGATCGTGACTGACGGAACAATGTAAACCTGTTAGTACAGTGACTGACTCCAAGTAGGTACTCACATTATTTTCCTTGTTTTTGTCACAGAGCAGGAAATAAACTATGATTCCCAGATATTTCATAAGTGTAACACTCATTCCTCTTTGATCAGCTCCCCTAGGGCACATTTCCCAAGTCATAATCCAGCAGCAGGTAGAAAGAGGGTGTCAGAAAGGATCCTTAAATGTCAGTTTTAGAGGGATACTTAAAAAAAAAAACTTTCATATATATATATATATATTTACATCTCCCATATATCCTGTTGTTTGGTGACTTTCCCTCATTTGATTAATGGTTTTTATCCACTTAATGGTCATCGTTTCAGCATCATTTCAAAGCTGACTTTTGTTTGGAGTTAACAGGCTAGAGACAGATTTGAGAATCAAATTTATAGGGAGAGATAAAGAGATCTTAATTCTGTTAAGATTACATTAACAAACAAACAGAGTCAGACATGAGCAACTGGAAACAGAGTCTTACTCAAGGGAGGTGCTTTCCAGAAAGAGAGTGAAGAGGAGAGCTTGTCCTATCTGGTCACTGCAGAAAGGAAAATGAGAGACAGAGTAGAAGCTGGCCGTGGAAAAGGCATGGCAGCAGGCTCACATCTGAGAAGGGAAAGATATGACAGTGGATTGAGGGGAGAGCTGAATTCAGGAAGAGAAGGGGCTTTTGTTCCATTCTCAAGGGTGGTTCCAGCTGCCACCTGGATAGCTACAGATAGGTAGACAATGCATGAATGCGACTTGACACTCCTGGCTGCCCTAGGCTCCCCAGTGGCCTGGGAACAACAAAATAACAACCGTGACAAGGGCTTATTTTGTACCCAACAGTGTTCTAATTCCTTTACATAGTAAGTCATTTAATTTTCACAAGATACCTTTGAGAGAGTTACAATGATAACCCTTGTTTTGCATATGAGAAAATATAGGCATAGAGATGTAATATAACCTTTACAAGTGCCCACAACAGATTTTCTCGTTGTCTACCAGCTAATACTTACCAAGCATGTACCCTGAGCTTACCAGGCACAGTTCTAAGGACTTCACATGTATTAATTAACCCATATAATCCTCACAAGGATCTTCTCTATAAGGCAGGTGCTATTATTAATCCCATTTTACTGACGACCTAACAGAGGCACAGGTATGGTAAGCAGTTTGTCTGCGGTCACTCAGCTGGTAAGCAGCAGAGTTGGACATCAAAACCAGGAAGATTGACTACACAGTCTATCCTCTTAAGCTTTTTTTTTTTTTTTTTTTTTTTTTTTTTTCCAATTTCTGCGATAGCATATCTACAATTTAGCTGAAAATCTGGCTGGGGATTGAACAAGTCCATAGTGAAACTGAGGTCAACAGGTGCAGGCTGGGCCTCCCAAGCTGAGGCCCAGAAGGAGTCAGAGCCAGACCTTAGAGGATCCACAGGGCTGGTGTGAAAAGAAGTGCGTCCAAGTCAGCTAGGGAGATGACTAAGCTCTGTGGGAATCTTACCCATGCAGGAGAACAGACACTGAGTTGCATTAGCCACAAACTTTATCAGCCACAAACTTTAGCCTGGACAGCAGCAGAAGGTGGGACAAGAATGATCACTCCCCACCCTCCCCTCACCACCAGAGTGGGGACCAGCCCAAGGACCAGCAGGAGTTTGGCAGGTCCAACCCCAATGCCTACCCTACCTCAATTCCACAAGGTTACATATTAATACATTACCCAGTGTCATGTGGAAAACAACAGGAAAGGGAGAAAGCAAATCCTGAGCATTCACTCCTATTTAGACAGCGTTCAAAAACAGATCGTTTAAACCAGCAGAAACTGAGATACTGTGGGCTAGGAAGTTTAAAATAAAGCTCTTTTTATCGGAAACACACTGTGTGGGATGGTTGTGAGGAAGATTAGATCAGTAACTAGAAATAAAGAAATGACATATTCTTAGAACACCTGAGTGTTGTGTGAATACAATACGTGTGAGCTTACTACTCCAAAGGACTCTAAGAGCCTATCTAATGAAACACCTGCAGTATATTTATTAACAATTAGGGTGAGGAAATGGGAAACATACTGCTCAAACTTGTGGTTGATGCAAAGCTGAGAGTTATAGTAAATACATTAGATGGCAGAATGAGAATCTGTAAAGCTAGCCACCGGCTGGCCCCATGAGCTGTGTATAACCAGAACAAATTTAATCTGGATAGTCGACGAGACGAAGGCACAAAAAGCAAATTGAACAAGAACAGTTGCTGAAAAAGGGTGTTCCTATATTTGAAAGTTTGCCCTCAGGAAGATGGATTAGATAATGGAGCCCAAGGGTAGAAGAATAATAACCATTTCTTGAGCCTTTACTATGTGCCAGGCATAGATACCAACTCATTTAATGCTAGGAAGCGTGCAATATTATTTCTATTCAATCAAATACAGAAACTGGCATTCAAAGCCCAAGATCAGAAAGCTAGCAGGTGGCAGAACCATGAATTAAACTAAGTTTGGCTCAAAGCAGCTTCCATATTTGGGTAATAAAGTCTGGCCCAGAGTCCTCTGTATGGTCGTGAACTGTAACCTAGCTTGATATGTAAACAAAACGTCACTGAACTTAGGAGCATATCCTTGTAAGCAAGCTGGTCAGTCTCAGCCAATCATAGCAGCCCAACCCTCAGCAAATCAGGGACTGAAGGTGGCCAATTTATGCCCAAATAAGGAAAGAATCAGGTAGCAGGTAATCCTTGTATGTCATTTTCTGCTTTCTGGTTATAAACATAGCTCACCACAGTGGAGGTGGGGCATTCTGAACCATCTTTATTTGGAATGCTGCCCATCTTTAGTAACTTTTTCTTGCACAAATAAACTGTATTAAATTTAACCGTCTTAGGTTTTTCTCTGACATGTATTTCAAACTCATGTCCGTTTGACTTCAGAAGCCCAGGGTTCTCACACTATAGTACTCATTTGCCTCCCCAACATAAGCCAGTTGTCTTAAGGGGAAACCATGCTAATAGAACCCTCCTCTGAAAGAGCTCATCTTCCCATATCAGAGACAGAAGTGTGGCCAACTCCAGGACGGGATGGTGGAGATACAAGAAATCATATGCCATCAGCAAGACTCTTTGCTAATTCTGAGGCTTTATGGTTCTATCTCTGGAAATTTGAAGAAACCATGGTCTCTTTACGAGGTGGCTTTTTGCCTTAGTAAAATACAACCCCAGATCTCAGTGCCTTACTGCAACAAACCTTTCTTTCTCACTCTGGGTCTGAGGACCTGCGGTGGCTTAGCTGTGGCACGGCTCCAGGTCAGCTTTCCGGCTGGCCTCACCTGTCTTATTCTGGGGGCAAGTTCAGCGCGCAGCTCCTACCTGGGCAAGTCGTTCACACATGAGGATAAGACACGTGAAGCACATTTAAAGCCTCTGTTCAGGTGTGAACACTGAGTTTGCTCACACTCTGCTCTCTGGCTCTGTGCCTACTAAAAAGCCTGCATTTGAACTGTGACAGATTTCAACTATCCCCTGTAAGAGAAGAAGAACATTAGTTCTTCAGAATTCCCCATTGCCCCATGGGCAGTACTACAATATGCCATGGAGATTTTTCCTTTTACTTGTTTATTTTGTTTTGCTTTTGTTTTACCTTCAAAAGAAACCATCAGAGGCAAGGGCAACCCCAGACCAATCTGAAATAAAGGGGCAAGTGGAATGAAAAGAATGAAATATTCCAAATCCCCCCATACCTTCCATACTAAGACAAAGGGGTGTCATTATGTGATTTTTGTCTTTAGTTATGGATCCTTATTATTTATTTCTTTAAACTTTAGATGCATCCCTCATATATAAGCCTCAGGGCACATTTACAAGCACTGTTGGGGAAAAAAAAAGCTTAAGAAAACTATATTATCTACTTATTCCAGGAAAGATTTACTTCATTTATGTATTTGTTTATTTATTTATTTATTTGATTTATACAGCTGGGTCCAGCATAAGCCCCTAGGCATGCTCACATCAATTAAAACAATGGATAGAAGCAGAATGCTGAATACAAACAAAATCAACAATTAATGGACTATCCCCAACTGTAAAGCAGTTCGGCAGAACCTTCAAATCAATCTCCCCACTAGCCCCCTTGGGCAGAAGGCTGGGTTAACAGATGGTTAAGCAATGTTAAGAGAAGAGAATACAACATTAGTACTATAGATGGAGGATGGAAGAATGACAGTACGCAAAATCCATTGAATAATTCATCAGTAGAGTTACAGGTTGAACTCATAGACTTGGGGCTGGAGTTGGGCATAGCCGTGATCTGACAGGGATTAGCAGTGATGGAGGGAGGAGAAGCTGAGAATTATTGAGTACAGGTAGGACATTAAGTAAAATCATGTGCATAGTAACACCCCATCCTCTGGACTTACTGGGAGCCTTGCCAGCGTGAGTGATCTGGTTTGGATTATTATTTTACTATAGGCACAATCCAGTTCTTGACCAACCCACAATTTGGCTTTCCTTGAATCACATGCTACTGCACCCAGTCACTCAAGTCAGCTGCTATCTTTGTGTGATACCATCAGATGGGGGTTAGGATAAGGCAGGCAAATTTTATTCTTCGTATTGTGTATTCATGAACATTTGTAATATGAGATTAAGAAAAATCCTTTGACTTTTTTGTTATTGTTGAGGTATAATGTATATATAGTAAATGCAAAAATCTTAATAAGTCAATAAATTTGTATTTATAAATTAGGTACTCACCACAAAGATCAAGATATAGAACATTTCCAGCATTACCAAAACCTCCCTTATATCCTTTCATAATCATTATTCCAGTCCTAGAGATAATCACTATTCCAATTTCTGTTACCATAAGTTAGTCTTGCCAATTCTTGAACTTCATATAAATGTTATACACCATGCATTCTTTTGTACTTGGCATATTTTTTATTGCTATGTAATATTCTATTATATGAATATACTATAGTGTACCCATTCAATTGTTACAAGAGTTTTGGGATGTTTCCTAATGTATTTGTTTTTATTATGAATAGAACTACTATAAACATTATGTACATGTCTGAGTATTTAACTAAGAATAGGATTGTTGAGTCAAGAGATAGGTTTATTTATTTATTTTTTCACTCTGTTGCCCAGGCTGGAATGCAATGGCACAATCTTGGTTCACTGCAACCTCCACCTCCCAGGTTCAAGCAACTCTTGTGCCTCAGCCTCCTGAGTACCTGGGATTACATACATGCACCACCATGCCCAGGTAATTTTTGTATTTTTAGTAGAGGGGGGTTTCGCCACATTGGCCAGGCTGCTCTCAAACTCCTGGCCTCATGTGATCTGCCCATCTCGGCCTCCCTAAGTGCCAGAATTATAGGTGTGAGCCACCATGCCCAACCAAGATAGGAGTACATTTTGCTTAAATATATATTGCCAATTAATTTTGGTAAGTGGTGGTACCAATTTATCCTCTTTTCTCCATATCCTTTTCAACACTTGGTATTGTTGGTCTGTTTAACTATAGCAACTGTGGTATGTAGTAGCATCTCCATTGTAGTTTTGATTTGCATTTTTCAGATGTTGCCCACATTTTTATAGTCCTATTGGCTTTTTTGATATTCTTTTTTGTGAAGTGCCTATTTGAGTATCTTGCCCATCTCTTCATCGGATTGTCTTTCCTTTTTTGTGTTTTCTTTATTTTATTTTATTTTATTTTTTTGTATTTGTAGGAGTTTATACCATGGATACAAGTCCTAGTTTAGCATATGCATTGTCAATGTCTTCTCTGTGTGACCCACACTTTCACTCCCTTTATGGTGGTTTTATTAGCAGAAGTTTTCCATTTTATCAAAGTGCAATTTATTAATCTTTTGTTTTTATGATTAGTGCATTTCATGTCTTCTTTAAGAAACCATTGCCTATCTTAAGGCTGTGAGATTCCCCTGTATTTTCTTCTAGAAAGTTTACTGCTTTACCTTTCAGGTTTGGGTCTATCCATCTCAAATCTATTACTTTTCCATGTTGATATCCAATTGCACCATTTACAGAAGACACACCTTTGCCCCCACTGAATTGCAGTGGTGCTTTCATTGTAGATTAGGTAGCCATATATTACAGGTATGTTTCTGGATTCTTTATTCAATTTCATTGGCCTATTTGTCCACCCTTGCATGGATAACAGCACACTCAAAGTCTTGATACCTGTTAGTGTAACTTAAACTCCACTGATTTTAGTATGTATACGGATTATCTTTCTGTGCCTTTGTTGATTTTTTTGTCTCTACATCTGACTTTTGCCTCATGCTATCACTAAAGCTTCACTATTTCTCTTCAACGACTATTCTCTGTGTGTGTGTGTTATGTAGGGGGTCCTTAGTGCCACATAGTACAGATATAAACAGGGTTTATTGGGAAAAACTTAGAAGCAGATAAGTAGCAGAGTGTATGCTGCCCCCTGAATCTCATTATTCCATAACATGGGCTGGGTATAGGTATTTTAAAACTAATATAATCAAAATTTCAGCCAAAAAAGGCCTGTCCGAGTCAACAGGCTGAACTTGTTCCCAGGAGCACAGGGCAAAGAGAGCAAGTGATATGGTTTGGCTCTGTGTTGCCACCCAAATCTCATCTCAAATTGTAATCCCTAAGTGTTGAGGGAGAGACCTGGTGGGAGGAAATTGGATCATGGGGGCAGTTTCCCCCATACCATTCTCGTGATAGTGAGGAAGTTCTCACAAGATCAGATGGTTTAAAAGTGTCAGTTTTCCCTGTTCACTCTCTCTCTCTCTCTCCTGCCACCTTACGAAGACGTGCCTTGCTTCCCCTTGGTCTTCCACCGTAATTACATGTAATTGTCCCATACCATGGTACTTGCTTATAGGCTTGCCTAGAGGGAGCTAGAGAACACCTAGCTTCTCCAAGATCTCTAGAAAGTAGGAAAGGAACTCCAGGCTCAGAAACATTGCCAAGGAGCACACGGATCAAAGGTCAAGTTCTCCATTTTGAGTACCCAGACAGCAGCTGTGCCTTCCAGGGCCACTGACATCAACCAAAGGCCTTGTTTCTGCACAATTTGCACCAGCTGTCTGTTAAGCCACCAAAAGGAGGAAGGAAGTGTGTTCCTGGACCTTCTAGATCTGTCTGTCATAATACCCCACTCCCCACATTCATTTTTAATTAAATTAAGTTATTGCACCAACATTGCTTGAATGCCTGCTACACCTTCCAAGCCTTCCAGACACAAATTTAAACAATATGGTCACTGCCATGAAGGAGTTCACATTCTCATCAGCAGCCACAGTAAAGAGTGATCTAAATGTGACAAGAAACAAGTGCACAGAAAAAACTACCAGACCTTGCCCATCCTTCACAGTATAGCTTAAAACTCAATTCACCTAAGATTTCATATGCATTTATGATTCATACATTTTTAATAATAAAAGTGAATGGTTTTTGAAATTACTTGTTGCATTTTATGTCTGCTATTTTTAAAAGCAGATGTATCTCTTACTACAAAATTTAGAAATACTCTAAAAATCTAGTAAGGAAGGAATAGTTAAATAAATTGTAGTAAATTAACGAGGTAGAATATTAATTTAACATTAAAAGTGATCATTAAAAAGACCAAGTAGAAAAATAGAAAAGTGATCCAAATTTGTGTGTATGCAGAAATACTAATATTTATGGACAAAACATGATGGAAATACAAAACACATTGCAGCAATAAAATTTTGCCAAAATAGAATTGTGTTCTCTTAAAATTTCCTTTAATATTATTAATAATATTATCTAAATATAGAAGAAAAAATAGAAGTCAGCTTCTCTAATTTCTTTTTCTTTTTCATACATATCTCCACTGTACCTTTGTAGACTAACTTATACATCAGATAAGCATTCTTTTATACTTGTGTGAATATGTGTATATATGTATGTCAATTGCCTTCTGTATTGAAAATAGTCCCTATCAAAATGGACAAGAGCAATACAGCTCAGAATAAGTAGCAAAGGGATTCATCCTGGAGCCTTGGACATAGGAACTGAAAATTCTCTTTGTTTTTGCGATTGTGATTTTATTTTCATTATTCTTTTGAATATACCCACAACAGGGGCAAATGTCAAAAGCACAGTAGCTAGCCTGTAGTGAGGACCTTCCAGCCAGGCTAGAGCTCTGGCTCTCCTGCTTGTGCAGTCAGAAGCTCAGCTCTGGGTATACTGTGAGAGGAGAGGAGTGGCTGCTGCCAAATCCTGAAATTCCTCCCCTGGGGTAGGAGTGCCACTGGGGTGACCGTCTTGCCCTTTCTCTCACTTTCTAACTCCCCACCATATGTATGGCAGAGGCACCTGACAGTTATAACTGCAGCATGTTCTGAGGATGACTTTGTGGTCTAAAAAAGAGTGCTGGTTTGGAGTTCCAAGTTAAGAAATCTGGGAGTGGACACCCTGAAGATTTATTTTTTATACATGAAGATCTTCAAACCCCTGGCCCATTCATTGGAATATAGGCCATATAGAGGATCAAGGCTCTTTGTTTTAGGTTAAATGGAGGTTGCTAGGTGGAGGGTGTTAAGTGAAAATACTATATAAACTGCATGGTTTTTACAAATGGTAATCGTCTTCCTGTCCAGCCCATGGCCACTGAACTCCTGTATGTAAGTCCCCCCAATAAATCCTATGTCTTGATTGCTAGCTCTGGGTATTTTTTCAGCTTCTCAGATATGATCACATCCCTACTGTAGTCAACAGAGATCTCATACAACACCATGAGAGGTCTCTAATGGGCAGGTGAATTGCAGGATCTGGGCATGCCTAGCTCTCTTTCCCTCTCTCTGTCCTTCCTTGTGTTGTTCTTGTTAGAGATGTGGTCTTGTTATGTTACCCAGGCTGGATTCAAACTCCACTTGCGGTATCTTGATAGGATCAGGCTTTGTCTCTGTAGAGTCAGTCTTGCCCAGACTATCACTACTGGGGGATAAGAGGGTGTGAATCTATTATGTGAGATGAGGCAAGGTTGTCTGCTCACAGATAGATGCCACAGTTTTCAGTATTAGCCTTATCAGTAATAACAGTGATGTTTTGGTTTCCCATCTCTTTTTCTTTTGCCTTATTTGGGGGTATTCTCAGAGCTCATGCAAGGAAGGCAGATACTTCCTTATTGGGTCACATTGAGCCCTCTCACAAGTCAGTTTCTCTGGGAAGCTGACTCTGAGACAGAGATTAGAGTACAAGGTTATTAGGGAAGACTTGGAATATCACTGGTGCAGAAGAGAAGGAAGCAGGTTTGTGCAGGGAGGGAGGACCTGGGCAGTCAGGAAAAAAGTCTTCAGCCAGCTTTCTGAGGAGCTCTGGGACTCTGATGGTCCTTCAGAGTCGTCCTGAGTTGAGAGCTATACATTTATAGCTACCTCATGAACCAGTTATTGGATGCTCAGGACTGGCATGAAGGTGGCCTTGAGTAAGACAGTTCCCTTTAGCTGAGGACACTGCACAGAGAGGGCTGGACCCAAAGGCTTTCTATTGGCAACTCTCTGAGAAACTGGGGGAGGGCCTGGTTTGGGCACAGCCCACTACAAGCACCTATAGGTTCCATGGCTGGAGTTTCTTTCAAGTAGCCTGGAGTTTGGAAAATTGCTTTAGTTTTGAGAATACGCAAAAACATTTTCAAGATCATGTGCCATATTTGTAGGTGTATGTTCATTAAATTCTGTCTGAATATACATGGATACATATGCACAAACACAATTTACCCTGTATCTTAGAATCATGTTATGATGAGTTGGCTGAAATTAAATTTGAATGAGGTCCTCAAACTTCCACTGACAGAATATAGTACATTAAGTCATTCATTTTTTCCATGAGCTTTTGTTGAGTGACTACTAGGCACTATGTATGGGAATACATAGGTGTACACATGGTTCCTGCTTCATTCAAGGGTTCAGGCTCACAGCTGAAAAGTTTGCCCCGAATGAAGCCTTCTCAAAGCCCCAAACTATAATACATTATTCTCCTGCTCTATGTTCCCATGTGTGATGTACTTCTTCACCCTAAGTTAATAGTTGGTACTTTTCAAATCATCTGTCCTTTCAATCACTGCTATTGGAGACTATCTGCTTTATTTGCCACTCTATCCCCAGTGCCTTACAGTATAGGTTAGTAATTAATCGTAGGTGATTAATACTAACATACCTTACACAGTAGATGACTAATAAAACATACTGAAACAATAAATGAATAAACAAACATAATGTATCAAACATTATGACAGATCAAAATGCATGTGGGTTCATTCTGAGAGACTCAGAAAGGCTTCACAAAAGAGAGACAAATGTTCAAGGATATTTGCAGAGAGAAAAGAGCACTCAAGGAGCATGATTATGCAAAGGTCTGGAAAGTTTAGTGATCAGGTTTTAATTCAGTGTGGTAGGAGCATAAGGTGATGAGGCCGAAGATATAGGTTCGGGTCATGAGCTACATAAATTGAACATTTTAGGGGAGAAAACTGTGGAGTCAAATGCATGAAACCATGGTCAGAGTCAGAGCCAGGACAGGAAAATACGCAAAGGCAGGAAAAGCACAGGGCACACCAGCTAATGCTTCAACCTGCATTCCACGGGAACAAAGCAAGCCTCTGAGTACAGTAGGCACTGGTTTAGAGCAAAGGGCAGAATGACAATCTTGAGGGAACCAAAACTGAAATCCCTGGCCCTCAGGCACTATAGCGGCATCCAAACACCTTGCCAAATCAGAGTTCCAACCTGGGCAGAGACCAACCATTATCCTCATGAATAGTCCTTTTGCATATGTAGCAGAAAATATTCTTTAGTTGATCCTGAATTATTTTCTAAATAAACATGAGCAAAATCAAGAGGTGCTGAGCTAGAAGTTTTGAAGGCAGCCAGGTAACACAAGGACTTGACATGATCCAACCTCTGCACATGTAGATTCAGCAGAAAGCAAGAAGCAGGCAGGTCACAAAGTGCGCTAATCGAGTTCTCTGCAGCAGGAACCAAAAAAAATCAAATGGCTGCAGCTCACCATTAACAAGACTCATTGGATGCTCAGGACTAGGGGAGTCCAAAAATCTGAGAGGCCATCATTATTAGCCAAGCACACAAGATAAAGGTCTGGGAAAAAAAAAAAAAAAAATGAAGGCAAAGGACAGAAATTGGAATGTTACTTCTCTGAGTGAATGTGCAAAACCATACATTTTCTAGCCAAACAGTCAGCCATGGATATTCAAAGTTGAACCTAATTTTCCAAAAACATTTGGATAAATAACTGCCAGATTATAATCCATTAGGTTTGGAATAAATAGTGGTTAAAATATTTTTAAGATTCTATTACATACTTGTATACTTGTATATATGGTAAAGATCAAGATACAATTAAGCCCACTTACCATAACTGGCTAAAAATAAAACAAAAAAACTAGCAAAGCTGTAGTCCTTGACCATCAACTTCTAAATATAATCTTTAAAATACATTTCCACTTTTATATTTAGAAACTTCCATCAATTCCTAGCTCTAGGCTTTCTGAAACTTCTTACAGATCTGGACTTCTGTCTCCTCTTTGCTTATATACCCTAGCTTTTTTGAGAATCACACTTGTATTTAATTTTTTTCTTTTCTTTTTTTGCAAGTCAGAGTCTCACTCTATCACCTAGACTGGAGTGCAGAGGCACGATCTTGGTTCACTGTAACCTCCACCTCCCAAGTTCAAACAATTCTCGAACCTCAGCCTCCTGAGTAGCTGGGATTACAGGAGCGCACCATCACACCCAGCTAATTTTTTGTATTTTCTGTAGAAACAGGGTTTCAACATGTTGGCCAGGCTGGTCTCGAACTCTTGACCTCAAGTGTTCTGCCCGCCTCAGCCTCCCAAGGCCAGGCATGCTGGCTCACACCTGTATTTAATATTTTTAATGTAAATGTATTTGAGCCTCCATTTTCATTTAACTCACAATATGGTTCAATATTCTTAGGGTTCAGTATTTTTGGAGTCATTTCCAATGAAGTGGCATGGGGTAGTGCAGGTTTTCAAACATTTTAGCAAAATTCATTTTAAAAGTTAAATCATGCATTATTGCCATATGTGTAAAACAGAACATAGACTCAGCTGAACATGGGCTTGGATGGTGAGGAATGGGGGGCAACAAGGATCACCTCAGAATTTTCAAATGATGATTATTTAGAAGTCACTGATGTGTTAGAGAGAGGCCTGGACCAAGAATTAGAAAAACTTGGCTGTCAAGAAATCTTAACCGGTCGTCTAGCACCTCTGAGCCTCAGTCTTTCCTGTGTGAATTAACATAAGTAGAATAAATAATTTGGAATGTTTAGTCTAACTAAATAAATCTTAGTTATCCTGAGAATACAAGTTTTATCTACTTGAATAAATTGTGTCTCTTTCATTGAAAGCTGTACATGTCCTTTGAAAATCTGAATTTATCAGGAATTTTCTGTTCTCTTATTCATCCTGAGTTTCATTACATCTCCCTTTGCTTACTCTCTAAGATCATTTGAAACTGCGTAGTTGGAATCCCATTCTTGAATGTTTTCCATTTCTCTTAAATTTTCTTCCCTTTCAGAATTTTGCTGTAAATTTATGCCTATCTGCTCTCCTCTCCTGTTAAAATGCCAGCCCTCTTGAAGTGGAGGGGACACATCTGACAAGGTCCAGCCTCCTCACTCTTGGTTGTCACTTCAAGATGACACGGTGTGGACACTTTTCCCCCCAGGTTTCAATCACTTCTACTTCATCAACCAATTTCCACTTGCAGTTCAGAATTAGGGCCAGACTAATAGTTTCCTCATTCCCTTTCTCTACCCTCTGGGAGGAAAAATTATCAGAAATTGTGTTCTCCTTAGTCATGTGGGCAGCGAAGTCAAAGCCCATAATCTCCTGGGGCTTAAAGTATCTCACTGACCACCCCTTATCAGTTGAATGGGAATGAAAATAGACCAATTTCTAGCCTCTGAATTCTCATCAGGACAAACCCATTAAAAGTATTAACATATAGAGTGGGTCTTGCAGGAGCTACTCAGCTGCTGTCCTCCTTCTCTTGAGGATGGACCAACAGGGGTTTTTGGGCTGTGTGGTCCACAGGCCAGCCTGTCTTCACTCAGCGTCTCTTGTGCAGTCACACAAGGCCTAGTTCATTCTTTCTCTTAAAAACATGTGGACGGGGACTAATACATCTATGACATTTAGGAGAGATCCACAGGTACAAAAGATGACTGTAACTCCCAAATTTGTCATTATTTTTTATTTCTGATGAACGTCTCATAGTTCCAAGTGGAATCTTCACTTAGCTGTCCCAAATCACTTCAAATAGACCATATCCAAAATCAATATTACCTTCTTTTTCTTTCCCAAATTCTCATTAATATTGCTCCTATTGTCCTAGCTTCCCAGGCTGGAAAACTTGTAGCCACCCAAGACTTTTCTCTCCTCCATGACCTTCCAGTTAAAGCTCATTTGGTAACTGGTAATAGATCATGGGAAAGTCTACTCATTTTAAAGAATCCTTAATTATTATTATTAGAGATGGGTCTTGCTGTGTCACCTGGGCTGGAGTGCAGTGACACATGATAGCTGACTGCAACCTAGAACTCCTGGGTTCAAGTAATCCTCCTGCAGTTAGGATCATAGGCATGCATCACCATACCCATCTAGTTTTTTTGTTTGTTTGTTTGTTTTTTGTGAAGATGGGAGTCTCCCTATGTTGCCCAGGCTTATTTTTTATTTAAACAAACGTGCCAAGCACAGTGAAATCTAGGGAGGGTTTGGAGAAATTGTGTGCATTTGACTGCTTATTTAACTTCTTATGAGTTCAAGCAAAATCTGAGGGTTAAGGAATTTTAATTACAGAGGTTGCATGATAAAATGGTTTCTCAGAGAAACATTTTTGAGTGCTCATTTGTTAATTGGTTTTTCTTTCTATGCCAAATGCATTAAGAGTTTGTCATATTTTAAATGTAATGTAATCAGGTATAAATTCAAGAGAAAAGTAGAGATTATGGAAGTTTTGACCCCAGTTTTCTTAGGAATTATTATTACTAATTATTTTTCTCTCCAAATTTATATTCACAGCATCCTGTGCAAAGTCACAAGGGCTGCCTGGCATCTGGTACAATTGAGGCTAATAATGGAAATAGCATAAGAACTGGGATCCAAGCTAAGCTTTGCGATGCTCACATATATCTGTGCAAACCTCCTCCCGTATCTTTCCAATGGAATGCTGAATTATTCTAAATTTCACACTGTAAGAGGTATATAAAATAAAGAAAATTTAAAAAAATCAACCCCAGAGCAGCAGGTAAAGATCACTGTAGAGAAAGAAACCATATAATGGGACCAGGCATTTTTCTTACTGCCTGGCATCACTGGGTAAAGTTTGGAAAAGACAAAGCCTCCTTTGGTTGCTAAGCCCAAATTCAGATACAGACCCACGCACTCAATGGGAGGCAATGAAGATTGACTGGAATAAACAGGTGTCCAAGGCTTGAGTCAAACGTGGACTTCCGTTTGTGAGAATATGGGAACAAGAACAGGGATCATCTGGAGTAGCAGAAACCTGATGGAATTCTAATTGCTGGGCCCAAACTAAGATTAGAACTAGCAAAATTACTTTTGTGGCTTAAAGCGGGGTCGGGGGTGTCTTTAGGACCTATCAGAGCCAGACCCCACAGGATTGGGTAGATTGTGTTTCAACCCCAGAACTATGCCTCTGCACTCAACAGACATTTTTATACCAGATGAAATCTTTAAGAAATAGCTCCATTTAAATAGGCCTTAATCTTTTTTGATGTTATCTGTAAGGAAAATTATTGGTGGGGTTTTTTTTTTCTTTTTGAGACTCATTGGTGCTTTCCTCAGTCATTGTGGCTATTTGAAGGCAAAATCGAAAACTGCAGTATTTGTTCTTTAAAATCTTAGAAATTATCTCAAATTCAACAACCAGTGGTATTTTTTTTTTCTCAGCAGTAACTACATTCCTCTGAGATAGCAAACCATGCCATTAGAAGAAATGAATAACTTGTTTGTATATTAAATCTATTTTTACTAGAATAAGGGTTAGTGTGGACATTCATTTAGGTGACTCTGGAGTAACTGAAGAAAATGTATATCTAACAGAAGATGCCAGACTTTCAATAAAGAAGATCAGGTCTTTGGTTCTGGGTGTTTGGTTTTGTTTTCTTGTTTGGCGGTTTTGGGGAGTTTTGCTCTGTTTTATTTTGTTTTGTCCTCCAGATGGAAGTGGGGATAGATGCTGTTGGTGCTCTGCCCACATCCCCTTTACTGAGCAGGACACGATCCCAAGCTGCTATGACTGTCATCTACCAATGATTCACAGCTGCCACTCTCTCCAGAGAATTGTCTTTAGCAGACAAGGGTCCCCTCACCGAAGAGATTACCCTCACCACCAGACCTCCCACTCTGGGGCAGCCACAAACAATGAGTTTCCTTGAGCAAGGGGATTTGAAAGGCTCAAGGCAGGGCAAATCTGTGGTGAGACTGATGCTCCAAAGGCCCCTATAATCAGGCCAAGATTAGACTTGGCTCTTTCCCTTTCCCCTTCCTGCTTCCTTACTCTCTCAGGTTTTTTGTTCTGTTTGGTTTTATTTTTCAGAATAGCAAACTCTCAATCAATCAAGGGCTACAGGACCTATATCACAAGCTCTGCTTCTTGGAGACTCAAGACTGGTAGTGTTTCCTTCTCTGTCTTGTCATAGATTTCATAATCTCTATAATGTAGCAAACCATTTAGTGACAGTGAGGACATTAAATCACATTATTAACTATTTAAGGGCTTCCTGATATGTTGACTCACTGACTTAGGTCCTGTGGGAAATCACCATAAGAGATGATTCTAGCCCACATGGTGGTAAAATTTGGTTGGCAAAATATATAACAAGGTATAAACAAGTAAAACTAACATTTAAATAGTCAAAGATAACACTAGCTATATCAAGACAGTACATGATTAATCACCAAATGAATTATGAAGATAATTGCTACAGCAATTGTTTCCACCAGAAGTCAGGTGAATTTGCTTCTGTTTCTTACTGACTGTAATGGGCACAAGTTGCTTGATCTCTCTGGGCCTCTATTTTATCGGTAAGATGATGGTTAATGTCTAAAAAATCCCAGAGGTCTTTCCCAGCATTGAACTGCTTTGGCCTTGTGAGTCTCTGCCTGGGGCTGCTGTAGTTTAGGGAGAAAGTCAATGTTGAAATAGTTGATCTGAAAAAATACATTCCAGATAAAGGGAAAACGTGCAAAAGAGCAGAAGTGAGAAAGCAAATTCACTATGATGGTTGTCATTAGAGTACCTTGGTAGAGCATCTTGGGAGATGGAACTGTAGTGAATGTCAGATGATAAAAGTGTTTAATGCCAAGGTTCAGAAATATAGACCTTACCCTGTGGAATAAAGTGCAATTTCATTGGCATGGGAAGGATGGCACCTAAGCTTTTTTTCTCTTCTGGGCCCTGACTATGTTTTCTATAATCCCCAGGGTGCCTGCAGGCACTCTGTGCAGCCATATGAACTATCTAAAGTTTCTGGAAAACACTAAGGCCTACCATACCCCAAGGCCTTTGCATATGCCACGCATTTGCCAAAAACACAGTCCACTTCATTGCTCTTTATTAATCTTTCTCATTTCTCAAGACTCAGTGTAACCCTCATGTCCTATATGAATCCCTCCCTCTACCCATTCCCACTAGGCAGAGCAGTTTACTTCCTCCTTCTCAGCACTTCCCTAGCACCTGGTCTATATGCAATACAATACACCTACCACAGTGTATCGTAATCATAGATTCACATCCTTTCTCCACTCATTAGGAGGTCATGCATTCCTTGAGGACAAGAGCTGGATCCTAATCATTTTATCCAGTCTACTACTGCACCCACTTTTTCCTGTCCCAAATATTTACCAGTGCTAGCACAGTCTCTGACAAATAGCAGGTAGCTCAGTGATCTCAATAGGATGAGTGAATTAGGACTGCATTATGTCTTGTGTGACCCCCTAGCCACTTTGGACTTCATGGGCCACTTTCTCTATATAAAGAATTGAAATTGTATTTTGTGATTGCATTAGTATTAAAGATAAATATATTAATATTACATATTAAAACTTTTTTACTCAAAAGTTCATTTTTTCCTTTTGATTTTAAAATAAAACACTTTCATGTGCCCTAAAAGTCCTTTGAATCCTAAACACTGTGCCTACTGAGCTTAATGCATAAGCCAGTCCTGGAATGAATGACCAAATGTATTCATCAATGGAAGTCTTCTAAAAGATATTTACCTTTACTTACATAAGCTGACTAAGGTTTAATTCATCTATTCTGAGTAAGACATAGACATTTGATTATATATTTCTTTGGCTTTTTTTCTACAACAGAAGTTATTTTTTAATCCATAAGTCACATCACAGGAAATTTAATAGAAATATTCATGTAAAACACTATTCAGTCCATCTTTGAATAACAATTTTAAATGGGTGGTCAAAATTATCACTAGAAGGGCACCCTACTGTTCTTTGAATAGAATAAGGGAAACATATTAAAAATCAAACGGAAAAAATTAATTTTATAGTATAACATAAGGAATGATGATTTCAAACAGCACTGTATATTATTAGCTCATAACTACTATCTACAAAATGTCATGAAAATTAGATTTCAGATAGTAGATGAGGTTTGCCTCAGTGAAAAAAGGGTTCTAATAAATATTAAGCACAGAAGTATTTGGGGATGATGAAGATTCGGTAATTAAGCATTAAACATGCAGTGATCCATTTGACACCAAAGAATTAAGGACACAAAAAATTGCTTAACTAAATGCAGCTGCCAAGAGGGTTGAACTCACTATTTTTGTGCTCTAAAGAATGACAATTCATCTAGTAGCAAATCTTTCTTCACCATTTATGAGTTGTTAGAAACACTGCATATTAAGATTAAATAGGATTTTAGAGACAAGGATTCTTAGAAATGAAGCAGGTTCTTAGTGATCCATTTTCTTTTCTATATAGAATTAATGTCTCCAGCATCCCAGGAAAATGTTAAGTATTGATAGCTACAATATTCTCAATAGATGAGAAACTCACCATCTCACAAAGCAGGCTGTTCTGCTGCCATATAATTCTAATTGTGTTGTTTAAATCCTGTTCATGTCAAGAAGAAAATATACTTCTCTCCCCATCTCCTCAAAAAAGTACACAAAGATTAACTTACATAATACTTTGGAGGAATGATAGTGAGAACAGGATTGATTCAGTTTCTAGATTAGCAGACTATATCCTAAGGCACTGAAACACTTTTTTTTCCCCATCAGAAGCAGTTTTTGATAAGCATCTTTCAAGTAATATGGGATAGTAGACAGAGGGGAGACTTTTCAATCAGAGAAGTCTGAGTTTGAATCTTGGCTCGGACGTTTATTAGCGTCTGCATGACCTTAAAAAAGTGGTTTAAGCTCTCAAAATCTCATTTTTCTTATTTCCTAAATCTTAAGGGTTGAGAGGATTAGACATAATGTATGTAAAGTACCTGGCACAGTTCTTGCTGCAAAGTAGATACTCAGTACATGCTAGCTACAAACAGTTTGTCTCTTTAAATATGCTGACCTTCGTTTGACAGTTTAATGATGCTGGGGTGATAATTATGAGTATGAATGATTGTATAGCACTTTGAAATGGGTCACTATGTTTATCACCACCTTAAAACTGTCCAAACCCTGCTTTCTCTAGTTCCATGGGTTGTTTTTAAATTTTTCTTCTTTATCCCTCCTTGTTGTCATATAATTGAGTTACAGTCAGTATGTCAGCTTCTCTCTACCTTTCTTAGCGTTTTCTCGTTTAGTCTGCTCTGGTCTTGGAGACAAACTTTAGTTAGCTTTGTGTTTAATTGAAATAAGTGTCCACAGGTTCTTCATAGAAAGTCTGAGATCTTCTTCAAAATGAAGTATTCCCATTTTGGAGCCTAGGTTTTTGTGCACGTATTCTATGGCATGCATGTTTCCTATGAGGATGTTTTGCCTTCCCTGCAAGCTTGCAGAAGGCTGTAATTGTCAGATACCTAGTGATATAGTCTGGAAGTCCTCTCTAGATCTCATGTTGAAATGTAATCCCCAATGTTGAAAGTCGGGCCTGGAGGGAGGTGGTTGGACCATGGGGACGGATTTCTCATGAGTGATTTAGCACCATACCCTTGGGTGCTGTCCTCGCAATAGTGAGTTCTTGTGAGGTCTGGTTGTTTAAAAGTGTGTGGCATCTTCCCCTGGCTCTCTCTTGCTCCTGCTCTCCCCATGTGATATACCGGCTCCCCTTAGCCTTCTGCTGTGATTGTGGACTTTTTAAGGTCTCACCAGAAGCTGAGCAGATGTCTGGTGCCATGCCTCCTAAACAGCCTGCAGAACAGTGAGCCAATTAAACCTCTTTTCTTTGTAAATTACCTAGTATCAAATATTTCTTTATAGCAATGCAAGAATGGCCTAATGCAGCTGGCCTTTAGATAAGGACAGAAGATAGGTGGATGGGTGAGTGGATGATGGACAGACGGATGGATGGATGGATGGATGGATGGATGGATGGATGGATGGATGGATGAGTAGATAGATAGGTAAATAGGTAGGTAGGTAGGTAGATAGACTGTTTCATGAAGGATGAAGTAAAATTTTCAAACTATAGCAGTGAAAGATGGTTTAGTCAATCTGCATCCCCAAGATGATAGAGTTAAATCCCTGTTTCTGATCTGTAAAATGGGCCAAAAATTTTTTACCTATTTCACAACTGAACTATTAATATTAAACAAATAGACACGAAAGATATGAAAAACAGACATGAAACTCCCTGTAAATCCAACCTATCAATACTCTTATATATTTTGCACACTTTAAAAAATGGATAATGAATATATTTGCAGTTTTATCTGGTAGAGTACAAAATATGTTTGCTTTCAGTTATATGACTCCTTTCCATGAGATCCCTGTTATTACAGAGTTTTCTGACACCCAGAGTGCTGTGCACAGATCTCATTTATGAACCTTGATCCTAAATTGTGTTGTGACTTATTACTGTGGTGCTCAAAGTGTTTTCAGCAATGCCATGACTAACTTCTTTACTAGTGGGTATATAATAACTTTGCTTATTTTTTATTTTACTAAGTCTAACAACATTTCACTTACTGATTCTACTAAGCTAAAAATAATCAATATAAAGTCACCCCTTGATTAGATTTGTCCTTCATTTTTTTAATGGTAGATATGGGATACATGCATGTGAGGGTCCCAGCAGAGAAATAAAACTTGGACTTCCATCCTATTGTTGGAATACTCAAGTTTAATAAAGTGTGAATATTCCTGTGCTTAGAAAAACACATATTTGGTCCAAGTTGGTGTAGTAGTTGCATGTTGCTACATGGAAGATTACTCCAAAACTTAGCAGCTTCAGGCAACAAACATTTATGATTTCAAAGTCTTTGTGGGTCAAGAATCTACCTGGGTGTGGCTTAATGGGTGCCTCTGGCACAGGTGCGGCTGGGACTGGAGAATCTGCTTCCAAAACTAGTCACGTGGCTATTGGCAAACCATAGAAGATCCACTTCCAAGCTCAGCTCACACATGCAGTTTCTCACCTGTGGACCTCTCCATAGGTTGCCTGGGTGTCCTCAGGACACGGCAGCTGGTGATGAGAGACACAGAAATGGGGCTGGGAGCTGGTGAGAAATACACCAGAAAAGAATGCTCAAGACAAAAGCCACGGTCTTTTTGTAACTAAATCTCAGAAGTGGCATCTATGATTTTTGTTCTAGTCTATTTGTTAGAAGGGAATTGCATTCAAGGGAGGGTAGAGATTGAATAAGGGCATGAGTACCAGGAGGCGGGGATCATTGAGGGAGACTTTAGAGGTTGCCTAGCAGTGGGGTTAGATGTCCAGGCTTACAATTACTAAATTTTTCTTTATCCTCCTAGCTGGGATATAATATATCTTTTTTTTTTTTTTTTTTTTTAAGCTTCACTAATGATCTTTCCACAGAATCATGAATTAGGTACCTAAAGTATTTATCACATAAACATACTGGTTACGCTAATACTAAAAACACTGGAGCAAACACGATCTTTTGATGCATGTAACCTCTGTGGCACATCTAAAGTACTTACCTGTGTGCCGTCTTGACTCTATGGAGGGAGCAGGCCCCATGAGCTCCTGCAGAGCAGTGACAGAAGAGGGAACTAACACTCACTCTCCTATGAAGGGGAGGGCCCTGTCCTAGACATGCTCACATGGATTATCCTAATCTTCACCAAACCTGCCAGGAAGGCCCTCTCATCCTGAATTTATAGATGAAGAAAGTGAATTTAAGTTACTAACTCATGGCCACATAGGTGGAAGATGGCAATAGAATCAGGATTGGTTTTCCAAGGTTATGGGGGGTGGGTCCAAAGCCCATGCCATGACCGCTGGCATACCATGCTGTATCCATACTTTATATCATTGTGTGGGGGCCTTAGTTTTTCTAAAGAAATATTTAATAAACAAATACCACATTTGGGAAAGTTGAAGGAAATTGGATGTGCAAACAATTTCTAAAAGGCTTGTGAATCAAAATAACAATAATAATAAATTTGTGTGTACACATTATGGGCTAAATTATATCATCCAAAATTCTTATGTTGACACCTAATTCCCAGAACCTCAGAATGTGACCAGACATGGCGATAGGGTGCTTAAAGAGGTGATTAGGTTAAATGATGCCCTTAAGGTGAACTCTAACTCAATATGACTGGTATCCTTATAAAAAGAGAAAATTTGGGCCAGGTGTTGTGGCTCACACCTGTAATCCCAGCACTTTGGGAGGCGAGGCAGGCAGATCACCTGAGGTCAGGAGTTCAAAACCAGCCTGGCCAACATGGTGAAACCCGGTTTCTACTAAAATACAAAAATTAGCTGGACGTAGTGGCACATGCCTATAATCCCAGCTACTTGGGAGGCTGAGGCAGGAGAATCACTTGAACCTGGGAGGCGGAGGTTGCAGTGAGCTGAGATCACACCATTGCACTCCAGCCTGGGTGACAGAGCAAGACTCTGCCTCAAAAAAACAAAAACAACAACAACAACAACAAAAAATGAGAAAAAAAAAAAAAGAAAAGAGAAAATTTGGATACACAAACAGACAGTAGGGATACATACACAGAGAGGAAAGACCCTGTGAAGACACAGCAAGAAGGCAGCTATCTACAAGTCAAAGAAAGAAGCTTCAGGAAAACTAAATCTGCCCCAGCCTCCAGAACTGTCAGAATATAAATTTCTGGGCTGGGTATAGTGGTTCACACCTGTAATTCCAACGCTTTGGGAGGCTGAGGTGGGTAGATAGCTTGAGCCCAGAAGTTCAAGTCCAACCTAGGCAACATGGTGAGTCCCTGTCTCTACAAAAAACACAAAAAATTAGCCAGGTATGGTGGTGTGTGCCTGTAGTCCCAGCTACCTAGGAGGCTGAGGTGGGAGGATCACCTGAGACCACATGGTAGAGGCTATTGTGAGCCATGATCTCAGCACTGCCCTCCGGCCTACGTGACAGAGTAAGGCCCTGTCTCAAAAAAAAAAAAAAAAAAGGAAAGAAATATCTGTTGTTTAAGTCCCCCAGTCTATGGTTTTCTGTTATGGCAGCCCAGCAAACACACATAAACATTCATATATATGTGCATATATGGAATAACATAGAGGCATATGTCTATATATAATATAAATATAAATATATATGCATATGTGTATGTCAGAATCCCTTAAGACAAAATAAAACTTTTTACTAAATGTGAACCAATATTTTCTACACTGGGAGTTTGTGTTAGGTTAGCTAATAGGTATCATGCTTGATTTCTTCACCTGTCGTTTTTCAAGAACCTGTGAGGCTCTCTGGTGTTAGGATATGAGCAAAGAGAATTAGACTCACACTCAGACAAACTGGCTTTAAGTCTTGGCCCTGTCATTTATTTTCAGCTATATGACCTTGAGCAATATGCTTAGGCTTCCTAAGCTTGTGCTTCCTTATTTTTTGACTTTAGCTAACATTTCTTGAGTACCTACTACAGGCCAGACTGCAACTGATCTCTTTTGCATAAATCATCTCAATTTGTAAAGTGTGATAACAATGCCACCTAGCAGGGTTGCTGTGATGATCAAGTGGGCTGATACTTATGCAAGGGCTCTGTAAAATGCATGGGCTCATACAAATACGAGGGTTCGTCATTTTTCTGTTTTCCACATCAGTGCTTTCGAATGATAAAACTGTAATTTTGACCTTAGAAACAACTGTTCGTCTAGTTTTTTCTCTAGTTAAATGATCCAGAGGTAATCTAAGAGTTATACTAATCTTCTCCAGGTTCAGCTTTAAACCTATCACTCCTCTGCTAAATAAACAAACTTACTTCAAAATCTGAATAATATCCAACACATTTGTGTGATGTATAAATTTAAGGTCTTCAACGATCCAGCCTCAACCTAACTTTCCAACTTTATTTCTCATTACATATCAGGTTTTCAACACAATGAAATAACTCCTATTCAAACTCAGAACATTGCTTCCTTATATCCTGTGCTGAGGATTCCTGTCTCTAGTCTTTGCAACTGATGACACATGTGGATTATTTAGCAAAGAGCCTGGAATATAGTATCTCCTCAATAATGGTAGCTGCTATCATTTTTACTACAATTGCCATCATTATCATCACTGTCAGTCCTTCTAATCCCATTGAAATATTTCTCCCATGACAAAACTTGTAAGTTACAGATGATTTCACCCTCCTCCCCATGTCTATAGTTTTATATTCTAACCTTTAGGGGGAAATTTTAGTCATTTTCTGTGACACATTGAAGTTACATATACTCAACAAATAAACATTTATTTAGTGAGCACCTACTTGGTGGTAGAACCTGTGTTAGAAAGGACACCTTGGACAAGATTTGTCTTCCCTAAGGGAATTTGCACTCTAGTGGGGGAAACAGACAAGTAATCAGGCATCACCATGTCTCACCTGGATTGTAGAGACGCCTCTGAACTAGCCTCTCTGCTTCTACCCTCACATCTTAGCACAGCAGATGAACACACCTTTTAAAATATACATCTGATTGTGTCCCATTTTTCTGCTAAAAATTGTGCCATGAATCCCTAATTGACTCAACCGTTTATCTGTCCCTTCAAAACTCTCCTTCTGACATGGTCTCCTCCCATTCTCCCTAATGGTTATGTCCCAGCCGCACTAGCCTGCTGGCTGTCCCTCCACATTGCCAGGCTTATGCTCTCCCTTCACAGTCATTGCTCGCTCTGCCTGGAATGCTCTTCCTTGGATATCTGCTTGCCTAACTCCCTCACCCCTTTTAAGTCCCAGTTCAAATAATACCCTTTCAATGAAGCCTACCTTAATCACACGATTTAACTTGGCTACTCAGCCACTTTCAACTTACCTTGCTCTATTTCTTCTTTGTCTATGGTTGTCCCCTTCTAAGCATCATATTTACTAATTATGTTAATTGTTAATTGTTGGGCTCTCCCTTCTAGCTCTATGAGGGCAAGGAGCAGGAATATATTTTGTTGTTAACTAATGTATCTTACAGACCTAAAAGAGTGCAATGAAGCAAAGTCGAGGCTCAATTTTTAGCTTCCTAATTTTTGTAGCCTCAAAGTACCTGCTATAGGGACTTTGTGAGAATGTAAGCTCAGAATGACTGATTGACAAGTGGAGCTCCAGATTGCGAAGCTAGGAGGTGTTGAATAAATAATTGTTATTGAATCACTTTCAGTCTCCTTAATAATATTTCTAGTGTTTTCAAGTGGTTTCATTGTTCTAGGATTCATTTTTATGTTTTCTCTTTTCTAGTAGAATGTATTTCAAACAGATGTGTGTGTTTGTGTGTGTGTGTGTGTGTGTGTGTGTGTGTCTGACCTTTCAGGACTTCGGGTATTACTTTGAGACCATTTGAAGTTCTAAGGAAAAGTTTTGCTTTTAAGTTTTATAAAAGTCACCAAAGTACACGTTCACCTCACATTTTTCAGGACTGTTTTTTTGTACATGAGGCATTAACATACATAGTGGCCGTTTGCTGTTGGTCAAACAATATGTATCTAAAAACATATTAGAGAGGCAACACCAATTCAAGTCAGCAAATAATTAATGAACATTGACAATGTGAAATATTTTCTACAGGTTTTACAAAAATGGAAAAACACTTCTCCTCTAAAGTTGTTTATAACCTCCTGGGTGAGAGAAACATATGGACAACACATTACAAAATAAAACAAATATAAGAACCAGAAGAAAGACACAAAGTAGTGTGGGGTGAATCAGTGAACTGTGCACATCTGAAAAGAAACATTCATCTTTCTGTACTCTTCACGAAAACCCCTGCCCTAGGCAAGCTCTCTCCATAAACAAGTTAACAACCGATTAACCAGAAATTCTGTTAACCAGAATGCCTTGCTCCTCAAACTTGTCCTCTAACAAAGGATTTAGTGTTCTTTCATTCTTTTGTGTATCTGTGCTCTGTTTGAGTAGTATGAAAGGCATTGTAAGCATTAACTGAAGCTAGGCTTTAAAGCTGATCGCAGTTATTCAGTAACTTGAGTCCCCTCTCCTCGCTCCCCTCCCCCACCTTGATGGATTTAGATGGGGGCTGCTCTGAGTTCCTTTGTGAGCACGTAAGCTCAGAATGACTGATTGACAAGTGAAGCTTTTTCCTTTTCTTGGGGAAAAGAAATTTCCAGGGTCATGCTCCTTGTATTTGCAAAGAGCTCTAAAAGCTCCAGAGAGTGAAAAGAGTCAAAATTGACTTCTTGCTGATGATCACAAACTTCATGACAGGGAAAAGGGGAAAAAAAAAAAAAAAGGGAAGATTGAGGCTGTGATGCAGAATGTCAGGATAACTACCAAGAAGGATGATTTCAAAACAGGCCTCTAGACAAATAGGAAGTTAGATACTCAACTAGAAACTACAGGCATTAGATAGAGGACAGAAGCTGAAGAACTTCAACCCCAATCAAGATAGTGTCTGCAATAGCAGCCTGTCAGGAAAGAAGGGTGACAGTCTGCTGTGCATGGCTTTCTTTAAGGAAGACACAATGCCCATTAGAGTTTCCACAGACTTGTATTCCTTCAATATTAAACTATGTACATCCTGGTACGTGTTTCAGTTGTTCTAGGGAGGAAAAAGCTATATTTCTACTACCCATATTCATATGCCTACAAAGTATATCTATCTGTATTCCAATACTCATCTTGATTTATTCATAAAGGCCTGCAAAATTCATGCTCTAGTGAGGAAATGTTTTAGCTCTTCATATCTCTTCTGTGGTCATTTTCAAAACTGAATGACTAAAAAGGTAGGAGTTTCAAGCTCCATTCACTTTGGGAGCAAAAAAAAAAAAAAAAAAAGAGTTCTATATACTTCAGATCTTCATTTCTAACAACAAAGTCTGGGATTTTGAAGAGGGGTATTTTTATCCTCAGGAAATAATCTTCTTTAGAAAAAAATAGCTGAAAAAAAACCTACTTATATTGGTATGTGTTTAAGCCTTTATATTGAGAAGGGAGATTATTAGCATAGTGGTTTGAGAAAATAAGTAGGATTCCTGTTTAATGAAACCCATTTTCATTACTTCTTGGCTTCGTGACTAGATAGCCAAAGGCAGGAAGGGAACGAACCTGGTGGTGAGTGGGGCTGTTTCCGAGTCTGAGAGAAATGAACTGATTACTCAGAAGTCACAAGGAAGCAAAATGAGAAGTTGGTAGAGTTATGTAGAAGGACACACAGACCTCAAAAGTTATAAAAAGAGACTCTGAGAGGACAACACGAAAAAGGGATCTACTCCAACAGTTTTCAAACGTATATCTGACATCTGGAATGCTTTTCTGACCCGAGCTGCTGATTCGGTTTCAGATGCATTGCCCTTTCCATAATTTTACCACTAGTAAACATGGTTTGTTCACCAGTGAAAATAAAAACCTTATAGCTTTCACGCTATAAGATTCCTAGGAATTCATTTTACCTTGGAAAATCTCTAGTTTTACAATCAGACCTCAGAAATAAAAAAAAAAAAAACTATTGTGTGTTTAGCTTTGCACAAAGAAAGTACCAAATGCATAGGAATCATGAATTGTTAATGAGAATGTAAATAGGCATGAAAAAGTAAAATTTCATTTATTAGTGCACATTTAGGGAATAGCCTTTAACCAGGGATGTAAAGCATGAGTGTAAGATTTGGCTCATCTCTCAAGAAAAACAGTTCAAATCATCACAGCCTTGTCTAAGCAACTACAAAATGAAGAGTCAATACACACCTCACGTTTTACAGAGGTATATTAAGTGATTAAATTCAATCATTGATTTAAAGGGCATTGAGTTATTTGAATAAATAAGGTTACGTAAGTGGGAAGTATCATAAACTTTCACTTCCATATATCACTCATGATCCCCCAATTGTCAAACAAGATCTGTACAGACGTATTTTCCCCCATAAATCATTTTCTGAACATAAAGTTAAAAATCCCAAATGCCCTGGAAAACATAAAGATCTATGCTATATAATTAGTTGAGAATGGAGTTGTGCTAGTAACTCCTCCAGAACCAACACTGTCATCCAGCCTCCGAAAACATTCAATCAAGTCATCCTATTGTTTACAAATCAGATGCAAACCAAAATACTGCAAGGTTAGCCTGTTCTTCAAATAGCTACACTTCTGGCATAATTTCACAGCAAACTGGAAATACAGAGATTTGAGAGTTTTCCCTGTTGTTGCTAATCTTTCCACTCCAAATTATGCTGCTGCTTCTGTATTTTCTGCTACATTTGCTCTTTTGCAGGTGGAGCTGACAATTCTGAGGTCACACTGGGTTGTCAATGGCAAGCTGACAGTAGGACATGGCTGTTTGAGCTAAGTTACTAATAAGTGAACCCATGGAGTGCCATTTCATTAGCGGATGTATCATTAAAAGCATCACCTCCATGACTTACTCATTGTTCTTTGCCCAGCCTGGCCCCTGCCTGGAAGCCTTAAAAATAACGAAACCATGCTAGCTTAGTGAAGGGCTGGGACCAGCTAATTAGTGGCCCCCTTCCTGCATACTCTCTTTTCTCTGTAGCACAGAGAAAGAACACCTCCTTCCCTACCCACAACTATAGTTATGAATGGATTTGTTTCAGGAAAAGAGAAGGAAGAGTATAGGAGACAATGATCAAACCCAGGAAAATGAAATCAGAAATCTAGGGAGACAGCATCTGGGATCCAGGGGCTCAGGACTCAGTGACTATAATGTTGGTATTTTTTGGTTAGTGTTATAAGCTGACTTCGAAGTCAAGCAGCCCGGGATATAAGCCCTGTCTTCAACACTTACTAGCTCTGTGAACTTAGGCACCTAGGCAAATTACTTGCTTTCTCTGAGCCTCATTTTCCACAGTTTTAAAATGGAGATAACAAAAACATCTATCTCAAATAAGACAACAGATAGAGTACTTGGCACAAATGCTTAACTATTGTCATTAACTTCAAAGTTTGGCATCAACATCTCTAAAATGACTCAAATATTTCTTGCCCTGGATGTCTTTCGAGATATTCTAAATCTCCCATCCCCTAATGACGTCATTGTCAGCCTGAGTTCAGTTCCCAAATTTTGTGCTCTCCAAACATTTATTTTTCACAGCACTGATTAATCTGTGTTATGTCCTTTTCAGGACTGTAAACACTTGAGAATAGACACAACTGAAAACAAAGTCACATATTTTTCAATATGGCTTACTAAGAATGTTATCTATGGCCACAGAACTGAGCCAAGACAGTTGGACATGGTGTGAAATAGGAAGTAGACCTGAGAAGCTCTTCATTTATTTATTCAACACACACTTGAGAATTTACTATATACCATGCACTGGAGATAGAATGGTGAGCAAGATATAGATTTGTTATCATTGTAATAAATGCTTACAGTGAGTCATAGTCTTGAGGCGAAGAGAAGTTTTCCTTAGGGAATGATATGTTAGGAAGCTATCGCTGCAATTAATACTCCATAATAAACCAGCCCTAAACTATCCCAAAACATAGTATCTTTCAACAGTGAGCATTTCTTATTTCCTTCACAGGTCTGTGGGCTGTTGGGGGAAGTTCTGCTTTGGAATCTGGGTTGGCTGGACTTGGCTACAGGTTTCAGGTCAGGTGCATGTTCACTCTGTGTATCTCATTCTGGGGCCTAGGGTGAAGGAGCAACAAATACCTAGGATTTGCCCTCCTCATAATGAGCAGAGGAGCCCAAGTGTTCAAATATCATTTCACAAGAACATTTAAGGTCTTTACTCACATAATATCCCCTAATATTTCAATGACTTCACGCAAGTCATATAACCAAGCCTAACATCAATGAGATAGGAAGTCTACTCCACCTACTCTAGTTCTCTGCAAAGTTCCATAGCAAAGGGAGTAAGTTAATAACAGCAAAAAGTAATCTGATATACCTCAAGTGACAATGGCACTAAGAACTTGAAGTGTAAACAAACGTTAGCAAGGTAGAGGAGAATTCAGCAGGACTAACATGATAGAACTAACTGTTCCATCAATTTAGAAGATTAGCAATTATTTCCAGATACTACTTTATACATCACATCTTTAAGATACTGATAATAGCCAAGAACTCTCTAGCCCCCCTGCCATGTTCCTTGAAGGGTTGAGTAATACAACCCAATAGTGATATGGAGTGTGTTGGGGAACATTTTTTCTATTTCTAAGGAGAATTTTTTAAGCCCTGAAGAACTAGATAAGACAATATGAATACATATTACAAATGGTAGCACTTATTCTCCTTAATTGAAATGTATGAGTACTGAGGAACAAGGGTAAAAGTAGGATTTGTCTATCTATCATTGTGACAAATGGGCAGTTTATCGCTTTGCATTTGCTCAGCAGTGCAGGAAAAGGGTGTAAGTTCAGAAAAATCTATTTCCCACAGAGCAATTATCAATTTTAATATTAAATTTTAAAATGATTTTTAATTTATCAACGGGTCCCGTAATTCAGGGTTGGAACTGTCAGATCTCTGCCTTGGATATTAGGCTGATGACGGGTCATAGCCAAAGTCCATAGATAATGAACATTTTGTAAATCTGTAATACAGTTCTTTTTTTTTCTCATTGTAAATTAATTGATCTTTCTGCCATTAGGGAGATCATCAATTCCTCTACTTTTCTCTCTTCCTCTTTCACTTATTTTTGGTTCAAATTCAAAGCAAATCATTTCAAAATAATACCCAGTTTTAATGAAAGCTACCCTAGCCCCTGGAAAAGTAGCGTTCTCTTGCTTCACCTGGACTTTGAAAGTTTCCTGCTTTCATGCAGTATTGAAGAAACAGTAAAACAGAGGTGAGTGGCTTTAAAATGAGAGGTCAAAAATTGGCCTCCTTTTGCTCCCCACTCTCTTGGCAGTGGAAACTTCCTCTTGTCTACAGCTCAGACTCCAAGAGAAAATTTGCATTTGGTGAAATCACAGACCTAAGTCAACTTGTACTCACCAAATCTCACACATAAGAAGCTAAGGCTACCACCGATACCAGAGCCCTCTACTTGGCTCTGATTTGATATGGGAGATTCAAATGTGTTTGAGGAAGTCAGATATTAAAATGCATCAGTGCGCATCTTAATTAACAACACTTAATTTTCCCTCAATGCTTATGAATTGTCCTAGTCAGTCTAAGATGACACTCTCCTATTCAGATCTAAGGTGGTACTTTCCTATCCAGGTCTAAGATGTTGTTTGCTATCCAGTTCTTTTGTTTGTTTGTTTGTTTTGTTTGTTTGTTTTTTTTTTTGAGACGGAGTCTCGCTCTGCCGCCCAGGCTGGAGTGCAGTGGCCGGATCTCAGCTCACTGCAAGCTCCGCCTCCCGGGTTCACGCCATTCTCCTGCCTCAGCCTCCTGAGTAGCTGGGACTACAGGCGCCCGCCACCTCGGCCGGCTAGTTTTCTGTATTTTTTAGTAGAGACGGGGTTTCACCGTGTCAGCCAGGATGGTCTCGATCTCCTGACCTCGTGATCCGCCCGTCTCGGCCTCCCAAAGTGCTGGGATTACAGGCTTGAGCCAACGCGCCCGGCCTGCTATCCAGTTCTAAGAGAACATATATAATAAAATGATTGATACTCTCTTTACTAATCAGGTAAAAATTACTGAGGAATTAATATGGTATATTAATTCCTAACCTTCCACATAACTTCCGAAAATCCAAATATGCCATGATTTCCTTTTTTTTTTCCTACCTTTCAGAATTGATCTAATATCTCTAAAAGCCTATCACACAGTGAAGAACTGAACAAAGTAATTAGTAGATTACTGTCCAGATTAATGAATCCAAAGGTAAGCTCCTTGTACCAGCTACCTTCTTTGGCCAGCTTCTTCTTATCATTTTTTACGGAAATGAGAACAACCTCTATACAATAAATAGTATAATTTTCTCCTCAATTTAATGAAACATGATAGTTCTAAAGTTCTGGGAAAGCACATGCAGCATCTGCTTTAGTCAATTCACTATGTCACACACCTTGCACAATATCCAGCACATGTGAGGCATCAAAATATTACATGAATGATTAGATAAATACTTAAATATATAAATATATAAATGGATAGATAAATGACTGTTAAACCAGCCCAAGACTGTTTGATAACACAAAATAACCCAAATCAGAAGAAAGAAAAGAAAACCTGGTTATCTGTAAAAGGTGTGGTATTTTCCCCTAAAGGATAAAAAAATCCAAGGTCAGTTTTTGCCCCCAGGGAAAGAAAAGATCAATGCCAGCATCCCAGCAGTCACCGGAAGCCTCCCCAGTGTATGCAGACCTGATGGAGGAAAGAAAATTGAGGTGAGGAAATAGATTTCATTTCTGAGTTTTAAAGTAGTTGTTATAAGCAATAGGGAAGAAATAATTACTTTTTAAATGATAAGCACCACCTGGTCAATGTGACAATCTTCTATTTAAATGTAACTTTGTAAAATGTGTCTATCTGATGGGTACATAGTTCTAGCATGCTGGATGTTTTAGGTCAGGAAGTACGAAAAATAATCACAATAATCCAAACACGTCAGGCAATAAGTGACTGGTTGTCATTGTCATTTAGCTAAAGAGCACAGTGGGAGGATCTCTCTCCTCTTTTCAGACAATAACAATTCTTTTAAAGAGAGGATTTTTATTCCCTTTGAGCAAAATGAAGAGTAAAGATTTTTCTACATCAAGACTTTTGGTGGCATGTTTTAGTTTGAGATTTTTGTTTCCCTTTTTGATAACTTTCAACCTCTTCAACCACAGAAAAAGAAACAACCAAGAGATAACATCCCAAGCAGGACTCTAGCAGCCCTGGATATTGGAATCTGGCCTTCTCTTCCTCAGCACAAAATTCAGATCTCCAGATATATTCCAGACCCTGCCTTTTAACTGACTCTTTGTCATCTACCCTTCTCATCCCCACATCTTCCCAGCCCACAGTTTCATTTCAGTACCTCATCCACAGAACTCTTTCAAAAAGGAATAGGGAAAAACACCTCTAGCTGTACCTTTACAGCTCTGCATTCCTTTGCACGGATTAAAACAAACTGCTACAGGAGACTGGAGCACTCAGCAATCTCCTTGCTCAGCCAACCTGAAGAAATCAGAGAGGAGTCCCAACAAAAAAAAAGGCAGGACAGGTTTAGCAGATAAATAGACTGGATGCATTTTCCCTTGAAATCTTCTGGGGCTTGTTTACCACAATCTTAGTCTCCAATAAAGAACTGACTTCAGGCTTTGTAAAGCATGATGCCCCTTAAACACCAGACAATTGGGCTTATTTAACATGGAAGAAAGATTGTCTCTAAAAACCCACCTGAGAGCTGCAATAATATTTCACTATCTACGTCAGAGCCAAAGATCGGAAAACAGACCTTCATTCCAGACAGAGGCTCTGATAACTGAGTGTAAAGTGGCTTTGGAAATAGATACTAATTCTTGAGCTTAAAAAGTCCAATGCAACTAAAGATCGACAAGAGAACCAAGGGCTGATGGAAGCCCCCACATGGCATCGTTCAAGGGGCCTACACACCCTGATAAATAAGAAGTAGAGGTTTTTGTGCATTTCTTGAAATAACTCAACTGTGTATGTGTGTGTGTGTATATATATTTGAGTGTGTACAGTCCTCATGATGTGAGCATGGAGAGGCCATGGGTCTCCTGCTGGTACCTAGGCAGGTGTCCATGATAGGTTAACTGGTCTAGGCTTTGAGGGTGCCCTGGCTGGACATCCTACTATGTTCACCTGTGAAATGAACATTTCAAATTCATATACACACACACATACACAATTGGCCATTTCTTTTTCTGTGTGTACATATGTATATATGCATGTCTTAGTCTATTGTGTACTACTATAACAGAATACCTGAGACTGGGAAATTTACAAACAGCAGAGATTTATTTCTTACAGTTCTGGAGGCTTGGAAGTCCAAGGTTTGGGGGCTCACATCTGGTCCAGACCTTCTTGCTGCTTCATTGTATGGTAGAAGGTGGAAAGACAAGAGGGTAGGGAGGGGGAGGGACCAAACATCCTTTTATGAGAAACCCACTCCTGCCATGACTAACCCACTCTCACAAAAATGGCATTAATCCATTCATGAGGGCAGAACCCTCACAACTTAATCACCTCTTAAAATTCTCACCTCTCAACAGTGTTGCACTGGGGATTAAGTTTTCAATACATTAATTTTAGGGGACGCATTCAAACTATAGCAATGTGTATTTATCATTTTCCCCATTCTCAACCCCTAAGACTTATCATTCTTAAGGAGTTAGTTTAACAGCAAGATCAGGTTTGTTTCCTTTGCGTTCAACAGCTTCATGCAAGCCCATAAAAGAACAAATCAGTCAACTATCCAAACTAACAGCATTTCATCAGTCCTACTTTGCCCTTAATAATTCATCCCTCTTATGTTTACTCTAATACCTGTGCAACATAAATATGCATGACATGTGGCTGTGTATGTTCAAGCACTTTCATGGATAGACTAACAGCGGGAGACTTTTGACCTTGGTCTGAATGGGAAAAAGTTTCTGCGATGACTAATGACAGAATTGACAGCTTCACACTTTAAATTAAAGAGGAAAGAGGAGAAAAACATTCCCGAAAGAGAATTTCTTAACAGCAATTTAGATTTCCATCTGAGAGGTGCTCTTTGTAAATTACATTTGAAAATAGATACTTTTTCTGTACCAGGTTTAACAAGGATAATACCTATCCTGTTGCCAAAAACCTTACAGAGATTGCAAGAAATAATAAAAGAATGTCTGTCTGTGGAGCCTTTGAGCTACTTGGAATAAATATGCTAACAAATACAAAGGCTTCTTATTAACTCTAGTAAATATTCTGTCAGGGGAAAAAAAGCCACAAATAAAACTGAGATTTGGGTGAAATCTACTAACTCGTAATCCAATTCTCCTGGATGCTTCAATTACTTTTTTTCTGACTCCCTTAAATTTGTAAAGAGTATATTAGATATTTAGCATCTTATTTTCTCACTGTTGAGAGGTTTTTCAACATCTTGGCAAATAATACCGAGTATTACAAGGACCAATTTAGTTAGGATCCATAGATGGCTGGCAACTCTGCTTCTCCACTGCAATCAAGAAATAGTAAAAGCACTAAGATTGAGACTTCGTTGTTGGCTTTGTTGTGCATCATATGCTTTCAATCTCAAAGGGATTTTTCCAGATGTTTCAGCCTGTTTTCCTGATGCATTTGAAACTGTTCTGTCTTCTGAGTTCATTTGCCCTAAAATATACAAACCCAAATCTCAGGCTGAATTGAACTCAATCATCCTTCTTTCCCATTTTTAAATGAAGCGTTCTGTTCTGTCATCAGGTGAAAGGGAGAACAATACCTTTAAGATCTCATCTGCAGATATAATATTATGAGAAACTTGGCACAGATTTATGTATCAGCTTTTAATGGCACAATTAGGATCTTTAGCTGCACAGGGAAACATAGGCCAAAAGGCATTTTTCATTCTTTGAACAAGCACCAACCAAACTTGGAAGGCTGTTGAAGTTAAAGAAGCAAGACTTCCAGTTGCATTAAGTTTTACCTAGTGATTCTTTTCCTGGGCCCAGAAAATGACATTTGTCCCAGCAGCATTTCCAAAACTGTGCTGCAGGTATTACTTATGTTGGTAGGGTCACAATTAACACACCAGATGTGCAGAGAAAGGGGAGCTTCTTCATTTTCTACAAGTGATAAAATCTTTCTCACAAGCTTCCACCCTGCTGGTTGGCTGATGGGAGTAAAGAGGGTGGGGAGCAACAGGCTTTAATTTTAAATTTGCCTATTGATGATGTTTCAGCTCCTCTGGGTTACACAGCCTCTTTGGGATAATTTTTTAGTCAACTCAAAGTTCACTCCCTAATGGAACTGCTTCTCCTTTCTCCTCTTCTTTCACCAAATGATGTTTAAGTTACAGTCTTCATGACTGGGGATGGAGAGGCCCTTGGTCTCCTGCTGGTACCTAGGCAGGGGTCTGTGATAGGCTGACTGGTCTAGGCTTTGAGGGTATCCTAGCTGGACATCCTACTGTGTTCACCTTTGAAATGAACAGCTGTAATTAACAAAGTTCTTGGAGAACCAGGCCATCTCCCTTGGTGAATGACTCCAAAATTGGGTCTCACTACTCAAACTTGAAACTGCACTGAGGTCTGTGACCTCTATTTAATAACCTCCCAAATTATTTTCTAGATTAGAACTCAGAACACGTCATTTCCTTACATCTTCCTTTTCTCTTTCTACCATCACACATGACAGAAGGCACAATCTTTCTATTTTCTCTTCCTTCATAACTAGGGCTTCCCTTTCATTGTCTCAAGCGGCTCAGGCTGACATAAGAAATTACCATCCATTGGGTGGCTTAGACAACAAACATTTGTTTCTCATGGTTCTGCAGGCTGGAAAGTCCAGGATCAAAGTGTCAGCCATTTCAGTTCCTAGTGAGAGCCTCTTCCTAGGGTGTGCAGATGGCTCTCTTCTCATTGTAATCCCCATGGCAAAGACAGAGAAATAGAATGGAAGGAGGCTCCTTTCCATCTCTCCCTAGGAGGGCACTAATCCTTTCATGAGGACTCCACCCTCGTGTCCTAATTACCTTCCAAAAATCCCATCTCCAAAGGGCATCACACTGGGGATCAGAGTTTCAATAGAATGAATTTTGGAGCAACACAAACATTCTATCCATAGTAACAACAGTTTTGATTTCTTTGCTCTGGGTGGTACATCCCTCAGTCCATGCCTTTCCAGGGGTCAAATGATTCATACTCAGTCTTAGAGGTAAAAAGTTTCAAGAGAATAAGATTTAAGGGGTAATAAAATACATAGTATAGTATTTTCAAAATTTTATCCCTATTACAAAGCACCACAATAAAAGCCTTTTAAAAAAGTACAAAGTTAAAAAATCAGCAGTGTGTCTCTGTGTGTGAGAGAGCATGTGTACATGCATGTGCATAGTTTTCTATGTCTATACATGTGTACACATGAAGTAGAGGCCTGTAAAGACTCACAGGGAAGACAGCCTTCTCAGTCTATGAGGACAAGACCCTTTTGAATTATTCCACCCTTCACAATGTCAAAACTTACAGAGTATTTCATCACCTGCCATAGGTAATGGTGCCTTGAAAATAGACATAAGTTGTCAGCCCAGAACACACTCCCCTCTAGGAACCTGAGTATTTCCTCCAGGAGGTATCAGGGAAATGTCAAATCATTGGAGACTGCCTTTCTAACCCCAGCTGGCCTCGGCCTGGGATAAAATACACGTTTCCTGAGAACACCTCATAATTTAGACAGCACGACAGAGGTCCCTTCTGGATTTTCCACACAGAGTATTTATTCTGCTCTCCCCAGACTTCCTCATGGAGAACAGACATACTACCTCTACTACAGTCTATGGATTAAGCTGATGTTTAGACAATCTTTTGTTTTCCCTCTGGAATAAAGTAAGTCTGTGTTTCTCTCCCAAATAGTATCCCAGAAGTCATTCTTAAGTAGACTCAATCTTAGGAAGAAATTGAGTACGTAAAGAGGAAGTCGAGTAAATGAAATTTCCTACAGAAAATTCCATCTGCTAAATAATTATTTGTCATAAACTCTGGAGGAGCAAATTGACCTAACATGGTACTCATCACACCTCACTTATAACCAGTTTCTTTTTATAGCCAAGGATACAGTCTGATGGCAAATTTTAGTTACTCACGTATTATTTATGAGTTTTATCCATATAAAATTTGCTGGTAATCTGCTCTCCCCACAGTGTTTGTTATTGCTGACAATTGAAAGAGGAGTGTAATTGAATTCACTTTATAATACATTGCTTTTTTGTCAAGGAATATATAATTATAAATAAATTGATTTATTCAAAACGTGATTTGAATATCCTAGGTTGAAGTTATCCTTCTAAATAGAAGTGTGCAAAAAACCTAGATTTGGAAAGTTAGGCAGATCTGGATTCAAATTTCACCTCACTACAAGCTATTTTAGAGGAAGTTGCCTTCTGTCTAATTTGATCAACTATAAAATAAAATAGTATTCTTACAGTAATTAGGAGAACTAAATGACATCAAGCCTGAAATACCTAAAACCATTCTTGGTAAATTTAGAATACTTTTTTTTTTTTCCTCTTGTGCCCTGGAAACCAAGTCTAACAGTACATTATTAGCAGTTTAACATGTACAAAATGTAAGGAGGAGAGAAACCAAGGTCAGATACATCTGCATACAGTTTCCACTGCATGATCACGTTTCTGCTGAGCCTTGGACTCTGCTGGAGGCACCTAAGTATTAAACACAATAAATAACATAGCATAATAATCAACCTAAAGAGGATGGTGGGTGATCAAGAAAGAACAGTATCTCCAGGTTTGGACCCAGAGGGTAAAGCTCCCACAGCATGGGTCCTCTGCGTGGCCAACCTTGAGACATCACTGACACGTCCCTTTGCTCAGTATGCCTTGTGAATGTGCCAGATGCAGAGCACTGAGCTAAATAAGAGAGACGTAGCAAAGAACAAGACAGTCCTTACACTCAAAAATGCTCATTATCTGTTTGGGGAGCCAGAAAGTAAATCTGCAAATCAAATGTGGTATAGTAACGGCTAGCTGAGAAGGAAGTACTGAGTGCCATGATGAAGAATTTCTCAGAGGAAGTAGTATCCAAGCTGCAACCTGAAGAATAGGAATGATCCTACGGCTACCAATGCCTGTACATACCTGAGGAAATCAGCTACTTTGTTTTCCGTGTAACTTGACTCAAACTTTCTGCTCTTGTCATAGTCTCTCTCTTCTCTTATTTTTATGCTGAGTATAATCTTAACTTTAGTCCACAACCAGTTTGTTTGCTTTCCCAATGTTTCTCAGATACATATAAAATTAGTTACTAACAGCTATTTAGTTGAATTCCCTAGAAGTCATTGGATCCTGAATCAGTTGCACATTCATGTAAGTGTAGGCTGTAGAAATTGCTCTTATAGTAAAGTAATGTCATGCTAACAAAACATGTACTAGTTTTTTTTTAATACTGTGTTCAAAGTTAATATTTGATAATACCCAGTTCAATGGATTCAGATGAGAGGTTTCAAAATGCAATTTTAAAATGGTTAAAAATATATACACCTTTATCTTGTAAATCTCATATAATTTGTACTTGTGCACATAAACTGGGAACATGTTTGTTTACCTGGAGTCTTTTTTGATGTCACTTACAGAAACCTAACTCAAATTAGCTTAAACTGAATCAAAGAGAATTTATCAAATTATCAGATATTGGTGGGTCCAGGTCTTCAAACACTGCATTGGTGCTCCTCCTCTCTCTCTCCCTTCCTCCCTCCCTTCCTTCATTTATCTCTTGATTCTGCTTTCTCTTTGCACATTATGGCAAAAATAATCCCCAACAACTCAACTCAAAACGTATGTTAGAGTTAGTTATGACAGAGAAGTCAGGGCTTCTTTACTAACAAATTCTGCAAAACTCCTGAAGATGCCTCTAATGGGCTAAATTTGAGTCATGTGACCATCTATGAACTATCACAAGAGCAGAGAGGGGGTGCCCTAGTTGTCCAGATTGAGTCACATGCCCAGCATCATGGCAGGGGAGACATCTGTTTATAGCCAACATCTTCAACGGGTTGGAAAGGACAATTGCTGAAAGAAAAAGATATTGGGAAGACAACATAGCAGCTATTCATTATAATGTAAAATGATCAACTGTGATACATTTTTTTAGATAGGCCAGAACATTTCAGTGTGTGAGGCCTTATTGCTAGTTCACCTTGCAATAGTGCCACCTCTGCTAAAGAATGAGTGAGAATTATCTGCAGACCCTGCACATATTTACAATCATATTCCAGCTCAAAGGGAATGAGCCTCTCAAAAGTTAAACTTCAGCCCCAGGCTCAGACTGAAATAGGAGTTTTTAACAGGAAAATCAGAGAAATTTCACCTGAGACAAAATATCTATGAAACACATATGAACATCCAAAGGAGGTAAGAGGCAAGTTACATCTTCATACTTCACACTGAATATGTCAAATATGGGAACTTCTTAACTGGTCATAAAAACATCTAGATAACAAGGACTAGAAGGGGACATTTCATTTTAAGGGAATTGTAGGGCAATTAAAAAGTTCCAAACTGTGCAATAGAGATTTATGAAATATAAATACAGTGAAAAGTTAGGAAACTATGGATTATTTAGTGGACAGAAAAAGAAAAAGTGATTTCTTAATTTTCTCTTTGATTCCCCCAGAACCATGTAACAGTTTAATTGCAAAGAGATGCTTTAAGCAACCATCAAAAAACATTAAACTTCTCTGTGATAGGAATTGTGCTAGGGGCTGAAGACAGGACAATAAATGAGGCATGGTCTTGGCCTCAAGAAAGTCACAGTTTTATGGGGAAAAAAGGCCCTTCAGCAGACAATTAAAATATAATATTCCACAATAAATGTGTATAGAAGATTCTATTGGAACATATAATAACACCTGCAACTCTGCCAATAGATATATTCCTCTATATTGCCTGAAATTCCACCATTAGAAGTTGATCTATCTGAGTTGGAAGATATCTTTTTAAAATGTCAAATAGCTCTGATGTGAATATCATCTTAATCAGAATTGTTAGTTTTTCTTACTTGGTGTGAATTGATCAATCTGATCATTTCCCCTCTGAAGCACCTCCAATCAGTAAACTCAGGAAATGGTAGTGTCTTGGGGATTGAGGAGCAAGGGTAATAGAAGAGGACTTTGGATCTGTGGGATTGGGGAACCCCCCAAAGCCAGACTTCCTCTAAGAGACCAATTAAGACTCAGGCCAGCCCAGCATAGCTGCTTCTTCCTTCAATGCACTGATGCACTGTGTATCAGGACATTAAAGAACACTCGATCTTATAGAATGGACAAATGAGTCACTGATTTGAATACTTGGCTGGTGATGCACTCGTCAGGAAGAACTGAATAAACTCTCCACCTGCACATCTTCTGTCTCCCCTGCCAAGGTGACCAGGCATTTGGGTTTTCAAGATCTGGAGGGAAGTTGCCAGGTAGAAACAAACCCAAGCAGACAATCACTAATCAGGCCTATGCACACCCACTGAGACAATGAAGCTGAATTTATCTGGATTTGTATAGAAAGGTCAGGATCTATACTGGGAAGAACTTGAATCCCCAGGGCCTGTGAATGGGATGAGATGTGCAGATTCTGAGAGGGTCGTGGGAATCTTAAATCACATCTGAGAAGACTTTATAGGGCTGGGCAAGGACAACAGGTCAGGATCTATACTGGGAAGAACTTGAATCCCCAGGGCCTGTGAATGGGATGAGATGTACAGATTCTGAGAGGGTTGTGGGATCTTAAATCACATCTGAGAAGACTTTATAGGCCTGGGCAAGGACAACAAGAGTGAGGTGCAGTGGACTGGGATCAGGTCCTATTCATATCTTCTGATCTGTATAAACACCAGGATTTCCATCCAACAGCAGGAAGAAACAGAAGGGAGTCATGAACAGTGAGTGTACAAGACATCCCCCCAATCTTCATGGATACGCCTACATTGATAGGGAAGTGTAGCAGTACTTGTACACTGGATAGTATGGAAGAGTCCATTGCCTATTACAGAACTAGCTAGAAGTTATCTTTTCAGTGGGAGCAAATGCAAGATCAAAAGAGAAGATATTTAGAGGAAGGCAGAACACACATGGTAGTTAACCTCCCAAAGTTTGTTGTAAAATAATATCAAGTGTTTAGAAATGGTCATTTGGCCTAATATGGCCAATGATAGGAGGCATGCTGAAATTTTCTGGGAAAGGATCCCTCACTCCTAAGAAAGAGATAAAAAAAGAAAAGAAAAGAAAAGAAAAAGATGGTCCTTCTTCCTCTGGACATTGTATGTCTAGATGGGACTGCCAGAACTGCTACAGCCATATCGCTATCAGTCAGAGGAGGCAGCCAACACATGAAGAGGCATAGCTAAGAGATTGGCTGACAAGTGGAGCTGGAACCTTGGCATAGCCCACACAGAGCCATCACTTCTTGTTACATAAGTTTCAATATTGCTTAAGCCAGTGTTCTGTGACTTGCTGCCAAGAGCATTTGCTATACAATGTATGACTGTCTTGGTGTGTTCTCTCCACACTAACCACATTTGGTGCATTAAGCTTCAACTGGAACAGTGGATCAATTTGTGTAATGGCCCCTCTTTTCCGCAGTCCTACCTATTTTCTATTGTATACCAAAGTGCTGTCACCCCCAAACAACCCTGCCAGACTGTATCTTTTCTTAAACACCTCTACAGGCTTCCCATTTCCCATAGGGGCAACTCTCTTCCACGGCAGACAAGGCCCTTATGCACTGGGCTTCACCTGCAATCCTGTCATCTCCCACCACTCCATGCCCTATACCCAGAACATGAGTCATTCTGGCCTTCCCTCTGTTTCCCAACACAGTAGCTCTTTGTGTCTCTTGGACAATTTGTGGAAGGATTGTGCTGTCTAAAATGCCCTTTCTCATCTATTCTATCTGCATAGAAAAGTAGACTTTTCCATCTATACTGGTCTCTGGGAAGCTGTTTCGTGACATCTCTTCTCTGTGTGTTTCTTAGCACTTGCGTCATATCATCTGGGACCTTTTTAAAATATCTGTTTATATGCACCAGTCCTCCCCATTAGCCTGTGTACCTATGATGGTTAATTTTATGTGTCAACTTGACTGGGCTAAGGAATGCCCAGGGGGCTGGTAAAAACATCATTTCTGGGTATCTCTGTGAGGGTGTTTCTGGGATAGATGAGCATTTGAATCAGTAGATTGAATAAAGAAGATCTGCCCTCACCAATGTGGTCAGGCATCATCTAGACCACTGAGGGCCCTGACAGAACGAAAAGGCAGAGGAAGGACAAATTTATTTCCCATATGGGCTCAGACATCCCTCTTCTACCTCAGCATCTATGCCCCTGGTTCTTGGGCCTCTGGACTTGGACCAGGACTTACACCATCTGTTTACCTGGTTCTCCAGCTTGCAGATGGCAGATAGTGGGAATTCTTGGCCTCCATGATTAAGTGAGCCAATTCCATAAGTCAAACAAATGGATCACTTTTGATGGATGATAGATGATAGATAGATAGATAGATAGATAGATAGATAGATAGATAGACAGACAGATGATAGATAGACAGACAGACAGAGAGTGATAGCTATATCCCATTGGTTCTGTTTCTCTGGAGGACATTTACTAATACAGTGTCTCTTGAGACCACCTCTGTAACCTCAGTTCTGAACTCATCCATAATAGGAACTTAGTGTTCCTGGAACAAATAAACAAATGAATGAATAAATGAGTGCAATCCAGAATTTCAGAAAGTCAGAAACAAATTCTATAACATCTGGAGTCCTTCTGCGAAGTGAGCAACTACTTCCCACACCTCTTGAGGGTATCACAGCTAACCAGTCCACTAACACTTTCAACCCACACAGTGATTTATTCTGCCACCTTAACCTGTATTCCTGATAGCTGCTAATCTAAAGAGCAGGATCACTCTGGTGGGCATGACATTTTTCTACTATGTTTTAAGTGTGAATGCTGACTTCCGGCCACAACAGGGTTATTTGCAATGTTTGCTTAACACATGTGTGACATTGTGTTAAGAAGTCTAAATTAGAAGCATGTTATGTAGTGATGCAGAAACCAAAACAATTGTATATTTTTAATTAACTGGCTCCTACATATATTTATTTGTTTATCAGACACAAAGCACATATATGTATTTTTAATACAAAGCATTTCCAAAGAAGAAAAAAGTTGGTAGGAATTAAAATTTGATCCTATTTTTACATAAAATGGTATAAATAGGAACAGCATCAATGTATGTTAAAAGAGAGAAAATAAATCTGTATGAAAATATATAATAGGGAATAACATAGATTAATGTATCCAGGCATTATATTGATGAGATTTTTATCAAGGGGTTCGCATCAACTGCTTGCCAATAGGACACAAACTGTGGTATCCTGGGTCTGCAAAGCCACACTGGTTGCCAGCAGTTGGAAAAGTTGGCTGTAAATGAAGATTTTCTATCTTCTTTTGTGGCTGCTTATGATGCCATGTTGGTGGCATTAGTGCCTGGGAAATACGAAGAGCTAAATGTTTCCCCTATTTCATTTTCTAAATTTCATAGCCTGATGGCAGTAGGGCTGCAGGCATTGTACTCTGAAAGGATTATTACACTTCCTGAGAAGTTAAAGTCACTCAGCTTTTGCCCCCATGGCTTGGGACACCAACCGAGACATACTGCAATCACACAGCTGCAATAGACTGTCTCTCGTGGCTTACTGCTTAATGATATTCCAAACATCAGATCTCCCTTCTATTATGTAGCTTCTTTGCCACCAACTCCCTTTTGCTTCTTTTAAGCCTTTTTTCATTTTTGTATTTACCTTATTTATCTTACCTTCACACTTCCCTGACCTGATTACCCTTAGACATAATCATCTCCGGTTTTCCTTTATGTATCAGTGGCTGCCGCTTGATATTATGGTGTTATTTTAATATCATAATGGAAAATGATAAAGGCCAATCAATTACTTTGTATTATCCATTGTGTTCCATTGGGATTGATTTTCCTCTATGTAATCATGTTTGCAGCCATAAAAACAAAGATTAAAAAGGGTTTTCTCTCTATTTTTCATATTCAAAAGCGTCGTATTAGTAACTCTGCTTCATAATGTTGCTGCTAAGAGAGCTAAAGCTCATCCAGAGAAACGGAGTCCCTGGGAGGTGGCTTGAGTAATGGACAGGACCCAGGGCTAGTTCTAGGACACTGGCCCGTGCCTCAAGTATTTATCTTCCCTGCTGTTCTCTGGAAAACAATCTGGCATCACATTTATGATTTAATAAATGGCAATCCTGTGTCGGCTGCACATTTTTGCACATCAGAAGAGGTTCCCACATTGTCACTTTGCCTTCTCCTCACCACATAAACTGCTGAAACTCTCCCATGTCAAATAACCTAGAAATGTACCAATAATGAATCTTCCCCAGTGCGGCTGTGCCGTTCACCCACTTAATCTTCAGCTGCCTGCTGAGGCTCTCGGTCCTTGAGAATAAATATACATTAGATGCAAGCAGGGTACATACAAATGCCAAGAAATAATACAAAGCAGGGTGAACAGCTTGCAGGGGGAACCTGTGGAAGACTCCAGTCTCTCTATAGCAGGGAGATTCTCTGAGTGGAGAATGAGCTTCAAAGAGATGAGCTACGAAGACTACGTCCTCTAATCACTAGCTTTACATGCACTGAGATTGACAAGCTGGTGGGCAGCCCCAAATGGCAGCCCTAGGCATGATAGAGAACTTAGCTTCTCCACAGGCCAGCTTGGCTGCCAGAACTGTGCTCCCTGCAATTCCCGTGGCCAAATGGGTAGACGAACTGTTTGTCTTTTGTTTGGTGTAAAAACCCATAGAGAAATACAGCTTATATGCAAGCTCTACAATGCTATGGTTTTATCTGACCTCACTTTTATGCTCAAATGCTCCGGACTCTCTTTCCCTTCCTCTCACTCCATGATTGACCCTTTTCTTTGAAATAAGCAAATAGCATACATTAAAAATCATTTCAGGCTATGGGGGCCTGGAACCAGGGATGAGGATCAGAGTGTGTGACATCAACATTCTCCTGCAGTATGCAGACACATAAGGATGCTGGTGGAATTTCAGAGATTGTCTCCTGGAGCTGCCGTGCCCCCTGCGCAGCAATCCAGAGGCTCCCTGGTGCCTGAGTTCAGCTGGGGAGCTCTGCTGCCACTGGCCCCTGGTTCTCCCCTCTAGAGGCTCATGAGATTCAGTTCTCAGGGCCCTTGGCTCTGGAAATCGCTCCTTCTGTCAGTTACCACAGCTGAGACTCAGTGTACGTTAGGGTGTCTTAGGACATGGCATGAATCTTATTTGCTCCTGTTCTTATGAAAATGTACATAACTGAAAGGAGTAACCTTTACCTGTGTGTTTGGAAGGTGCTTCACAAAATTGTTCTGCCCAGCTCCCTCCCTATAGATTCAGAGTTACACTTACCCCTTCACAATTCTAGAGACTTTCTCTTTTGCAGCTGCCTTATCTAGGGGAGTCCCCCAGGGGCCACACTGTTGCCTGACAAGCAAATGAAGCCAGGAGGCAGCAAGAAAGGCCGCCACAAAGCCGTCCCCTCTCACAACAAAGCCCTAAGCTCCTGCTTGCTCATTTGATTAAAACAAAGTCTCCAACTGCCTCCCACAGCACCCTCCCTTGGAGAGTTCATGCTCAGAGCCACCGAGTAATTTTTATTGTATCACAAACAGTTGCTTAAATAGGTTGTCTGCACATGGTCATTTTATCCCCCTCCCCCTCCACCTGCCACAAATCTTCCAGGGTGGGGGGCAGACCCTGGCAGCTACCGCCCTACCCACCCACCCCTCAACAGCCCTCATAAATAAGCTCCAGTATCAGCAGGACCGAGAGAGACCTGCAGTGGTAGGAGTGGCCGGACGACCTGGAACTTTGAAGGAAGCACTCCAAATGCTTTGTGGCACACTTAGCACTTTGAGAGGAGGGAGGCTGTGGGAATAGGGTCAGATTTCGTCTGCAGGGAAATTACTCAAATAGGTTTTAAAATTTATAGTCTGTGTTGTGATAATAAACAAAAATAAAATATACTCCCCCCAACTCAGAGTTTCTTTGGCTGCAGAAGTCCTCTGGGGTTGGCTCCCTCTACTGCTATGCTGTTTAGACAGAAAACTGGGGAGTAGTTTTCCCTGAAGCTGCTCCAAGGCTCCGGCTTCTATTCCCAGTTGAATTCGCATTCCATCGGCTTGCTTCCTCCTAAAAGGCACCCTCCTTTTCTGCAGACTACCGCTGACCACCCTGACCCCTCCACACCTCCTGTTCACTCCCACTTTGGTTCCTTCTTTCCTTTGGCTTCTGTCCTGCTTAGCCAGAGAAGCCTCTCCCAAATCACAAGCAGCTTCACTAAGCCATTGACAGCACACGCTGATGTCTAATAACAAAGCATTGCTCAACGATCCTCACCCTATCTACCCTGTTGGTCCCAACTCCAGTGCCGCTGCCCCCCATTCCGGCTCACATCTGTCTGCAGCGTAACTCAGAAAGGCGACATGCAGAATTAAATTTAAACATTTAAAATCTAGGGTTCCAATTGTGGGTGCAGTTACATAATTACAACACTTACCATATAACAGAATAACATTGTTTAGGGTAAGATTTTGGAGTTGCATTAATGGATGCTTTTTTCTGTTTGCTGTAAACAGTCTTGATATATTGAAGAGGGGACGTTGTCAGTAATCACAGTACTTCTCAATACATCTCGTGAATTGTGTCCAAATGTAAGAAAAGCAGACTCGTTTTGAAATATCAACATCTGCCTTAATTTACTCGCTTCTGCATTATGGTTCTAATTGTACTCAATATAACCTATTGCTGTTGGATCCCCTCGGGGTCTTGGAAAAACTAGCAAAAACAACGTGGAATGGATTCCATGTGTGAAATCTACAGGCATTTTTTTTCCTTCGCCTTTTATTAAGTTAGAATTTATAACACTCCATGGCCCATATGAAAAGCATTTCAACTGATATCAGTGAAATTATCTCCTAAAACTAATCTCTCACGTAAAAATTGAACTGGATGAACTTTTCTTGTAAGCTGACAGGTGAAGAATCTTCAGTGAGGTAACTTCAGTTTTGGAATATTCTTACATTAAACATATCCTTTGGGCAAATAATTCAAGTCATTTATAAAAAGCATTTTAAAGGTACATGTATCTGAAATCTTTTTTGTGCCTATATTAAATTTCATGTAATCTAAATCAGTGACCATTCTCAGGGCCCCTTTTCTAGGGCACAGCATTATACATATTCTGGGGGTATTTGCCACATCCTTATTATTTTATTCTTATGACAACACTCCAAACATCCTTATTATTTTATTCTTATGACAACACTCCAAACGTATTCTTTTTAGAATATTTTAGAATATTCTTGGAGTGTTGTCATAAGAATAAAATAATAAGGATATCTCTGTAGGAACAATAGCAGGTCTGTTTCTCAAAACATATTTATCATTGGAGGGAAAATGAGATACAATTATCTTCCTTAATAAGAATTAGTATCTGTAGTGCTTGAAATGTGCTAGGTGTATTAAGCACCTTATGCATTCTCCATTTTGACCTGAAAAACAACAGTTTAAGTCTCATGACCCCCATTTTACAGATAAGGAAACTGAAAAGGTTGAGAATCGTACTCAGCTGATACGTGGCAGAGGCAGAATTAAACAGAGGTTATCCACATGTCACAGAAGCGTTATTACAACAGGAAGACCTAAAATTGGCTTTTGTTGTTGAAGATGGTTTTTAATGCAGGCAGAATTTAGTGACTGTAGAAGAGCTGATGTTTGAATATTGTTAGAGAAGATCCCAGAGGAAAAAGTTGGGTTTGCAAGGAAAGTAAACTTTTATGGCCGTGTTGTTTCAGAAGACTTGGCAGCACTGGTTACTCTCACAACTGCATGAATTGCTCTGTTACTTAATCAGTATTATACAGTGCCACTTAATCCTTTTTATGGCTTAGCTTGTCTTGTAATGTTGTTGTACTGCTGATAAACCCATTCACAGGAATAATGTACCTTTAAAAAATCGACATCACGCTCTGTGTTTAAAGTAAGAACATGTCTATGTGGAAGTTTATTATGTCCCAGCATTTATGACAATACTGACATTAAAAACAGGGTTACCCGGTAAAGACTTAGGAAGCGTGAAACCATTTTTAAAACAAGTAGTTATTACACTGTCCTCTGAGATTCTGATTACAGGGCATGAATCCTCTTGAACCATGGATTAAAAGTACTCAGATTGAATTTTTATCATAATATATGTATTAAGTAGGTAACAGCTAAAATCACAGTAAAAATTTAAAAAGTAAAAAAAAAAAAGCACCTCAGTCCTGATTTCTTTTTTTGACTCATAAAGACAATATTTATTATCACCTTTTCTGTAAAAGCTTTTTCAGTCAAATATCCATTCAGCTAGCAGTTTTAATTTTGCTAAAATAAGCATGCTTAAATGGAAGAATTTTCAACATCACATTATAGTGACAGCATCAGTCTGCTTCCTTTGAGAATCAATTAGCAGCCAAACAACTACGCAAACTCTGTAATGATACAAGTCTGTGGTATTTCCCCAAATTACCTGCAGCAAGGTAAATGGCATGAGAGCTTTGGTCACCAGGGAAAGCATGAAAGGATATACCACACAAGTATGAAGTTATTTAGGAAAAATCTGTAGAAAATAAAAAAAGTGAGGCTACACAGCAGCTGTTTCAAATAATAAAATATCATTAGCATCTTTGCTGAGGGTTTTAGTTTTGTCGGCTGGTCGTGTCCCACACATTTTTTCCTGAATTTGCTGCTCATTTTTTTGAGCTTAGCCAGTTACAATTAAACCATCAAGTAGGTACACTTGTTTGTTTCGGGTGTATGAGACAATAAGGCTTCATTTCAAATAGAGATACCCAAGAGGAAAGGGTTAGAAAGTGCTATGCAAAGCTGTGAAACACTGACTAGCAATTTAAATTGGAATCAGACAATTCAGCGTGAATAGGTAAAAAAACACACAAAAAAACAAAAAAACGAGCTCTCACATATACAGTGTGTGTGGAGGGGGTGAGGATGGCAGAAAAGGTTTTATTTTTAGAAGTCTCTGCTAAATTCTTTATAAGCATCTCAATCTTTGTTGAAAAGAAACAACAGATACATACATTTCCTTAGGGGAGCATTTTTTTTTTTCATATAAAATGTTAGTAGTTGGCTGCCTACAGTGAGGCCTTTTGTAACAGAATATACAAATTGTATTTTTTATGGTTCCTTATTTATAGTGAAACAACCATTTTAATAAAATGATTCACTTAGATTATTTTACTGCTTTTCATTACGGATCTTCATATTTCTTCATTTGTTCTCATCTTTCTCCTGGCTAAAATTAAAATGTTTGACTCTGCAATTAATCACAAATGAATTTGATTTTGGAGTATTTTATTCTTTCCAAAAGACTTGCTAAAATATCTTTCTGCAAATGTAGAAATCAAAATCGATACAAACCATTTGGCTGCTCGTAGAAGTCACTCCTGAGCTGAGTTCAACATTACTTAGAGCAAATATCTAGCATTTATTTATGGGGTAGGGGAAAAGGCGAAGTAAACTTAGTATGAAAGAGAACAAACTGTCATCTCTCTTTTCAAACTATATGCACAATATTGATACCTACCGAATGCATTTTTTTTTCCACAATGGTACGGTGTTTTGTTTTGTTTTGTTTTGTTTTGCTAGAGGGACAGAGGTGGCTGTTGTTTTGTATTTAAAACTCATAATCTAAAGTCTATTCTATAAATGGCTTTTTCATATGGTATGTGCCATAGTTTATCTTAAATCGTAAGAAGAAATATTGTATTCAACAATGTGACTATTGTTAAAGAAAATTCTCAGGATTGTGCATCTGGATTCCAGTAAATCCAGTTTAAAGCAACAGGGCTTGCACTTGTGGAGATGAGCATGGTAAAATGTATCACATTATATGAATGCCTTTTACATGCCTCTTAGAAATCAAAGGGCATTTAGACAGCCAACTGGACATTTATGGTTCCCCACAAAAGATTGTATCAATACAAGGTAATGATTTCTCACCTTATTTCAATACGATCTAAATCAATGTTAAACAGAACTGATAGTATTAATGCAAAATTAATCTAAAATTTTAAATTAGGGATTTTATTTAAGCACTGGAAAATCCAAGAGCACAGTCTCTTTGTTTTGAATTTATCTTATTGCCAAAATGCTCCATACATTGCTTTGACAACATTCAGTGCACCTAGAGATTTATAGATAAAATGAGAGATTTCAATTGGAAAATATGTGTAAAGATAAATGCTGCTTTTATTATTCATTCTTATTCTCACAGAATGTGTTGCAGCTGAAAATACAAAAATATGCACGCACACACACACACACACACACACACACACACACACACGTCTCTCCTCTACTTAATTTCCTGAGTTAATGTTCCTTCTCAGAAAATATATACTTTGAATAAGATGGATTAAATATGTTGGTTAAATTTTAGAATGCAATAAAATGATTACATTAAAAATGACCATATTTAAGGGGAAAATAGCTAAGTTGGGCTAATTTATTATTATTACTCATTGCATTTAAAGAAACTTGGACTAGACATCAAAGTACATTTTGATTTGTTTGAAAATTGTAAATGACCCATTCCCAGTTTTCCAACCTCATAAAGTTAGAATGCAGTCTGTGAGTACTCTCTGCTCTAATCAAGAAGGAAGGGGCTTCAGCTTCAAATGTCAATGCTGTAAACATGTTAAATCTGGAAAATATTTTCTAAGCAAGCAACCATGTGTAAAATTTACCGAACTTGTCATGAAAGGGCTGCAGCTGCAAACCTGCAAACTTCTCACTTCCATGAAGACTCCAGATGCTGAGACAGGGAAGAGAGGTTTCAGCTTGGCTCCCCAGCTGTTGCACCTTAGAGCTTTGCATGCCGCCATCTTCTCAGTGTTTCACCAGGTAAAGAAGCAGTGATCATTTAATACCAGGAAAGAAAATCTTGGGCTTACTTCAGAAGGTGCTCCATGTAATTTATTGTAACACCAACCCAAACATTCAATAGTAAATTAAGGTTTGTAATCTGTCCAGCTGCCTTGCTAAAACAAGTTAGTTTAACAAAAGCTTCCAAAATACAGAGTGAAAATATAGGATCATGATAAAAGTAAGCAATCGTCATATGCTACTGCCAAAGAGGATTCCCATTAAATTACACTTATGCATCATTTTATGAAAACTTTTTACAAACCATGTTTGCTGCTTATAGCTAAAAACATCTTGGGATAAATTTGAAACTTTGCTTTACTACAGAAATATAAAATCTACTAGATATCATCATAAAGACAATTTGATGAATTTTTAAAAATTACTAACACTGCTTTTAACACCACTAACATTATACATAATATTTACAATATGCAATCTTCTTTTATAATGTGAAGTGTTTTTAAAATGAAATCTGCACTTAAATGCCAATATCCTCTCCTTCTGCCTTCTCACTTTATGACACTAACATAGGATCTCATTCACCAAGCCAATTGAAATTTTAATAAAAGAAAGCAGGAGTTTCTAATAAACTCCTGCAGTGAGCTGATAATACTAAACATCTTTAGCAGCATGGTGTTTTTTTATTATTATTTTAGCTGTATATTAATATGCTAGTATTTGTAAACTCCCCAGTGCCACTAGATTTATTTCAGAAGCCATCACTACACTCTTCTGTTGTGAAAAGTTTATCTGACAAAGAAAAATTCTTTTTTGGTGGTTTTCCACCCAACAACTACTTGACAGGAAAATACACAACTGACAAATATATTGTGACTACACGTCCAGTCCTGAAAGGGCTCTAGCAACTGATTTCACTCATCATGGTGCCAGTTCTAGGCTAGCCAGGAAAACCAGCATAATCCAAACTGCAGTAGAGGCATGATTTGGGCTTTTGCTGGGGATTTAGCACGATATACTGACCTGTACCTCTCACCACTATACCTCCTTGCTAGCTTTACCTTCTATTCCATCCCCTCAACACCCCTCCCCTGCCCTCTAGATCCCCACCCCAACTTTCCAACTAGAGGACCACCACTCCTCTCTAAGCAATAGGGACTGTGGCTGCATAGCTTTCACTTAAAAATAATACACAAGGATCCATGTTCACAATGTAGTTTGGAGTGTGCCATTCAAATAAACCCATAGGGGATATTCTTCTATGGCCCTGGGTATGATGTGGAACTGCTACTGTCACTCGTCAATGAACTTCAACATACATTGTATATAACAAGCCTTAACATTTAGACAGTGTTTATTATGCAGCAGGTGCTGTTCTAGGCACTTACACATGTGAAACGACTTGATCCTTGCTACAGCTCTGTGTGGCAGATACTATTATTATCCCCACTTCACATGTACTGAAACTATGATGAAGGAAAGTAACTTGCCAATGTCATACAGCTAGGAATGGCTGTACCAGATGCAAACTCAAGTTGTCTAGCCAGAGTTGGGCTATTCATGACTCTGCCTCTGTAAACATTGTTAGATTAAGACTGAAACTGTCTGAGCAACTAGTCTTCACTGGGACTGCTCCTCTGTTGGACACCCATTCCACTGCTTCTTCACCACTTACGCTCTGAGTAAGTAGGACACCTCTGGGTTTCTTAATGTTAACTTCAGCAAGCAAGGAAAACAAATTCTGTCATACTTCATCCATACTACACCTTCAATCTAATTCGGCAAAATAGTCAAGAAATATTTTTGTTGGTATTCTTGCCACAAAGTTGAAAGGAAGGCAGGAACAACTCAAGCTGTGCTGGCCCTTCCAAAACTTTGTGAGATGTAGGACAAAGTTCACAAGATGCTTGACTTGACAAGTAGGAGATTCTGACACACAACTTTTTAAAAGCACCCTTTCTGCCAGGCAGGCAGAGCCAGGATACAAGGCTTGGTGAAAACACTGCCATTTGCAGTAAGCATCCTACACATATATCACTATAACCATGATGAACCCTGCGGTCAGACCTGGAGAGCCCTGATGGCAAGAGTGCACATTTTAGGAAAGGAGAACTTTACTTCTTCCAGAGCCCAGATATTGAATCAGTTCAACAAGCCAATGGCAGCAGCCGGGGTGGAAGTTGGGAGACAGTTTAAGCAGATGTACAAAAATGTATCAACACTGACCCAAAAAATCACAAGTTTACTTTATTCTCCAAATTTCCCATCTTCATCCTAAGTCCACATGTTGGTTTTGAGTAGGTGGCCATACAGGGCAGTACCATGCCGTATCTGGAATTGCAGCTTAGATGTGCTGACATTAGATTATTATCCAATATAGCTCACAATATTCAATCACATATTGTCCACTAGTGTTTGGGAACTGCTTTCGACAGGCAGACCACTAGAAGCTATAGGCACATTTGAAAAAAAAAAAAAAGTAGCATTTGGTGATAGAAATACCATACATCTTTGTTTAGAAGTAGTGGCTTCTATTAAATTTAATTACTTCCCCTGTGGCTTTAAATCAAGGGCAGCTTCTGTTAAATTTAATTACTTTCCCCTGCGGTTTACATGGCAAAGGTGTCATTGCTACTTTCGGAGTGCTTCTGGTCAAAGCGAAAGCTTGGATATGATTTGCTCCATTATACCGATGCCTTCCTTCATAATTTTACCTTTTCCCTCTATCCAATAGTACATTTATATGGACATTTTATTCATGAAACCTGCCATCAGTATCTTAAAAATTATTCAATTAGTAGCATGTGATTGACAGCTGAAATCTGAAGAAAAAAAATTTTGATCAATTTCAACACAAAGATACTCTGGATTTATTTCACAATTTTACTGTACAGATGTTTACTTTATGTAGCACACCAGCACTTTAAAAGTATTACTATGCATATTCTACATAAAGGTACACTTTCTTAAATTTTCTGAATGAGGTAGTTATTATCACTTTTATTTTATTAGTTCCACGCCAAGCTAACAATTTTTACTACTAATTATGTCGACACCAATTCCAATGGCTCTTCTGCCCCCTAACTGTCAAAGTTCACATTCAAGTGTAGCTACCTAACAACGTTGCCCTTTATTGATTTGTCATTGGAATATATTCACAGAAGTGAATTCCTAAAAGTTTGCTTCTCTCAAGATGAAATGGATCTTCATTAACATTCTGAAAATGAAATGCAGCTTCATAAAAAAATAAGGCAGCTTTCAGACCATTTTAGAATTTCAGAGAAATTTTGCATTATCTTTCCCATGATTCTACGCTGATGTCAGGCTGTATTTCAACTGAAATGACAATGAAATCATTTCAATTCCATGCAATGTGCAAAAAAACAGTCAATTTTTCACTTGGCAAGCTGAAGTCTAAAGTAATTAAGCACTGCTGTGTGGGAGGCAGCTTCCTGCTCTGAAGTCAGCCTGAGATAATTACCATATTAAAGTCAAAACATCATGTGCCGCACTGATAGATAGATGGATGGAGAGATTGGGCATCTATTAAATGATCCATTTTGTTATGCTTCCTGGGAAATGTGCCATTGATGCCAATTAAGAAATATATATTCCAAGTGAGTATTTCTAAGTGGAAAAACTTCTATCTGGTAAATTGAATTTATTATTTACTGATCATGAAGTACTTAAAGTCATAAAATCTAGATAGAGAGCAACCTATGAGGAGAATTACATGCTCTGACTCGGTTTACAAACCCCTCATTACCTAATTGCCATGTTAGCATAAGGTTCTTCATAACATTTCTAGCCAAGATACTAAGTTATTTCTGTCATGAAAACTCTAGTTGGAATAATGTGATATTGCAGAAAAAAATGTAAACATTCAGAAATTTCAAAGTCACAAACAGGTGAAGTGAAAAAAATTACTTTTTATGTTTAAAAGAAAGTTAAATAAAATATACTTCAAAGAATCTTTCTTAGATATGAAAAAGGAAATAATCCTCCAAATATCGAAGTTAGATAGGTAATTTAACAACACAGTTTGGTTGAATGCACTGCGGCAAGATGAAGTTACATTTTAAAAATTCCTAGCAACATCATTTATTAAAAGTTAATAATTGATTAATATTCTTTTTCTAGTCACCAAACATATGGTGTTATTTAGGCTTTTATAAAGATACCTGGTTAGGAATAAACTAATGAAACAATCTGGTCTGTGATTTAAGTAGAACAGTTTATTTTAGTGTAAATATTAGTGAAAAAAATAATATATTGGTTCCATGAAAGAAGAGGGCATCTCCAAGTCAGGTTCTTTATTTTTTTGAGTGAAGAAGAATAGGCACCTCTATGTCTGCAGTGAAGGTTATGTTTGATCTTCTCTAACTATTTTCTATGGGATTTATTCACCACTATTTCCACTAAATTACTGATACCATAAAAGATGGGGAACTAAGCAATATCTCTAAAATCAGAGACAAGAACTTCTGTGGATCAAAACTAATATTTTTCTTGGTGACAAGAAAAGTAGATTTTAAAATACAAAAATCTTCACTTATAAAGATTAAATGATAATTAGTTTCTCAAGGAGGTAATCTAGAGAATCAATAGGCTGCCTTAATATCATATTCCATCCATGCCCTCTGGCACATCACTTGATCGGGGTCCCAGTGGGTCAGGCAGTCATTTGAGCCTGGCTGGCGTTGCTAAATTCCAGATTGTTCTGAAAGACAGTCTCAATCAGGCCTTTGGTTTTGTGTATGTTTCAAGAGAAATCACAAAATGAATGCAATTTTAAATTACCTTGTGTGGGAGAAAAGGAAAAATAGCACTTGTCTCTGTGACCTGGGATTCAACAGAGAAGTTCACTATCTGACTTACTGTGATCCCTTTTCCATTTCTAGCAATACCATTTTCTTGTAGATGGACAGAGAAATAGAGAAAAAGTAATCATAATGGAGTGTAGGAAGGAGGAAATACTTTCTTTGATATGCTGTATGATATAGTTACCGATACACACACGTGCATGCGCGCGCGCACACACACACACACGCAGTAAAAGCTTTCCATTTTAAGCCCGGGGGAAAACCATCTAAATTAGTTAAAAATGGAAATTAATACTTTTGTTTTATTTTATTCTTCACAGGAGTTAATTCTTCCTAGTGGTGGACCATGAAATTTTATTTTGTTCCTACTTTGTTTAATATTTTCGAAAATGAAGATATACTGCTTTCATAGTTGGAAAAATAAACTCCAATTTTAAAGCATTTCTAAAAACTCAGTAAGAAATATGTAGTCATTTTATAATATAGTCCCAAACAAAATGAAGATGAGAGGCCTTGGGGCGGGAAGACTGCTTTGTAATGGCTGGTCTTGATTAGAAAATAGAAGTAGGCATGCAAAAATGTCTCATCAGTGGCAGCCAGCCGTCCGGAGTGTGAAGCCAGCCCAGACCAACTGAAGAGGGCTAATAATCTCAACTCTGGGGTGTATTTGGTCACTTGTGTTCCATTCTGTAGACACAAATCAACTGGATTTAGAATCGACTACAGGGTAGGAATTTGGTTTGATGACTAGAGCTCTGGTCTGGGAGCAAGAAGATCTAGTTTTCTGTTTCTGCCTGTGTCACTGACTCACTTCGTGAACTGATAGTTTAGAATTTCATTCTTTCCTTTTTCTCCATCTGTAAAATGGAGGCAGTAATATGCCCAGCAGGACCCTTTAGCAAAGCAGAAGAATTAGCAAATAGTCGGAGAAGACTACTGTACATTCAGAGCATGATTACTTTGGGGAGAATTTCAGTTCTTCATTGTGAATGTTAGCATCATTTTCAGCTGCCCAAATCCAGGTGCCATTTAGAGAATTCAGCTTCAAACACTGTATTTATTTTCTGCCCTTTAAATGTCCATGGTTTTGAGGTTTTTCTCACCATATTAACTGCAACAGTGAAATTAGATTATTCAGCTTCAGTTTATAGTCCATTTCATTCTTTAATTTTTGTGTTCAGAGATGATGAGTTTTGGTTTGCACTCACAGTGTTTCAGAAAAATAACAAAATGGGCTTTCATTTGAAACATTTAAACTTCATAAAAAATCTGGCTTTACCTATTGTACTGGAATACTGTGGATATAAACAGCATAATAATATATGTGAAAACTGTTTAAGCTTTTCTAAGAGCCTCCCCAACTCTCATCCCCACCCCCAACACACTTTTGTATAACTAAAACTGACTTTAAGCTACCTGCCAACATCTATTTTGATATATTTTGATTATGTATTGGAGAGCACATTTTTAAGATAGTTCTCCAAACATGCCAAGAAATGAAATAGATTAATTCTATCTCAAACTCCTAAATCAAATAAACAAGACATCAATGCATGTAACCTTTCATTCACACTTCATCCACCACCTCATTCTTTACTCTCTTGCAATTCACCCATGGTAATCTTCCTTCTCTCAACAAATGTCATATTCAGTAACTCAATCATACATCTTAATCAAAAGCAATAAGTGTAGCACCCGACATGAAAGAACACCTACATAAACATAGTCTTTTGTGCCTTCAAGTCTCTCTCACACTGACACTGTTAACACAAGACAGCACTTCTCATCACTGGAAACACACCCCTGAATTTATTAAGTGCTCAACACTTTCTCTGGAAATGTTGGAACGACAGCTAGCAGCGGTGTCATCTGATTTTAAAGCAGACTGGCACTATGAAAGTTTAGATTTCAGAATTAAGAAGAGATAAGAGAGTGCTTCTTTTATTACTAAAATAGTTCCCCCAAGTTACTAAACCAATTACCTGACCCTTAAATATTATGTTTATGTGTAATTTGTATAATTACTCCTGGCAACTAAGGCAATAAAATGGACTCTCTTCTGTGTCCAAATTTCAAACTAAGGCAAAGAAACTAGATTTTCTGATGGGATGTGCTAACGGATTATTATCCAATGGAGTTTCCTGTCATTTTCATCAATGTCATCATCACCTTGGAGAGTTTTATCATTTTCACCATGTGCCTGGATAGAGTAAGAAATACAACCATTCTCTTCTCTCTCATGTTTTTACAATTTCATTTGCTTCCTAGTATTGTACTAATATTACCCTGGTTTGACCTTAATATTTAAGAAGGTACTGACAGAGGAATGAAGACTAATATTTCTTGAGCCCCGAGTGCAAAGCAGACACATTACTAGATGCCTTCACATAGTTTATGTCAATTAATTCTCACCACTCTGTTAGACCAGTATTATTTCTCTCCGTTTCTACAACGAAGAAAACTGAGACTCAGCGTTAAGCAAGCTACATCATGAACTAGAAAATGAGAGCACCAGACTGAATTACGTATAGTGGGCTCTCTGTAAATATTTGTTAGTGAACATATGAATCCATATCTAAATATGCTCTACTCGATGCCAGGCTGAGATTCTCTAAGTATAGGATTTAGAAAAACAGGATTTTAAACTCTAAGCTGCTCAGGACTATGTGTTTTAGTTTCAGCACATACTCTCACACCAAAGTATCTTCCATAAGCTAAAAGTTGGATACTATTTACCCCCATTGTACAGATGAGGAAATTCAAATTAAGAGAAATTATGTTCATATAGATAGTAAATGTCAGTACCAGTGTCACACTTAGACTACCTCTTAGACTCATATTTGAAAACATATGAGCAAAAATAGAGTACCGTTAAACAATAACTGTACCATTGGAAAGAAAATTAATGTTTGAAATGACTTTGTATAATTTTTTCCAGTCTGTCTCTCATGGCGGTGACTATTGACTTGAGCATACACACTGAAGGAAGGCCAGACGATTGGGGTTCCAGTCCTGGATGTGCTACTTATTACCCCGACTCAGTTTTCTTCTATAAGAAATGCGGATTAAATGATTTACTTTCATTTTGGCTTAGCAATGAATTTCTTGCATCAGTACCCGGAATATAGCAAGTCCTCAACAAGTATTTGTTGAAGAAATAAATGAGATGGGTACCCACAGGCAGTTACATGAAAGTGCTTGATGTGTGTGAAGTTCTGAGTAGATTTGAGGAATGATAACTGTAATTAGGCTCTGGCTCCCCCACCTCTACTCCCATTTATAGAAAGAAGTTGCCTTTTCAAGTTGCTTAACGCTGTACATTTGTGTAATTTATCTATCAATAGTTCATTTGGGTTGATTTTACACTAGTCCTTGCTATACTTTCATCTAGTAATGATCTTCTTACTCTGGTCTATCACAAAGATTTAGGTCGGGGTCAACAAATTTTTCCTGTAAAGGGCCAGATAAATATTTTAGTCTTGTGGGTCATACAGTCTCTGTCAAAACTACCAAGTCTGCTGTTGTTACACAAAGTTATCCAAATAATATGTAAGTGAACGAGCTTAGCTGTGTGTCAACAAAACTTTATAAATGGCAGGCAGATGTGGCCCACAGTCTGCATAGTTTTCCAAGACCTGATCTAGTATGCAAATGACCACCAGAGACTGGCGTATCTTCATAGTCATTATTTCAAGTGCTTTGTACGTAGTACCTTCATGATGCTACTTCGCTGAACTAAAAGAACTTTAGTTGTGCTAGGTGCTATACTATGCATCCTAGAGAACAGAAAGCAAAAGAAGATGGTGGCCTCAATAGCATACCCATTTGAGAACAGTTTACCAAGCAACACACCCAGGAGGTCCACTGTAGTCTGTTCATAGTGCTAACACCCGGCAATAGAAAGTGTTATAACAGAATATTCCTTTTGGGTTTTAGGGCACATTCCTCGATGTACAACATATTTAAGTTTCTGCAATAATGAACTATGAGCTGTAATATCACACCAATGACAAAAGGAAAAGAAGGATACATGAGTGATCCTTGTCAAGTCAATCATATCAAGAAAGCTTTTATCAGGAGCTGATTTTCAAGAGACAGCAAAACAGTAGAAGTGGAGAGAAAATAAAATGCATCCCAGGTGGGATTAAAAACACATACAAAGCCATAGAACAAAGCAAGTAAAAGACAAGTTGATTAGCTCACATGAAACAATCATGTTAGTGAATAACAAGAAACGATATCAAAGATTTGCACAAGACCTTGTTCACTCAGTCACTCCTTTTGTTGTACAAATTATTAACTTGAGAATAGAAACTGTAGTGTGACCAAAAGTTCTCAAAAAAGATTCCCATGGAAAGATATGATTTGAGGAAATGACTCTAACTACGTACCCCTGCCAGAAATGAATTTTATTATGCAACAGGTAGTAGATTAATAGCAATGAATGAGTTAAACTCATAAACATTCATGTTGTTAAACAATATCTTTAGCCAACCAATACTACTTAAGTAAAATTCTGTGTAATTTTACACAGGATTCTGTGTAATTTTACACAGGAGAGGAATAGCCCAAGTATAAGACCCAAGCACAACAAGGATTTCCTAGACCTGCCAGCAATGCTGAATTACTTGCATTCTATAGTCTACACTGGCCATTCACATGGCTGCCCCTAGTACAGTCTTGAACTGACAGTGCTTGCAACAGGCAACATCTATCAAAATGCAGTCAGCTTCAGTAGGCAGGTAAAGTTCAGTAGGCAAATCTCTTTTCTTATTTTTCCTTTTATTGAAAGAAAAGTTCGTTTTACAGCATATGGGAAAATAGCAAACCCACATGCTGCCTACTTGGAAAAGCCTCCTGTTTGCCCTGGGGTTAGAGTTTTGCCCTTTCCTCATGAAAAGCTATTCTCACTGCTGGGAATACTCAAATGTCTCTCAGTTCAAGGTAATACATAGAGCTCAGGGATGGGGACTCTCTTTACCATTCATCCCTGAAAAACCAGTGTTATTTAGGGTAGGAGATGGGAAGAGACCTTGGTTCACAAATCCATTTAAGAATTTATTAGTTAAAAGAGAACTTTGGTTCCTGGGGACTGCCTTATGAAATACACCTTTCATTTTTCTGGCAACCCAAGTTGGCTGTATTTCTAGTTTTGTGGAGTCTCTGACTTTGGCTGATTCAAACGATAAAATGAAGAGAGGCTTTATCTGTTGAAATTAAAATCCAAAAACAAAGCAAAGAAACAAAAACAAATGGACAATAGCAAGCCATAGAATTTTATATGGCAATGAATTATCTCCAAGATTCTCTGTGCTCTCATAATCTACCACACATACCACAGCTTTAAAAACCAAAGTAACCCATTATCTAGAATGCTTGAACAAGTGGATTGAAAACACTTCTCAGACTGGCATTAATTACAATTAGCAAATTGCTGCATGTCTTCAAAAACACCACCCTTTTACTGGCCTTTTACTGGAAGTCTGTGATGGAATTTCTTTTTGATGGGAAACAGAGAAGCAAGTGCTTCAATTGGGCGAAGGCACCAAGAGGAAGCATCAAGCCTCTCATCTCTAGTACAAGATCTGCAGCGTGCATTCTTGAAGACAGAGTGACATCTAAAGGGATTTTGAAATAGCCAGGGCTGCTATATGGCAGCCAAACTGACAAAGTCAAGGGCATGTCATATTTTGGAAAACTGATGAGTTTTCAGGTTTCCTGTGCTTGATTGTCCCAAGTAACCATGAAAAGAGGATCAAATTCCGATTTTAATGACATGCCTCAGGGTGCCCTCAGGACAACTGCCATTTTTATCTTAGATTCTGCAGGTCCTCAGTGAACAAAAGGGGGGAAAATCAGCTTTGAATAGATTCCTTACGCTCTTGTCAAAAGTAATCCAACTCTGAATATCTATATCCCAAAATATCATCACGCGGGCAGCTTTTATTAACCTGAAGAATTAATAGAGCAGAATATTTAAAATGGGGTTTCAGTTATTGATTCTCCAATTAGATCTTGTGTTCCCTAGGTGCTGTGTATAATAATGGTTTTTGCTCAGTCTCCTGCACCCGCTAGCTCACTCTTGCTCTCTCTCTTTCTCTCAGTGTCTCTCCGTTTCTCATAAGCATGCATGCTTTGAATACACATGTGGTGCATAATGACCAGATTTGGGAGGCAAGGCTGCATTTGTGGATTCTGATTATGCTTTTGAAAAATATCCTCGGTCCCCAAATTTAGTCTTTCCCAAGCTTATAATCCCCATTCTCTTTCATTCTGCACAAAATAATTTTTATTTTGGAGTTGACTATCATAATATGTGGCAGCTTAGCCAGAGAGCAGGGCCTGTGTGCTTGTTAACAGCACCCTGATGTTAACAATGAACTAATTACTTTTACTACTGATGTGCTCTGGGGCATTATTTTCTTTCTGTACGCTTTCCTACTGAACTATTGTCATTACTCAGTCAGAGAGGACTGAGGAGAGCAAAAGCGAAAAAAGAAAAAGCGAACGCATTTTCCTCCACAGGGCTGAAGCCAGAGTCCCATATCCTAGGTCTTGTTTTTCTCTGTTTTCTTTAATTGTGCATTCCTTGGGAGGTGGGAATCCTTCTGATGCATTTTTACTTATTTATGAAAAATAGTATAAAATCATGCAAGGCTCCTGGGATACTCTATCACATTTATAACCATGACGTCCCAGTGAACTGCTTAAGCACGGATCAGCTGCAGACCGAGAAGTTAACTCTTTCTTCTTTACAGAAGCTGTGTCAAAGTGGTAAAACAGTTTGTGGTGTATTCCCTTTTTGGTAAAAGTGCCTCTGGAAAAGAGAAGTATGCACATTTCTCCATTTGGACAACAGTATTTCTAGTTTTATTAGAGTTGGGGGGCACAAAAGGGAGGGGAGCGATGAGAAAGGACCACATTAGCCCAGAGAAAGCTATGATAAGAGAACATTTACAGTGGGATATCATTTGCAGCAAAAGTGTTATTTTGCCTGAAGATAGAATTTGTTCACGCAACTGATTTTCTGTGATTGTTTTCATATAAAACACCCACCCTAGACCCATTCACACATCTACCCAAACAACAATATTTCACTTTCATGTCAAAAGAAGTTGGCATAGAAAATTCAGAACAAAACACGGAACCTGAGGCATTGAAACGATAAATAATGACAGGACCTTTCAGCTAGTCCTAATAAAGGAGATTAAAGCAACATGTAACATAAGATGTATGTTAATAAAACAAGCGGTGAAAAATAATAAATTGACTCCCCTAATAATAGACACATATCTTTACATTTCCATTAGTCTTTTGCCTGTACCGTCTTTTTTTTTTCAACACTTACAAATATATCATAACCATAGAAAAATGTTGATTATCAAGCCAGAGTATTCTTGAAAATATGACTATCTGGGTTGCTGTTTTAAAATAAGTTATCTTTCTCATACAGCAACTTTTCATTGAAAACTGTCTCACCAGAGCAAGAATCAATCATTGTATGTTCAGATGCTGCTCAGTTTCCCAGAGCTGTCAGTGCCCACAATCTGCCTCAGCGGGTTGGAATTCTGATAAGAAATGAGAAATGTAAAGGCCAGAAATCATCATCATCATCATCATCATCTTTATTAGTTCACCAGTGTTTAGGACCACAAAGAAATCGGCTTCCTGTAATTAATGCAGTTTGAACTTCATTGCTAAAATATTTCTTTAAGTGTGAGTCAGATACTCATTTTGATTCTTTTGTTCTTCCAATAGTTGTTTTCACACCAAGATGTTGCGCGTTTAGCTGTTTTTCCTATAGAAGAGGAACTATGCTAATAGAATAGGTCTTTGTTCCTGGTGTTTCATTCCCCGAGTTGAGCAACAGCAACATGAAAAGAAACAGTAGAAGTGGGGAAGCAGAGGGATGGCATCCTTCGGCTAGTATGCTGTATTCTCTTCACCACACCATTTGTAAGTCTGGTTTAGTTCTTGTTCTGATGTAAAACTGTAATTTTATGTTGCAATATCAGAATTTTATGAAGTTGCTTCTTTTTTAAAAGGTAAACATCTTGAAGGTAGGACTTATAAATGAACACAACAGTAAGCGATGAAAATTGTATCAGAATAAATCTAACAAGGATTATGCTAAACTATAATATTTAGGCATGTTTCAGTAGCTTTAGCTAGAATCATAAAACTAAAATGTGGCCAGTGCATAAATGTAGTGAAAGAACAAAAACCCTAGACTATCTCAAAATTTAAAAGCAAACCATTACTAAAACTATGTTGACTTTGCATTTTCAAGAGGTAAAAAGCCTATGATTAGAAAGCAGACAATTTAAGGATTCTATAGTATATTTCAGCAAGAGAGGGAGTGGGAGAGAGGAGTGAGAGCGAGAGCATTTGGGAGGGTGAGGCTTTCAATTCTTCCCAAACTGCAATTTTATTATTTAGCCAGAGGTCTAAATTTTATTATTTAGACCTCTGTAGATTTTTGCCTCTGTTGAATAGATGATGGACTTGATTTAGACATAAATTTTTTATCTTGGTAACAAGTAAATAAGGTTTGGTCAATGTAAAAATATTTGAATAATTTTTTTAAAGATTTTCTCAAGAGTTTCTTTACAAGTGTTTGTGAATTATTCAGCCTCAAGTCCGGACTTTCTATTTATGAAATAGAGGCTTTTGTTAATATTAAAATAATTACTAATCTAAAAGATTCTCATGTATCACATAAAATAATTTTTAAATTGTTTATGATTCAGGAAAAATTGGTGTAGAGACCAAAATTAAGAGAAGAGCTAAGTAATTATCTAAATAGACTTAGTTCTGTGAGCCTTACATGGCCAAGAGCAGTGTCCTGTGCACTATTTTCTCCTCAATAGGACAATGGTTGTTAATAATGAGTAAAAGATAGTATATAGAAAGGGTGTTTTGAACAATCTGAAATCAGTTTAAATTCTCACAAAAGGAATGATCCAGACATTGATGAATTCCATGCCAGCCATTCCCACATATTCATCTACATCCTGAAGAGAAATATGAGAGGTAATTACAATGTTGGCTGAGCTTAGCTGAAACTGTTGCTATTAGGAATAGCCAACAACTTTCACTCCTTATTGTACAAAACCCCCAACCCCTAAAAGTAGGGTGTCTTTTTCTAGTTCTAATTTTAACTTGAGAAATCACATCTCAGGAAACTTAATATTGCTTTTAAGTGTAAGAACCATTAAAATGATATATAATACATTCAGCTCATAACAAAGTTATCATTGAGACAACTTCTAAGATATGAAAATATATCTCATAAAGCTTGAACTTGGTTTTGTCAGAAAAACAGTATTAAAAATAGCAAGCAGATTATATAACTTCTGGGAGGGGAAAGTGAGGCATTTGCAAACAAATCAATGAAGGAAAAAAAATAAATCTAAATACCATTTTCCTGAATTTATAAAGAAATGAGTTACACCAGAATAAGAGTCTAAGTTTCTAGCCAATGAGTAATCAATAAATAAATAAATAAAATAAAATAAAAAAGAAGCTTTTAAAAAAAGAATTGGTGAAGCATGCAAGTTATTGATAAATACTGTACTTGGAATTCCCTGGCACCTTCTCCTGAAGAATCACTCTGGACTACTTTATTTCTTGTCATGGTATTGAATTAAGAAGAGCCATTTTCCTTGGCACAGTTTTATAGAATAAAGCTGAAGAATACATTTAATTATCCCAATTGTCTTAACATCAAGTCGGCCCTTGAATTCTCTTCTTTCTTTTTTAGACCTCAAAGCACCACTTAGCATGTAAAACACAGTAGGTGTTTTCTAAGTGCCTATTAAATAAGGAAACAGTTTAATAACTAACTGTGTAAGCAAAGGTGTGCTTAAAAAAAGTTCTGGAAGCACATTTCAAACTTATGTTTTAGTTGTTATTTTAAATATAGACACCACTGGCTGTCAGAAAATGATCCTGGATTGGCCAATGTGTTTTTTTTCAATACTAACTGACCATTACCATGTGACAGGTATATAGATTCAAGGACAAATATAACACAGCTCTAGCCCTCAAGAAAGTCACAGTCTAGAGGAGTATGAGACAAAGTCTCGTATTAAATGGGTGATAAATGTAAAAATAGAAACAGCCCCAGGATAGTAGCTCCAAGGAAGAGTATCAGCAGGATGGGGTGGGAAGCAATTCAGAGGCAACTTCCAGGAATAGATCATCCAGGCAAAGAAGGAAGGGGAAGGATATAGAAAGTGATTCCAAGCAGAGGAGGATGTGTCGGGGACCCCCAAGGCTACCTCCAGATGTGATGTTTTACTACAAGGACTTACAGGACTTACCATATATTCACAGCTATGATTTGTTACAGTGCCAGGATACAAAACAAAATCAGCAAAGGGAAGAGCCACATGAGGCAAAGTCCAGGAGAAATCACGACAAACTTCTAAGAGTCCACTCTCAACTAAGTCACACAGGACTTGCTTAATTAAAGTGGGTTGTGAAGACACATGAAATGTTGCCAACCAGGAAAGCTTATTAGATACTCCAGGATTTTTACTGGGGGGCTAGTCACATAGGCATCTTTTCCTAACATGTACCAAAATTCCCGACTCTCAGAAGGAGAACAAGTGTTTAGCATAAACCACATTTTAGCACAGTGTAGTCACTCTTAACCAGTTCTAGGAATGGTTGGAACTGAAAACCTTCTGAAATCCAAGTTTTCAGATCATAGCCAAGGGACAATCTTGTAAGCAGGTCTTTCAAAAGATAGCAGTTAGACATGTTATGTCAACTCTTTTCTGCATAAAGGCTAACATGAATAACCTCGAATAACGAAAACACAGCTAGAGGTATGATAACTGGCACTCTTAAGAGGGAAAGGAGGATCAATTAACTATTATGCCAGGATGAGGGGTGTAAACCAGAAATGTCCAGGGTATGAACATATGGTTGTGGTAAAATATGAGACAGTAGTTTGGTGCTGCTGGTGTTTGGTGTTGCATGAGTTGGCTAAGGCTCAGGATCTGGTTGAGGCTAGATGATGGAAGGCTTTGCATTTAAGAAATTTGGGCTTTATACATGGGTGGTGAAGAGCTCATGAACAGTTTTAAGTAGGAAAGGGACAAGGTCAAAAGTCATCTGGAAAATCTAATATTTTTCCATTGATGAGGATCTCAAAAAGGAAACTGCTTCTCCACTCCCATCATGTACCATGGCAATATAATGTTGTGATAAAGAGCATAGACCAAAACTCCTACATTCTCCTCCTAGCCCTGTCACCTACTAGCTATGTGACTTTGGAAAAGTTCATCTCCTGTGCTTCAATTTTCTAATTTCTAAACATGAGTAATAATAGCAGCTTCCTGGGATTTTATATAAGAATTAAATGTGCTACACATATTTTATTGAATCAAAGCACTATCAGCTATAAGATGTATCAGAAAAAAGAAAAAGACTACCAATAAAATTATGACTCAGTGCTTTCTCATAACTTAATGTTTTCATTTTGGCTATGATTTAGACATGGCTTTTCTTCTGTATTACTATGATACACACATAAAAAGCAAAATATAAATGAAATTAATTGGTTATTGCTTTGAAATAAAATATTAAATTATGATCATTCTTCCTATAACATTTGCTTTACTAATGTTAAATGTTGCTGTCTTTTCTTGCTGTTCTTAATATACATTCTTTTACAGTTTCAGTGCTGAATCATAATGTAGTTATTTTACAATATCTTATTACTTAAATGATGACAATATAAACAGCCATAACCAGCTTTATGCATCCACAGGTAATGATGACTATGCCATGACTTTTGCCTGGCTGACAACAATTATAAGATGTCATATTTTATATGACATATTCCATTTTCAGAGATGTTAAAATATAAAAACAAATGCACATTTTCAAATAAATGAAATAGAACAGAATAAGAAGTAGATTTAATGTGAACCTAATGAAGAGAGAGCCTCATGGCCTCTCAATTGCATAGGCCCTTTCCAAAGCCCTGTGAGTAGTAATATACTCACATAGTCATGCAGTTGTGAAAATTTCTATTTTAAGAAACTAGGAAAATAAGAGCAAATTAAACTAAAAGTGAGAAGTAATAATACAATAAGAAAAAAAATCAGTGAATTAGAAAGTAGATAAACCATAGGGAGAAAACAACAAAGTCAGTCATTGGTTCTTTGAAAAGATTTACAAAAAGACTGATTTTAAAAATGAGAGAAAATGCAAATCACTAATATTGAACGTGAAAAATGGAATATCACTCAACAAATATTTTAGAAGATAATGAGGGAATACTCTGAGTAACCTTATGCCACTATGGAAAAAGTCCTTGAAAGACACAACTTACCAAAACTGACATAGGAATAAATAGAAAGTATATGGAGCGCTATATCTACATGATAGATAACAATTCGATCCCCACCTCCCTCTATTCATGCCTTTATGAAATTCCCTCCCCTTGAGAGTAGTTGGGACCTGTGATTTTCTTTAATAATAATATAAGGCAAAGGTGATGGGATGTCACTCCCATGATTATGTTACACACGTTTGTAACTTCCTTCTTGCTAGCAGACCCTCTCTATAGACCCTCTCCTTTGCTGGCTCTGATGAGGTTGCCCTGTAGAGATGTTCACGTGTTCATGTTCACGTAAGTGGGGACTGAAGGCACCTCCAGCCAACAGTCAGCAGGGAAAAGAGTCCCATATTCCCAAAGGGTACTGGATCCCATCAATAACAGGGTGAGCTTGGAAACTAACGTTTCCCCAGGTGAGCCACAGATATGACTCCAGTCCTGACTAACACCTCACTTGCACCTTTGTGAGAGACCTTGAAGCAGAGGACTCAGCTAAGCCATACCTGGATTCCTGACTCACAGAAAGAGTAAGATAATAAATATGTGTTAAGTTGCTAAATTTGTGGTAATTAGTTACACTGCAGAAGGTAAATAATAAGACCTATTTTTTATTTAATTTGCAATACAAAATGTTCTCACAAATAAAATTTCAGGCCCAGAAGACTCCAATGCTTAATTCCATCAAACAATCAAGGAAAAAATAATACTAATCCCATGAAAAATGTATCTCAGAATGCAGAGGAGAAAGAACTACTTTCCAACTAATTTCATCAGGCAGCATAATGTTGAACTCAAGATCTGACAAAGATATTACAAGAGAAAAAAATACAGATCAATATCATTCCTGAAGAGGGATACAAATAATATATTTAAAATATTTTAGCAAATAGAATCCAGAAATATAAAAAAGAAAAATATATCATTACCAAGTGAGTTTATCCCAGGAATGGAAAGTTCAGTCAACATTAGAAAATCTATCCATGTAATTCAACACATTAACAGAGCAAATGGCAAAAAAGTCTCCATAGAAACAGAAAAAAAAAAAAAACTTGACAGTATCTGTCCACGATGAAAACTCTCATCAAGTTAGAAATAAAATGTAGTTCCCTCATCCTGATAAAGGCATCTGTATAAAATATATAGCTGATATCATATTTAATGCTTGAAAGCTAAAATTGGAAGCAAGTTACACATTACTGTTCTTGCTACTTTTCAACATTCTATTGAACATCTTAACAAGTAAAATAAAAACAGATAAATACATAAAAGACATAAGTATTGAAAAAATAGTAAAACTGAGATGATTCCCAGATGGTATGATTGTGTACATAGAGAACCCCATGGAATTTACAAAAAAATAATAACCGATATGTGAACTTAGTTTACAAAATACAAAATCAATTTTATTTCTGTCCATTAGCAATGAACAATCAGAGCATGAAATTTTAAAATAAAATTTCCAGAAGTTTCAAAAACCGTCACATACTTTAAAAAATTTGATGAAAATATGCAAGAGCTCTACGAAAGTATTATAAAACACAGCTGAGAAAAATTAAAGACATAAATAAGTGAAAAGACATACCATATATATGAATCATAAAACTCAGTAGTGTTATAATGCTCCTTCTTTCCAAATTTGTCTATATCTTCAATACAATCTCTATCAAAATTTCAGCAAGGATTTTTTAAACAATTGAAAGTTAAGTATAAATCTTATATAAAATGCAACAGACATAGAATAGCCTAAACAATTTGAAAAAGACTAAGTCAAAGGACTTCTACTACTTGATATTAAGACTTACTGTAAACTAAAATAATCAGAACAATATGGTACTGGCATAGGATGTCAAATCAATGAAAAAAATGAGTCAATAAGTAGACCCTGATATATAAGGAAAATTGATATATATATATTTTTTTAACCGCAGCACTGAGTTAATGGAAAAAAGACTTTTTGTTTTAACAAACAGTGCTGGAACAACTAAATATCTGCATGGAAAAATAATAATAAACCTAAATGTTATTTCACTCCATATACAAATAATTCTAAATGTACCATAGACCTAAATAAAAAACTCAGAACTGTGAAGTTTCTAAAAGGAAACATAGCACACAAGAGACTGTCTTTGCAATTTTGGGGTAGGCAAAAATTCTTTGGACAGGACAGAAAAAGCTTAACAATGATAAAAAGAAAAAAAGTGATGAATTGGGCTTCATCAAAAATAACACTTTCAGCCAGGCGCTGTGGCTCACGCCTGTAATCCCAGCACTTGGGAGGCCGAGGCGAGCAGATCACGAGGTAAGGAGATCCAGACCATCCTGGCCAACATGGTGAAATCCCATCTCTACTAAAAATACAAAAATTAGCAGGGCGTGGTGGCACACGCCTGTGGTCCCAGCTACCCAGGAGGCTAAGGCAGGAGAATCGCTTGAACCCGGGAGGTGGAGTCTACAGTGAGCTGAGATCCCGCCACTGTACGCCAGCCTGGGCGACAGAGAGACTCTGTCTCAAAAAAAAAAAAAAAAAAAAAAATTCTATTTATTCAAAGACACCATTTCATAGAAATGAATAGGCAAACCCCAGACTGGGAAAAATTTTGGAACATATATATATTTTAAAAAGGTATATAATTGGAATATATTTTTTAAATTCCTACAATTTGAGACTAAACATACAAACAACCAAATAAAAAGCAAAGACGTAACCACTTCAAAAAAAAGATAAACAGATGACCAATAAGGACATGTCAGTGCTCATGGTCAAACCCACAATATGGCACCAAGTTAAAACCATAATCTAGTACCAGTTAACACTCACTACGATGGATAAAATTTAGGAGAGTAAAAACTCAAAATGTTAATGAGGAGGTAGAGCAACTAGAACTATTCTCACACTGGTGGTAATGTAAAATCTCACAACTATTTGGAAGAACTTCATGGCAGTTTCTTGTAAAGTTAAATACACATTTGCCCTGCACACCTGGAATTCCATCCTGGGTATTTATCCAGAAAAAATGAAAATGGTCCACAAAACACTGTATTGGGCTGTTAATAGGCCAAAACCTGGCAACAACTAAAATGTTCATCAACAAAATAATGGGTACATTGTATTATATTTATAAAATGGAATACTTCTTAGTAATAAACAACAGTGAAGCACACGTTCAAGTAACAACATAAATGAATTTCAAAAATATTAAGATGAGCAAAAGAAGCCTGGCCCAAAAATGTACTGCATGTTTTCATTCACATGGATTCAAATGACTGGTAAAGTTAATCTACGGAGACAAGAAGTGGTGACCGAATTCCAGCATGGGAGTAGGAATCAATTAAGATGCATGGGAGAATTTTCAGGGTGGTGGAAATTTTTTGTTTTTTAAGTGAGTGTTATGTTTATAAGGTTGAAAAATATTGTTAGAATGCATCAAATGAATATATAAGATGCATGTATTTCACTGTATCTTAATTATATGCCAATTAAAAATTTAATTTTAATTTAATTAAAAAATTGCAATCCAACAAACACATGTATTAAAAATCTACTATTTAGAAAGTACTGTGTTATACTGTGAAATGCCACATTGTTTAACTTGGGAGAAGGCCAGATAGATCCACATGTTTAGCCAGGTAGCCCCATATCTGCTAGCGTTGGTTAGTTATAGAGGTTTTAATAAAACTATTAAAGATATATTAACAACTAGTACACAATTAGTACACATTTTTGCTCTTAAAATTCAGTGGAAACACAACAGCAACGAGACTTATTCCTACAGAATAAGTGTAAACATCTGCCAAAACGTTAGGTCTTTGAAATGCAAAGCCAGTGCATTCAAGCAGGTAGAAAGTATCAGAAGGAAATACAAGGTGATTCAACAGGAGGAGGATAAGGTTAATCACAAAAAGGCCCTTTGTCTAGGATACCGGGTGACCCCTCCTAGCCATAAAGTGACTGACTTTATAATTGTTGTCACTCATTGCTCCCAGCAAGTGTTCCATCCCAAAGACCATGACCTTATCCAATTAGCACTCACTTTGCAAGTAAAATAGTGGGAGAACGTATTCAACATACTTTCAAAATACTGTGCTAGGTCATCTCATTTGATTTTCACTGATTCCGCTATTGCAATGTGGGAGAAAAAACTCTTTTTGGACTAATTTGGCATTTATTAAGTTATCCTCATCAGTTTTGATGTGTATTTTTGTAGATTTTTTTTGCTATTTATAGATTTAAATATTTTGTTTTAAAATGGAATTAGTTAATTTAACTATTTTTTGAGATCAAACCTAGAATGATCATTATCAGACTATCTTTGCATTCGTTAAAGCGTCTTTGCCACCAGCGATTCATCCTTCTAGAGGCTTCCTTTGTTGAAGAAAATATTGTACACCATTTTATAACCCACCTGAGAAACCATGGAGATATATCACTTTGTGCACAGTAAGTAGGTGCTCAAAAAACACTTGTTGAATGAATGAATGAACAAATGTTATGGCCATAAAGAGCCAACATTTCATAATGTCCTGCTCCAAATGGTTCAAAATAGCATTATGACAGCACGGCTCAAAACATTGTTACAATTATATAGGATCATAGACATTGAGGTCAGTCTCTAAAGTCTAAGTGTTGGATTCTATCATTATTATTTTTGAGTTTTGGGGCAAATTTCTTAATTTTTCTAAGCCTCAGTCTTGTCATTTATAAAACAGGGATAAAACTATTTGCACCTGGTATAATTATAGTAAAAATAATGTGCGCAAAGCATTTTGCAGCTGACCTGTAAAAATCTCTCAGGTACTTGTTGCTATTAAGTTTTTTTCATAATTTTAAAATTGTATTATTATCGTATAATAGCTAAGAACACAAACTCTGGAGCTAGACCTCTGCTCTTCAGTTTTCACATAAAGATGACAATGATGATAGTATCTGTTGCGTAGGGTTGTTATGAGAATCAGATAAGTTAACAGGTGATGTGCCTAGAATAACAAATACAGCATGAGGCTTAATTGTTCATGGTGGTGGTGGTAATGTTAAAAGATATCCAACTGGGTAAATGTGATTTTAGTGTTACATGGGTTTGAATCTCAGCTCTGCCCCTTACTTAGTATGTGATCTTGTATAAGTTAATTAACCATTCTGTGCCTCAGTTTCCTCATCTCCAAAGAGGAAATAATAGCACTCATAACATAAAGTTATAGTTAGGATCCAATGAAAGAATACATGTATAGCACTTAGATTAGCACCCAGGACACAGTAGGTGTGTAATGAATGTTAACTATTATTGTTGCCATGGTGTGATTATCATCATCTCTGCCAAAGGAATTCATATTTATAGCCTGAAAATATTGACAGATAAAAGTGCTGTTTATAATGAACACATAGGGAAGATTCTCAAATTGCATTCCTTTAGTTCAAAAACTTAATGCTTCACTGTTTCAAGGTCCTAATTTTCTGAACTTCTCTTTCATTTTCCTATCCATCTAGATAGTTCAAAATCTCCCACCATCAAAGGCAACCCTTCCTCATTAGCTTTGGAGGCCATTTTCTCACCAATTTAGTTATTCCTTTAAAACTAAAATATAATAATTGCAAATCCTGTCCCATGAAGATCAAAATACGTGAGTTCTGTTCCTGAAATTGTCAATAAATTGGGTTCCTTGGTGAAATCATCATTTCTCTGAGTTGTACACATTCTTCCTCAATAAATATGTCCACAAGCTAACTTGCAAACTTATACACAGCTGATATACAGAAACCAACTCAGGGTACTGAACAAATATTCTACGTTGGTTGTAATTGCCACCACTCAAATTCCAGGAAACTGCATCAAAGATGTAGCTGTAGGTGATCCTCAGCATTACTGGCCAAAGCTGGTTATTGCAAACCCATGCCCCCTTAACCCTCTGCCCAGTGTGTAAGTGTTGTTCAATAGCCACAGAAAAAAAAATATAATTAAAAGATGCCAAAACTGAGCTAGAAGAGATATTAGAGGTCATCTGGATTAATTCCTTATAAGAACAGATAATAAGGATAAGAAATGCTAAATAACTTTGCCAAGGCCATAAATTTGTTTGGGCAAATTTAGCAGTCAAATAATAGAAGTAATAAGAGTACCTTACATGCAAAAGCCTTTTAGAGTTTAGAGAGTACTTTCAGACATATTATCTTATTTGATTCTCATGGCAACTTAATAAGGTAGAAAGAGAGTAAGCATCATCTACATTTTACCGGTAAGGAAATAGGCTTAGATAGGTGAAATGATTTGACCACGGTAACACAGTGTGTATGTAGCAGAGTAGAAATCAGAAACCACTTCCCTCCAGATTCTCATGCCCTACTTTTCTTCTGCAATTATATTATCAAGTCATCTAACAGTATAAAAGTTATTTTTCAAGTGTGTGACTTTATTACTTGTTTGTGGTAAGAAGAATGTAGACTATTTCCTGTGCATTTTTCTAGTATTGTAGAGACATAAGGATCTGTGAGAGCCTTTATCTATTCCATCCTCCTGCATCAAAGCGGGATTTCACATAAATCATCTAGGACAGACCAGGCATCTATTTGAAGATAAGATATTTTTCAAAATTCCAAGAAATGTGGGTTTTAGCCAACCTCATCCACAATGTACTTTTAACATTAACCAGATAGGCAAGTCTTTTGTATTTTACCTAGTCCTTCATGAAATTAATAGGAAACTAAGATTTCTTTTATTAATTCACAATAATTCTAGTATTCTAAAAGTGATGATTATGTTTGAGTATCACTATGTACTTTATCTAAAATATCAAAAATAATGTAGTGGCTTAAATACCTATAAAAGGCGCTGATTAACATAATCCCATTTGTGAAACTGATCTCCCAGACTACCATGATTGTTTAACAACAGGCACATAATCCAGTTTGGGCTAATGAGTCAACAGGAGACGGTGTCTAGGGATTCTGGAAAAGGAGAGACATTTTCACTTCCTGATAGATAGGAATGAAAAAGCGTATTGCCTCAGGAGATGTTCAAAGCCATTTCAAGTTTGCCAGCTTTGGGCTAAAGTCAATATTGGAAGTTAAGGGGATAAATAAAATGAAATAGGTGTTTGGTGAAATGGTTGATCCACTGTATACACTTTGTTTAGTACATTCTACTTATTCCCTTTTAACTTACATGAGCCAATAAATGCCTTTAAGTTTTTACCCATTTTGATACTAAGTTCCAGGTATGCAGTGCATGCCATTTGTGTGTGTGTATGTGTGGGTGTATTCAGCGAGCAGTGAGTTCTGGCCCTTTCATGAAGCAGAGAAGAGAATGAGGCCTTTTCTCTGGCCACAGAGACCATGGACATGTGGCAATGCTAAGCAATATATCCTGTGACCTGCCTAGAAAGAGATAACCAATGATACGTTGGCGGGACCTGGGGGAAATGGGACTGTTACCCACCTCTCTAAGGTGTAGTCTCCCTTCACTTGCCCCATAGTCCTGTAACATAAAACACATAGAAAACCCCAGCTTTGATCCCAAGGCCTTTAGGAGCGGGTAGACTAGGCTACCAAAACCTTACCTAAAGCCAGAAAAACCTCTGCTGCACACACTCATCAGCCATTGCTGTCTATGGATGAGATGTACCCGCAGGTTGAATATTCCTTTACAGCAATGGGTAAGCCGCTATCATGCAGAGGTGAGCCCTCCCTGGCAATGCCACTCACCCAAATATCTGCTGACTCTGGCTCCAGCCACGCTCCAGTCCTTAACCACAAGAAGGGAAATCATGATGCCCAGCGTGACCAGCTGACTGGTCCTGGGTCAGAGCTTTAGGATCATAGTCTCAGGGGCTACAGACAGCGATAAAAAACAAATCTGGGCCATTTAGCTAGCTTCTTACCCTATTCTAAGCCCCTTTCTTCTTTCCTTAGCTATCAGTAATCCAAGAAACCTCTGTCATCAAGTTGGACATGGCAAGAGACGTGCTTTTCATTATCTGTTGCCCACATTTACTTTTATTTCCAGGTCTTTATTAGTCAGACTCCTATGACCCACGTTCAGGAAAACCTAGGCTTTGCCTTGATCCCAGCCAGCTGTTGCCAGTATTATTCACCTTGCCTCGTGAGTCCTGGACTCTTCCTGTCCCAATGCCAACTTATGGAAGTTCTGTTCAGCAATAAATCTGAAGAGTTGGCCCCATACTGCAAATATGATTATACGAATAATACAGAATCTCCGTTTTATGTTCTCATCTCTCTCCAAACCCAAGGTCAGGTGCTCCACCAGTATATGGACACCAGCTGAACGCAGGAGGTCATCAAGCTTTGCATTCACCCCAAAGGGACCACAGTGCGCGTCCTAAAGAGTGGATTGTTCTGCTTCTGCCATGAAAACCCCAGTTATCAATGTGACCATTATCTGTCTGAGCATGTCACCAGCTTCTGATGACCCACCCGCTCTAAGGGGATATATAATGTCTACAAAATGAGATACCAAGGGCAACTACAAATTCATCTGTATCTAGTGATGGATACATGGTGACCTTTCTAGTTTACCGACATACAGCTCTCACTGAACATCTCATCTAGTCACTCAACCCAAGGAGACATGGCTTAATTTGATGCAATGCCAACATGCTATGTCTAGCTGGTATCCCATGAGCCAGGGCCTTTATCAACTACCTGAGGCCACCACCTCTATGTTAATTCTAAGATATGGGCACAGTCATATACCACATAATGACATTCAGTCAATGGTAGACCGCATATAGGATAGTGATCCCATAACATAACGGAGCTGAAAATTTTCTATTGCCTGGTGATGGAACGTCACAGCACAATGTATTTCCTCTTCTATGTTTGAATATGTATAGATAAACAAGTATCATTGTGTCACTATTGTCTACAGTATGCTGTACAGGTTTGTAGCCTAAGAGCAACTGGCCTGGGGGCAACAGGCTATACCGTTAGCCTCATTGTGTAGCAGGCTATACCATCTACGTTTGTGTACACTACATATAGGGTACATCACAAGTACACTACATCTCTGATGGGCACGCAATAATGAAATCCCGTAACCATGCATTTCTCAGAATATATCTCCATCTTTTAGTGACACGTGACTGGATTTGAAAACCCTGAGGTGGAGAACTGTAACATCAACTGTCCACCAAAAAGTCTGGGGAGGGGGTTTTGCCTAAGGTATCATCAGCTTTAGTGAAAGTGACCTCAGGGCAATAAAGAAAACATCCCATCACTGCAGAGTTCACAGGTCACTGTCTTCCATCCACTTATTCTCCAGTGTTTTGTACATTTTTCTCCAATAATTTTATGTTTGCTGGTTGGGACCATAAACCATTGCTTCTTCCTAGGGGAGAAAGATCATATTTGTCTTTATCCCTCCAAATCCCATGTTGCTTCTTAGTTTGTCCCATTGTAGGCTATTAGACACAGAAGGTGAGATTGTCCTGGAATTCGAGGAGATTGGGGGAGGTCTTTTTCTTTTTTTTTTTTTAAATCACTTTTCCATTTCACAAGTATCAAGTACTCCATAAGAATAAATAAAGGCCATAAATGATGAGTTAATGGATGCAGCACACCAACATGGCACATGTAAATATATGTAACAAACCTGCACGTTGTGCACATGTACCCTAGAAATTGAAGTATAAAAAAAAAAAAAAAGAATAAAGGCCCTATTTTGGAAACCAAAATATGAGAGGAACTTCATCTACTTCATCTTCACACACCTGCCCAGCCACCCTTGTTTAACAAAGATTTTCTGCTTTCATGGACTGTCATGCTACAGAATATTCAACTGCAGCTCCTAGAATGTTTCCAACCTTATATTAGGTTGGTGCAAAAGTAATTGTGGTTTTTCCCATTAAAAGTAATGGCATTAAACAAAAACTGGTTAAAATTCTCCAAGTTTTGATATACCTGTATATTGCTCACCATCCTCCAACAGTCAACTAATTAACCAGAGAGCTGAAGAATAACTCCATTTCCAAACTCCTGCAGACAGCAAATCTGGGCCACATCCTTGGTTTATATAACTTACTGCACTTCTCATATCACAACATTCCCTGTAACAGCAACTATGGCTTACAGCCATATGACCTTCTCTCTCTTGTATTACATACGATAGGAAAAAACATGCCCTCAGAATGACCTCTAGGAAACTCAGGGGTAAGCTGAGGAATAAAATTATCCTTTAACAGAAATTTCTGAGTAGGAGGTTTCATGAAAGATAGTCTGGCTTTCCCCTAAGCCCATACATAGCCCCTGAGCCTTGAAAGAAGCTGGAGAAGGATATGCATAGTTTTCCATCAATGCTTTTGGTCTTCCAAGTACAGTGTCCCTCATAATCTGCTTACCAAGAAAGCTGGATTACTAAGGAAAGGAAATGCTAGATTCATGCAGATTTTATGACCAGCTTTAATACTTGGTCTGTTAGAAAGAGCATAGCCCAGAGAGCTAGACCTAGAAATTTGACTTGTATTTTCACATACTTTATCAGGTCTTATTTCGAGTAAACCAGGGAAACCCCAGCCCACTGATACTTGAAAGCTAGTTCAGTACCTTTAATAATGACACTATTTTGCCTCTTATTTGCCTTAAACATATTATATCTTATTTCTATAACATATGAAAGATAGTCACAACTGTTATTCAGTGCGTTTCCTAAAATTGAAAACCTAGTTGCAGTGTAATTTTTAAGTGTTTTCACCAGGGTTACGGATTTTGTAACTGATGGTGTCCAGTTAGAATGGTAGATTTCTCTTTAGGGAAAACTTCCTCGATTTGGGGTTTGAATCAACTTTCTGCTTACCAGTTCATAAGATCCATGGCTATTTTTCCAATAGAAACTACATGGATGCTTAGAGGAGCAGAACAGATATCAAATGTGGATACGTTTATGATTTAAGGCATTGGCAATGAAAGATATATAAATAACTGTATTATTATACATTTATTTTGAATGAATCATAAATTCTCACCATCACTTTGAGCCCAGAGCAGGCTGACAGTAAGCAATAAATAAATAAATAAATACATAAATAAATACATAAATCAGAGACTCTTCTTTCCCTTCTTCCTATAAGTTTCTAGCAAATAACATACTTGCTGATGCTTTGGAGAGCTCAGTTATTAGGAAGAATTCTTGGGAGGAGATGTGGGCTATAATACCAAAATATTTATTGATAGTTCCCATAATATTTCCATCAAGAAATAATATCACATGTTCAAAAATAAAACTGGAATGTCCTGTTATTTCAGTTGACCAGACTCAAATAGTTACGGGACATTTACTGTATGGCATTTTGTAGGCCGCAGAAAGAAGGACCATACTATTTCTACTTTGAAGAGAATTTCAAATCCGATCAGGAAAACAGTAAATGTCTATGAGATAGAATATGGTAAATGTTTAAAAAGAGGGAGTCACATCCATTTGGGAATCAACATAAAAGGTGTTAGGCTTTATGGAGATAGAGATTTCAAATCAGAACTTGAGAAATTAGGTAAGAATTCCAAAAGAAGTGCTCTGGGAAGGGTTTAAACAAATCAGCGAGGAATAAGTACATTCATTGACTAATTTATTAACAACTGAACTAACACATTCCTGAATGAGAGGATAATTCACTGTTGTTCAATACGTGCTGTTTAGTTTCTACGGCTGTTGCCCTCAATAAGAATACTTGATGTTAACCTCTGACAAAATACCACTGTAACTCTGAAGGCATGTAGTAGTGGTTTAAATTAAGAAACGCTGTGATATTAAAATTAACACACTTGAATAAAGCAACAAGCCATATCATAGACTTCCCAGAAACAGAGGCATTTCACATAGTTCAGCAAATACAGGAGTAGAATTCTATATATTTATTAATTTGATATGCATTCAATAGATATCAACTGTTTACTTAATGCTATATTAATTAATATGAACATATAAAATAAAGTAAGGAAACAGTTCCTTCCTGATGGGTTGCCCAATATTTAATAGGTGAAATAAGGTACATGAAAATAAAATAGGAGAACATTTCTGGACAAAATAGGACAAACTGAGAAATGCAAAGGCTACCTATGGTTTTTCTCTCCCAGGGGTCTCGAAGTGTATCGTAACTATCTGGCAGAGTATTATTCTATAAACCAAGAGTACTTGAGATGAGTCTCAATTAATTTAGAATGTTTATTTTACCAAGGTTAAGAACACATCTGTGACACAGCCTCAGGAGGCCCTGATGACATGTGCCCAAGGTGGTCAGGGCATGACTTGGTTTTATGCATTTTAGGGAGACATGAGACATTAATCAATATATATAAGATGTACACTGACTTGGTCCAGAAAGGTGGGACAACTTGAAGAGGGGAGGGGGCTTCCAGGTCACAGACAGATAAAAGATAAACGGTTGCATTCTTCTGAGTTTCTGATTAGCCTTTCACTGAATACACGGTTTACAGGAATAGCCACTTATGCCTTTGTCTGGTTTAGTGAAACAATAGGGCAAAAGAAGCAATCAGATAGGCATTTGTCATGTGAGCAGAGGGATGACTTTGAGTTCCATCTGTTCTTTGTCCACAGGAATTTCATTTTGGTCAAACTGCAAAAAAGGTATGTAGCTTTTTTTTAATTATTATTTTGTAGCTTTTACTTTTCTTTTTTTTTTTTTTGAGACAGAGTCTCACTCTGTTGCCAGACTGGAATCCAGTGGTGCAATCTTGGCTCAGTATAACCTCTGCCTCCTGGGTTCAAGCGATTCTCCTGCTTCAGCCTCCCAAGTGGGTGGAACTACAAGTGCGTGCCACCACACCCAGCTAATTTTTGCATTTTTAGTAGAGACAGGGTTTCACCATGTTAGCCAGGATGGTCTCGATCTCTTGACCTCGTGATCTGCCCACCTCAGCCTCCCAAAGTGTTGGGATTACAGGCACGAACCACCATGCCCAGTCTGGTAGCTATCTCTAGGACTAGAATGGAAGGCAGACTTGCCCTAAGCAGTTCCCAGCTTGACTTTTCCCTTTGGCTTAGTGATTTGGGGGTCCCGAGAATTATTTTCCTCTCATAATTCTTATAAGCCTTTTACATGTGGATGCAAAGACACTAAGTGATCCACATAAAACTATGTGAGTTGAGTTTTCTCTATGGTATATTGCTGGCAATATCAGTAGGCCCAGAGTTTGAAGGTCTCAAGATTATAAGTACTTGGTAAAATATTATTACTAACTTATTTATTTATTATTAGCAGATACAAAGTTTAGATTAAAGTGAAGGAGATGTTGTATAAAGAGACTGAAGATACAGAGAAATCTGTGTTTCATTTGAGTACAGTGCAAAATTTGGGGTGGTAGAAGAAGAAGAAAAGCTGAAAAGTATATTAGAAACTTCAGGTGCCCAGACACAAATGCTGGAGAATAATAGCTGTGGCTGTGTGTGGGTTACGGAGGATCTGGGCAGCCCTGCTGCAGCTCTCTTGGCCACAAAGAACAGTCAAGTCTTTCTGTATCCCCCAAGATGGGCTCATAAATCAACTAAAAAGGAAAGACAGTTAGCCCAAAGGTTGTCACAAAGATATGCCAGAAGAGAAAGCAGCAAACATGGTAAACTCAGAGACCATATGGAAACATGGGGGTCTGGCCACTTGGTGAACATCAGCGTGGAGTGATGACAGTGCCTGAAGACCTGCTCCAACATGGACAGACACCAGCAAATGGCCAATGAACTTCCAGATGATGCCAGGAAACTGTAGAGATCCCTAGGATTTTTGATGTCACTATGGGGTGAAAAGTAAAGAACAGCAAATCATGATCAACTAAGTTTAAATGTGAAATGGCTGAGCTAACATGAAATAACTGTGGTCATCTAGAATTTATAGGAAATTCTCCAACATCATACAGTATAGAAAACCTGACACAGAAGTTATGTTCCATATAGAAAAACAAAGCTATGCTTATGGCTACCTGATATTGAAAATACCATAGCTGCTATAGATTATGGAATGCTATGGGAAGTTTGTTGTTATTGTTGTTGTTGTTATTGTTGTTTTTTGAGACGGAGTTTCAGTCTGTCGACCAGGCTGGAGTGCAACAGCATGATCTCGGCTCACCGCAACCTCCGCCTCCAGGGTTCAAGCAATTCTCCTGCCTCAGCCTCCCAAGTAGCTGGGATTACAGGCATGTGCCACCACACCTGGCTAATTTTTTGTATTTTTAGTAGAGACAGCATTTCTCCATGTTGGTCAGGCTGATCTCAAACTCCCTACCTCAGGTGATCTGCCCGCCTCAGCCTCCCAAAGTGCTGAGATTACAAGTGTGAGCTACTGCACCTGTCCAGGAAGTTTTTAAGGAGAAGAATATCATAATCAGATCTGTGGACCATGAGGAGGCGTATGAGACGCAGAGAGGAAATTGACGGCAGAAGCAAGCAAGATGGCAGCCTATGCTGGTTCTCCTCAAATTTCAATGGACAGATGAATCATGTGCGGGTCTTGTTAAAAGGCGAAGTCTGATTTGTCCTGAGGGTGACAGAGTCATTGAAATTCTAGCCAACACCTAAGTGAGGCGTATGCTCTAGTCCATAGAGCAAGGGTCTAGGTGGCAGGTGACTTAGCCTAAACTTGGCAGTAACAATGGAAAAGCAGGGAAGACACGGCTGAAAAGCATCAGGAAGTAAAAATGACAAGACTTAGTGACTGCTTGGAATAAGAGAAAATATTCACGATGACTCCAAGATTTTTAGGCTTGGACAACTAAGAGTATCAAGGTGCTATTAACCGAGTCCTCAGAAATAAAGATTATGCAGAAATACCACAAAAGCCCTTACACATATTTATTTCTACCAGGTTGTAGAAAAACACCCCTACTGTGTAAGGTTGCCTTTTTCTTTTCCCTCTCTTTGCCCACTCAAGCAGAGTTCTTGGTAGAACACTGACTGCCTATTTTTCAGCCCTTTGGTATTACTGCTTAGCACACGGGCTCCTGCAGCACAGGAAGCAATTTGAGATTAGGATCCATTCCTCCTTACATAGTAGGTTTTGGCTGCTTTGTTTTCATTGCACATTGTTAATGATTTGTCCCTGAACAAACTGAAAATATGCCATTAGAGAGATTAACAGATATGGAACTCCAAAGAACCTAAAAGTACTTCAGTGCAGCTTGAGAATTATAAAGTGAGTTGTTCCCAAAGGGAAAAGAAAACTATGTCAAACAGGTGTTTTAAGATTCCCCAAGTAACAGTCCAGAGAGGGCCCTGGGACCCAGCAACAGTCTTCACTTGCTGTGTGAATTTGGCTCCCAGTCAGACAGAGAGAGTGATAAAGAGATCAGGAGAGGCCTCTGCTTCTGCTGATGTCCAAGAGTCATCATTACAGGTGAAGCAGCAAGTCAAGAAAGGTCCACGCAGTTGCCAAAAACCATTTATGGAGATGAACTATGGGAAATGGCCATGCAATTTCATTTCTCATTTCAGATTCTTGTTGAAGTGAGACCAGATTAGACTGACCAGATTAGACCTGTCTGTACTGCCTGTGTGTATTTCGGGACAGGGAGGTGTGATGGGAGAAGGAAGGGGGAATGCCTGGTATTGTGCTTCTGTGAACTGGTTTCCTTAATGCATGAAGGTAACACTTAGAACAGTTCATAGCTTCCCCAGGAAACCATTCTAAGTGGGCCACGTGCCCAGTGGTTTCTATCCCAGTTAAGTAAATAAATGAAATATGCTAATTAGCACCCTATTAGCTCACAGCAGGGAGTAATCCATGGCATTTTGATTGAAAAGAATTCTGTCATCCAAAAGGCTGGTCTGTAACAGAATGCAAACTGGCCCAATTTCCTCCCTCCCTTCCTCGTGGCAGTTGTCCAAATGTCTGAGAAGCAGACCTCACAAATGTGTGCAATTCCGAGGGTGTCACTTCACTCCATGAAAGCATCTCCTGGCCTCCAGTGAATCTGGCACCATGCTGCCCTCTAAACATGGATTTATACAATTTAGAAATATGGACCTGAGCTCAAAAACCCCGAGCAGGTTAGGGAGGATCTTTGATGAGGGAGGGGCAGTTCTTATTTCTTTCATTATGAGAATATCCCTACTTTTATTCTCTTGCCCTCCCAGACTCCAATCTGGAACGTATTTCTTTAACTCAGGTATGCAGGCATGCTGCCATGGAGTGGTTCAGTTGAAGCAGTCTTCTTGTTAAATGGTAGAGCTTTGGGGTTTTAGTTGGGGAAAGGCCAGCTCATTTAGGTTCACCTCTTTCTATTTTTATTGTTTCAGCTGCAGGGAAATCCCATTTAGCTCCTGTTTCCCTAGTACTATTTCAATGCTAGATTTACATCTTGCCTCTCCTGTAGTACTCTGCAGAAGGAAGGGATTGTGGGGCAGTACAGATACTGAAGGAAAAAGCTCAAGACAAGAACAGCATGTTTTCCAATCTGCTCTTTTAAAACATCCACTTTCTAAGAGCTTTGGGGTTTAAAAGGGATTAGACATTATGACACATCTGTCAGGTTGCCACAGAATTTGTTGAAAATCCCCATAAGATTGGGACTTATGCAATGAAGCTTAGTTATATTGTGGATAGGCTTGTAACACATTTTCTGTTCTTTATACCTAAAATTACAGGGATCACCTGTGTATTTGCTGGTGGCTGTCTAATAAAAGATGTGGGTGTGGAGGAAATAGATTTTTAATCATCTGAATGTTATAGAGGTAAGTTTCCAATGAGTTTTCTTTCTCATGTTTGGTTTTCCCTTGGCATGATGACCTACTAAAACCAAATAGATTATCAATGCCTATGGCAATGCCTCGTGAAAGCACTGGTTCTCTACATGCTCTCTTGTTTCCTCTCCAATAAAAAATCAATTAATGTTAAAGTTAAAATATATCAATAGAATGTATTGGTTGTAAGTACATTACTTTTTTTGCATCCTAGTTTTGCTTTTTTTTTTTTTTTTTTTTTTTTAGTTTTTGCTTAGGTGTGAAAAGAATCTATTATCTTGATTAGATATAAATTAAAAACAAATGTTGAATACCAGCTGTTGTATTCTCAACGTTTTAGAATGCAACTTTACATGAAATCTTCAAAAAAGCAAGTCCAAGAAAAACCTCATCGTAATATTTGTGTCTCATTCACTACCATCACCAAATGATATTGATTGCAGTACCTGAAGAAATCATTAGGCACCATATGACACTGATGTCTATTTAGAGTGTTTTTTATTCTGTATTGGAAAATAAAGCACATTACCTAAATGACTCAAATGGCAAGAAAAAAATTTATCCCTAAAAGCCATCTGTGAATTAGCATATGGGCTTCTGGAACCCAACATCTTGATTCTATATGTGAGTCAGGGGGAAAAAAACAAAAAACAAAAAAAGAAAGAATGAAAGGAAGAAAATAGGATCCTGTCTCTAAATATAAAAAAAGAAATGATTTTATTCAATCAAGGAGATTTCGAAGTATTTATGAGAATGAAGTAGTCAGCTGGACCTCACAGAGGCTTCACCCAGGGCCGATCCCAAGAACAGTCACAAAACTTTAAGTTAGCCAAGACGCAGACTCTGCTGATGGAGAAATCCGTTCCTGCACCCTTGCTCTGTAAATCTAGGCACGTTCTATATGCAATATAGGCTTTGTAGTTTTGGCAGATCTACCTATCTTGAACTGGAAAACAGTTCAGTGAAGCATGAAGAAAGAAAGAAAGAATATGAATCAAAGGCAAGAAACCTAGCCGTAGTGGCAGCCGCTGCCATTACTAGGTAAGTGTCAGTGAGCCTTAAAAGACTCCTGTCTTTGTCCCTTCAGCCCAGCTCCCAGTCCAGTTGGCAAAGTATAACTTTGCGGCTTAGGAAAAGGCATCATGTCCCTCTTGCATTCATCAGATACTGTGTATCTGCCTTGAATATATAAATTAATATAAACTGATAAAGTCAGGTGGACAGAGGAATGAGGCCTAAATGCTTTTATGTACTTTGGGTTGCTGGGGAATATTTTTCCTGTATATTCACATGTTCCAAATATCTGTCTTACTTTGAGCCTTGATTTCTGAAGTGAACACGTACAACCTAGCAGTGGGAACAAAAGACAGAAATAACTCTCTGTTGACACTTTTAATTAGATGTGGTTGCAGGGCCACTCAAGATGACAATTAGCCCCACTGCAACTACTATTGACGGATTACAAGCAAACACTGCCTGCTACCTGGTAATTCTACCTGCTAATTACTTGGAAAGATTCAGTTACTCAACCACTGATCTGAATGTTTTTGTGAATTTGGAGGACCTGTTAGAGAAGGGTGAGGGATGACTTTAAAAAAAAACCACATGGTGAAGTTGACAGTCAGAAGCTGCTGAAATTTTATCAAAAATATTCTTGCAGCATAATGAAGCTTTTCAGGCAGTCAATCTCCCCAGACATTTGCCTTTGCCAACAGTTACAACAATGAGGAAAACTTTAATAGTGGTGTAGCAATTATTTTTTTAATGCTGACTATGAAAACACCCACTGAACTGTTTGCAGTCTCTGCCAAGTGGCAAGTGCACAGTGAATTTCAGCTAAGAGAAGACTTTGGACTTTAGCCCTAAAGTGATACTTAGAAGGGGCATGTGTGTCTTTCTGGATGGAAGAGAAGACAAGGAGGTCTGGGACCTGCAGAAGCAGGGAAGCAAGGAAGACGCCAAGAAACAGACGAGGAAACACTTAGACAAGCCCACGCTTTTCTTGATTTTCTCCTACTTCTTCTCAGTCATCCCAGTGGGATAGCATCCACTGAAGTCCCGGGGCCTCTCCAGTGATAATAGCAGACATCAGTGCTGGTGCTGGCTCTGGCTGGGAAACAACTGACGGCTGCAGAATGCCTGTTGATGGAGGAGCAGCATTAGGGGAGGTATCAAGCTGAGGGATTCAGACGGCGAACTGTTCGCCAGAAGTCACACAAGTCACTGCTAAAGGTAAGAGTAATTAGTTTGTTCATTCAGTTGTCATTTGCTGAGTGTCCATTGTATGCTAGATGCTGAAAATGCATGGCTCCCATCGGTAATTCAACCACAATCAAAGCTGCAATGGGATTCATTCACAAGAAGGAGAAAAAAAGCACAGTTTCTTGTCTCCATAAAGCTCACAGTCCTAGAAATAATAACAGTCTTTATATTCTTACTTTGTATTTGGACAAAAGCTACTTTGTTGTATCCCCATTCCACCCCTTATAGGATAAGACTTACTCTCCTATACATTTACAGATGAGGAAAATAAGCCTTGACCTTGCTGAAAGTCATACAGCTAGTAAGCAGCAGCACCAAAACTCAAGTATCTTGATCCCCAGCTATGTAAAACTGTGGTCCCTAATATCTGGGTTTTAGCACACTTCTGAGTTTTGATGTCACAAAACTCAACGGAAGTCAGTGCCTGAGATCTCTGAGCCTCTGTTTAAGAGCTGTTCCCACACAGACTACATGCAGACCTCTACCACAAAGGTTCATGAAGAGACATGTAATATTAAATACACTGAAAGCTGCAAAGTCATTCATTAACAGAAGTGTAGATTGTGTAGTTGACAATCTGAACTACAAACTTTTTAAAGCATAGTCTTGCCACTTTCAAGAGCAACTTTGAGCTAGTTTCGATGTTTACATATTGAGATTCTATCTGATGAAATCGTATTTTGTCCAACATGTTTATCATGTCATTATTTATAGTGGCAAAAAATTTCAAGATAACCTAATGTATTAATATTAGAGAAATGATGAGGAAAACATGGTGCCTCCCTAGAGATAGTATTATGTAGTCATTAAAAGTAATTATCAATAGTTATATGGCCAGGTTCCATGGCTCATGCCTATAATCCCAACACTTTGGTGGGAGGCCAAGGCAGGAGGATCACTTCAGGTCAGTTGAAGACCAGCCTGGACAATATAGCAAGACTCTGTCTCTAAAATATATATATATATATATATATATATAATTAACCTGGCATGGTGGCATGCACCTGTAGTCCTGACTATATGGGAAGCTGAGGTGGAGGTATTGCTTGAGCCCAGGATTTGAACGCTGCAGTGAGCTATGATGGCGCCACTGCACTCCAGCCTGAATGACAGAGTGAGACCCTGTCTTCAAGAAAAAAAATTTTTTTTTAAATTATGCAGTATAGAAATCCGTCACTCCTCTAGACTGCTTACTATGCACCAGATACTCTTCTAAACAGGTTACATATATAAACTCATTCATCCTCACAATAACCCAATGTACTATTATCATTTCCAGTTTAAACAGAAAAATTAAGCACAAAGAAAGTGACATACCAAAAATCACACAGAAAGAGAAGAGGCAGAATTCAAATCCAAATAAGCTAACTGCAATGCTTGCATTTTCCATCATTCCACTATATCCACTATACTGCATCTCCACCATTCAGTGAAAAACATAGGAGACAAGTTTATGTACACTTTGATTGGACAAGCATCTCTATGAAGCACAAGCATCTCTACAGCAGAGGGCGAAAATGGAAGTAAATAAACAGAAGGGTATTAATGCTGATTATACTTGCTGCTTGTTGCTGGGTGACTAAGTTACCCCCAACACTTGGCAGTTTGAAACAACAAGCATTTATTATCTCACTGTTTCTCCATGCTAAGAATTTGGGAGTAGCTTAGCTGGGTAGTTCTGGCTTAAGGTCTTCCATGAAGATTGCATTCAAGCTATTGGGGTAGGGCTGCAGGCATGTGAGAGCTGGACTGGGGCTCTTGGATCTGCTTCTAAGAAGGCTCATGCATATGGCTGGTGGCAGTGAGGGCTCAGTTTCTTGTTGTCTATTGCCAGGAAGCACAATTCCTTGCCAAATGGGCCCCTACATAGGCTTCTTAGGTGTCCCCACAAAGTGGCAGCTGACTTCCTCCAGAGTGAGTGAACCAAGAACAAGGAGGAAGCCACAAGGTTTGCTGTGACCCAGGCTAGAAAGTCATATCCATTCTCACTTCTGCCACATTCTATATGTTGCGATCAAGTCACTCAGTATAGCTCTTACTCAAAGGGAAGAGAATTAGCTTTCTTCTTTTGAAAGAAAGATTATCAAGTAATTTATGGATGTTTTTAAATCACCATAGTAGCTGGGGGATGTGGCTCATGCCTGTAATCCCAGCAATTTGGAAGGCCGAGGTGGGAGGATTGCTTGAGGTCAGGAGTTCAAAACCAGTCTGGGCAACATAGCAAGATCCCATCTCTGAAAGATGAGCCAAGCATGGTGTTGCATGCCTGTAGTCCCAGTTACTTGGGAGGCTGAGGTGGGAGGATTTGTTGAGCACAGGAGGTTGAGGTTGCTGTGAGCCATGACCACACCACTGCACTCCAGCCTGCGTGACAGAGTGAGACCCTGTGTCTGCAAAATTTTAAAAAATTTTGAAAATTGTCTCAACTACCCTGATAAAAAAATAAAAACAAAAATTTAAAAAACGTTTTTAAACTACCAGAGTAATTATATTAAGATTATGAGAGTGAAGGTGATTTTTTCTTCATTAGTCAAATTTCTGTATTTTTATGACTAAAAACTTGAAAAAACAAACTTGTATTTAAATACAATTACATTCTGCAATTACATTCAATGCACTCAGCAATACATACATATATACATACATACAATTTCTCCAAAGCTCAAATTCAACCTAGCAAATATTCCTCCAGTCTTTATCACATCTTCTGAAAATGACAGTTCATCCTCAAATGTCTGAGAGGAAGGAATATTTTAAAAAGCAAGCCTAAAAAGTACATGCCTCTCTTCTGCTCCCCAAGGTATTCTGATGTCTGCCTATCAGTGCAGGCAGACCTCCTCATAAGCCTAGATGCCCTTAGAATTGTATGAAGTTGCACTAACACCCCGTGCCTCTAGCTTTTTCAAGGACACTGCCTATTATGTCTCTCAATGTCTTCTATAGGATGCACTGCCATTAAAAATTTGCTCCCTTAAAGAATTGATGTGCCTGTTCATCCCCGAGTTAAAAAGCTTGCTGAATTTCCTTTCTTTGTCCTTGCTGCAAGGAAGCTCACAGTAATATACTGCCTTTTGCAGTGAACATAGGCCTTGTTTTTTCACATGATACTGTTTTTATAATATTGTAACCTTATTTTACATAAATCCCTTACTCAAAGCCACAAAAAGTCCTTTTTGGAAAGAAACAGGTAGGAACAATAGATACTGTTTTAGTGCTTATTATGTGCTAAACACTAGCAAGTTGGTTCCCCAGTGAAAAAGAATTTTTATCTTCTTTTTAAGCATTTGGAGTGCCATTTGGGAGTGGTTGAGAGTTTTCAGTTTCTCTAGATGGAGACCTTTGGGACATTCTTTTGGAAGCAGGGAGTTGATATTATCATCAAGAAAGTTTACTATTACTACTGTAAAGCTAAAAGCTAGTTCTTATCCATAGTTTTCTAGGGAAAGAAAAAAACATGTGAAGTCACTCCATGTCCTAATGATGATGCTATAGATCAAGATATTGTTTTATTTATTATAATATTAAACTAGAGCTAGCTTTAACTATGCTATATCCTTGCTTATGTAAAGAAATTTTTTTTTGAAAATACAGATTTAGCCTGAAATTTGGAGCCCACATACGGAATTACTTAAGTTGGAGAAAACCTACCTTTTAAGCAATATACTCTCAACTTTCATGATTGTCTTGTCAGGACAATAGAGTTCAGACTATACCTCTGGGTGGGTTAGGAGCATCCTCTGAAGAAAATAAGTTTCCACTGTCACTCATGCCCAGACAGGAAACACCATGGTCTTGGACAGTGGCAAGGGAGAATTCCCACTCCAATCTCACACACTGTGGACTGAGACACTCGGGGTGTCTGATGTGGGAAGCACCGTGGGAGCCAGAGATTCCCACAAGAAGTGGGACCTCTGCTGCTTGGGAGCCCACAGAGAGCAAAGCAAGGACTTTCAAATGGGGATCAGAGCCTATAAACCCTAAAAAGAATCACTGTTGACAGTCTCATATATAATCATTTTTACTTGTTCACTGAACACTTACAGAGGACTTTCTCTCAAGTAGTATGATCTTTATATACACCTCTCGCCTGTTTAATATCTGCCACAGCACTGACACGTAATATTTCTATTTTTCTGTAAAATATTTTTCTCAAAATAAAAAAAAAATTAAGAAGATAAGTATTTCTATATGACCATCCCATATAGTCTATACACTCCCACTTGGATAAATACAGGAGAGCTGGCAGGGCAGACCAGACCGCTGATTTGTGGCTAATGAGCATCAGAGTTAGATGCTGGAAACACTCTCAAAGAGTTGAGTGCATTCTGTAGTCTTTACCCCTCTGTGTATTCTCTTTCTGACATTTATTTCTGGCAAATAGTTTTAATGCATAATGGCTGACAAGGGTAAGCAAATGAAGTTTTCAACTTGCCACAAAGAATGAGAATTATGCTAACTCTTCAAATGCAAGTTTTCTGACTGTTCAAGGATACAATAAAGCAAGCCAAGGGTGAAGATCAGCAGTCACTTAGGTAATGATTGGTCTTTCATAAATATCACTTCATAAATATCACTGCAGAGTGGAAGGATAAACCAATATTCTTGTAAGTGGGATCTATAAGAAACCATGGCCAGAGGTATATCGTTGCCTGTCTGCGCTTGAATCCTTTAGAGTGCTAATTTGTAGGAATACAGCCACTCTGCACTAAATGGACTACATGTGTATTATTTCATTTAATACTCATAACAGTGCTATTATGTTGCAGATTGGGAAACCAGAAGCCCAGAAAGGTTAGCGGAAAATGCTGTCCATAGTCTCACAGCTAAGAAATTATCACAGAGCCAGTGTTTGACCCAGACAATCTGACTCTAGAATGAATGTGCTTAACCATTATGCAATATTGCCTTCAGCTCTCTGCAGTGTTATTTTCTTATCATCCTCTGCATTCAATTAAATTTTATTAAATTAGACTCTTAGCTGTTTTGAGTCAGAGGAGGGAGTGGTTATGGTAAGGGAGTGCTCTAGCTCCCTGCGTAAAGTACAGCTGCAAATGAGAAAAGCCTTATGAGAAATTGCCAACAGCCCACCCCTAATATCCATTTTCCCCACCTCCTCAATGATAGAAGCACCTATAACCATGTGCCCAGCTAATACATATCTCAGTTTCCTTTGCAGACAGGTGTGATCATATGATGAAGTTTTGGTCAACAAGATTTATGCAAAAGAATCCTTATGTGCACGAGGGCACACTCGTCTTCAATCCTTCCTCCTTCCTACCATTTAGAGCATGGATAAGATGGCATGAGCTCTAAGGTTATCATGGACCATTAAACGACCTTAACACTGGAAGCCACATACGTAGGATGGTGGAGCAGAAAAACAGAAACCAGAACTCTGATGATAGCATGAAACGGTCGTATCAACTCTGGAAGTCCTACCTCCTTTCACACGAGCGGGAAATACACTTCTATTTTGTTTAAGCCAGTGTTGTTTTGGAGTTTTGTGTTACATGCAGCCAAGGACTACCCAGGGCTGTTGCTCAAGGTTGTATTGGTTTTTTAATTGTGCAAAAGCATCTGGCTAAGGAGAGGAATGAGGACTGAAATGCAGCCTGCGTTCTCTTCAACAAACCGTGGACCCTGACATGGGGCTGAGTCTACCCGGAAAGAGAGGACATCATTTTCTAATGCATTTAAAGTCCCAGTCTGTTCATGAAGTCATGGCCCTATGTGGAAGGATCACCTTTGCTGATTGACACAAAGGCACTATATGGGCTAGCTGGAGCTTCATTTTAATTCAAGTCCAGAGAAGTGAGCTATACAATAGCAAGAGGTTACACAAAACATTTGGAGCAGCAGAAATTGTTCAGTGGAATAATGACCACCAGGTTAACATGTAGAACTACTTTCTCTGGGCCAGGCATGGTGGCTCACGCCTGTTATCCCAGCACTTTGGGAGGCTGAGGCAGGTAGATCACTTGAGGTCAGGTGTTCGAGACCCCTGCCCAACATGGTGAAACCCCATCCCTACTAAAAATACAAAAATTAGCCAGGTGTGGTGGCATATGCCTGGAATCCCAGCTACTTGGGAGGCTGAGGCAGGAGAACTGCTTGAACCCAGGAGGCAGAGGTTGCAGTGAGCTGAGATGGCACCACTGCACTCCAGCCTGGTGACAGAACGAGACTCCATCTTTAAAAACTAAAAAATGAAAAATTAAAAAAAAAAAACTGCTTTCTCTTTCTCTGATGTTCCCCAAAATAGCTTGGAGACTAGTGGCTATCTACTCAAAGGAAAAGAAGTCATTGTATGAAAAAGACATTTGCACATGCGTGTTTATAGCAGCACAATTCGCAATTGCAAATATGTGAAACCAACCTAAATGCCCACCAAGCAACAAGTGGATAAAGCAAACGTGGTATATATACACCATGGACTACTGCTTAGCCATATAAAGAATGAAATAATGGCATTTGCAGCATCCTGGATGGAGCTGGAGACCATTATTCTAAGAGACTCAGGAATGGAAAAACCAAATATTGTATGTCCTCACTTACAAGTAGGAGCTAAGCTATGAGGATGCAAAGGCATATGAATGATATAATAGATTTGGGAGATTTGGGGGAAGGAGGAGAGGGGGGTGAGGGATAAAAGACTACATACTGGGTACAGTGTACACTGTTCAGGTGACAAGTACATCAAAATCTTAGAAATCACCACTAAAGAACTTACCCATGTAACCAAAACTCACCTGTTCCCCCAATACTACTGAAATAATATTCAGTAGTGTTTTATTTATTACAAGCTCTGAGAGAAAGGGGATCCAATAGAAAATTGGACTTCCTATAATGAGTAGGATAAGGGCTTAGAATAATGTAATATTGATATGAAAAAAGTGACTATTTTTTAATCATAAACTGTTGTGCATTCATTCCTTATTTAATCCTCAAAACTACATTATAATTAGGCATTATTGTTTCAGTTCTACAGAAGAGAAAGCAGTCTGAGAGCAAATACATAAATTGTTCAAGTTCACAGTGAGTAAGTGGCAAAGCCAGGATTCTCACCAGGTCTGACTCCTAAAGTTGTGCACTGAACCACTATTCTGTATTTCGGTCTAGCGCCTCCTATAAGTGATCACATGTCCAAATTAGTGAAGTCCTAAATTTGGCTGAGCTTATGGAAATTTGAAAACACCCCATAATGGGTCCAGATGATGTGTCGGAATCCCTTTAGAAGAGGGAATTTGCCTTACTTCCTCAGTTATTTCTGTTTCAGAGGAGAGGCATGCTCCACAGATGTGTGAAGTGGCCATGATTCTCACTCAGCGTGACACAAGCCCTCCCAGCTTCAAGAAGTCAGACCTAGACCTCTCTGTGGAAAGGGCAAGTCCTCTTTAATGAAATTTCTCCTCTGGAGGTACAGCTTCCCTCTGGTGCTCAACTCAAGTTCATCTTGGGATCACCCTACCCCAAGTTATTTTAAGGCAGTATTAATGTTTTATGACTTATTTCTTAGTTTCCTGCTGGAAAAAAAAAAAAAAAAAAAAACTACAGCCCAGGCACTCTGCCTCAGACACTGCAAACAGCTGATGTATAATTTGGAAAAGTATATTTTATTGTGAGTGGGAGGATATGCAAGAAATAGGAAATTATTTCTGTTAGAGTAATATCTGTTTCTTGTTCTCCCCCTTACCCCAGTGCCCACACCCCCATCTCCACACATACACGCCTTCGCTCTGGTAGCAGAGCTCTGCACTGACATTTCCTATGTAAGATTTACCCTAGAGAGACAAAGTTGTTTTTGAGCAATTTTTTGCCTCTAAAAGTTGACTCAAGATCATGTCAGGGATATGCCCTTGGATTCTCTTCTTTTTGGAGGTCTCTGTGGATCCTCCCCAGCCTCAGATGTGCATGTGCATGTGTGCAACCATATTATATATATATATATTTCTACCTCCACATAAAAGCTGATGCTTAATAAAAGGAATACTAATAAAATTGCCCTAGTACCCTGCTGAGGTCAATAATTCCTGCTTTTGCTAAGAAGAAAAATGGAAAAAAAAAAGAGAAAGAGAAAGAGCCAAGTTATAGAGTGGCTGTGGTGTAAGGGAGGGACAGGAGCTCTTAACATCTCCCCCTGCGTGACTCCTGAATCCATCCACCCCTGATAGAGCTCTATGCCCATCTGACCCCACACAGCAAACCAGACATATCCTAGGCCTATTCCTGAAACCACTTCTCTCACAACATTTAGGAGAGAGTAAAACATTCTCTTCAAAGCAATTGCTGCGACTTGTCCTAAAACTAAAAACAGATAGGCAATTTTTAAAAAATGAAAATAGTCTAACAAAACAAATCCTGAAGACTTACCTACTCCACCCACGGGTCGAGACTTGCAGCTGCTGAGTAGAGTAGCTGACCACAGTGAAAACTGAGAGGACAATTACACCTTATATTCAAAAGGTGTTTATACAGCAGAAATATGACACCATTTCAAATTGCATATTGGCAAATTTGTACACATGTCCACAGACTAATTTTAAATATATATTCTAAAGAAAATTATTTGTCCCATGTTAGAAGAAGACACTTTGGGAAGGCAAGGACAGCCTCTCCTAAGTCCCAAATGCTTACGTTAATAATTGTTCAGTGATAGCTTTATGCTAATACTAATCACATTATGTCTTTTTTTTTTTTTTTTTTTCCCCTGAGACAGTCTCACTCTGTCACCCAGGCTGGAGTGCAGTGGTGCCATCTTGGCTCACTGCAGCCTCCGCCTCCTGGGTTCAGTCAATTCTCAGGCCTCAGCCTCCCAAGTAATTGGGATGACAGGCACGTACCACCACGCCATGCTAATTTTTGTATTTTTAGTAGAGACAGGGTTTCACCATGTTGTCCAGTTTGGTCTCGAACTCCTGACTTCAAATGATCCACCCACCTCAGCCTCCCAAAGTGCTGGGATTACAGGCGTGAACCACCACACCCAGCCAATGCTAATCACATTATGTGTTATTTCATTTACTCAGTGCATAGCTATAATGTAGGTGCTATCATTATTCCCATTTAAGGGATGAAGTAACTCAGACATAGAAACTTTAAGTAACTCATTCAAGGCCACATAGATTTAAAACAGACCTCTCTGGAACTAGTGCTCATGTTTTGAAATCCCAACTATATGCTCCAGGAGGCTTTGTCTGTATTTGTTTGCCAGGAGATGGTAAGGGGAATGTAGAGTGTGGGGAAATGTGTCAGAGAAAGGACTAAAATTGTAAGAGGGCCTCTTGTGACACCATGTTCTGTGTACATCAACAGTGGAGAGCATAATTTTCATGGTGCATTTAGTAGTTTAAAAACTGCACATTTCCTTTGTAATAACCTTATAATAAACTACAGCACATTTTTCCCACAGACCAAAGTGATAAAATTATAAGCTTATGAATGATCACAAACAACTTGTAGATTCCTACTGAGCAAAGCATCATAATGTTCAATAAATGGAAGCTATTACATTGCTGTTCCTGTTCATATTATGGAGACATAGCATCACAATGTCTTCGAGCAAAAGTGGCTTCACAGCCCTTTTCTTACCAAACTACATAATAACCTCAGGGCTATTCCTAAATTAATATATTACTTCATTCAGTCACTGAGTGCCTTTGCTGGACCAAACACTACAGTGGTTCCCCCCTATCACCAGGGGATACATTCCAAGACCCCCAGTGGCTGCTAAAACTGCAGACAGTGCCAGATCCTACCTATACAGTATGTTTTTTCCTATGCGTACACACCTAAGAGAAAGTTTAATGTGTAAATTAGGCACAGTACTCTTACACTTTGGGGCCATTAGTAAGTGAAATAATGGTTCCTTGACCATAAGCACTATGTTGTCGCTACAGTTGATCTGACAGTCTAGATGGCTGCTAAGTGACTGGTAGGCAGGCAGTATATACAGCATGGATATGCTGGGCTAAGGGATACACTCCAGGGGGCACAAAATGGAATGGTACGAGATTTCCGCACACTACCCAGAAAGACACACAATTTAAAACTAACAAATTCCTTATTTCTGGAAATTTCTACTTAATACTTTTGGACACCAGTTAACCATGGGTAACCGAAACCACAGAAAGCAAAACCTGGAATAAGGGGGCACTACTGTATTCTATTCACTGGAAATACCACCAGTGAAGGAAACAAAGTCCTACATTCTAGAAGAAGAAATAGGCTTTAAATAAATAACAAGTGTGTGTTTTTGTGTGTAGAAAAATAACACTGATTAGGGGCTAGAGAGTGATGATTGCTGGTGCTAATTTAGATAGGATAGTCCACGAAGACCTCCCTGAGGAGGTGACGTTTGAGCAGAACCTTATAGTATAGCTATATGGGGAGATCAATATTCTGGCATGAGGAACAACAGGTACAAAAGTCCTGAGGTGGGGTCTTGAGTTCTTTGACATGGGAAACAGCAAAGAGGCCTGTGGCACTGGAACACAGTCAATAAGATAGAGAATGAGAGGAGACTGGAGAGCAGGCAGGGTCACATCGCATAGGGTCACGCAGGCCCTGGGATCTCAGGGCCTGAGATGGGAAGCCACTGGAGGGCACTGAACAGGAGAGTGTCATTTATTATCTGGCATGTTTTAAAGAATCACTCTGTCTACTGTGCCAAAAACACACCATAATACCTAATGATCCTAATGATAGGTGACAGCCACTCAGGGGTTTGGAGGTAACTGCAGTACTAAATGCTAACTGCAGTAATTGCTGGTGTCTCCACCTTCAATACCCACAGAAACTGAGGCAAGGTAATTTGAACCTATCCCTAAGGGAAATATCTTAAGATGGGGCTGCATACATTGAGGAGAAATATGAACTTAAATCAGGAACATGAGCTTAAAAATTATACATGCATCTATTGATGCCATGATGGAATAAAGTAAGACAATTCTGTTCTGGAAGAAGGCAACTAGGGCACCTCTAGGAATCCCAAACACTCACCTTCCCTACACAATGGACAAGGAGATGCTGACCAAGTAACAGCATTACAGGAGTGTCCCAGCTGCAGGGTGAGTGTTCCAACTGCAGGGTGAGTGTCCCAACTGCAGGGTGAGTGTCCCAACTGCAGGGTGAGTGTCCCAACTGCAGGGTGAGTGTTCCAACTGCAGGGTGAGTGTTCCAACTGCAGGGTGAGTGTCCCAACTGCAGGGTGAGTGTTCCAACTGCAGGGTGAGTGTTCCAACTGCAGGGTGAGTGTCCCAACTGCAGGGTGAGTGTCCCAACTGCAGGGTGAGCTAGTGTTTATTGATTTGCCTTAGATTAGAGTCAAGAGAGAAGAGGGAACTAGGAAGGGCTCATAGAAAACAAGAAAGCTGAGGTGATAGAAAGCAAAATGGGTCCACAGGAAATTAACTAACAGAGAACTAAATTGCAGGCCTACTAGGTGCCAGGCACTGTATAAATGTGGTCTTGTTTAACTGGAACAACAACCCTGTGAGGAAAATGAAGCTCAAATATAACCAATAACCAGCCCAAGGTCAGGCAATTGATGAGTGGCAGAGCAGACATTTAAGCCCAGACCTTTTTCTTTTTCTCCAAAGCTTGTGCTTTTTTTATGCAACACTGAGTTGTGCTGATAGCGTTGGCACAGTGACAGAGAGAAAATTGTCCTAAATAAATGTGAAAATAAATCTTGGGCTATTCATTACCCAAGCTTTATAAGCAAGCCATCATCCCTGTGGCAGGGTTGAGCAGCACTAGAGAAATCTCAGCGCACACATAGGAAGCATCACTCCAGTTTATGGTGCTCTTACCTGCCAGATTAAAGAGGTGGGGTCTGGAGGAGAAAGTCTCCCCGCAAACAGTCTTACCTGGAACTGAAAAAATAATAAGGGAAACAGAATTCTAACAAACAGGAAAAGGCCTTTCAGACTGAGTGAGCTATTTTATTCAGGAAACATTATGCATTAATTTTAACCAATTCTCATTTAATCTCCATCTGGTTTGAAATTTTAAGAGAACCTAAATTGCACAATATTTTACAAATATAGTTAGTTGCCTGATTCCACTGCCTGTGACAATGTGCATCATCGTCACAGGTGAATATATTTTTATGCCTTCATCCAAATATTTATTGAGTATCAATTATGTGCCAGGCACTTCAGTAACTGGACAAAGAAACTTCTAAATCCTGTTGGTGTTCTTTCTGAAACAATCAAGTCCTCCTGATACAGCTCTGATTCTTAATAACAAATACCTGATGGAACGTTTCCCAATTAAATTATATACAAAACCAATTGCCTTTGGAATTTGGATATTTATATTACAGGAAAAAATATGATATGCAGATGATCGCCCTTCATTTTTCAGTAGTCTTGCATCTTGTTCTCATTCTATTAAGTCTGGTTATTATTAAGGAAAGAGAATTCTCAGCACACTATAGCATATTAATTTCAATTGCCCCAATGTCAACTAGAATGCCTATTTCTTATGTGTGGTTGGCATGTGCATGTGTGGAGGTTGTTAAAGTTCCCTGATGTGCTCAGAAACTCAGATGGGCCTGGGTGTGGACAGATGAGAACCCCATCATGAGCCAGGGCTTCCCATCTGATTGGTCACCTTCTTGTTGCACCATCATCTCCGGAATTAACATTTGGAGGCCCTCCAAGGGAACATTCTCTGTGTCAAGTTCCCAACTGAGCTTCAAGCTACACTTCTGGAGTTATGCAGGACAGAAGAGAGCGTTATCTCAAAGGCCGTCCCTGTGCTGTTAGGCCAGGACATGCTTCCTTCCTGGAGTTCTGCACATCAGACACTAATCCTGCCTCCCAGATGAAGATTAATCCAGGCAGAGGTGGCCAAACTGACAACCTAGGTGACACTATATGAGCTAGGGATCTCCCTGGGGCAGATGGATATGGAAAACTTTGCAACAAAAAGCACCACAGAGCTGGTGGTAAGCTATAATATATAAAAGATGAAATCACAGTGTTGAATTTTAGAACTGGAAGGACGCTATGTCCACCGTTCACTTTCCAGAGGAGAAAATAGCCATCTAGAAAAAGTAGGTGCTGTAGCTAAAGATATTTCACTGCTAACTTAGAATCCCAGCCCCAGCTGCACACGGAGAGCCACAGTAGGCACCCCCCTGCTGCTGTGTTTTTCTAGAGCTGTATTCTCAATGGGCTAAAAAGAAGCTCCCTCTAAAGTGTTAACTCATAACATATCCAGGCTTCCCCATAGTAGATTCTCTCTCCCCACCTTTTTTAAAATAAGTAATCTCAAACTTATAGAAAAGTTGCGCCTATAGTAGCAAGACCTGTTTTCCCTAAACCATTTATGAGTAAGTTGCTAGCATGACATCCTAAACCCCTAAATGCTTTGGTTTATATGTATCATAAACAATGATAATTCTCCCATATTCTAAAAAATATATTTCTCTTATGTTATCTACTATCAAAATTAGGAAATTAACACTTGTACATTACTACCATCTAATCCACAGATCGCATTCAGGTTTCCTCATTTTCCCAAAAATGTTCCAGTCCAGAATCAATAACTATGCTTTTAGTTGTCATAGTCTCAGAATGGTTTCTCCATGTTCTCTTGACTTTCATGACCTTGACATTTTTGAAGATTACAGGACAGCTTTTGGAGAATGTACCTGAGTTTATCTTTGTTTGATGTTTCCCCATGATTAGAGTTAGCTTTTGGTACTTTTGGCAACAATATTACAGAAGTGATGCTATGTGTGCCTCATTGCATCCTACTGGCAGCACATGCTTTGGATTTTTTCCACTTCTAATACTAACATTGATCACTTAACTAAGGTGGTTTCTGCCAGGTTTCTTCACTGCATAGTTACTTTTTTTTTCCTTTTGCAATTAACATATATTTTGTGGGTAATACTTTCAGCCTATGCAGTCATCCCATTCTTCATCAAATTTTCAATGTATTTATTCAATTATGTATATGAATATGAGTACATTGATTCTTATTTTATTCAAAAGGTTCTAATCTGTTACCATTGTTGTCTTTTTTATGTTCATGGGGAAACACCTTCCTGCAGGATTCTGTGTCCTTTTGGAATGTTCTCGTCATTCTTTGAGCACTTCATTGCTTTCCAGAAGATTGTGCAGGCTCACCCTGTAACTGCCCTGGCCCATCTGCGGAACCAACCAAAGATGTGGATGTTGGTTGTACTCATGCTAGGAGTTTGTCACTGATCTCAGACACTCTAAGCCTACAAAGTTAGAAAATACACATACATACACACACACAGACACACACACACACACCCCAAATTCATATCTATGTATTGAAAATCATGAATTCAAACTGCTAACTCCACTTCTAATACAACACTAAAGAGTTGTTCCTTTTTTCTCATTTCCATACATGGAAATACCTTCTCCAACAGTGAAAAATCTGACCCACATTATTCCTAATATATTTCCTTACTTGGACCATCTCTATGGCTGTCCCACTGTCTCCTCGCCCAGACACTTTCCTGGGGGGCAGCCCTTCTTGCCTCACTTAGGCTCCAACACTCTATGCTGGGCCCTGACTCACCTGCGTAGACACTTTCCTCCCCCTGTTGGAGGGACCATGGAGGCTCCCCTCACTGTACCTGGAAGACATCACTCTGCTTGGTCCCTGCTAAAATCTTCGTGAAGAATTGTTCAGGAAGTAGAGAAAAGGAGAAAGATGAAGAAAAAAAGGATAAACTCTCTTCTCTCTTTTGTTTATGTGACCAACTCCTAGACCCCTTAAGCTTCACCATTACTCTCAGGGCCTCCATGGTCTGCCATCACTTTCTTCTCACCTGTGAAATGGCTTGAATCACACGGCATAATGGTCATCGGCACATGCAGTGTCACTAGCCCTAAGCTACTTTAGGCAGCTGTTACAGCCTCTTAATCTTTCATAGCCAGGATCCAGCATAGTGCTTACCATGGAGTAGGGACTCAATATATATTTGCTGAATAGAGATTACATAAATGAATGGATGATCATTTAAGTTATAACCACCTCTTCATCCCACAGATGCATTTCCTTCTGACTAGCGTCTCTTTTTTTTTTTTTTTTTTTTTTTTTTTTGAGACAGAGTCTGGCTGTGTCGCCCAGGCTGGAGTGCAGTGGCCGGATCTCAGCTCACTGCAAGCTCTGCCTCCCGGGTTTGCGCCATTCTCCTGCCTCAGCCTCCCGAGTAGCTGGGACTACAGGCACCTGCCACCTCGCCCGGCTAGTTTTTTGTATTTTTTAGTAGAGACGGGGTTTCACCGTGTTAGCCAGGATGGTCTCGATCTCCTGACCTGGTGATCCGCCCGTCTCGGCCTCCCAAAGTGCTGGGATTACAGGCTTGAGCCACCGCGCCCGGCTGACTAGCGTCTCTTAATGATTAAATGTTTTCTAGAGCTAAATGCATAAATAATGCTGTAATTTGGATGTTTGTGCCCCCAAATTTTATGTTGAGATATGATCCCCAGCATTGGAGGTGGGGCCTAAAGGGGGCTGTTTGAGTCCTAGAGCTGGATCCCTCATGAATGGCTTGGTGCTGTCCTCCTGGTAATGAGTGAGTTCTTGCTCTATTAGTTCCCGAGAGAGCTGGTTGTTAAAAAGAGCCTGGTACCTCCCATCTCTCTCTTGTTTCCTCTCTCACCATGTGATCTCTGCACATGCCAGCTCCCCTTCCCCTTCCACCATGAATGGAAGCATCCTGAGTCCCTCACCAGAAGCAAATGCCAGTGCCATGCTTCTTGTACAGTCTGCCAAACCATGAGCCAAATGTATTAGTCCTCTCTCACTGCTATAAAGAACATCCCTGAGACTAGGTAATTTATAAACAAATGAGGTTTAATTGACTCACAGTTTTGCATGGCTGGAGAGGCCTCAGGAAACTTACAATCATGGCAGAAGGCAAAGGGGAAGCAGACACCTTCTTCACAAGGCGACAGTAGAGAGAAGAGCCAAGGAGGAACATCCAAACACTTATAAAGCCATCATATCTCATGGAAACTCACTCACTATTAAGAGAACAGCATGGGGAAACCGATCCAATCACCCCCTTCCCTCGACATATGGGGATTACAGGTCCCTCCCTTCACTCATGGGGATTACAAATTGAGATGAGATTTGGGTAAGTACACAGAGCCAAACCGTATCACCAAATAAGCCCCCTTTCTTTATAATTGAACCAGCCTCAGGTATTCCTATATAGCAACACAAATAGACTGACAGAAAATTAGTACCAAGGAGTGGGGCACTGCTATAAAGATAGCTGAAAATGTGGAATCAGCTTCAGAACTGGATAATAGGCAGAGGTTGGAAGAGTTTGGAGGGCACAAAAGAAGAAAAATAAACAAGGAAAAGTCTGGGACTTCTTAGAGATTGGTTGTGTAGTTGTGACCAAAATGCTGATAGAAATATAGACAGCAAAGTCCAAACTGATGAAATCTCAAATGGAAATGCGGAACTTACTCGGAACTGGAGCAAAGGTCACCCTTGTTGCCATAGCAAAGGACTTAGCTGCATTGTGTTCATGTCCTTGGGCCAAACTTAAGAGTGATGACCTGGGGTATCTAAGGGGAGAAATCTCTAAGCATCAAACCTTCAAGAAGGAGCATGGCTGCTTTTAACAACTTATGGTCATATACAACAGCAAACAAAGGACCGAAAGTGGAACTTATAATTAAAAGCAAGCAGAGCATAAATATTTGGAAAATATGTAGCCTGGCCATGTAGTAGAGAAGGAAGGAGCATTTCCAGAAGAATTCAAGGGCACTACAGAGCAACCACTCGCTAGAGGCAACTGTAGCACTAAAAGGGAGCCAGGTGTTAATAGTCAAGACAATGAGAAAGAGGCCCCAAAGGTATTTCAGAAATTTTCAAACCTACTCCTCCCATCACAGGCCCAGAGGCCTAGGAAAACAGAATGATTTCCTAGGGTGCAGCTATTCTGCTCCATCTCAGGGAGCTGCTCCCTGCATCCCTCCCTCAGTCTGCAGCTGTGGGTCAAAGGGCCACACGTATGATCTGGCCACTGCTGTGAGGGCACTAGCCATAAGCCTTGGTGGCTTCCACATAGTGTTAAGTGTGTAGGTGCACAGAGTGCAAGAATGGTGGAGGCTTGGCAGCTTGCATCTAGATTTCAGAGAATGCATCAGAAAGCCTGGGCACCCAGGCAGAAGCCTGCCACAGGGGTGGAGCCACTGCAGAGAGCCTCGACTAGGGTAGTATTGAGGGGAAATGTAGAGTTGGATCCCCCTGCACAGAGTCCCCACCAGAGCACTGCCTAGCGGAGCTGTGAAAATAGGGCCACAACCCTCCAGACACCAGAATTATAGAGCCATTTAGCAGTGTGCAACTTCAATCTGGAAAAGCCACAGACACTGGACTCCAACACATAAGAGCAGCCATGTAGATTACACTCAGCAAAGTCATGGAGGTAGGGCTGCTAGAGCCCTTGGGGGCACGCTCTTCACACCAGTGCACTCAGGATACAGACATGGAGTCAAAGATTATTTCAGGGCTTTAAGATTTAATATCCACCCTGCTGGATTTCAAACTTACATGGAACCTCTTACCCCTTTCTCTTGGCCAATTTTTCCCTTTTGGAATGAGAATGTTTACCCAATGCTTATACAACAACTGTATCTTGGAAGTAAATAATTTGTTTTTGATTTTACAGTCTCCCAGCTGTAAGGAATTTATCTTGACTCTCAGATAAGATTTGGGACATTGGACTTTTGAGTTGGTGCTGGAACAAGTTAAGACTTTTGGAGACTATTGGGATGAAACGATTGTATTTTGCAATATAAGAAGAACATGAACTTTGAGGGGTAAATGGTGGAATGCTATGGTTTGGATATTTATCCCCCCAAACCTCAATCTGAAAGTTGATCCTCAACATTGGATATGGGACCTAATGGGAGGTGTTTAGGCCATGAGGGTGGATCCCTCAATAATGTCTTGGTGCTGTCCTAGTGGGAATGAGTTCTCACTCTATTAGTTCCCACAAGAGCTGGTTGTTAAAGCGAGTCTGGCACCCCTTTCCCTATGCTCTTGTTTTCCTCTCTCACTATGTGACCTTTGCACATGCTGACTGCCTTTCACCTTCCTCCATGAGTGGAAGCAACCTGAGACCTTCACCAGAAGAAAATGTTGATGCTGTGCTTCTTGTACAGCCTGCAACACCTTAAGCCAAATGAACTCCTTCTCTTTATCAATTACTCAGCCTCAGGTATTCATTTATAGCAACACAAATGGACTAAGACAAATATCTACTGTGGTATTGTAGAAGCAGATAGATGGTAGGAGTGATATCTTTATACAGGGATTGTGATCAAATCAATCAGTCAGAAGGGATCTGTCTGCTTTTCCTTCTTGAGGGGTTACCCATGTAATAAAAATATTAAGTGTTTATAATGCTTGAGGCACATGCATTGTAAACACCTACAAGGTGCTCTGGCACATTACATGTATTCCTTTCCTTTCCACTTGTACATCGGTTATCTGACCTTCCAAGCCTAGATCAGCCCTCATGTCATACATGAATCTTTGCTCAACAATTCTAGTCCACACAAACTCCTCTGGAGTTCTCTGAACTCTTCTGGAGCTCTCTGAATATCAATTGCACTTATAGTTAGTACCACAAAGTCAGCCCTAAATTGTATTTAAATGATCTCAAAATAAACTATAAATCTACTGAAAACAGTAGCAGGCCTTTTACCTCCTTTTACCACTGTTATCTCCAACAGTGTCTAGAAAAATATTAAGTGTCTAATAAGTATTTGATTGATTCAATGACTGGTTAATATCTGGTAAGTAGCAATAGAAGTTTTAGTAGTCAGTATCCCTGAATCTAATGTTTTAATAAATACTCAGAAAAAATATTCCCTTATAGAAACAAAAATGGCTATAGAGAATCATCTATTACAAGAGTAAACCTGTGAATTCTCAGGGAACCAGATAACACTCTAAAAAGAATGTACGTGTAAAAGACATATCTGACTGTCTGACTGTTATCCAAATAGACAAATAACTCTTAAAACTCAACAATAAGGAAATGAACAATCTAATTAAAATATCTGGATGGACATCCCACCAAAGATGATATACAGATGGCTGGCATTGAAAAGATACTCCACATTGTCTGTTATTAGGGAATTTCAAATTAAAACAAGGAAGTATCACCACACACTTACTAGAATGGCTAACATCCAAAACACTGACAATACCAAATGCTGGTAAAGATGTGGAAAAACAAGAACTCTCTTTCATTGATAGTGGAAATGAAAGATGGTACAGACATTTTAGAAAATAGTTTGGCAGTTTCTTACAAAACCAAACATACTCCCAGCATAAGATCCAGCAATCTCACTCCTTGGTATTTACCCAAAAGATCTGAAAATTTATGTCTACACCAAAACCTGGACCATGAGTGTTTATAGCAGCTTTATTCATAATAGCTGAAACTTGGAAGTAAGATGTCTTTCAATAAGTAAATATATAAATAAACTGTGGTATCGTCATAAAATATGTTTTACCCATACTACCTTGAGTGAGGTATGGTGAGTCCAGACACAGACCAAGAGGGAGGAACTGGAAAGAATTTTATAGTGTGTTACACTCACAGTTCCCTGGGGAGAATACAGCATGCTATCCAGGGCCATTCGGGGAAGCACTAGGGCCACTCACAAGCCAGAAGGAGAGAGGGAACTATGAGCAAGCGCCTTGACCATGGTTTCAGCAGGAAAGAATGGGCAAGTCATGGTAAGCAAGTTTAGGATTGAGCAGTTCAAATAATTTCCATAAGTTCTTGGGCATAGAGGCTGCGCCTGGTTGTCTATAGTCTGGCCTGGGAGGGGTCTGAGTGGCTCAATGCATGAGAGCCTAAAAAGGGAGACAGTTGGGAGTGTGTACTTAATGGGCCACTCAAGAATGGAAACTGACTGCCTCTAGCTAGAGCGCAAAACTGGGTCAATTCAATTTTTTTTAAACTATATTACACAACAAAATTTTATTCAGTGTGAAAAAGAAATGAGCTATCAAGCTACATAAAGACAAGTAGGAATCTTAAATGCATATTGTTTAGTGAAAGAAGCCAATCTGAAAAGGCTGCATACCATATGATTTCAACTACATGACATTCTAGGAAAGGCAAAGTGATGGAGACAGGAAAATGTTCAGTGGTTACCAGAGGACCAGGGGGAAGGAAGTATAAATACACGAAGCACAGGGGATCTTCAGGGCAGTGAACCCATTCTACGTGATACTATAATGGTGGATACATGTGATCATACATTTGTCAAAAGTCATAAAATGTATGACACCCTTAGAATGTACAAAGGATGCACAATCCATAGAATGTGCAAATCCAATGTAAACTATGGAGTTTTGTTTATTATGATGTGTCAATGTTGGTTCATCAATTATAACAAAAGTTATAATTGATATAGGACGTTGATTGAGGGGGAGGCTGTGTGTGGGGTGGGAATCAGGTATGTAGGAATTCTGCACTTTCTTCTCAATTTTGCTGTGAACCTAAAACTGCTCTAAAAAATAAAATCTATTAACTTAAAAATAAAATAACACAATGTTAGTCATTTAGAAACAAAGCTAAAGGAGAGCTTTCCTCTGGAAATCAAGAAAGATTGGTGACAATCATGAAGCCATTATGCAATAAAAAGGAATAATGAAGGATGATGGAACCCTGTTATTATTAAAAGACAATCTAGAGAAAGGAGTCGTATTCATAGAACAATTACTGAAGGGATACTACATACTAGCCACCACAAGCAGCATTTAAATAATGAGACATTATCTCACTTAATCACATGTAATCCTTATCTATTATTCATAAAAATGTATAATTAACCCATTTGAAGATGAAGAAGCTGAGGTTCAAAGATGATAGGTGGCTTGCCCAGTTTGATTAATTCAAGTAAGCAGAGTTGTCTCTGTAGAAGATTGTTCTTATTTATCATGGAATCTTCTCAGAGTTTAGTATACTGCTTGCTCAGAATCTTCTCTCAGAAGACTCTATGATAAATAAGAATCATCTTCTATAGAGAAAGAATTGACAGCTTCAAGAGAATGTGGTCATCTACGTCACATCATTCAGGACACAGGGAATGGAGAGGTGCATGAAAAAATTAACTTTACTTGGAAGGATCCAAAAAGGAAGCAGCATTAGAGCTAGGCCTTGAAAGATGAGTACAATTTCCAATCAACGTTAAATGTAGGAAAGGATGGGTAGGAACAATGGCAAAAGTAAAGAGTTGTAGAGAGCAGGGAGACCAGAATGGGTGAAGTATGGCTCCCAAAGAGGGATGTGGCAGAAAAGAGGACAGAGGAGCATCCCAGGACCATGGAGGTCGTGCCAAGGTATGTGGACTTGACTCAGAAAGCAATGGAGAGCCACTGGATCTTTTGAGGAAGAATGTTACCCAATTCGGTCTGTATTTTTGGAATATCATTTTGTGTCATTGTGGGAATGCCAATTACAGAGAACCAGGGCTGGAGACAAAGAGATCCTAGGTAGGCAATAGTAATACAGTGAACCAAATAAAGCAGAAACAGGGCAGGGTTTGTGGAAGGATCTTTATGTTCTATGAAGTAACTAGCTGGAAGTATTAAGGGTTTATTGAGTTAAGAAGAAATGTAGTATATTCTTCTAATTGCTTCAGAGTAAAGTAGCTTTTATCTAAAATGTTTGTCTAAATGTCACCTTCTCCATAAGGTCACTCCTAACCGTGCTATTTAAAATTGCAATTTCACTCCAGACTCCTGATCCCCTTAGCCTTCCTTTTTCTTTTCTTTTTAATTCACAAAATCTATCAACATAACTAGTAACATTGTGTATAATTTACTTTATCATTTTTTATTGTCTGTCTACCCCCACTGGAATATAAGCTTCATAAGGAAAGACATCTTTGGTATGTTCACTGAGTATCCCAAACACCTTGAGTACTGCCTAACACATAGTAGATGCACAAGAAATATTGTTGTGTGAGTTAATGAACACAGGCATACACTGGCATAATCCTAGCAGTGCTTCAAGCTAGGCAAAAGATATGGCATAAACTAGAGACAATCTCAAGGGTACTTAAAATCTATTTTCTTTAAAAACGTTTGTATATGTTCCTAAGGATAAATAATCATGAAAGGGTTTACAGGATTAGTAAATAGTATAGAATTCTGTCCAGGAGACTATATTTTTTTATATGTACTAAAATCTTCTATTAAACTCAGTACACTTGTAGATTGGGCAAAAGACTGGTAATGAGAGGGATGCTTTAGGTGTGATAATTGAGTCACAGTAAAGCCTATGTCATGATTTGATGCACCACAACGGATTTTTGTTTGTTTATCTGTTTGTTTGTTTTAAGACGGAGTCTCGCCCTGCTGCCCAGCCTGCAGTGCAGTGGTGCAATCTTGGTTCACTGTAACCTCCACCTCCTGGGTTCAAGTGATTCTCCTGCCTCAGCCTCCCAAATAGCTAGGATTCCAGGCACCTGCCACTATACCCAGCTAATTTTTGTATTTTCAGTAGATACAGGGTTTTACCATGTTGGCCAGGCTGCTCTCGAACTCCTTACCTCAAATGATCCACCTGCCTCTACCTCCCAAAGTGCTGGGATTACAGGCATGAGCCACTGTGCCCGAACCACCATGACAGATTTTTAAAAATGCATTTTATCTTAATTAGTCTTTGTAATAGTTTGTCAGCACTGTAATATGTTGTTATTTTCATTCAGCAAATCAGGAAACTAAGACCAAGAAAGGCAACTGGCTTCTCCAGGGACATAGTTTGAACAAGTCCACCTGATTTCAGTGCCTTATGTTTCTCACGGCAGCCAAGGAAATTCTAACAGTAACAAGGAAAGAAAGAAGACTTTATTAAACATTTACTCTGGGCAAGACACTGTGCTACTCACTTTACAACAACCCTATAAGATGGTTAATATCAGTTTACCCATTTTACAGATAAAGAACTGGACAAGACACTGTGCTACTCACTTTACAACAACCCTATAAGATGGTTAATATCAGTTTACCCATTTTACAGATAAGGAAACCTAGCACAGAGAGTTGCTATAAACTGCTCAAGATCACATGTCTAGCAAGTTCTAAAACTAGGACTCAGACCTGTGCCTAATGAACTCTAAAGCCCAGGCTCATAACCACCACACCATATTGCCAAGTGGGAAACAATGATATTGCCAGATGGAACAGGCTGAGGTTTTGCTGATTTGGGGGAAGGGGAATTAGTGAAAGATAGGTTTTCACAAGACAAGTGCAAAGAGAACCATTCAGCAAATTAATGCAGTAGTTTAAAGGGTAGTTTGAGCAGATGCCATGTGGAAGTTACCAGAGAAAACATCAGTTCTTTAAGCCAAATGGTATTTTGAGAGCGTGAAGATAATGTAATTATAAGATTTTTAACTATAAAAACAAATCCATATACATAAACACTTAGCTAGAAGGAGAATAGGGCATAGCTGGGAATATTACATTAAACATGTCTTTTACTAATTAATAAGATATTGGTCATACTGAGATTACAAGTACTCAAATGCAGTGATTATATTGGGATTTGATGTATAATTACTGATGTTTATATTTACCCAGAAATACAAATCTTCCCAATCACTTCCCACAGTGAAGGCTTCTGTGAGGACAAGGCACGGGCAGAGAACGTCTCATCCGTGATGGTCCAGGGCACCCCTCCAACCCAGAAAATAGAGCCAGGAATTGTGCGAGAAATGGAAGTCAGAGGGGAGCTGAAGATAAGTTACTGAAATGAGGGTGCCATGGCAGAGATCAACAGCTGCCTACAACAGATGCTGTGCTTTTCACAAAAGCTATCTTGTCTTCTTGCTTTTGTCTGCATGTTAGAAGGTAAGGACTCCAAAGGGACAGGTGGTAAAGAAAAATAACTTTGGCGTTCACCAAGAACTTCAACATACAAGATATATCTTACTAGTCTATGAATAATACAAAAACTGTGAGTAGAACTAATCCACCTTTGTTACCCCAGCTCCCAGTGTGGGGCCTAACAAGTTGCTCAGCAAATGTCTGCTGACCAAAGAATGACTCGTCTCCTCAACAGATCTGTGGTGATTCTTTCACTTTAGGGTGTGGCTTGTGCACAACAAGAGATAAAGACAAAATAGAATATCTATTTAAATAATAAAACATTTGTAACTACTTACATGTAGCCTGGGGGACCTTCCCTACCATATTAGGAGATGATTAACAGAAGCAAATTTCACTCACCTGACCAGGAGACTGACCTCAGTGGCCTGGGTTCCAGAGTCCCATATCATATACTCAGCTGGTGCGAATGGGTGTTTGAGCATGGCAATGTTGAAAGAATGTGAGACATTTTCACATTATGGGAAATAGAAGGACAGAGAGAGAGAAACTTCCTCCAGCTGAAGAATAGAGAGTAACCTTTTCTGTTAAACAGTGAGAAGCACTCAGTCTCCTATACGATTCAGCCTGCCTCTTTTGAGGAATGGAATGAACAAATGTTTTTCTCGTTCTACTGCGTTTATTTCACCAGCAGGCAACAACATCTCTGCCACTACCCTTCTGAATGCCACGCTCAGATGGAAGTTTTTACCTCACTGTACGGTTTTAAAATATCTTACAATTAGAAGTAGAAATAAACTAAAAACAATGTTGAGCAGAGAAATACTTGACAGAATGGAATCCAACAAATGTATTTGGTAGCTTACATTTTGCTAGTTATGCGGAAGTCAGTCTTGGTAAAATCATAAGTTAAAGGTACTGTCAACTAGCACATATGTGATACATCTTTGGTACTCCATAAATATTTGTTGAATTAATTAATCTTAGCTTTCACAGTGTGGTACCAGATGGGAAGATTCAACATCATTGTCAAAACGTCCTCAGCTCTCTGCTCACCTGGCTGTGTCACACCACGCTTTGCTGAGTCTCCTCTTTCCTCTCCCCGCAGTCTCCTTCACTGGCATTCTCTTCCTCTATTCTCTCAAACAGGTGGTATCCCCAGCTGACTCAGCATAGCTTCTTGTTCTTCTCACTCCATACGTTTCACGTGAGCACGCTGATCCTGTCTAATTGGCCTTAACTACAGCCCACATGGTAATGATGCACACGTCTCCATCCCCAACCAGATCCCTGCCCTGAGCTTCAACTCCATAAAATTTCCTGTGTCCACCCATTATCCCCTTTATTGTCTTGCCTGCTGCCCTTCCCCAGGATCTCATCAGTTCTCTCTGGGACTGCTGCAAAGTCTCTTGTCCTCTACCTCCAGCCTCGCCCTTCTCAAATCCATCCTACTCAGGCTTTTAAACCCAAACTAAACCAGACTAGTCACTCACTTCATGACTTTTAAAGTTCTGTCACCCCACCTCTGCCTATGGGAACAAGTTCTACCTCTTTAGGGTGGCATGCAAGCATCTCCATGATCTGTCTCTGCCTATTTCTCTACACGCACTCCCACTCTTTATCTTCCACTTTAGCCACTGGAAATTCAAACTGCTTGATGTTCCACACACTTCCTGCTCTTTCAGGCTTCCCAGACATTGCTGTCACTGTTCCCCTAAGCCCTACTGCCTTTTTAAATGCTTGGTTCCAGTGGCCTCTCCTCTAGGAATCCCCTCCTGATCTCTTCCCCTATTATCTGGTGACTGGTCAGGTATCGCTTGTCATGGGCCACCTTACTACATTTCTATTGCTGAATTTACCACACTGTATTAGAATAATCTATTAACAATTCTTCCTCCTACAACAAATTCTGCAGGGAAGAGGAATAAGCCTATATTTTATTCAGCTTTGGGTTTTCAGCCCATAACATGGAGTCTGGCACACAGGGTAAGCAAAACAAGTATTTGTTGAATAAAACTGAACTGATGGTTGCAGATGTGTGCATTAATTAGCATCTCAACAATCTCTGAGCACACAGCTATTCAGAGCACAATCAATTATTCCATTTCCTAAATCCCCCTGGGGGAGAAGTTTACCCTACTCCATGCCATTCAGAGGCATGATTGCTTAACAGATATTGCCAAACTGGATCACGAATAATGAGAAAAGTTCCATTTCCCTCAGCTGTGAAGGTTCTGAGGTACACAAAATGACACTAAAAGCCTAGCCACTTGGCCTATGCATTTACGATCATGGCACCTGTCGGGATGAATGTGTTGCCTAATTAAGTATTCTTTGGGTAACAGTTACACAAGCCAGGAGAACCAGTCTGCCAGGTAGATCTCCCCTTAACCTCACTGGAATTTCCAATTCTTTGTCTTTACATTGTGAGCAGAAACAAATTGCCAATTTTGTTGATGTAGGCACATTCTCAAACAACTTGAAACTACTCCCAAACACCAACAGCCATGTGAGAAAGAGATGAAATGCAGTTTGTGGAAAGTAAATTCTTGATTATGTTGGCATTAAAGGGTATATACTTTGCTGCACTTTCAAGAATTACAGGTAAGAGGCACAACAGTGTTTTACTTCGATGTCAAACATAGAGCTGGCAATTTACTGTGCAAAATAAACAGATGGAGAAAAATAGAAAGGTGGTATCTCTGCTTTTTAACTATATTCCTCAAGGGTTGTCACAAAGAGAGAAGTAATAATTACAACAACGGAGCGAGTGTTCTCTTGCCTCTTGGAAAGCTTTATAGGCCGGTTGTTTATTGCTAACTTTTGGTGAAAGACTAGTTTAAGTATATCAAAGCTTTATCGCCTGAGTGGGAGCCATTACATATGGAAACTGACCCGACCATTACTTATAAGGAGGTCTGAGACTGGGATTCAAGAAATAATGATGTTACCATTGCAAAGACAGAGAACAAAATTGTCCTAGGAGATCATTTTGAGTAATCAAGGCACTAGCTTTCTGCTACCTCAATGTGCAGGGACAATATGTGTGGTGACCTCTTTGAAAGAAAAAGACAGAATCTAGACCCTGAGAAGTATTGAGTGGGCATATATTTATAAGATTTGAAGTAAGTCACAGCCAGCATCCGTGGCTCACTTTGAGGACACTAAATGGATATGAAATAAAACTCAAAATATCTGAATCTATACCTAAGCAGTGCCTGGTATTTGGTGATCTGTTGGGCTGTTACGGATTCACTAATCACAGCAAAAGATACAAGACCCAAGTTTGCTTAGATTGCTTAATCTCTTCTTCATAATGGTTCTATGGGCTGATCCTTTATTTCTTTACCTGCTTCCATCAGTTTAGTTCAAGACACTGTCATTTCAGACTGGAGCCAGTCTCCTAACTGGGTCTCCTACCTAATGACTTTCCATTTTCCAGTCTCTTCTTTACATCTCCACCATACTTATCTTGTTAAATACTACTTTGGTGGCTCAAACTTCACCCACCTCCATTCTTTTAGGAAACTGTTGCTTCCCTTTTCTAACCATGCATTTTGGAGTGAAGGGAAGATGCCGCTTAGCACAAATATCCCCACCCAGACACAGGGGTAAGCACCTCACCTTGAAGGCACCGATCACAGCACCCCATTCCCTTGGCCACACACTTTTTACTGACAAGGAATCAGCTAAGTGTGGCGACTTCTGAAGAGCTGAATTTATTGTGACGCTGACACTGGAGATGTTTAAACTTCAGGGCCTCTCACTAGAACAGGCTCCTGGGAGTGGAGGGCATCCTGGGACAGGCAGGGTCCTGGTGGGGAGGCACAAGCCAGGTTTTAGTGATAGAGGATGTCTATGCAGGCATTTCTGGTAAGTCGCTTAAAGAGGTCTCAGATGATAGAGACCTAAATCTCCAAGGCTCCAATAATTTGATGAGGATTGTTTTTTTCATTTCAGATAATTTTTGTGTATACATAATTTTAAACTCACAATTTTGTATTCATTTTCTTCAAGAAGTCCCCCCAAAGTCAGCAAACTGCAGACTATTGTTCCAGTGCAGAGATATATGTGCCCTACTCTTCTCAGACGCCCCCAAGAGATGAGTCATTTTCAGCCACATTCTTCATGACTCTCCTTTCCATGTGCATCCTCGCTTCCATCCTCCTCACCTACCCATCACACCTTCCATGTCCTGTGCTTTCCAGCTTAGCAGCCTCTGCTCACCTGTTCTACCTTGGAGTACCCTTTGGCCCATCTGGATCAAACAAAGACAGATCCTTTAGGCTCTGCTGAAACCTCACCTCCTCCATGAGGTCCACCCACCTAAATTCACCAGAATTTTCTGACTACACTGTCTTTCTGTGCTCCGTATAGGACCTGAATAGATATTTGTGGAATAAAATTGGGTTGGATTAGGATACTCATTGCATTATACTTTGCATTATTTACCTGCATGTTGATTTTTCCTTCTTCTTGATGAACTCACAGAGGTCAGGACTCTCTTTGCCTCAAGTTTACATGTCTATGGCCCCTCTCGTGGCTTTGAACATAATAAGAGCTCAACAAATAACTGAACTGAACAGGCCTGCTCATTAACTGATGGTTGATTGACTGAGGGCTGACAATTTCTATTTTGGCAGATACTTCCTGAGCTCAGAGACCCAGTTTACTGCCATAGAGGTAATTGTTCCCATTTCTCAGATTTCTCCCCTTTAGCACAAGGAAACACACATTGGGGAAACAGGCACAGCTGCCGTGTACTTCCTGTAGTGGGTCCTGAAGTCCTGTTCAAATAATTTCTCTTCCCCTGACTATTCCAGCCAACAATGACAGCTCATGATGCTGTTCCTGTGAGTCCCTGCTGGATCTGGCTGCTGGTCTGTAATGTCCCACTGGCAATCAAAATCTTTCTTACAACTTTCACTAAATAAACCTTGCTGCAGGGTATGTGGAGAAAGGTATAGCCAGGGAACCTAAGGTGTAGACAGGTAAAGCAAAATCACTTTCCCCCACCCCCGCACCAAATCCTCTATTTAGGGAATAAAACCACGAAGTAAATAAATAGCAGGTCTAACCACAATTCATAGTTGTTAATCTACTTTGACTCAAGGCATGCGAGGGTGAAATAATAAAGATTGCAAATTGCACATGGGCCTGGATTGCTCAGTTCAGATTCAAGGTGTATCACTTGGGGTGACCTGGGGTGATTTGTTAACCCCTTTTATAGTTTTTGTTTGAAGAGGAAAAAAAGTTCTTCGGGCAATGTTGAGGCACAGATCTATATGGCAGGGCTTTTCCTACACTATATAGTCCTGTTACAGTGATGCTATCTGCATCGGAGTATTTACTTTCTGATGAGTATTTGAAAATACTTCTTCCTTTTTTGAGCTGAGATGGTCAACATGAGCAAAGCTTATTTCTTTCCTCTCCTGCTTCAGTATCACACTTAGAGATGCAGAGACAGTAGTTCAGGCAAGCAGGGAGTAACCAGAATCCACAGGCAGAAAGAAAAAAGGATTCCATTTTGGCTCGACCTCTGCCTCACCCAGGAAGATTGAGTTTGCTCTCAGAGTCTGAACAAGCTCCCAGCGGTTGGTGAGCTCTCCCGTTCGAGGCTCCCCTTTGGCACAAGGTAAAGAATTTATTAGTGAGAAATTTCAATTTCAGACCTTCAGATTGTCTTGGTTGGCCTCAAGCTCTGTCCACAGCGCATATTATAATATACTTCCTATCACTGTTTGAACATTTTTTTTACCCATGATCCTTTCCATGCTTATTTGTAAAGGGATTTTCTTTTAAAACAAAGGAATTATTGCTTCATTAGGGCCATTTTACCCTCTCTCCCAAAGGATTCCTAACAGGCTATAGTAATTCTTAATGGAGTTAGTGGAGAATTCCAGTTCAATTGTGTAATGCCCATGTTCTGGTCAGTCTGCCCAGGACCAAGTGCAGCACAACTGACTTTCCACTTAGATGCAGCACACGTGGATCACTGTGATGGTCTGCTAAAGCTGCCATGACAAAGTGCTAGACAGTTGGTGCTTCAAACATAGAAATGTATTCTTACACATCAAATTGTCAGCAGGATTGGCTCCTTCTGAGGGTAATAAGAGAGAATCTGTTCCACTTCTCTTCCCTAGCTTCCAGTAGTTTGCTCTTGGTTTTTGGTGTTCCTTGGCTGGTAGATATCTACCTTCATCTTCACCTGGCATTCTTCCTGTGTGCATGTCTGTGTGCCCAATTTCCTCTTTTTATGAGGACATCAGTCATATTGGATTAGAGCCCACCCTAATGACCTCCTATGAAGTACTTACATTGGCAACAACCCTATCAGATGGGAGCAGTACACAATTAAGCCCATAACAATTGCTAACGGGACATCAGGAGGCACTTGGAAATAGCCTGACTCATGGTCAAGATTTTATGTCATTTGTTATATGATAATCCTGAGTTAGTCAGAACACATTAGGATAGCCTTTGGTAACAAATTAACTCACAGCTTATCATAATAAAGGCTCATTTCTCACTCACATCGAAGTCTGATATGGATTCAATGCCTATTTTTTTCCAGTGGGGGTAACTTTCCTCTAACAATGATTTAGGATCCAGATGGCTTTCATCTTGCATTCTAACCATCCCGAAGTTCTTTCTTTCCGGCTTGCAGATGACAGAGAAAGAGCCTTGGGAACAGGCCGCTGCTCTTAACTCCCATGGCTTAGAAGTAACACATATGACAGAAGTGGGCCACACAGTTCACAGGCAAGAATTAATCATATGGCCTCAACTCAACTACAGAGAAGACTGGGAAACGGGAAACGTAGTCTTCTACATTTCAAATACTCCAAATATTCTTCTACACTTCAAATTTTCCAAATGTAGTTTTCATGGATATTTGCTGAGCACAAACTACTTTTGCTATGCCCTCCTTCACCTAGAACATGTTTGGCTTGATAAACTGTTTCTAGGAGAGGCAGAATAGAAAAGCATATTTGTTTTAAAATCTGGGCTTTGGAGTGAGGTTATGCAGGTTTTAAAACTAGCTACAGTACTTACAAGCTAAGTATACTTAGCCAATTTACCTAATCTCATTGTCTCTCAGTCTTCCTCCTGTAAATGGGCATAGTAGGCATAATAATACTACCGATCCCGTAACCTTGCTCTGAGGAGTACGTGTGTTGTAAGTTTTTATTACATGTGTTTGTAGAGCATGATACCAGAAGAAATGGGCCATTCCATTCATAACAGATAATTAACAAATATTAAACAAACTGGGGAGGGAAACATGCTGCCAAACACTGAGGGATTGGCTTAGATCTGGTTGCTTGCTGCAAAGAAAACCAATCACAGAGATGGCAAGGATTGCCAGGGAACAAAGGCTTTGTTACAGATGATGTCAGCTGAGAGACAGGAGACAGGTCTAAACTAACTCAGATAAAGGGTTTATATAGTGGGGAGTTAGGAAGGGGTAAGCAAGAGGAGTTGGTCAACAGGCAGCAGGTGTGTCTCATTGTCCAGATGCCATGATCTGAGATGTTTCAGTTTCTCGATACTTTCTGGGAGGCCCGATCGTCAGGTTCCTGAGAAAGGAACTTAGATAAAACAAATATCTATTACTCAAACTTCAGTTCTGTGGGAAAATTGGGCTGGTTTCAAACATACGAAATATTCTGAAAATGTTACTGATCTCAGTCCTCAGTAATTATGTGTCTTGGTAGTTAATAAAATGTATATTAAAGAATGGAGAAAGCTGGCTTTGTAGTGGCTGAAATGAGAATAAAAAGTCACAATTTATGCCATCATTGTCAGTCATCTCATTTATAAGAGGGAGTCAGGTCACCCTGCACCTCAAAGCTGGGGCTATGCTGTTTCTACGGAGCTTTGTTCACCCCATATCAAGTTAGAGATCCTCCATATTTGTGGCAAAATCTCACCATAAAAGTGAGGAAAAGGATGCAGATAACATCTGATCCTAAATATCATCCTGAGTGGAGAAAAAAAAAAGAGAGAGACTTTGTTGAAAAAGCTTTTTTTTTTTGGTAAAAAATTTTTAATTTGAGGTAAAATCCACACAGTATAGAATTAACCATTTTAAAGTGTACATTTTGGTGGCTTTTAATACATTTGAAATGTTGTGCAATCACCACTTCTATTTACTTTTAAAATATTTTCACATCCCCAAAGGTAACCCCATCAAGCAGTCAGTCCCCATTTCCTCCTCCCCCCGATGCTGGTAACCAACAATCTGCTTACCGTCCCTATGGATTTACTGAATCTGGATATTTCATATAAAGGGAATCATACCATATGTGCTCTATTGTGTCTAGCTTCTTTCACTTGGCATAATGTTTGGAGCTTCTTCCATGTTGTAGCACTTGTTCCTTTTTATAGCTGAATGATATTCCATTGTAAAGTCTTACCACATTTTGTTTATCCATTCATCAGGAGAGGGACAAAGTTGTTTCCACCTACTGGCTATTGTCAATGCTGATGCTATGAACTTTCATGTATGCATTTTTGGTTTTGGTCTTTTTAAATAGATTTAGAAGATACAAGTGCAGTTTTGTTACATGGATATATTGTATAGTGGCAAAGTCTCGGTTTTTAGAGTAGCCATCACCCAAATAGTATACATACACTATAGACATTAAATAATTTCTCATCCCTCACTCCCCTCCACTTCAGCCCCCACCCTTCCAAGTCTCCAATGTCAATTATTCTACTCAAGTGTTTGCTTGAATACATGTTTTCAATTATTTTAGGTAGGAGCAGAATTACTGGGTCATATGGTAATTTTATATTTAACTTTTGGGGGAACTGCCAAACTGTTTTCCACAGAAGCTACACCATTTTGCATTCCCACTAGCAATATCCAGGTGTTCTAATTTCTTCACATCCTTGCTAATACTAGTTATTTTCCATATGTTTTCATTGTAACCATATTAGCGGGTGTGAAGTAGTAACTCACGATGGTTTGGATTTGCATTTGCCTAATGATTAATGATGATGGGTGTCTTTTCAAGCACTCATTGAACCTTTGCATAACTTCTTTGGAGAAATGTCTATTCAAGTCATTTGCCCATATTTTAAAATGAGTTCTGTCTTTTGTTGTGGAGTTATAAGAGTTATTTATATACTCTGAATACTAGGCCCTTATCAGGCATGTAATTTGCAAGTATTTTCCTCCTTTCTATAGGTTTTCATTTTCTTGATAGTGTTCTGTGATGCACAAAGGTTTTTACTGTGAGGAAGTCTAATTCATCTACTTTTTGTTTTGTTGCTAGAACTATTGGTATTATATCTGAAGCCTTCTGAAAAATCAGTTTCGTAAAGTTTGACTGTTTCGTTCACAGACTTATTGAAAAGAAAATCTAATTTATTAACCAAGACACTGAAAGAATATAGAAGTCTTACATTCTCTTTGCTCATCTTTGATTAAGAATTTACTAAAATTAGTTTCTAATTTGTAATGTATTTCCAAAAAATATATCTGTTGTTAAAATATCTTAACAAGTATGAGAAATAAGCAGAGTCAAATAATATATCATTAAAGTATTCATAAGTATCATGGCCTAGAATGGCAACAATACTATAGAAAGGATCCAGAATTTAATTAGGAAATATAGAAAATAAAGAGTAAACTGTTGGCAGTTATATCCTAGTTGGGGGTGTTACAGACTATCCCTACTCAAATCAGCTGAAGCAATTAGATAAAAATGTATCTTGAACTTATGAGGTAGGAGTTGCAAAATAAACCCCATCTGAAGGATGTAGGGTTGGAGTCCTTGTTTTTATAGCAACGATTTAAAAGTGCTTCAAGTGTCCATGTTTGAGATAGAATCACTCTGAATATGCACAGCCCAGATTCCACATCTGAGATGATAAAATTGTTCCCTTAGTGAGTATCTTTCCAAATCCAGGATGGTTTAGAATTAATTACAAAGGCGATAAAGTATTAATATTTTTGTGTCAAGTTCAGGAATGGGTTTTTAATCATTGGTACAATTTGTGTATATTCAGTATTTAAAGTGTTTGCAATGATTTAGGATTGGCATGTTGGAGACTCTGACAGATTAGCCTGGTGATTCCAATTGAAAATATGTAATTGAGTTGTGATTTAAAGTTGAAAGTGTAAGATTTTGACTAAGTTTGTAAACAGAATTAGACCATTTCAGAGAACTAGATTTACTATGTTTATAAATTTAATAATTTATTAGACTTAAATGACTTATTTAAATTCTCAAGACAGTTTTGCTCATTAGAGACATGAACTTGTCATACTGGTCAATTACCTGAAAAGCTTAAAAAGAAAACTGAATATATTACATTTATGGTTGCAGCTTCAAATTCCCACATTCATAAATGAGACTGATTGCTTAAAGAGAAATTAGTTTAAGTTGATCAAACACTTAATCAATTGCCCCTCAAAGTTATGATGCTTAATTCTTAAAAAATGTAAATTTTCAACAATACTTATAAATCAAACTTTACTATTTAGAGAAAACTATAGGGTTTTAATTTTAAAAATCCAATACCAGGATAATTTAAATTACAGGTAACTCTGATTATACAATGCCCTGAAGTTATGTGAGGTGCCCATGTGTCATAATGCCCATTCAAATTATACAATCAAGGATAAGTAGTAGTCCTAGGATAAGAGAAATGAATTAGTGAGCAATGGCCAACACAAGATAAAGTGAGTGTGGGCAATTCCGCACAATTTAGGTAAAGGTTTATTTGTTTATTTATTTATTTAAATAAATGGGGAAGGTAGCCTCCTTCCACGCAGTTACGAAAAGGAAAAACAGCTTTAGAGTAAGGTATTGTTCCCTGGGTTCTCCTACTGGAGAAATGTAATTGCTGCAACCAATATGTCTCTCTGAAACATAGGGGACCAGACTAAATCTCCGAGAAAGACAAGGTCTTGACATTCAGGATGCTGAGCTCAACATCCTTTTAAACTGCTTCCATATGACTTCGTGGTTTTCAAATGAAAAACCTGCAAGATTTTAAAAACTTTAAGGAGTGAATAACTGATATGTTTCTCTAGTGGAATATGAAGGCATTGGATGGCATAAAGGCCTGTCTTTGGAATCAGATAGCTTGGGTTCAAATCTGAGCTCAGCCACCTATTAAAAGAATGACTTTGTACAAGTCACTGACCTCAAAGAAAGTTCAATTATTTAATAGAACTGTAAGTAGAAGGTAATAACTATCCCTTATGGTTGTAAAATATCGTAAAGAGTTTAGCACCATGATCAACACAGAAGAACCATTCAGTAAGTTACTATTGCAGTCACTGTATTGTTAGGAGTAGGAAATTTCTGCAAAAGGACATGAGTCCACCATTCACATGGCTGCAAATTTTTTCTGTCTTCAGCCGTTGGCTAAGAAATACACTTTACTGTTTTACATTAAGTTCATGATTTTCATACACTTAGAGCAAGTTGTCCCTTTAAGAATCAAGAATGATACTGTCATCTGTTAAAAATTTGAAGAAAGAACATGACTGCTGAAGGCTTTTATTAAAATGTTGCTAGATATGAAATAACATTCTTCTCATTGAATGGTCATAAATTGAGAAATATGAAGAAAACCAGCTTGCACAGCTGTGAATATCTAGTTATTGTAAACCAAATTTTTGCTTTTGAAAACTTCATTCATACATGAAGCAACTATGAAATTATTGAGACATGTGATAGTTTGAGAAGCTTAGGCATGATTTATTATTTTTTAATTCATCTTTTAGTACTTCACTGTTACTTAAATTAATTCTCATGCATTGGTCACATCAGTCAGTTCAATGCATTAATAAAATGGACATGGCCACACTCTGTTTATTGTTAGATAAATTTGGGAAACTGGAGATGACTATATGGATCATGTCCTCCAAGACCTCTGAGGCCACCTTGAAAAGCTAAGGCTTCTGGAAAAACATCACATGATTCACCTCCACCTACCTAAGTTTCCATGAAGACAGTCCTCTTATAAGAAAATCACTCTGCTAAATAAATGTTTATTACAAAGAGACTTGAAACTTTTTGTAGAGACAAATAACATTTTTCAAAACAACATATTCTGTATGGTTTCAGTAAGTACAATTTTTACTATACTCATAAAGACTTGGGGTTTCCGTTTTTAGTTAACTAAGGAATATTTTAAAGAAATTAGTATTTCAGTTTTTAATCAGAGTAAGGGAGAGGTAGGACTATCATGAATAAAGAAATTCTATACAGATATGGACCAGCTGTTCCTTATCTCCACTGGGAGAAAAAAATTAAATAAATTAGGAAAGAAAGCCCTCAAATGTGCAGAAGGACATTTAGATACTGAGAATGACTGAAGAAGGTTATGAAACCTCTATACCTGGAAGTCTTTCAAAGGACAATCCATACCTACCTGGGGTGACCAGGTCCTCCTGCACCAGAAGCTATCTCGAAGCCCCAATTAATCTAAATATTCTATTTTTGACAGATATACTCTTGGGGTTTCTCTGACAGGAAACTGACATTTACAGTTGAGGAGTGCACCTTTGATTGTTAAGTACTAAAATATCTGCCCAAATTAACCTGACCCAGGATGTGGACTTTGATCTCAAAATGGTTGAATTCCAAAAATACTGTCATTGTCTTTAGAAAAAACCCCAAGAGCTGGAGACAGCTTTTTAAGTAGTATAATTCGTGTGGAAGCATCTTTCACAGATTTCATGGCATAACCTTCCGTGAACCTGAGAGGGAAGATTTCATCACAGCCAGCAACTGGGAGGGGTTTTCCTTACATTCCTATTTATCCAGTTTAAAAAAAAAAAAAACAAAAAACAAAAAAACTTAAAACTAACTAAAGCACATTTAGGGCTCAAAAACTGTAGTACTTAAGAGGATTTATTTAAATCTCTCAAATAACAGCTTGAAAACAAATCCTGTTAAATGCTCCATTTCACTATTCTTGTCAAAAATTTTTGCTTGGCCCTTTCCCTTTTATTAGACTCTGTAGCTATCCATTATGTTGCAAAATAACATGTATGGTTGTTAGCAATCACCTGTAGCCATCGGCATTTCTGAAAGCAGTTAGAAAGCAAAGCCTTGAGATTTGCCAACATGGTAAAGCTGGATTATGAAGATATGATTCATCAGAGAAAAGAAACTGAGAATTTTTTTTGAAATGCTATGAACACACCCCTTCTTCTTCAGATCTTTTTCCCCATTAGCATCACCTGCAAGAATTATTTGCTCTATGAGTGGGTGCAAATACCAAGTTTTAAACCGAACATACACCGCAAAAGCTGATGGGCTTCACTTGTCCCAGAGGCAGGAAAGGTCAGCCAGGTCTTACTTGCAAGAAGACTCAAGGATTCAAAAAAGCTTTCGAACTGCTGAAACTGACATCTGACTGCCAGGGCTAAGATCCCTAAAATGTCCAGGAAGGAGGCCTCCCACAGGTTCCAAGCACAGTGCTTGGGTGGACACTGTACAAGATGGAGATGATGCTGATGGTCTGATGAGGGAAATAGGCCATCCTAAGAAGATGAGGTCAAACACTTAACCCAGGGACACAGTTGGTGGGGGAGGGGGGCAATTACAGGAGACAATGACTTTGAGTACCTCTCAGTTGGGTGATACTCAGATTACCTTCAAAGGAAAATGCCTATAAAAAATATTAAGTCATAGGGAAGAGTCAAGCTACTAGAGATGAGAAAGGAAGAAAGCAAGAGACAAAAGAGAGTATTTTCCCACTTTCATGTGGAGACCACTGGAACAAGACTGAAGAACAACTAGAACGAAGCCACTTGGAAGTAGCAACAGATAATACCACAGATACCTGGGAGCAGCATGGTTTTGCTGAAAGTGACAGAGCAGAAATGCAAGGTGAGATATGTGGAAAGCTGCTAAACCGAAGGCCTTGATGAGAGATCGCAGGATAAGTCTTTACTTGATAGCAAGCATTTTGGGGTATTAGGAATCCATTGATTTCGCTAAGCCAAAGATTATTGCTTTTCACCAATGTCATGATCCTGTCGTGGCTGCAGATAAGAATCCCAAAAGAAAGCAAGTGTAATGAAATACTAAATAATCTAAGCACTACAAGTTTTGGTCCCGGCTGCATACCTTCTTGTCAAGGGAGGTGCCCTCTGACCTGATTTCTCCCACCCTTCTCTTTATCTGCCCCTGACAAGAATCCCCACAGCCTCCCTGCTGTTGATGTCCCTTCATACAGCACTGGGGCACCATCCTGGCCAGCTGGTTCAAGCCTAGTTGGCTCCCACAGCAGCCTAGAGATCCAAAAGAAACTCAGAACCTTGCTAGACCAAACAGTGCTATGACCACTGGCAATATTTCCATCCCTGCTCTTCCTTCCATTTCATGCCAATTCCTGTTTCCCTTACTCAAATTAGCAAGTCAGCTTCATATGCAGATGTCTACCTGTACAGAAGAAGCCAGTCTTTCTTTTTATTAGCCACCCTTACACATTTAAAAGGCTGTCTTAGCTCTCTCTCACTTGATCTGGTGTGGGGGGGGAGGTAGGCGTCGCAAGAATGTACTGTCCACTAAGCCAACAACTTCCCTAAATTCCCCTTGACTTCCTCATGTAAATGGAGAGGATAATAGCAGGGATAGTTCTCCCACCTCTTAAGTAGGTCCTGCAAGGATTTTTGGAGGTTCTGTTCAGAAGAGAAGGATTACTCTCTTCATTTTGAAAGATTTATTTGCAAATCTGAGACAAAGAAACAGTTCAATTCAATATCCTGTTACATCCAGTAAGCACCTTACTAGAGGGGATGTTAAATGGGGCAGCAAAAATGCTTGCTAATCAAAGAAGCAGTGTCAGAATCTTTCTTAAGACATTATCACTGCCATTCTATTGGTATAAAATATAATAGCAATATTATTTTTATTCTTATTCTATAGGCAACAAAAATGAGGCTACAAAAGGTTAAGAAGCCTGCCCAAGATCACACAACTAATAAGGGATGACAACAAAATTCTAACCCAGTTTCTCTTGAACATACTGTAATAACATTACATGGTGGTCAAAGGTGTTGTGATAGTTGTGATTTGACAGACTGTCACAAGTATCTCCTATTGTTTTCCCTTAAAGTGAATATTTTATCTAATTAAATCAATATCCATGTGTTGACCCGCCTGAATATTTTATGTCCCTAAAAACTAAACTTTAGAGTTGTAGCATCTCAAATAGATATTAAATGGACATTGACCTAAACATATGGCTAAACCCTCTATATCTACAAGATCAATTATTTGTAAGTTGACTCTTCATGTTCTAATTCTCTAATAGATTTTGTAAAATTGAGAATCCATTCTCTGTTGTGTGAGGACAGCAGAGTCTGTAAGTATGATAGTCTTATATCTATATCTACTACTTGAGACTGTCTCATATTGTACATCCTCTAATACACAGCAGGCCAATTACAGGCCAATTAGGTAACGTGGAAAAGTCATTAGTGAAACTAAATCTAGCATATCTGGATTTTCAAGCAAGCACCATGCAAGGGAAACAAAAAAATCAATCTGATCCAGCTTCACTCTAAAGATATTACAATTCCAGTTATGCATTGCATCATGTCCAGTACAACACATCATTCTAAATACTAGTGAATTTTAACGTTCTGTCTAGGAATATCCCTGAATAATGACACATAGATTTGAGAAACCTTTATAGGGCAGCCAACTTTTAATTTTGTCCTAAGTATATTCCAATTAAAAGTCAAATGCCAACTGGATGCACCCAGAGAAAATCCTGTGTTCAACAACAAAAGCTTCAGCTGTGAGCTAAGGCAGTGAAGATTATATGGTTTTCAAAGGTGCTGAGTTAGTTGCTATTTCATGCCAAAATGAAGACAAAATCCCTGCGCTTAGGTGACCTAGGAAGTTCGGGTACAGGTGGGGAAATACAAAGAAGAATAAAGGACACTTTGGGAGTACTCAGGATGGAATAAATTTACCCTTCTCAAAGCAGAGGAATGAATACATAGTTTACTTAAATGAATAGGATTTGAGGCTTGTATGGATTGTCAGAAACTTGACTGAAAGAATTAATTAGCACATCTAAATTGGATCAATCATTTCAAAGCAAAGAAAGAGAAGAGTCACAGAAGGAATGCACAGGTGGTGCTCATCAAACATTGTTGGAAGACAGGATACCCTGCCAGGCCAACATGCATATAATAATTTTGACAGGTTATATAGTAAGGAGAACACAGCAACTGTAAGGTCCTACAATTAAACATCTGAATCATATATAAATTTCCTTGTTCTGATTTTATTCTTATCAATAAATATTCTAATATTTAGCTTCTTATGGAATTTTTCTATAGGAAGAAACTTCACTTGTCCAGTACTTGTTCAGTATTTTTGTAAATTAATAAATTAAATTTTCAGGTTTTATGAATAAGTTTTATATCACTTAGGGCTTTCTGGAAGAAAGTGATTAAAATTACCTTTGACTAATGTAATCAAAGGAGAACTTATTAGAAAGACAAATAGTTGGAAGACTAGAGAGTCCAGTCCTAGAAACAGGCAGGAACCAAAGCAGCTCCAGAGACCAGAAGCTGGAAATACTAAAGTTGTCTTAGAGCTGGAGCAACCTGGACAGGGAACAGCTTCTAGGCTGCTTGACTTCCATACCTCTCACCTGTCATTATGCCATATGTACAAAATCTAAATCCCAGAAGAGAATATCTGCTCGGCCAAGCTTACTCACATAACTGCTCCTGGCCATAGCAGAGTAATGAAAGTATATGGAAGGAGGAGCCTCTTCATCTGCAGTAGAAGAACAGGTACCAGAATTCGCTGTGCCACCAAGACAACACAAAAGAAGAAATAACCTCCTCTCAAAAAAATCAGTGCTGGTGGGAAGGAAGAAAAGATGTTTGATGGCCAGAACCCAAATGGCTACCACACATTCCCATGAGTTTTTTAATGGGACTCGAGAGTCCCAAGTCTGGTTACATTTGGGGCAAAGACAAATTTAAATTCTTAAGGCTCCAAGGGTGAGGGCCAGAGTCTGAACCAAGGCAAATTCACAAAAACAAATGTCACTTTATGAGTTTTGGGGTGAAGAGCTTTTATAGAATATACAGTCTTACTCCATCTCAACCTCCCCATCAATTACTGGTATTCTATTACACATTGTGTCTGAAAAAGATTGCTTGACCCGACAGTTTCCAAATTTACTTCATATCAGAATCACCTAAGAAGGTCAAACAATACAACTCCCAGATTTCCAGTGCTGCAAGGAGTTCTGGGGTGGGTTTAGGGATCTATACATTTATACAACCCCCCCCCCCACCAAGTCACTCTGATACAGCCCACTCTACCTTATGACTATTCTGAATACTAGAAATTTCTTCCTTCTATTGACCCCAAAAGATACAAAACCATAGATTAATACAGATTAGCACATATTTTAACTATTGGGACTAAAATGAATAATGACTCTTCCTTATTCTCCCAGCAGCTTTCAGAAATTTGAAAGCGACTATTCTGTCCCATTACACACTTCCTCATTTTCAAGACACCTCCAGGCCAGTCATTCCAAGCTTTTCCTATCTCTCCCATCATGACAAGATTTTAAGTCTTTTTACCTACCAGGTTACCCTTCTCTAATGCTCAATTTCACTCTATTACTCTTAGATATTTCAAGTGATCTGTGATCAGTGCACATATTATAATTTCTCTTTTGTAAACTAAGATCACACTAGCTTGTGGGTGGCTATATCTCACATGGCCCATTGACAATGATCTCTATTATTTTTGGTAAACAAGCATTATGACCAAGCTAGTCCCCTGCCCCAGTCCCCTTTCTCTAATTCTGTATTGTTACAGCTTGTTCAATTTTAATTTGGACTCACACACATGACCTTACAGTCAACTCAAAAAACTCATTTACTTAGGTTCTGCTTATCCTTCCTGTTTGTCAGTCTTTATCTATGCTACTAATTTTGTCCTCTAAATCAAAGTGACTGCAGAATTTCTACCCATGAGGGTCTATGACAGTGGGCAGGAATCTAGCTGGAGACAGGTTCTTAAAGAAGCATTTGCCAAACATATTAACAAGACTGAGAAAATTTCTCATGGAGGCTATTGAAATGCGGGGCATAGTTCTGCCAGTTCATCTCTTGATGTCACCACGCATCAAATATTTGATATTCGTCCCAGTCTCATCAGCAAATTTGAAAATCACACCTTTCATATTTTCAAGCAAACTATTGACAGAATGTTACACAGAACATTTTGAAGATAGAAATATGTTTATATTCTGATATGCAACCAGGTTAATACTGATTAATTCATCAGAAATGCTTGGTTATTGTTGTTCAACTTATTATTACACTACCAAATTTTACCTCCATACAGCCTTTGTATTTCTTCAATTCAAGGTTATCACGACACAGCTGGTTAAAGTAAAAATAAAAATAATACAGTTCTAAGATCTTCCTGTAAAATAGCTTTGGCAAAGAAAAAAAAAGATTAATATGTCTTGTTTTCAGTAAATCCATCCAGTCATTCAATGGCTATCCTACAATTTTGCCTGGAATTGACATCAATTTCCAGAGTTTACCTTTGAGTTTAGTATATTGAAAACTCCATGACAGCAGGGAACCATAATTGTCTTGTGTCCTGAGAGTCCTGCAACAGTGCCTGGAACCCTGAGGGCACTCAATAAATGTTACAATGAGTGAATCTTTGGTTCAATAAACCTACTTGTTTCCATTTTTGAAAAATCAAAGTGGCATTTATCTCAGTGTTTTGATTCCTCTACTATTTCTCAAGAAGTTCTCTGCCTAAGATGTGGCAAAATGGTATCCAGTTATGGGAAGGATCAGCCTTGAATAGACCCTGGGGCAATAATAGTCGAGTCCTATCCCTCCCAACCAGTGAGTTCATAGCTCCCACATCATGTGATCTGGAACAAATTTTGTGTCCTGAATATCTAAAGGAGTTCTTACCTTTAGACCCTTATTCTAACACTGACCATATATGTCAGAATATGCACTAGTATACACCTGACTACCCTTGCATCTAATTTCTTTTAACCTGAGTGATGAATAATCTAGGCATATAATTTTTCACTGGAACTAAGCCCTGGCACGAATCCCTGCTGCTAATGGTAGTGAACTCTTTTTTTAATTGCCAGCCAGAGATGAAATCTTGCTTCTAATATTCCTGTTACTAACTTTATGCAGCAATATGACCTATCAGTTACACGCTGTTGCCATGCCCTGCTCTACCAATTCACAGGGCCCCTTGGTACCACCAGAGTCTGAATGGAATTAGAATTTGCTATCTCCTTTGTACTGGGGGGCCTTCAATGCCCATCTGATTTCTCCACATGTGGGAGTAGATCTCTGGTAAGCTCTAATGTATTGTGCTTAGTTTCCTTAGCTCCCATTTTGCCAGTCTCTCTCTGGATTCCTAGCATGTCTCCTGTTCATGGGAAGAGTGGCCTCCAGAGTGTAAGCCATCTGTGCTAGGAGACTCAACATCATTTCAACCGTCTAGGTCTTCTCAGAATCTCTGTCATCCTGGGCTCTATTTTCCTTGTATAATTTCAGTTCTAGTCTATGTGGTTTGAAGATTAGTTTCCTTGACAGTTAACAGAAGCAAAAACAATTGAGGAATTCTGGTTCTTTTTCTTTTCTATTGATATACAACACCAGTTCTTAACATGTAAAATACACTTCCATATTTTGTGTTTTAATCTGGTTGTTGGCATTATTTTTATAGGCATTATTATTATGTCACTCTTTTAATCACCCATGATTAAATGTCCTTCTTTTGATGTTTTGTACACATTATTTTCATTCACTTATTCCAAAAATATTTCTAGGTGTCTGCTCTTCACCAGATCCTATTCTAAGTGCTGGTGATACAACCATGAACAAAACAAAGGTCTGTTCTTAGGAGCCTACATCCTAGTCTGAGGAGAAGGAAAATCAGCAAACAAGTGTAAATACAATGTCAGGTGGTAAAAAGTGCTATAATGAAAAGTAAGGCAGTATAAAAGGGATAGTACATAAAAGTGAAAAAGGAAGGTGTGTGAAGGTCATATTTGATCAGACAGCATGTAAGGGAGTGGTTAAAAGAATATCTGGGGGAAGAATACAGGAGGCAGAAAGGAGACAAAGGCAAAGACTTGAGGTGGGAATGTGTTTGGCTCGTTCATGACAGTGGATGAAGTAGAACGAGCAAGCAGGGGTGGCGAGTGAAATAAAATGGAATACTAAAAAATAGAAAAAGAGTAAGGAAGAAATAGAAGAAAAGTAAACAGATGGGACAAACTGAAAACAAATAGCAAGATGGTAGCTGTAAACCAACCATATCAATAAATACATATGATATAAACCAATTAAAAGTCACAGATTGTCAACTGGGTTAAGGAAGCAAGATTTCTATGAGAAACATACTTTAAATATAAGGATTCAGAGAGGCTTAAAGTAATAGAATGGTAAAAGATGTATCACATAATCACTAATCATAAGAAACTATATAATGGTATGGCTATATAATGCTAACAAAAGTGAGTTCAAGACAAGAAGTATTACCAGGCATAAAGAGGGATATTTTATAATAGTAAAATGGTAAATTCTTCAGAAAGATACGATACTCTTTTATTTTTACTGTGGAAAAATATACATAATGTAAAAATTACTGTTTTAACCACTTCTTGGTATACAGTTCTGTGGCATCAAGTACATTTACAGCACTGTGTAACGGTCACAACTATCCATCTCTAGAACTTTTTCATCTTCCCAAACTAAAACTCTACACCCACTAAACAATAACTTCCTATTCCCCTGTGTCCCCCCATCCACTGACGACCACCATTCTGTTTTTTTCCCTATGAAGATGACTACTCTATATAACTCATATAAGTGTAATCACAAAATATCTGTCCTTTGGTCTGGCTTATTACATTCAGCATATATTTTCAAGGTTTATCCATGTTGTAACACACTTCAGAATTTCATTCTTTTCAAAGAGTGAATACTATGTCACTGTATGTACATGCCACATTTTGTTTATACATTCATCTGTCAGTGGACATTTGGTTGTTTCCACCTTTTGGCTATTGTGAATAATGCTGCTTATACGGTTAGGCTTTGTGTCTCCACCCAAATCTCATCTTGAATTGTAATCCCCATAATCCCCACATGTCAAGGGAGAGAACAGGTGGAGGTAACTGGATTATGGGGCCGGTTTCCCCCATGCTGTTCTCATGATAGTGACTGAGTTCTCACAAGATCTGACGGTTTTATAAGGGGCTCTTCCCCCTTTGCTCGGCACTTCTTCCTGCCTCCTTGTGAAGAATATGCCTTGATTCCCTTTCACCTTCTGCTATGATTGTAAGTTTCCTGAGGCTTCCCCAGTCATGCTGAACTGTGAGCCAATTAAACTTCTTTCCTTTATAAATTACCCAGTCTTGGGCAGTTCTTTATAGCAGTATGAAAACAGACTAATACAGCTGCTATGAATATGGGTGTACAAATATCTGTTCGATTCCCTGCTTTCAATTCTTTGGAGTGAAATTGTTGGATTATATGGTAATCCTCTGTTTAATTGTTTTGCAGAACAGCTGTACTATTCCCACAGGGGCTTCATAATTTTACAGTCCTGCCAGCAATGCACAAGGGTTCCAATTTTTCTGCATCTTCACTAATACTTCTTAGTTCCTGCTTTTTCTGCTGATAGTCTAATGGATGTAAAGTAGAATCTCCTTGTGGCCAATAACTAGTGCTGTTAAACATCTTTTCATGTGCTTATTGGCCATCTGCAGATCTTCTTTGCTGAAGCTTTTATTCCTTTGCCTATTTTTATATTGGGTTGTTTTTTGTTGTTCAGTTGTAAGAGTTCTTTATACATTCCTGATATTAATTTCTTACCTAATATATGATTTGCAAATATTTTCTCCCATCCAGTTGGTTGTCTTTTCATTCTGTTGATCATGTCCTTATATGTATATATAACACTCTTAATGAACTCCGAAAAATATGATGCAAAACCTGACAAAACCAAAAAGATAAATGGACAAATTCACAATCACAGCTAGTTCTTTTAACATCCTCTCTCACAATTGGTTCTAGTTGATGGAACAACTAAAAAAGACACCTGTAAGAATAATGAAGACTTGAGTAAGCAACTTGAAGTAATTGACATTTATAAAATCATATAGTTAATAACTACAAAAGTAATTAGAAAATAATAACAGAAAGAGATCTAAAAATGTCAAAATATTTTTAAATGTAACACAGTTTTAAGTAACCCAAGAATAAATCATAAAGGAAAATGAAACAGATTTTAACTAAATATTTAATTGGCAATATAAATACAACATATCAAAATTTGTGTTATTCAACTAAAGCAGTGCTAGAGGGAAATTTATAGCTTTAAATGCATATACAAGGGAAAAATTATAAAAGTAGTGATTTTTCTACCTTAAACTAGAAATAGAAACACAAATGAAAGCCAAGGTAAGTAAATGGAAGGAAATAATAGATACCAGAACATAAATTAATGAAATGACAGACAAACAGCAGAGGAAATGAACAAACACAAAAGATGATTGTTTGAAAAGAATTTAAAAACTGATAAACTTATAAAAGACTGATCAAGAAATCAACACAGAAAACACAAATTAGTAAAAGGAGATATCACTCCAGATCCTACAGACATTAAAACTCTGTTAAGGGCTATTCCACTTCTGGAATGGTCCTTACAGAAAGATGCAAGAGACCATCACTCTTTATTTATTTATTTATTTATTTTGAGACGGAGTCTAGCTCTGTTGCCCAGACTGGAGTGCAGTGGCATGATCTCAGCTCACCGCAAGCTCTGCTTCCCAGGTTCACGCCATTCTCCTGCCTCAGCCTCCCAAGTAGTTGGGACTACAGGCGCCCACCACCACACCCAGCTAATTTTTTGTATTTTTAGTAGAGACGGGGTTTCATCGTGTTAGCCAGGGTGGTCTCGATCTCCTGACCTCATGATCCGCCTGCCTCGGCCTCCCAAAGTGCTGGGATTACAGGCATGAGCCACCGCGCCTGGCTGAGACCATCACTCTTATCCTAACAACTAAAACAAGGCAGATCAGTTAAACTAAAAAATCATAATATTTTAAAAGGAATTAAAATACTAAAGATCTCAAATGAACTAAACATCAGAAATTGAGAAGCCATAATATGTAAGTAAGGGAAGCCTTCCCGGTGCTCTCATCTCAGGCAGAAATGTGGAGGATGATGAATCTACCACAAGTGGAATTCGTATACAAGGTAATAAAAGCAATTATACTTTTATCTCCGAGCAGTGAACAACTGGAAAATAAAACAAGTTTTCTATTTAAAAAGCACAAAAGAATATACAATACTTAGGAATACATTTAACAAAAGAAGTGCAAGACCTGTCAAACCATTTCTGAGAAATATTAAAGTAGTCCTAAATAAATAGAGATAAAAATATTCACAGATTAGAAGAGTTCACAGTGTTAACGTGTTAATTTTATCCAAATGGTTGTGAAAATTCAATGCAACCCCAATCAAAACCCATAATTTTGTAAAGATTGACATGTGTATTCTAAAATTTATATAATAATATCCTAAAACAGTCCAAAACAGCCATACACATACACGTGAAGAAGCGAAACAGAGCTGCATAGATAATACTACAGGTACTTTGTTTCAAGTCTTTAACATAAAGCCACAGTAATTAAGTTGTATGCATGTGTTATTAGTCTAAAGATAAGCCAAAAAAAATCTATGAAACAAAACACATGAGGGTGTATATATTAGGATTTTTTTTTTTTTTTTGCCAAAGTGGTAAGACAATTTAATGAGGAAAGGAAAATTTTTTCAAGAAATGGTTCTGAAACAAGACATTCTTGTGGAAAAATAAATGAACTTCAGCTCTCATTTCACTCACACGAAAGCTAATTTGAGAAGGATAACAGACCTAAATGTAAGAGCTAAACTTATAAAACTTGGAGAAGAAAATACAAGTATCTTCATCACCTTGTGGTATGCAAAGTTTTCTTAAAGAGGATACAAAGCACTAACTATGAAAGTACATATTGATAATATAGACACTACCAATATTAATGACTTCTTAACAAAATGCACATTGAAACAAATGAAAAAGCAGCAACACACTGCAAGAACTATTGCAATACATACATCTAACAAAGGATTTGTGTTCAGAATCCAAAAAGAACTACTAAAATCAATAATAAAAAGACAACCCCATTTATTTAAACGGGTAAAAGACTTGAACAGACAATTTATACAAAAAGATAAACAAATGGACAACAAATGCATGAAAAGTGCTCATCATGGAAATGCATATTCAAGCTAGACTGTGGTACCATGTCACACACACACTGGAATGACTCAAACTAAAATACTGCCACCATATGTTGGTGAAAATGTGCGGCAGCTAGAACTAATACACTGCTGGCAGGAGTATAATAATGGTACAACCACTTTTGAAAACTGGCGGTTTCTTACAAACATGTGTCTATCCTGTTACCTAGAAATTCGTCTTCTAAATAGTTACCCAAAATAAATAAAATCATATGCCAACAAGAACGTTCATAGTAGCCTTACTCATAATAGCCAAAACAGGGAAAAAAACGGAATGTCTATCAGCAGGAGAATAGATTAAAAACAATAAAACAACTGTGGAATAATCATACAATAGATTGTTATTTAGCAATAACATAAAGAATGAATTATTGATATAAGCAACAACTGGATAAATCTTAAAAACATGTTGAGCAAAAATCCCCATATAGTTTGTTATTCCATTCATATAAAGTCCAGAAAAAGGCAGAACAAATCTAGGTGTTAAAAATCAGAACAGTAATCGCCATGGGGTTGGAGATTGCCTACAAAGGGGCACAAGGGAACTCTCTAAACCTTGAGTGAGTTGTGTTACATGGGTGTTCCCATTGTCCACATTCATTGAATTGTACACTGGCAATTTATGAATGAATGGTGGCTGCGAATTACAAAACAATAAACTGAGTTGAATAAAGATTCCAGGAGAATCCATGGTCAGTGTTTAGCACCTGTCAAAATATTTAGATATTTTGCATATATTTATACATGCATACAAACCCCAGTGACCAAGATGGGGCAGAGGAGAGAGGGAGACAGAGAATAGGAAAAGGGGAAGCAGAAAGTGGAGTGCTGTGGCTTGAATATGTCCCCTCCAGAATTCAGGTAGAAACCTAATCCCCATTATGATGGTATTAAAATGTGTTACTTTTGCGAGATGGTTAAGTCATGAGGGCTTTCCGTTCGTCATGAATGGATTAGTGCCTTATAAAAGGGCTAGGGGCAACCAGCCTAGGCCTCTTTTTGTTTTTTTCCTCTCCATCTCCTCCCAAGGATGCAGCAACAAGGTGCCATCTTGGAAGCAGAGAGCAGCCCTCATGAGACACCAAACTTGCTGGTGTGTTGATTTTAGGCTTCCGCTTTCAGATCTGTCAAAAATAGTTCTTTACAATTTACCCAGTATATGGTATTTTGTTTTAGCAGCACGAACAAGCTAAAACATGAAACTGGAAAGTAGGGATAACTCTTTGGGGAAGTTCTGCTATAAAGAGATTCCAAAAAATGGAGCATGAAGGAAATGCAGACGCAAAATTGGCTCAAGTTTTTATAAAGTCATGAGATATTTAAGCATTTTTGTACCATGAGGATTATTCAGAAAAGAAGGAACGTATGAAGATGCAGGAAAAAGAGGGCACACATGTGGAAGTGATGGCTTTGAGAAGGTGAGAAGGGGAGAATCCAGTGTACAAAAAAGGGCTCTTCTGAGCCCTTGTTTCTTTAAAACACTGTTTAAAGAAGTGTTTAAACCACTCTGTTTCTTTAAAACACCCCAAATTCAAAGAGATGGTGTGCTTAAAATGTTTATTGCGGTATATATTCAGTTAAGAAACTAATTATTATTGGCAGCTGCTCTTCCTTTCTCTTTCCCTTGATTACACAAATTACATGCCATGGGTGATTGCACAACAACTTACACTCCTTCATGCATGCACAGAAAGCAAACTTTGTACTAGGGAAGGATGATGAATGTGCATTAAGGGATTGTCACAAAAGGTTTTAGAAACTGATAACTTTAATAGTTATTCTCAAAAGAAAAGCACAGCAAAAAGTGGAAACGTAAAAAAACTTCTTGGTCCAATCCAGGTTTAAGGGCTGAGTAAAAGTTACAGTAGAATAACTGTTCATCATCCTTTCCTCATTTTGAACTGATTGAAAGCTCCAACTCTTACATAAGTGCTACAAATATCCTAAACTGCCTGTGATTTTCCTAAGCCTCACTGGTTTAGAATTAATATCACTAAAGCTCCATTCTTACCACATACAGGACTATCTCACAAAAAAAAATCCTGTGCTCACCATCGACAAATACCCACAGCTTGAGATTAATAGTCAGGATTTAGGAGGGCAGGAACCTTCTACAAAAACCACATGTGAAGGCCAAAGTGGATTTTTAATATTGGGGACAACAAGCATTAACTAATTTTTCCTACTGGAGTGCACTGTCCTTTAGTCTCTATTTTTGCTCCTAATTGTTCCTGCAGGTAGTAGGTTAACATGTAATGTACTTAGAGAAGGAAGCAATTGAACATGGCATAGATACTGAAAGAAAGGGCTCAATAAAAGAGCAGCATGTGCTCTAATCTGGCCTTTTACAACATCCACTATCAAAGAGCTTTGGGGGTTTAAGGGGATTAGATACCATAACCCATCTGTCAGGTCATTATGGAAGGAAACACTCCTGCTGTTTTCAAGGGAAGATGCCCTACTGTATATTATTATCATTAAGCATTTACAGAGTACTGTAGGCTTGCAAAGCACTTTGAAAGCATTTTTATTTGTTGTTCCTCATAAAATGCTGTCAACTCTAAGAATTATCTACAGATGAAGAAACTGAGGTTCAGGAAGATGGTGACAAATGTTTCAGTCACCCAGGGAGTGGCAGGAGCTATGAGGAGACTTGGAGCCTTCAGAAGAGGGAATACCTTCTATCTCCTCCTACCTAAAAACATGCCAAAGGGGTGTGTGTGTGTGTGTGTGTGTGTGTGTGTGTGTGTGTGTAAGGCCCAAACCAATTCTCTTGGGTTTTCCTGCAATCTTATACATTATTCCATAACGAGTACTTATGAGTTATTTTCTGTAGACACAGGATGTATCTTAACAGCAGTTGTACGTCATGATTGACACTGTTCCATATGGGAGGAGAAGCAGGATGCATTCAAGCATGAACATGTGTAAAGATGGACTGATATATCGCAGCTATCATTTACAAAACTGGAGATCCCAAATCTAAAGCATAATGAGGCAAAAATGAAACACTACATGCGCATTCATCCGTGTTGCTTGTAATTTGCTAGAAATAATTTAGCATTCCAGTAAATTCTAAGCAAGTGACTTAGTATACAGGGCAAAAGATAAAGACATCTACTGGAAAACAGCAAAGCTATCTAATACATGCTCCCAGGAGAGGAGCTCTGACACTCACAATAACATGAGTGCAGTTACCTGATATCATTTCTTTTGCTGAGATTCACCCTTCTATTTAGAACAGAATTATGGGACTTATTTTTGTGAGTCTTACAATGAGGGGATTATCATTTTCCTTTGAAAGGGAATTAATCTCCATTAAAATAAGGAGCAAATAGCACTGATATATTTAGACATTAAAGGGAGAAATTGCCTCAATTGTTTAAATATACTGATCAAACTGGATTACTTAATTAATGGCTATGTTTTGTGTCTTTTAAAGTTGTTGTGTCTTGAAGAAAATGGAGAAAAACCATTTTTCATACTATTTTTTAATCATGAGTTGGTAAAAATGATTACTGATATTCACTTATTTATTCTATACTGAGCATCATCTATATGCTAGACACGATCTCTTTCCCAAGGAGTTCACAGCCTGATAAAAGAGATAAGGTATATTCACATATAACTACATTACAATGTATGGGGTGATGGTTCCACAGCAAATTATAGGTAAATTACCCTGGAGCTTGAGGGAAGGGCCAGTGCTTGAGAGGATTATCATCTCATTCATGGAAGCAGGGGTCAGATTAGAAAGGAGGGGGAATATGGGAAGGCTTTACAGGACAGATTTCAACCAAGGTGCTTCTCCAAGGTTGTATAGGGATTGGGCAAACAGAAAAGGGAGAAAATGAGATATTCCAGGTAAAGGCACAGGGGCAAAGAAGGAGCTGGTAGGGGAGCTCTAACAGTAGCTGGTAGTAGTTCACAGTTACTACATGCTTAAGCTAAGTCATACATAAGTAGATGTAAAAGGAAGGAGGGGAGAAGGCGAAAGCAGACCAATTCGTGCCATGGTTCCCAAATCTGGCTAATCCAAGAGATCCTGAATCCTGGAGTTTCTGGTTTTGGCTTCATAGATTCAAAGCCCTTCTACCCTAGCCTTTGAATCTATGTAGCTATAATTATCCAGCTACTTGCAATCCTCTCTCATTCATTTATCCCTTCATTTCATACCCAGTGCCCTACCTCTGGTCCTTCTTATCTCTCACCTGGATTATTGTAATAGCTTCCTGCCTTGCTTTCTCATTACTGCTAGAATCATGTTTCTATAATAAAATGTATATACTTCCTCACTGCCCTACTTCAAAGCCATTAATGGCTCCATACTGCGTAACAAAGGACATGGTATACTAGTTTAGTCAAAATCTAGGCAAAACCTACCATTTCCCTAGGACAAAAGCACACTTACAAACACACTCTCTAAACATTCCCTAAAACCCATTCAGCCTCTGTCAGAATGCTTTGTGCTCCTCCTGTCTTCCAGCAGAAATATTAATAACATTTAGCATTTCATTCCTGGGAATCCATCCTAAAGAAATAATCTAAAATGTTAAAATATCTCTCTTTAGCCTCATCTCTTGTGATTTCCCACCTCACTCTAGCTGCAGCTGTAAGAAAGTACGGGGAGTTCTCATTGCCTCTGGGTCCCTTTGCAAAGGGTGTTCCCTCTGTCTGATGGTTTCCTGCTGGTAGATTTTTTCCTTCTTGCTTTTTATTTTTCTGTATTTCAGCCTTAAAGGATCAGTTAAAACGTCCATACTCTGTTGCATCTTCTCCATTCTGCTAAGCATTTAGCTATTCCCTTCACCAGTTTTCCACAGCACCTTGAACACATCTCCACTATCACGCTAATCACATTGAAATATAATGGCGAGACTCTGTCTCAAAAAAAAAAAAAAAAGAAAAAGAAATATAATGGCTTAGAGGTCCATCCCTCTATAAACCACAAGAGCCAAGAGAGCAAGAAGCATTTCTTGTCGATCTGCATGCTTTATCACAACATTTGTGAACAGTTCAAATGAAAATTATGAAAGCTTCACCCAGGAGTGTTTGGAAGTCTATAGCAGAGGTAGAATTTATAGGGATTGTTAAATGTGTGTGGAATAACTAACAGAGGTGTCAAAGGCAAGGTCAAGCCCAGGTGATGGTGAGGATGATCTTGACAAAAGAAATCAGACAACGCAGGATGAGAAAGTGGTTTAAAAAAGAACATTGACAAATTCAGCCTTGAAAAAAACAAGGCAGAAAAGACCTCTGAGTTCTAGGTATGGAAGAACCATGGTCTGTTCATTCACTCTCTCTATATCTCCTTTATCGTCTCCCTCTGGCTTTCCTAGAGTCAGAGGAGTGGGAAAGGAGTGTCTAGAGAAAGAGATGAAATATTTTCACACAGACAGTGCTCCTTATAGCTATTGACTATTCCTGGCCTCTTACACGCCATCTGTAGGTCCAAATGTTAACTTTTGTGCAGGATCTATTTGTGGGTATTTCACTGCCCCCTCAGCTCCCAAGAGAGGTATGGATCGGCTCATTCATCCCTCCTATAGGCTAGGAAGTCTGGATATTTCCAGCTCTACCTATGATTCTTCTTCCTTTAGCTCTTATGCTATTGAGATGCAGTGTGGGTAGCTGTTAGTCACTTGTATGACTACATAAGAATCAATAGAAGTGTAGCCAGTTTATTGAAAAGGCTGAACGTAATGAGTACAAACAGGAAGCAGCTGTATTTCCCTCCTACCAGTGCCTTTCAATATGTCAGATTCCCCTTGCCTATAACTTAATGACATTTCAGGCAGCTCCCATAGCTTTCCAATCATTTTAAACAACAACAACAACAACAAAAAGCAGTCTCATTTCAGTAATTATGAGTCACTTCTAGGTAGTAAAAGGCTCTGGTAAATTTTAAGATTCTAATTGCTTATCTCATTCAAAGCTTCTCCCCTCTCCCTAAGACAAACTCAGTCCCCACCTGATTCCAAGCTCCTGCAGTGGAGAAGCTGGGCATGGTCTGTTCTTTCACTCTCTCTCTGTCTCCTTTACCACCTCCCTCTGGCTTTCCTAGTCAGACCAGAAGGGAAGAAGATTCTAGAGAAAGAGACAAAATATTTTCACTTAGACAGTGCTCCTTATATTTCTCTATTGACTATTTTTGGCCTCTTACACGGCATCTGTAAATCCAAATGTTAACTTTTTGCAGGGATTTGTGGGTAATTCACAGCCCCCTAACTCCCTGATGTGGGCACTCTCTGGCTAACCTCCTGTGATCCGCATATTCTCTCTCTCTCTCACTTTTACATGCACGCACGCGTGCGCATGCGTGCACGCACACACACACACACACACACACACACACACACACACAGAGTCCCATCAAGGCAGCTGGAGCCTGGTTACTTCCAACACTTGCTCCGTGGAAACTGTACATCTGTGTGACACTACATGATGGGAGGATGGGCTTGTCTAACTGCTGCCCCTTCTCCCAGCACAGGTGGCTCCATAAGCCCCACAAAAAAAATCTTCATGAGTTTCCCAACGCTCAATAATGAACGGCCTTTTCTGTGTCTCGGAAGATCAGCCTTGTTAAAATAGAATGAAAAGAAAGAAAAAAGAAACAGTCAGTGCTCAGTTCTGAGTTTTAAAGTAGATTTATGAAAACTGATAGCAGAGACAAAAGTGTGAAAGCAAAAGCTTTTACTTGCAAGAACTAGGTTATTTTGCAATAAAGAATTGTTTTGTTGTTGTTGTTGTTTTAATTTAAAAAGTGTGGTTTGGAGAATTAAGCAAGGAATAAAAAGGCAGAGCACTGAAGGAGCTCAGGGCATAAGGTTTATGCCATAAACACTAATGAGAAAGCCCAAAAGAGAGCCAGGCTACTGCACTCCAGCAGAGATAAAGATTAAGAGGACTGGAAGAGGGAAAAGACAGTAATGAAGGAGAATGTGATGAGGGTAGAAGTCAGTGAGGCCCTTGCTGGGGACCCACGCCTGGGAGAGAAACATGGTATACCCAGAAACTGCCCAGCCTTTGCCAGAGCAAAAGCCATATGTCACCATCAAGCACCAGAGAGGCTCAGGGAATTATCTCATCATCCAAAGTCCATTCTGAGAGCAGCCAATGAACCACTGCATATGACTTGTGCTGAGAAATTACATCAGCTGTACTTTTCATCACCATCCAGGGAGAACTTACTATCTACTGCAGTCTACTTACCACTTGGCATAAGCTCCAATTGAATCACCATTTGTGAACAATCCACCCTTTCTCCCTGACCCTTTAGTGGCTCAGAACATGTGAAAGTTCCCAACACAGTGCCCTGGGATCTTAGCATGGTGGTATTACTGTGGGAAGAGAAGTCCCCAGCCCCGAGCTCCTACACATGTGTTGCACTACATAGATTGCTCTCACCCAATACCTTTAGCAGCCCCCATGCCAGAACACTGCCGTTATATACTGGTTTTCTTAGGATAAGGTCTAAACACACCATAAAACAACCCAAGACTTACCTAGAAGACAAGCATGACAACAACAATAGAAATAAAACCTGGCAATTTGAAAAATGCAGAATAAGGCAAGGCAAGTTTCCATTCTACTTACAAGTAGATACAAGTTAATCATACCAGTCACCTAACCCTTTCTTCAACTTGAATATGTGGGAAAATGGACTTTCCAGGGTAGCTGGGCATCAAACCAATTTCTTCCTTAGTGTCATATATTAAAAGCAGTATAACAATAATACTTTGTTCTCTTCCAGAAACTAAATTATGTAAAATAGGTTCCTTGCCTTATCAAAAGAAAACCTAGGAGAATATGTGGAAGAGATGTGGCTATGAGGAATACCAAAGTCAAATAAACACAAGTATTTAGAGATCTTATATATCGAATCTGGTAGCACTGAATTTTCAAAATTAAATACCTAAAATTTACCAGGTCACAGAAAACATCCATAGTGCATTTTCCATTTCTCTAGATATTCACAGGCAAGCATTTCAGTCAGCCTTAGAGAAATTTTCCAGAAAGTCCTAAAATGTGTTTGTGTTGACCATTTCAGAACCTTTCAGTGCTGACCTCAACAATTCCAAGTCGCAACTCCTCCCTCCTATTGCTTTCCATATCAAGAGGCAGCATGGCTAGAAAACCTTCAATGTTCAGTTAGTTTATTACAGTCCTTGGAGGAGTGACTACAAATAGTTTATATACTCTATTCACACCTGTAGTCACAAAGTACCTTTGTCGGCTACAAGGTATTACTCAATAAAGCACTGTTTTCTCTGATTTTCAACATTTTAATAAATATTTACTCAAAATCTACTTTGGTGTGCTAGGAGTTGAAGATACAAAGATGAGAAACAATCCTTGCCTTTAGGGAGTTCATAATCTCTTTTATTTAGTGTGTTTATATGGTGGCTTATTCTTTTTCTTCTATTCAATTTATCTAGATAAATGGGGCGTGTATGTTGAACTTTGTATTCATACTCTATGTCGCTGTGTTGCTGTGTTTGAGGGCAAATCCCATTCTCTCTTCCTCTCTTTGTAGCTCTCCATATGAATGCCCGAAGTCTTTCTTTTTCTGATTATCTCCCTCCCTTTACTTCAAGCTTCCTCCCTTCATTCTCTCTTCTTTAAAGAGTTAAGTGGGAATATATTTTATTTGTTAGAGTTGTTAGATTTTTGTGTTCCGATCTTAAATTTTTGCACTTTAAATTTTTCCATATTATTTACTTAACTAGCCCTTATGTAATTTTTTTCCATGTACATGTCAGTAGAACTTGACAGAAAAACCAAGTTCTCAATCTCCTGAACTAACTGGTCCCAGGTAAGATATATAAGATACATATACATAAACTCATACATAATGGAAGGATAATTATATTCATCACTCATTTTTACTCATTGATATCAAAAGTCTCATTATGATTTTCATTAGGATTTGGCTTGATTTCTTTTATGCTCATAGTATGTGGGCCAGGAAAATACAATTTAAGAGCAATAAGAAACAGATAAATACGAATGCTGGGCACAGTGGCTCACGTCTGTAATCCCAGCACTTCGAGAGGCCAAGGAGGGCAAATCATGAGGTCAGGAGATTGAGACCATCCTGGCTAACACGGTGAAACCCCATCTCTACTAAAAATACAAAAAAAAATTAGCCAGGTGTGGTGGCACGCACCTATAATCCTAGCTACTCTGGAGGCTGAAGTAGGAGAATTGCTTAAACCCAGGAGGCAGAGGTTGCAGTGAGCTGAAATCGTGCCACTGCACTCCAACCTGGGCAACATAGCGAGACTCTGTCTCAAAAACAAAACAAACAAACAAACAAACAAAAAAAACAAAAGAAGGAAGGAAGACAGAAATAGGAAATACCCCTAAAAGAAATCATGAAATGGACAGATTATAAGCAAGAAGAAAAATTCTGTGATACCTAGAATATCATGTCAACAAACGTGGCTCAATCACCATTTAACTTTATTTCATACTCCCATATAATTAACTCCCCAGTATAAAATAAAAATCAAGTTTTACAAATATATTAATCACACCCTATTTTCTAAAGCACTACTATTCTAAAATCAGTCAGATTATTTACTTTATTCATTCTTATTTTGGGGCTTATTATTATTATTATTATTTTTTAATTTATTTATTATTATTATACTTTAAGTTGTAGGGTACATGTGCATAACGTGCAGGTTTGTTACATATGTATACTTGTGCCATGTTGCTGTGCTGCACCCATCAACTCGTCATTTACATCAGGTATAACTCCCAATGCAATCCCTCCCCCCTCCCCCCTCCCCATGATAGGCCCCGGTGTGTGATGTTCCCCTTCCTGAGTCCGAGTGATCTCATTGTTCAGTTCCCACCTATGAGTGAGAACATGCGGTGTTTGGTTTTCTGTTCTTGTGATAGTTTGCTAAGAATGATGGTTTCCAGTTGCATCCATGTCCCTACAAAGGACACAAACTCATCCTTTTTGATGGCTGCATAGTATTCCATGGTGTATATGTGCCACATTTTCTTAATCCAATCTGTCACTGATGGACATTTGGGTTGATTCCAAGTCTTTGCTATTGTGAATAGTGCTGCAATAAACATATGTGTGCATGTGTCTTTATAGCAGCATAATTTATAATCCTTTGGGTATATACCCAGTAATGGGATGGCTGGGTCATATGGTACATCTAGTTCTAGATCCTTGAGGAATCGCCATACTGTTTTCCATAATGGTTGAACTAGTTTACAATCCCACCAACAGTGTAAAAGTGTTCCTATTTCTCCACATCCTCTCCAGCACCTGTTGTTTCCTGGCTTTTTAATGATCGCCATTCTAACTGGTGTGAGATGGTATCTCATTGTGGTTTTGATTTGCATTTCTCTGATGGCCAGTGATGATGAGCATTTTTTCATGTGTCTGTTGGCTGTATGCATGTCTTCTTTTGAGAAATGTCTGTTCATATCCTTTGCCCACTTTTTGATGGGGTTGTTTGTTTTTTTCTTGTAAATTTGTTTGATTTCTTTGTAGGTTCTGGATATTAGCCCTTTGTCAGATGAGTAGATTGCAAAAATTTTCTCCCATTCTGTAGGTTGCCTGTTCACTCTGATGGTAGTTTCTTTTGCTGCGCAGAAGCTCTTTAGTTTAATTAGATCCCATTTGTCAATTTTGGCTTTTGCTGCCATTGCTTTTGGTGTTTTAGACATGAAGTCTTTGCCCATGCCTATGTCCTGAATGGTACTACCTAGGTTTTCCTCTAGGATTTTTATGGTATTAGGTCTAACATTTAAGTCTCTAATCCATCTTGAATTAATTTTCGTATAAGGAGTAAGGAAAGGATCCAGTTTCAGCTTTCTACTTATGGCTAGCCAATTTTCCCAGCACCATTTATTCAATAGGGAATCCTTTCCCCATTTCTTGTTTCTCTCAGGTTTGTCAAAGATCAGATGGCTGTAGATGTGTGGTATTATGTCTGAGGACTCTGTTCTGTTCCATTGGTCTATATCTCTGTTTTGGTACCAGTACCATGCTGTTTTGGTTACTGTAGCCTTGTAGTATAGTTTGAAGTCAGGTAGCGTGATGCCTCCAGCTTTGTTCTTTTGACTTAGGATTGTCTTGGAGATGCGGGCTCTTTTTTGGTTCCATATGAACTTTAAAGCAGTTTTTTCCAATTCTGTGAAGAAACTCATTGGTAGCTTGATGGGGATGGCATTGAATCTATAAATTACCTTGGGCAGTATGGCCATTTTCACGATATTGATTCTTCCTATCCATGAGCATGGTATGTTCTTCCATTTGTTTGTGTCCTCTTTGATTTCACTGAGCAGTGGTTTGTAGTTCTCCTTGAAGAGGTCCTTTACATCCCTTGTAAGTTGGATTCCTAGGTATTTTATTCTCTTTGAAGCAATTGTGAATGGAAGTTCATTCCTGATTTGGCTCTCTGTTTGTCTGTTACTGGTGTATAAGAATGCTTGTGATTTTTGCACATTAATTTTGTATCCTGAGACTTTGCTGAAGTTGCTTATCAGCTTAAGGAGATTTTGGGCTGAGACAATGGGGTTTTCTAAATATACAATCATGTCATCTGCAAACAGGGACAATTTGACTTCTTCTTTTCCTAACTGAATACCCTTGATTTCTTTCTCTTGCCTAATTGCCCTAGCCAGAACTTCCAACACTATGTTGAATAGGAGTGGTGAGAGAGGGCATCCCTGTCTTGTGCCAGTTTTCAAAGGGAATTTTTCCAGTTTTTGCCCATTCAGTATGATATTGGCTGTGGGTTTGTCATAAATAGCTCTTATTATTTTGAGGTACGTTCCATCAATACCGAATTTATTGAGCGTTTTTAGCATGAAGGGCTGTTGAATTTTGTCAAAAGCCTTTTCTGCATCTATTGAGATAATCATGTGGTTCTTGTCTTTGGTTCTGTTTATATGCTGGATTATGTTTATTGATTTGTGAATGTTGAACCAGCCTTGCATCCCAGGGATGAAGCCCACTTGATCATGGTGGATAAGCTTTTTGATGTGTTGCTGAATCCGGTTTGCCAGTATTTTATCGAGGATTTTTGCATCGATGTTCATCAGGGATATTGGTCTAAAATTCTCTTTTTTTGTTGTGTCTCTGCCAGGCTTTGGTATCAGGATGATGTTGGCCTCATAAAATGAGTTAGGGAGGATTCCCTCTTTTTCTATTGATTGGAATAGTTTCAGAAGGAATGGTACCAACTCCTCCTTGTACCTCTGGTAGAATTCAGCTGTGAATCCATCTGGTCCTGGACTTTTTTTGGTTGGTAGGCTATTAATTATTGCCTCAATTTCAGAGCCTGCTATTGGTCTATTCAGGGATTCAACTTCTTCCTGGTTTAGTCTTGGAAGAGTGTAAGTGACCAGGAAATTATCCATTTCTTCTAGATTTTCCAGTTTATTTGCGTAGAGGTGTTTATAGTATTCTCTGATGGTAGTTTGTATTTCTGTGGGGTCGGTGGTGATATCCCCTTTATCATTTTTAATTGCGTCGATTTGATTCCTCTCTCTTTTCTTCTTTATTAGTCTTGCTAGTGGTCTGTCAATTTTGTTGATCTTTTCAAAAAACCAACTCCTGGATTCATTGATTTTTTGGAGAGTTTTTGTGTCTCTATCTCCTTCAGTTCTGCTCTGATCTTAGTTATTTCTTGCCTTCTGCTAGCTTTCGAATGTGTTTGCTCTTGCTTCTCTAGTTCTTTTAATTGCGATGTTAGAGTGTCAATTTTAGATCTTTCCTGCTTTCTCTTGTGGGCATTTAGTGCTATAAATTTCCCTCTACACACTGCTTTAAATGTGTCCCAGAGATTCTGGTATGTTGTATCTTTGTTCTCATTGGTTTCAAAGAACATCTTTATTTCTGCCTTCATTTTGTTATGTACCCAGTAGTCATTCAGGAGCAGGTTGTTCAGTTTCCATGTAGTTGAGCGGTTTTGATTGAGTTTCTTAGTCCTGAGTTCTAGTTTGATTGCACTGTGGTCTGAGAGGCAGTTTGTTATAATTTCTGTTCTTGTACATTTGCTGAGGAGTGATTTACTTCCAATTACGTGGTCGATCTTGGAGTAAGTACGATGTGGTGCTGAGAAGAATGTATATTCTGTTGATTTGGGGTGGAGAGTTCTATAGATGTCTATTAGGTCTGCTTGCTGCAGAGATGAGTTCAATTCCTGGATATCCTTGTTAACTTTCTGTCTCGTTGATCTGTCTAATGTTGACAGTGGAGTGTTGAAGTCTCCCATTATTATTGTATGGGAGTCTAAGTCTCTTTGTAAGTCTCTAAGGACTTGCTTTATGAATCTGGGTGCTCCTGTATTGGTGCATATATATTCAGGATAGTTAGCTCTTCTTGTTGAATTGATCTCTTTACCATTATGTAATGGCCTTCTTTGTCTCTTTTGATCTTTGATGGTTTAAAGTCTGTTTTATCAGAGACTAGTATTGCAACCCCCGCTTTTTTTTGTTCTCCATTTGCTTGGTAAATCTTCCTCCATCCCTTTATTTTGAGCCTATGTATGTCTCTGCGTGTGAGATGGGTTTCCTGAATACAGCAGACTGATGGGTCTTGACTCTTTATCCAGTTTGCCAGTCTGTGTCTTTTAATTGGAGCATTTAGTCCATTTACATTTAAGGTTAAGATTGTTATGTGTGAACTTGATCCTGCCATTGTGATATTAGCTGGTTATTTTGCTCGTTAGTTGATGCAGTTTCTTCCTAGCCTCGATGGTCTTTACATTTTGGCATGTTTTTGCAATGGCTGGTACCGGTTGTTCCTTTCCATGTTTAGTGCTTCCTTCAGGGTCTCTTGTAAGGCAGGCCTAGTGGTGACAAAATCTCTAAGCATTTGCTTATCTGTAAAGGATTTTATTTCTCCTTCACTTATGAAACTTAGTTTGGCTGGATATGAAATTCTGGGTTTAAAATTCTTTTCTTTAAGAATGTTGAATATTGGCCCCCACTCTCTTCTGGCTTGGAGAGTTTCTGCCGAGAGATCTGCTGTTAGTCTGATAGGCTTCCCTTTGTGGGTAACCCGACCTTTCTCTCTGGCTGCCCTTAAGATTTTTTCCTTCATTTCAACTTTGGTGAATCTGGCAATTATGTGTCTTGGAGTTGCTCTTCTCGAGGAGTATCTTTGTGGCGTTCTCTGTATTTCCTGGATTTGAATGTTGGCCTGCCCTACTAGGTTGGGGAAGTTCTCCTGGATGATATCCTGAAGAGTGTTTTGTAACTTGGTTCCATTTTCCCCCTCACTTTCAGGCACCCCAATCAGACGTAGATTTGGTCTTTTTACATAATCCCATACTTCTTGCAGGCTTTGTTCATTTCTTTTTCTTCTTTTTTCTTTTGGTTTCTCTTCTCGCTTCATTTCATTCATTTGATCCTGAATCGCAGATACTCTTTCTTCCAGTTGATCGAGTCGGTTACTGAAGCTTGTGCATTTGTCACGTATTTCTCGTGTCATGGTTTTCATCTCTTTCATTTCATTTTGTTTATGACCTTCTCTGCATTAATTACTCTAGCCATCAATTCTTCCACTTTTTTTTCAAGATTTTTAGTTTCTTTGCGCTGGGTACGTAATTCCTCCTTTAGCTCTGAGAAATTTGATGGACTGAAGCCTTCTTCTCTCATCTCGTCAAAGTCATTCTCCGTCCAGCTTTGATCCGTTGCTGGCGATGAGCTGCGCTCCTTTGCCGGGGGAGATGCGCTCTTATTTTTTGAATTTCTAGCTTTTCTGCCCTGCTTTTTCCCCATCTTTGTGGTTTTATCTGCCTCTGGTCTTTGATGATGGTGATGTACTGATGGGGTTTTGGTGTAGGTGTCCTTCCTGTTTGATAGTTTTCCTTCTAACAGTCAGGACCCTCAGCTGTAGGTCTGTTGGAGATTGCTTGAGGTCCATTTGGGGCTTATTATTAAGCCTTAGCCTTTGTCAAACTTAGCTCAGAGTACTGAGTGATGAACATTATCAACTGATTTTTCCTGAAACCTTTGCCTCCTTCCAATCTACTTCATGAAGTTTATGAATCCTCGGCTATAGATTGCTGCAGCTCCCTGTCTCTAACCTGCACAACATGTCTGAGTTCTCTCTGTGGGGACCTATGATCCTTTGTTCTGACGGCTGCCTTCTCTCTATGTTATGTGATCGGAGAAAGTTTTGAAGATCTTTTGGTCGCGTTTCTGCATTTGGAGCTTAAACTGAAAGTCAACTTCACCACTTTCACTGCTACCCAGAGCATCTGTGTAGCTCAAACATCCCCTGCCCTCTGCTAATCCCCACAATAGTCCTTACTGACTTCAGGCTCAACTCTCACAGTGGGCCATGAGTAATTTAGTTCAGTTGAAACTTAGGCAATATATACTCTTTGCTAGACAATCTGATAGGTGTCTGGAGACACAAAATGGAAAGACAGGAACCTTGTTATGATTAATTAGTGCACAATTTCATAAGAGGGAAAAACGTGAATAATCACAAGAAAGTTTTAATGCAACATTAGAAATCAGGATTATATAGCCTCAACATAAAAGACTGAGACACTTTTTAATGGGGACGGTAGTGGCAGGTGGGGACTTTTGACAGATTTCAGGTCAGAGGAGTAGTATTTCACAAAAGGAAAAGCAAGGAGATAAACAGTAGAGCTTCTTCTGAGAGTTTGCATGGGGTATATGGAGCACACGTTATGGATAAGTAAAGAGCGGCTCAAAGAGGTTACGTAAAAGGCTGAAGATGGCAGCACTAGTGTTCAAAGCAGAATTAATACACAGGTCTATCTGACTCCGAATTCATGTTCTCTACATTACTGCCTCAGAACAGATGTCATTTACTGTCTGTGTTATACACATAGAGCAGCGTGCGATGCTTGCTTAATTCCTTGTTTGGTACCTGTGCTTCCCACAGTATGTTCAATCTAATTTAAACTGGCTTCCTTCTCCCCATTGAAACTGCCTTTATGAAGGTGACATACAGCCTCATGTTGACTCATCCACCTCTCTTATCTTACCCAACTTCTACACAGCTTTCAACTCCTTGAAACAATTTCTCCCTTCATCCCTATGACTCCACAAACCCCTGGTTTTCCTCTGACCTCAGTGGCTGTTCTTTTTCAGTCTCCCTACTACATTCTCACCTCCTTCACCACCTCTAGCGCAGAAATACCTAGTCATGGCTGGGCGTCTTTCTTCTCTCTACCCTTTTTTCCCCAAAAATTAGCTGATTTCGACATCATGGTCTTAAATGTCCCTAACCTTGAACACCCAAATGGCAGAGGAGTGGCTAAAAATGTAAACTCTGGATCCAGGCTTCCTGGATTCTAATCTGCGATCCACTGACTATAAACGCTTAAGTTAGGCGCTTAACCTCTCTGTGCCTCAGTTCTCTTACCTAAAAATGGAGAAGACAATGGTAGCTATCTTTATACACAGCTACCTTCCCTACAACTTCACTTAGATATCAAATTTAATGTGTCCCAACTGAATTCTGTATTCTCCTCCCCTCATAAGCCTGTTCCTCCCCATGTAAATAAATATCATCATAAACTCAGATACTCAAGTCAAAACATTTAAGCACATCCTCTAGTCTTTCCCTTTATTGACTCCCGACAGCAGCAAGTCTCAACTGCTGATATGTATGTACCCTCCAAAATATGTTTTAAACTTCTCCAGTTTTCTTCATCTCCTCTTTCCCACTCTAACCCTAATACCATCATCTCTTACTTAGACAACTTTAGTGGCCAGCAAACTGACCTTATATTCACACTTGCCACCCTACAATCTATTTTCCATACAGAAGTAAGAATTATTTTCTTCAAAGGGTATAGCAGATCACATCTTTCCTCTGCTGAAAACCTTCCAGTGGCTTCCCACTGAACTTAACATCCAGACTCTACACCATGGCCTAAAACGCCCCATGTAAATAGCTCCTTCTTTTCCAGCCTCTCTGTACCACCTTCCCTGACTCCTCACGCAGCTGTCATAATGGCCAATTTCTGTTCCTTAAATATGCCATCTTGTGTCACTCCAGGACCCTTGAGGTTCCATGGAATGTTCTTCCACTGGCAAAGATCTATTTGCCACTAAACTGCTAGTACTTACAGAAGTGCCTGGCACGTAGTATGTGCTCAGTATGTACCTGTTTAACAAATTTATGGATTTATAGTTCTTTAAAGTTAAGATTTCATTCATTTAATTTCTATTTTAAATTACTAGGAGTGCTCTCTGTGTAAGGGAAACCTGAAGTGAAATATTTTTAAATGTGTAGAATCATTCTTAGGCTACAATTTTAAAAATAGGATTTTTGTCATTTTTATATAGGCAATTACAATTGACTTCTTATATAGGAGAGATAGATAGATGATAGATAGATAAGATAGAGACAGAAAGGTATCTATTATACATATATACAAATGATCTAAGAACATGCTTTTTTATGAAAAAAAAGGTGGCTCACTGAATACATAAAACCTGTTATAGTCTGAGATAACAATGTTAAATATAAAATTGGACCAAGGATCTAGAAATAATTACTACATTTTCAAGCCTAGGTACAAAAAGATAAGAGTAGTACCACACCACAAGGGTTCACAAGGCAAATGCCTTCTTTTGGCATTGACATTCCTAACACATGCCTGTCAACATTCTGAACAGCAAGCTATAGAAATCATACAGATATTTATACAGAATTTGTTAAATCCACATGCTCTTGCCTATAAAGACTTCTAAAAATAAATATTTTAACACTAAATCATTTATGTGCATTTTGTTTTTTTCTGAATTTTTCTTAATTTGCAATCACATAAAAATAACTTTCCTGAAAGCACAGAACTGTTGCATTTATTTGTAGCCATTACCGTTTTTTTTTTCTTTTTCTTCACCTACCCTGGTAAATGCTTCCCACTCCCGAGGCTGAAAAGTATCTGAAGATCTATAAATCATGAGTTTAATAAGTATAATAAGTCATTTGTTACAGTTATTTTTAAGACTTAACCTTATCGAGTTTTAACTGATATGTTTTGCAGGTACTCCTGCTGTTATATGGAAGCAATATAAGTTTAATATTTAGTTACCGCAACCTAAGGACACTTTGTTTTACTGAAGTATGAAAACTGTGAGTGGAAACGGTGTCCCTAAAATAATTAAGCCAGGACTTTAAACCACAAAATACAGCAAAGTTTCTAATTAAGGTTAATCTTTGAAAGTTCACAATTTAGTGATGAAATCTTCAGGCTTCCATTTTATGGGCAAATGTCAGTTGTTTATATTCAAACAACTGTCATTACATGTAACAGTAGTAAAATATTAAAGAAAACTTCTAGACATACCAGTTCTCTTAAAGTTGGATATATACTGTCTTAAAACAAAATTTAAAATCCACCATTTACACATTTAAAACTATTGCAATTTTTCCTAACCTTATTAGTGCAGATGCAGAAAAGGTATCCTGTTGAAAGCCATTTCTGACAGGAAAAGCAATGTCAATTTTTAGACATTCATAAATGTGAATCATAAGTGAAATCATAATGAAGTAACATATTGTGCATAGAAAATATCTAAAGACAAAAAGATGATCTCTATAGAATGCATCATCAACTGCCGTAACCCTAACTAATCACTGTGCTTCATCCATCAAGTTCAGAAGCAGGTGAAGTAACAGATTCCTAAGTAACACATGTACATGACCCTACTGCTTACAATGTAAAATGGCCACTTCAACATACTTTGTTACGTGTGCTTATGTTGCTCTCTCTTGGTGGAAAAGCAGTACTGTTCAAATTGTTTACCACTGATTTTTTAAAACTTTTTAAAAGGCTTTCAGGTTAAGAGAACCAGTTTGTTTTGATACAGTATTTTCAATGCCATTTGCACAAATTAAAGTGCTAATTGCTAACCTTAGAACAGCTAGAACTACTTTAAATAATTCTGAGTTTCTAAATTGACGTGAATTAAAAGCCGGTTGGAGCACACACTGAAATGTTTTCATTTATGGACTCCCAGGAGATTTCATCTTGTAATAAACAAAGTGCCAAACAAAATGAGAGCAAGAGGGTACTAACTCTGTAAGAATTCAGCTTTGAAAACCTGATTCACTGAAAGAAGATGAAAATATTGGTAGAGTCTCCTGAGTGCTCCATCCATTTATATATTTGCAGAAATAAACTATGATTCAGTTTTTTTAAAGTTACTGGATAAACATAAGTGGTGGTAGAAGTCCACACATGTAACAGAAAAAAATTTTTTTGTGATAACGGATTTTAAGATGAGAACCAGTGGCATGCTGGAGCCGGCTGGTACCAGTTTGTGAGAGCTGACTGTGCACATATCTTCCCAACTCCATGTTCAGTGGCATAATTTTGACAGTTGAAATCTATCATGGTGGGAGTTTTTACACTAGAGAAATTTTCAGTCATTGTAAGTAAAGGTTTTGTCTTTCTTTTTGTACTTGTTTCATTTTTTTATTTTTTGGAGGACTGCTTGTTATTTACCAGCATACCACTAGAAATGCCAAAGAACATGCCAAAAAGAAAATCTTTCTCCCTTTGCCTAATGACAATTTAAAATGTTTCTTAATTGCAATGGATATAAATGCCAAATAAAGGACTTCTCAGAGGAAGTCCCTCCTTTTAATATACTTATAAGTCAAACAATATATAGCATTTTATGATCAGAATAGAAATTGTTCACAATGACTACTTCCCCTCTTCCAAATCAAGAGTCTTTTCAGAGAGTGGCACAGCAGTTGTATTTCTAACCAGTTCTCTACAGTAGCCAAAAACAACTGAGTAACCTTTGGGAAATTGTTCACTTATCAAAATACTACACTCAACCAAGTGAAAAAATGTTTTGTATGCTGATGTATTTTAAATATGAGACTGGTAACATACATGTTCAATAGCATGAATGAAGATGTCAAAGATGGAAGCAAAAATTTGGCAAAGACTTGAAAATGATGCTTCATAAGCCAAGCCCCTCGTGTGCTCACTGGGTTACCCTTACCTTTAGAAGAAGGCAAGACGTGGGAACGTTTTAGGGTCTTCCTTTCACTTGGGAGATTTACCCATAAGTTCAGAGAGACAATTTCAGAAAACAACTGTTATGGCATTTAAAATCTTAGAGAAGGACCTCCTATCTAGAAAACATGAGAGCTTAACTTCTGAAGCATCACAGACTTCTGCAGCTCACATATGTCAATAGCATGGAAATGAACTCATAATGCACGGTCTGGTAGCTTGCGTTTGCATTAGGTACAGCGCACTGTGTGGGGAGGATTATCAAGGGAAGGTTTGATTGATTATTACTCCATTTCTGCCTATGCCCCCAGGACCCACTTGAAGACATTATACTTCAAGGTGACTATTCTGTTGAAGAGAATATAATATTAATTAATTAATGGTTACATATAAATAATGGAAAGAGACTAATTGAGCGATAGTTCAGCTAAATAGCCCCAACAATGTCACCAGCAGTGACAGCACCGCTGAGCAACTGATAAACAGTATCAGCCATGGAGGGCAGATACAGAGCCTTTTAAATTCATCTTTTCATGTATTTCCTTATAATGAAAGCCAATAACAAAAGCATGTTTTAGGCGAAAAGATGTTAAAGAAAATATAATCATTGAACAGCAAGAGTTATTTGTTTACACAAACACTAAAGCCTCAGAATAAAAAGATAGCTCATGATATAAGATTGTTTCCAATTATTGGCAGAAGGACAGAAAGATCATCATATCAGTAACATAGAAAGAACAATCATGCTGCAAAGAACAATCAATGGAAATGCAATTTTCAATGTTACAAATCATTAAGCTGAAGATATATGAGAATCAGTTTTAAATATAACATGCAATCAGAATCTGCTGTAAAACCAGATAAAAAATAACTTTGAAAAAAACTGTACTAAATCAATGAGGTATTTATTTAATAAAATAAAAATTCGACCTCTGGATACAGTCATCCTGAAGGCTCTATCATAGGGAATGAAAATGAGACTTCATCTCTTAACTTTAGAAATGCAAAAATCTTCATAACAATCTTATGGGGACTATAGTTATCATCCCCATTTCACATATAAGCAAAATGAGAAACAAAGTATTAAGCAACTTACACAAAGTCAACCCATTAGTAAGTGGTGCAGCTGGGATGTAAACTCTGGCAGTTTAGCTCCTGAGTCCAGCCTCTTAGCAACTACATTACACACCTCTCATCTGGATAAAACATAAAACTGTAGAAAATCCAGGAGCCCTTTCTAAAGAGAGAGGTTTTAGTTGGGTTTTCGAGGTAGATTGTCTTTATTTTTTCTTTTTGCCTCTTTCTACTATATGCCCTTATTTATAACCTAAAATATTAGATATGCAATTCTGCCTTCTGTTAAGCAAGTGACCCATTATACCTGATGTCCATAAGGGCCATTCCATCTGGAAACCAGAGGTAGTCTCTTAATTGTTCCATGCTGATAGTTAATAGAACATTTGATAGAATTCCTTACATATACCTTTGTTATTTAGCCTTATGACATTTCATTAGAATTATTTAGATGACTTTTTCCTGTACTAGAATTTGAACTCATGGAAAGTGAGGATGTTATTAATAATTTGTTTCTCTGTTATCTAGCATAGCAATTGACACACAGCTGGCACTCAACATATATTTGTTCAATAGAAATTACTTGCCACAGCGAAAGAAAGCCTGAAAGAAACAACCTTAGCCTGCATATTAAACGCACAGATAATTGCCTGTTTTAACTAAATGAACTTTTTAACAACAATGAAAAAAATTTTTAGACAAGTTTCCTGACCTCTATCCTTTATTCCTCATGTAAAATAGGTCACAAAGTCTAAACGATCCTTTCTCAGACACGTCTCCTGAATCTGGATCATCACCATGCCACCCGGGGTAGGCTCTGGTCCTAACAGGCCTGGACTCTGAGCAACGGTGTCCTGACTGCTCTCCTGACACCTGCCACTCCTAGGCCCGGCCACTCGCTGTCTCATCGCCCCCTCGCGGCCCTTCTCTACCCACCTCGGGACCTCTCAGGCCTCCTGGCTCCGCAGACCCTCCCTGTCCTAGATCCCGCCAGGGCCCACTTGGGTTCCAGCCGCTGCCTGGGACAGCCAAAGGCTGGCCCGGGCAGTTCTTCCCCAGGTCCTCCGGGGCGTCCCGGGCCGCGCCGGCCTGGCCCAAGGGCACCGAGGAAGGCGCTGACCCAAGGACCACTGTCCGAGAGACTTCCCCCGGCCCCCCCTGGTGCCGCGTCCCCACCAGCCCAGGGTGGCAGGTTCTACTCGGGAAGCCTGTTTTATGTCATCTTTCACGCCGATTTCACACCGACAGGGGTGAAGCTGTGGAACTTATACCTCGGCTGGGCCCCGCCGCCAACTCCCCTGGCATGGGAACTGCGCACTGGCCGGGGTTCCCCGAGGGGCGGAGCTTCCCGCTCTGCCCTCGGGCTGATGAGCCGAAGCCTGGCACGTGGGCCTGGATGACCTGACAGCCCTGGCCCCCGCCGCCTCTGTATCAGGGAGAGCGCCTGGGAGGCGCCGCTGCCTCTCTCTCCCCACGTGCCCACCTGCCTCTAGGAACTGGTGAGTTACTTCAGTTGTATGTGACTCTCCAGTGCCACAATTCAGTGTGTATACCAAACGGTGTTATTGAATAGATGAAGATGATTACCACCTGGTAATGAGTTTCCTTAGTCCCATTCTTACAGAACCTGAAACTCAACGCTAACCCCCCCAGACTTAGAATCACAAAGTAGATAGAATCTTTCTGACAATCGGGTGAGTTGGTTTTGTTTTTTAATATACAATGAGAAAATTACACTTTACTCCAAAGACTAGTGCTTGTTATTTTCCTCACAACAAAACTCTCAGATAGACAAAGTTGGCAACCCTATTTCTCTCAGCTAGTCGATAGAAGAACCAGGATGGAACTAAGATGGGAACCCACATCTTCAGCTTCCTGTTGCAGTGTATGTTCTATTACAGATGAAAAAGAGACAATAAAGTAGAGGATAGGTAGGAAGCTAAAGAAGCGAGGAAAGGAGAATCCAGGGTTTGTAAGGAGCTTCGTTTTATTTTCCCAAAGCTTGGAGATTACTTGGCAAAGTGTGATGGTGCTACACAGCCCTTAAGAAATTTGTAATCACCCATCTAACAAGTACCTAGGTTGGATCTGCAAACTACGTGGAAATTTCTAGCACGGGTAGGAAGAAGCAAGATCAATGTTTCTTAGAACATTTCAGGTCCTGAAGTGGCCCTCTTGCAGTTTACCAGAACATATAATTCTCAAGAGATTCTCAGTAGCCACAGAACTTACAGAAGTTGTCATTATTTACCTACTGCTCAGAAAAACAGGACACTGACTGTGGGCCAATTTTCTAAGAAAAAAAATTATTCCAAGAATGTAAATAATAATGTAGAAGTGCAATCTGCCTTTGCTCTTTCTTACAAATATAAGAAAATGTTTTCATTAAAACAACCAAAAAATAGACAAGATTTACCCAGTACCTTTAGAATGAGAGTAACGTGGCAGTGCTTCACTGGGAAAAGGTGAAGCTGAATGAGATGAAATTTAGAAACTGAGAAATGGTCAGGAAAAAACAAGAATTCAAAAAGCAAATAGAAGTATTATTTGACTGAAAAACCCGAGGCTAAAATATGAAATCAAGCTAATTTCCGAGGTATCTACTTATTCTTTGTTTCAAGACAAGTCTGACTTCAGTTTGGGAAGAGTCAAACACAATGGAATTAGCTAAATTTGCTTATTTTTCAAAGACCCCTCAATTTCTTCCCCAAATTTGAGTTTCCCTTTGTACTTCTCACATTATGATGTAGAACATTTACTGAGCAAACACCAATTTGGACTAAAATGATATTAGGTTTTGATGATCTACCTATTTTTAGCCTAAGGACTAAGTGGTTTTCTGAATTCACATTTTCATCGTTTTAATGAAAATGAAGCAATATTCTGAAATGGTATTTTCTTAGATTGTATTAAGGTTTATATACCTAGATTTTTCACATACACTATGTCATATACTTTTCCTCTAAATCCAATATATTATGAACACACGGATACTTTTTACTGCTAAAAGCATGCTGTAGGTTTAAAAAAATGTTTCTTGACCTTTTACAAGTTATTCTAACACTAACAGCAGCATAGTTGTAACAGGATGGAACTTGACTAGATTTATTAATACAGACTTTTATTATCCTTGATCATTTTTGTCACTGCAGTGTCTAGTAAATACTTAAAGGGTTTTTGTATGTTTGCACCCATTCTTAGAGAGGACAAGAGTTTGAATTTGCATATTCTCATTGTATGTTTCTTTACAATATCAAAGATTGAAGACTGCCTTAATAAAACATTTCAAAAACAATGAGAATCCATTGCTGTGCAAATAGTCAAAACACTACTAAGTCTAAAAAATCTTAGTATTTTTGATAACTGTATAAAATAGCGCAATTTAGGTCACTAAGTGCCATCAGCATATACTCCCTAAATACACCAAATAGTGGTATATTTATTGTATTTTTAAAGAAGGAGATTAATTTAGCAGTATTTCACATGGAACCACACAGAATAGAGTATAAAATTTCTTAAGGCCTAACATGTTACTTAAAGAAAACTTAGAAAAAATATCTGACTTGATAAATGCTCTCTCTCTCAAATATGACAAACTCTGAATAAATTCCAGCTTTGAAGGAAGTAAGTCTGCCATAAACAGGCCTTTTTGTTTTGTGTAAGAAGATACTTTCAGATGGCCAGCAAGTGTTTCTAGATATATCCTGTTATTATGCAAAGTTTTCATCTGCTGATGGATGACTTTAGACTCTTATTAAAGATGAACTTTCATCATATATGACCCAATAAATGATTAATATCTATTCATAAAGGTTTGGATGACATTCTGACCACATTCTCAAGCATTTTGCATTACTTCGCATATCGTGATTATGTCGCAAATATCTAATATAACGCATGTTTATCATTAGGGTTATTTACCTCTGGCCATCCTTCCTAGCCTCAAGGCATCCCTCTTGAACCCTTGTTCAAATATTCCCCTGGAAATGACCAAATTCTCAAGTGACAAGTGCAAATAAATTTCTTGCACCAGATTTGTCAGGGTTCATATTTATACCACCAGTCTATATTTGATAAATACATGATTAAATGCTTTGATTACTTTATTAGTGAATGAATTTGTGTATTTTGGTGTTTTCCAAAGTGTGCTCAATAGAAGTCTAGTCCTGGGAGATGCACTGCAATAAAAGATACCATGGTGAAATTAGTTTGGGAACTGATGCAGGTTCCTGTCCCTTTCTGGAAAATCTCAACGCATCTGAGGATATTAAAGACTCTTGAAAGTACTGAAAGTAGAGAAACACCTTCCAATTTTTATACTGTTTCCAAATTTGCCTGACCATGGTGATGGGCATCGTTGTCACTATACTGTATACATACCTGATGAATAACCATTAAAAGATAACTCTCTCCAAGTTAAGGATTATGTTATTCTCTACAAAAGAACCAAATGCTTATTTTGTTTTTAAGGTACTCTATAGTTTTCTAACACTTGAAATTATTCCAAGATTATTTTGTAATTTAAAAAAGTTTTTCATTCAATTAAAGATGAAATTATATATATAATTAAAATTATTTGATAAAATAGGGAGATAGCAAACTACCCACATTGGCCTCATCTTTAGCAGTCATTGAAAGAAATAAATTCAACTTTCAAAGCCTTTATAGAATATTTTAACTTTATAAAAATAACGAATTTTTAAAAATACATGTTTAAGAGTCAACCATTATACCATTTGGTTGTCAGTTCCAAAAAGCAAGGCATACATGCATTAACATTCTGATTTCCTAAATTTTTATCCAAAGTGCATCTTTTTTTAAAGGAAAACTATTCTAGATACGTTATACATAATTATCCTAAAGAACAATGGCATAAATGGCAATATGATATGCTTATTTTTGAGGCTTAGTATTCTAAGTTTTGACAGTAACAAGATTATAAATTACTGAAAAAAATGAACTTCATAGCTGAGATGCTGACATAATTCTAATCAGATTAGTAATACTTTTGCTATAATCCATGATGCTAGATACAAAAATGTCATTTCTAAGTTTTAGAACAGTTGGCCTTCTAGTTAACTATGAGAGGAGTTGACACAAATTATGTTGACTTGACCTGACTTTAATAACAGGCAGTTATCCCCATAGTGCGATTGCTGTCTGTAAACAGTAAAAATTACTGTAAAAATATATCTCATCAGTCTGAAACCTTAATTGGGAGCCAATCTCTTCTATTACACAAAGCCATTTGTGTGTGTGTGTGTGTGTGTGTGTGTGTGTGTGTGTGTGTAAAACAGAAATAAGCATTTGATGACATATTGTAGCTTTCTTAGGTTAAACTTTTTTTATTGTAGTAACATATCAGAGTAATTGAAATAACTTCACCATACAGATATCACATGCTGGAGCATGACAATGCAACGCTAATTGCACACTGTATTGACATTTCAAGCATATTTTCTGTAACATTTGCATTCATATACAGGTAGTAAAGCACATGGGGATAATTTGAGTCATGATTCATGTTAGCAAATGTATGGCTTTCAAGCTAATCCTCATACCCAGAATCTGTGGCAAAACCATTAATATTCAGATGTTGTAGCATGTACATTAGTTATTGTATGAAATGATTAGCTCAGGACCCAAGAATTGCTGTTAGCCTTTGAAACAGAAATATCAGTGTTATCTCATTACTTTTGTAAGGTAAGCCTTATTACTAATTTAGGAACTATTGGTCCATTGATTATAGCTGTAGATAATACAGCACAGTTAATGTAGAATGTGTAACTTGAGTAATTTTCCCTCAATATACAATACATCCCTTTATGATGAGGCCCCAAAAGCACCAAAAAATGGCAGCAATCTCCAAGTGTGCAGTAAATTTTAATATACCAATTTTGGTTGCAAGACTTATTTGTAGCCATGTAACTTGCTTTATATGGATCCAGACAATAAATGTTTTTTTAGGCATAGAGACTTCAACCTGGTTCTTAAAAATAATCTCAGCAGACAAACTGAACTTGATGCAACAACATATTTTATGTTTTATTATTGCTGAGGCAAAACCACACCACCATAAAATGCAATGAAAACCAATGTTTAAAAGGCAGGATTTCTCTTTTCTTGAGGCTTTGTTAATACAAAGATCAAAATTTCACCTTTGAACTAAAAAAGAAATAAAGAAAGAATAAGCAGTGTAAGTAACAAAATTGTCATCATGAATATATTTCTAAATTTTTATTTATTTGTAAGTCAACATTAGACCAAAATATTTAGGTAACTAATATGGCCCTTGAAAACTTAAATTTCTTGAGAGAAAAGCAAATTTTCAAAAAATCATCAGGTCATAAGAACACAATTAATTGTACAGGTATACATTTTATTATTTAACCCCTATGACCAGGTAAACTAAGACTCAACGTTTAAATTTGCATTACAGAAAAGGAAAGTCTTCTGTCACTCTTGAGGTATTTACTATTTTTTAAAGAATATACATTTAAGAATGAATCAATGTTTTATAGAAAATCAAATAATGGCATTTCTGCAGCTATCAATTTTTTGATACTTTTGAAAAAGTCAAGTAATGTATATGTTTAGATCTAAATAAATTTTTTAAACTATTAGTACTTTGGCATGCTAAAGAAGAAAGTATTTGATTATTAAAACATCTGAAATTTCAAGTTAGATACAAAATTCCATACTCATATATTTTACAAATTAAAAAGACAGTTAAAATGAAATCTTTTTATTGATGCCTAGAAGCTACTATTATCTAGTTGGGTGTAACTATTAGATGAAAAGTTTAGGTTTCTTCATTTGGGTTTGCTTTAGTTTTAGTTTTAGGGTGGAAGAAATAGTTGAAACTGTGTATTTAGACATCATTTTGACATATGATAAAATTTGTATAGATCTTTGCAACTTACAGATAACCAAGGACATTCAACCATGTTCTAGGCAGAGTTACCATTGCCATTTCTATATTTGATCCTGTTACAACTTCATTTTTATATATTTAAGGTAAATGCAATGCTACTAAAATAAAAATTTGTTGCTAGTAAAATTAATCAAAATATGAATAACAGTAGTTCCTTCAATAGACTATATAGAGCAAATGGTAACTAATCTACAATGCTGAATTATTCAAGTGAAAACTAATTTGCAGTCTCAGACTACGTTTGTAGGTGATTATTTAAAATAAAAAAGGTTGTTTCTTAGACAATTCTAGAAATTATTCAAATATTGCACAGTTCTAGAAAGCATTCCAATCTTAGATTTACTGAATGAGCAGGGATATGTTTTTCTATAGCAGAATGAAAATATGCTTTCATTGTAAGTAAACCCAGTTCCCCTATTAAAAACCTCTGATAAGATTAAAGTTTTTGGAGTTTTCAGATAAAGCTATTTTCTCTCCTAGAAAAGGGAGTCACACCTGTACTATCACTTATGCTGATATGTTTTAACCTATGAATAAAAATTTATAATAAAAACTGGGGAATATTTTACACCTCTAAATCATTTCCATGGCCTCTCGAGACTTCCATGGTTTATTGTTGTGTCTTCTCTTCTTAGTTGCTCATTAGGGAATAGCACTAGAGCAGACACAGTACATAGCATACCAGGTAGTATATATAAATAATGAACACAAGGCTTTTATTCACAACTTCATCATATCAAAATACATCACTCTAAATAGGCAAATGAAGGCAATAAAATTGTAATGCTCAAAATAAGTCCAGACATAAGTAGCTAGAGAAATGAAATTTATTTGTTGAAATCAATTTGTGGGGTACTTCCACACATTTAAATTTACTCAGTTTTAAAATTGTGTGTGTATGTGTGTGTGTGTTTTCTGGGAAGAGTATTTCTCCTAGTGATGGGCACTCTTATTTTTTGTTTTAAATAAAAATTTTGCTCTGGTACAAAAGTTGCAAAGCACACACTCCAGCAAATTAAGTAATTATTTGTGATTTAAGATAATGCAAATGAGTGGCCAACAAACTGGGCTGTTATCATATATCAGACACTTAAAGTTATATATATATTTTTTGTGGCCATATGAATTTAAAAGAAAAATGAACTCCATGAAAAGACTTATTACTTGTTGATCATTCTTATGGATCATTCGGTAATATCCCAATTTTTGCATTATTTTTTCTAAAAAAATCCATAACATATTTAAGAATTCACAACATGGAGTCATAAACAGTGTAGTCACTGTAATTTCCTTCATTCTGATACCCTTATCCTCTTCTTCCACAATAGCAAATTCTTCTTTGGGACGCATGCAGAGAGGAAAAGTATCTACCAAATGTGGATGTTAGGTAGTCATAAAGAATCAAGTAGCTAGCAGTAATTTAGGAAACAAACAAATTATTTCAGCCTAAAAAAGACTCAGAAGATGGCTTGGAAAGAAAAATACATCTAACTTATAACTTTAGGTTGCCAATTATTCAGGCTATGAATTAAACCAGGCCAATTTGCCCCTCTCAGTTCTCCTGCTTTGGGGCCACTTCCTGAAATAACTTTTAGAATAGTAAAAGGAGGTAAAACATTCATGAATTTCGAAAATAATTAGCAGCTGTGAGAAAATAAAACTGTTGGGGGAAGAAGTTTAAATACATTCTAAGAAGTGACGGCTGCACTGATTATTTCATTGTCTAAGTAATACGGCTTATATTTTTATGGAAATCTGAAAGCTCATTCTTGGTTTTAAAAACTGTATTCAAGAAAAGGAAGTAAACTGCTATGAAATTTATGCATAACAACTTTGGACAAGAACACTTCATTCTCTGCTTTGATTTTTTTAAAACCCTAAAGGGTACACTGATGACTTGTAATATGTGGTCATTGAAATCCTCTATTCACAGTCCTTTAACTGTTTTCTGTGGTGCAATGAGAAACTACTGTATTAGACTTTGCAATATAAATTGGTTTCAACCTTGAGAGATTTATAAAAATAAGTTTGTCTCATTATCCTATAACACTAAAATGAGTGAAACCTGTCAGCTCTTCTACTTCTGCGAAACAGGAGAAATTGCATTTAACCATGTTAAACCCATCAAAGTTATACTTTCCAAATAAAAATGAGTGGTGTAAGACATAAAAGCCATATAGAAAGATTTTGTTACCATCATTTTCTGTTCCTTTATGTGATTCTCTATGAAAAGTAAAAATGAAAGCTAGTTTACATTTTATTTTTAACCCATTGGATTGTCTTCCATTTTATTTATTTGTATCTTATTTATTTATTTATTTATTTATTTACGTTTTTGAGACGGAGTTTCACTCTTGTCGCCCAGGCTGGAGTGCAATGGCACGATCTCAGCTCACTGCAACCTCTGCCTCCTGGGTTCAGGTGATTCTCCTGTCTCAGCCTCCCATGTAGGTAGGATCACAGGCGCTTACCACCACGCCCAGCTAATTTTTGTATTTTTAGTAGAGATGGGGTTTCGCCATGTTGGCCAGGCTAGTCTCAAACTCCTGACCTCAGGTGATCCATCCACCTCAGCCTCCCAAAGTGCTGGGATTACAGGCATAAGCCACCCTGCCCGGCCTATCTTCCATTTTAGACCATAATATGATCTCACCAGATCCTTACTGAAAATGTACATTATTACAAGTAGCTAAATTTCCACATAGAGGAATAAAAAGGTTAGAGAATCAGGTTATGACTTTTCTAGTACTTTAGTGTGCTATGTTAATGATAAACCCGTTTTAAATTTCTTAATCTTATCATCAAGCAACACCAGGCTTCTAAATCTTTTTGTTTCATTTAAAATGGCTACTATATATGAGAATTTTTAAGGTATTATACTAAACCCTTTTTCAGGTCAAAAGGCATGTTATCTAGAAAATAATTTAACACTGTAATTGGATCCTCAAGATCAATTTGTTTTATATACTCTGCAGCAAAAATAACATTTCTAGTAGGAAGGAATTAATTATAAACCTAGCAAGTTCTAGACATTCACGTATTTTTGTAAACAATTTTAACATGGTTTATTACATTTCCAGAAAGGTTAAGTCTTATATTCCATTTTCTGCTAATTCTTATTTCATATATTATTTAATATAATAAATATATGTTATTTGGGTGCATATGTGCATATATTTTCACACATATATATGTCTTATATACATAAAACAGCACTTAATGGTCATGTTCTTTGCATGTTCAACTTCAGAGGAAAAAATGAATTGCTGTTATGTATAACCAATGGCGATCTTCCTTTCTGTTTCACAAATGGCCATATCTGGATGTAAACAAAACATTGGAGCGAGTCATTCCAGGTGAATTGTACTTCAAGTTGTAGGTTGGTGTTCTCAAGAAGAATTGGGTACTCCCTGGTAGTAAATACCTAAAAACGATAGTTAACAAATTAGATTTTTACAAGCAAATTATAACTAACTCACTAAAGGGTTATGTGATTAGCAATTTACGTATTCTATATGAGAAATGTTACTGTAACAAAAATGCAATTCATATAAAAAGATTTCCTCCCCCAGACTGTAGGAAAGAAGGAGAGAAGAGCTAAATATAGATGCAATATATGACGTTAGCATCCCAAGACATCCCATAAAGAGCCATTGTACTCAAATACTGTGAAACTGTTTATGTGGCTAATGTTAATTTAGAATTCATCATCAGTCCTTGTAATATGTGGAGCCAAATATTTTTTTAAAACATGTGATATGAGAATTTGACTAGCCACATTAACAATAATTGTTTGTTTTGAGGGAGGCAGAACCACTGATTGTAATTTAATAATAGATCATTGATGTATTATTATTATAGGTAACCTAATAGAAAACGTTAAAGATTAACATTCCTAATTAGAATATAAATTTTATATTCTTTGACCATAGAGTGCTCATGATTACAGAATATCAAAAACAATCAGCTGGACGCAGTGGCTCACACCTGTAATCCCAGCACTTTGGGAGGCTGAGACAGGCGGATCATCTGGGGTTGGGAGTTCAAGACCAGCCTGACCAACATAGAGAAACCCCATCTCTACTAAAAATACAAAATTAGCCAGGCATGGTGGCAGATGCCTGTAATCCCAGCTACTTGGGAGGCTGAGGCCAGGGAATCGCTTGAACCTGGGGCCCGAGGTTGCGGTGAGCTGAGATCGTGCCATTGCACTCCAGCCTGGGGGACAAGAGTGAGACTTCGTCTCCAAAAAAAAAAAAAAATCATGATTACAGGTTGCATGTAACCCTTGCAGCCAAATGTATTTCAAAATATGTGATTTTTTTCAGATTTTAGAAAGATAATATGGTGATTTATATATACTATTTATATTACTATATAACACCTCCATCAGAGCCTTGGAGCAGCATCTTGTAAACAAACCATTACATTTCTGTAGTAAAATGTATTAATATTCACAATAAATCAGATAAAGACTACAAATAACTTCATGTCAATTCAGGTCAGATTTGGCAGCAGAGGGGTTACATTTTTTTTTTTTTTTTTTTGAGATGCAGTCTGGTTCTGTCACCCAGGCTGGAGTGCAATGGCGTGATCTCGGCTCACTGCAACTTCTGCCTCCGAGTTCACGTGATTCTCCTGCCTCAGCCTCCCAAGTAGCTGGGATTACAGGCGTGTGCCACCATACCTAATTTTTTTCTTTGTATTTTTAATAGAGATGGGTTTCACCGTGTTAGCCAGGATGGTCTCAAATGAGTTATGTTTTGTTTTCGAGTTTTCAAAGTTTTGGAAATTAAATATTGCAAGTAAGAGATTGTGCACCTGTAGAATCTGTTTTCCTGTGAAAAATGTTGACTAGCATTAGGCCAGTCCAATCTATATGTCCAGAGAGAAATGGCCAAGGAAATCTATATAAACAAATGCAAACAACGCTATTCAAAATATAAGTCCTAGTAATGATGATAAGGAAATGCTATAAAATCAAGATAAAGATACTTATGAGGAATGTCTAAGAGCAGAAGCAGCAATATACAGAGATTTGTAATTAGTCGTGGGAAATAAACAGTGGGATGGATTCAAATCATTTATTTTCTTCACTTGACATTAGAATTCTCCAGGGATAGTATCATACTCCCACAGATACATGATAAACAGAGGACTGAGGGCACAATTAGCTGTCTATTCTATGTTAAATAATATTGATAACTATGATAATTCTATGTCAATGGAAAATTGTATTTATAGTTGTGTTAAATGAATTATGTAGAAAGAAATGTATTATAATCAAACTATATGCAGCATTCAGATTAAAATAGCAGAACTTTCTATAATATCCATAAATATCATTTTATCATGAATTATCTAATAATATCTTCTAAACCTATTACCTAATATCACAAACTATAAATAATTACTCAAATCATTAAGTTAATAGAGCAGTAAAATAACATAAAACAAACCAAATTAAATCAAAATTGGATAACAGGTGATGAATAATAAAACAAATGATTTCTCACATCACAGATTATATAAATTACTTTCTTACGATCACTTGGGTAATTTATATGGATTAATTACTATGTCAACAATTGGTGAGGTCATGATGACTGATTCAGTATCTTCTGCCATGAAAAGGCTATCCTTCCTATCTAGGGCAAAGTTGCAAAAGAAAACAAGGTGTTTGATCAAAATCCACTATTTCATAGTAGTTGAGAGTTACTCTACCTTCTACTGAAGATACATTCTGATTATACTGATAATTACACGGTAAACAGTAATGTCTACCAACTTTCTTTCAAAGAATTTCCAAGTAACAGTTACTATTGACATTTCAGTAACATTTACATATTCTTTTGAGATAAAGATCACTATTTTGCACATGAAAAAATAAAAGTACAAAGTCCAGGATCACAACTAACTTACACTCTTTTACTGAACAAATATTTAAATAGTGTTTTCTATGTGCCCAGCACTATTCTAATTGCTTTACAGATATCAACTCATTTAGTTCTCATAACAATTCTATATGGTAGATATTACTGTTAGCTCCATTTTACAGATAAATAAACTTCATGACGCATACAGGGGTCAAATGCCTTGCTCAGGGTCTCCTACCTAGAAAGTGGCAGGGCCAGGATTCAAATCCATACAGGCTAGCTCCAGCAGCAGAGCTCCTAGCAACCATACTATATTGTCATGACAATTCTACATAATTATCATTGTATACTAATTTCAGTTTTAAAACTAATGGGTACAATTATTATACTCATTTTTCCAGAAATGTGAAGTATAAAATAATCTAGAAAATAGAAAGATAATTATATATGCCGCAAACCTAAACTTTTTCATAGAAGAAGAAAAAGATGAAACTTTTTATTCAGACTTGAAAAGAAGTTCGGCATGAACTAAAAAAAGCATATAAAATTACATTGGAAGAAACACTTTTCTTCCCTAATGCAAGAGCTGTGGGATATTTTAAAGTGTTGCAGGGAAATACAATGGATTATTTGCCTTAATATCTCCATTAATATGTCTTGGGAAATCCAACACTAGCTGAACATCGAAGATTGTTTTTGAAATGTTCCTTGCAATGAAGATAAATAATTTGATTTTTTTAAAGCAGAAGACTATCTCAAGGAAGTGGGTTTACGGATTAAAGAATTTGTGTAAGGCACTAAAAAATGGGAAAAGTTTAGAGCTTACCTATTTTTCTAGCTTATTATTTACATATGAAAATGGCTAACTCATTGCTAATTCATGCCAAGGAGAAATACCTCAAACTACCCTATTTGTTTCATAGCCTCACTCCTCATCCTCCTCATCCCTAAGGCAGGTGTGCACATCTTTACATAACCATTATATTAAATGCAAACATAGAGCCCGCATTTATGTAATTCCTGATTGATGTAGAATTAGTTTGTCTTTTATATACCAATTTATTGCTGACCGGGAGGATCTCTGGAACATGAAGCATATCAAGACTGGTAGAAATTAACCTTGAAAACATAAGCTACACCCACCTCCTTTTCCTCTTCCTGGAGTTAAGACCAGGACCCCTGATTTCCCCAGAATAATTTTAGGACCTGGTTTGGAAAACCAGGGGTAAATAAAGTCCATCAGAATATTTGTCCTGTCTTTTAAAAATATTTATATTATAGTGAAATATAAAACATGAAATGTACTATTAAACAGTGTTTTTCTTACCATTTTTAATTGTATGATTTAGTGCATTAAGTACATTCACAATGTGTGTAACCATCACCATTAATTTCAGAACTTTTCATCACCTCAAACAGAAACTCCTTACCCTTGAAGTACTAACGCCCCATTTTCCCTCCCTTCCTACCCCTAGTAACATCTATTCTATATTCTGTCTCTATGAGGTTGCGTATTATACATGCCTCATATAAATGGAATCACAAGATTTGTCCATTTGTGTCTGGCTGTGTAACTTAGCATGTTTTCAAAGGTCATCTACATTGTAACCTGTATCAGAATTTCAGTCCATACTGTGGCTGAGTAATATTCTATTACATGTGTATACCATATTTTATCTCTTCAACTGTTCATGGGCATGGGTTGTTTTCATCTCTTGGCTATTGTCTTATAAATAATGCTTCTGTGAACATTAGTATACAGGTATCTATTTCTTTGTTTTTCATTCTTTTGAGTAAATACCTCAGAGTAGAATTGCTGGGTCATATGGTAATTCTATATTTATTTTTTTTAGAAACTCTCAAACTGCTTTCTACAACTGCCACACAGTTTTACATTTTTACCAGCAATGCATGAGAAATCCAAGTTCTCCACATCCACATCCTTGCCAACACTTATTACTTGGTACTTTTTTGATAATAGCAATTCTAGTGGATGTGCATTGTCCTGTGGTTTTAACTTCAAGATTTTTGGGGAAAAGCCCCAGTTTCAAATTCTACTTTTGCCACATTTAAATCCAATATGGATTTAGATAAACCTCACTTTTCTCAGCTGTACAAAATTCCAATAGTTTCTGCCATATATGGCTCACAGAGTATGGAGCCAATGAAATAGTGTACATGAATGAAATATTATATATAATTTATATATTATGAACACTGGCCTCAAAAACAAGAATATCTCTGTTCTTAGATAGAGATATCCAACTATCTTAACCTAAGGGCATAAATAATACCATATATTTAACTCGTTTTTTAAACTTTTAAATTATAAAATATAAGGTATTTTAAAAAGTACATAAAACATAAATGTTCAGTTTAATGAGTATTATAAAGTGATTACTTGTCATTACCACCCATGTTAAGTAACTGAACATTCCTAGCATCCCAGAGCCCTGTATTATAGTACCCTCACTCCTCATAAACTTAACCACTATTCTGACCTTTATGGTAATTACTTCCTTGTTTACTACCCAATTATACATTCCTTAAACACTATCATATAATTTTGCCTGTTTTTGATTTTTCAATAAATGGACACAATATATATTCCTTTGTATCTGGTTTATTTTGCTTAATTTTATGTTTGAAACTAACCCTATATGTGTAGGTGCAGTTTGTTCATTTTCAATGTTGTATACTATTCCATCGTATGAGTATTAGAAAAAAATGTGCCCATTCTTTCATGGACATTTGGGTTGTTTCCAATTTTTAGCTATTATGAGTAAATGCTACTATAATCATTCTCGTAAGGGTCTTGTGCACATGTGCACACATCTCTGATAAGAATTTACAGGGAGAGTAGCTGTAAAAAGGGTAGGCTTTAGATGTAATGAGAAACTGCTTGTAAAAGGTACCAACTTTCACTTTACAAGCAGGGTAAGAGAGTTCCTATTACTATATGTTCTCATCAACACTTGTGATGGATACGCAGTGATTTTGAGATTTGGCATTTCCCTGATTATTAATTAGCTTAAACACTTTTTCAAATGTTTATTGGTCCTTGTTTTTCAGTTATCTTCCCCATTTTTCTATTGTGTGGTCTGCTTTTTTCTTATAAATTTGTAGGAGTTTCTATATAATCGTGTAATAATTTTTTATAGATTATATTGGTTGCAAACACTTACTTCCATCCTGTGGCTTGCTTTTCCACCTCTTAATGGGGCCTTCTGATGAACATATGTTTTTAATTTTAATATAATCTTTTCACTTATTATGAAATTTTTTGGTTCTATTAATCTTTGCATACCTCAAGGTCATGAAAATATTCCCCTGTATTATCTTCTGAAATCTTTATGCAGTTTTACCTTTCACATCTACAAACTAATTTCATCTGGAAATGGTTTTCGTTTATGGTGTAGGTAAAGTTAAGTTTCTTTTTTATTATTTGGAAATACAATTGTCCTAGAACCGTTGTTTAAACAAACTTCCCCTTCCTCTCTCATAAATCAGGTGTGCACCACTTTTGTCATAAATCAAGTCTCCAGGTAGGCCTGGGTTGGTAAATGGTTTTTCTGAATGGTTCCAATGGTCTATTTGTCCATCCTTTTGCCAATATTATACTATCTTAAATTACTTTAGCTTTATTGTAAGTCTTGAAACACTGTAGTTACTAAATCCTATGATGTTATACTGCTCTATTTCAAGATTGTCTTATTTATTCTTGGTCCTTTGCTTTTCTGTATAGTGACAGAACAAACTTTGGTCAAATTCTTCTCCCCACCAAAAATAAAAAATAAAAATTGGTTGAGATTTATAGCAGAATTACATTGAATTTACAGATGTATGAAATTATTCGAGAAAAACTGACATATCGATAATATTGAATGCAATGACGACTAAGACATACTTTTCCATTTTTCACATTTTCCTGCATAAAGGTCACACACATTTCTTGCTAGATTTATTCCTAAGTATTAGATATTCTTTCATACTTTTGAAAAAATATTTAAAATTTTATATCTCAGATATTTGTTGTTGATAAAGAAAAGTGCAATTGATTTTCTTATATTGACTTTGATTTATATGATTTCATCAAAATTGTTAAATTCACTTTATAATTTATCATAGATTTATTTACATTTGTATGAATACAATCATATCCATTTACTGAGTTTAGTTCTTTCTTTCAAACCTAATGCCTTTTCTTTTTCCTAATATATCCATTTAAATCTATAAATATCCCTATATTACTGATTTAGCCATATTCTACAAGTTTTATTTCTAATATTTTTGTTATCGCTCAGTTCAAAATATTTTTTTATGTCCATTATAATCTCTTATTTGATTCGTGGGTTATTTAAAAGTCTATTTTTTCGGCTGGGTGCGGTGGCTCATGCCTGTAATCCCAGCACTTTGGGAGGCGGAGATGGGTGGATCATGAGGTCAGGAGATCGAGACCATCCTGGCTAACACGGTGAAACCCCGTCTCTACTAAAAATACAAAAAAATTAGCCGGGCATTGTGATGGGCACCTGCAGTCCCAGCTACTCGGGAGGCCGAGGCAGGAGAATGGCGTGAACCTGGGAGGCGGAGCTTGTAGTGAGCCAAGATCGCACCACTGCACTGCAGCCTGGGCGACAGAGTAAGACTCTGTCTCAAAAAAAAAAAAAAAAAAGTATATTTTTTGACTTTCCAAAGCATAGATTTGCTGTTTATATTTTTCTGTTGTTTTCCAGCTTAAAGGCATTTGGTAGGAAAAAGTCCTCTGTATAATTTCAATCATCTGAAATTCTGTGAATTTTTTTTTTTTTAATTCCACTATATGGTTTATTTGGCAAAATTTCCCATTGTGCCTGGTGTACTGAATTCTGAAGTTAATACATTTACTTCTATATATGACAGTTAAGTCTGTTAATTTTATTGTTAAAATTTTTATATCTTTACTGAGTTTTTTTCTGAGAAACGATTATTAAATCTTCCTCTATGGTTGTAAATTTATTTCCTTTTTGTTTCTGTCAACGTTTGCTTTGCAAACCTTCTCATGCATTGTTACTCCTAGGAATCTAGAGTGTTGACAACAGCCACCACCTTTGGCAGTCCCTGAACTCCTATTTTATCCCTTAGGCCCACACAACTGTCAAAAGCACTGCTCAGCACTAACAAATACTCACTAACAGGTACTGGGTTAGCAAGTACTTTCAAGCAAATGTGATATTTTGTACAGCATTTCTAGTTATCATCAGAGGCAGGATTTATCCAAATATTTAATGTTGTATTACCAAAAGCAGAAGTGCTAACTTGGTGGTTTTTAAAAATTTTTTTTTAGCTATGGAACCCTTTGTGAAATAAGCTTATAAGAAAGCTCAGTACATGAAAGGTAGAAACCCAGAAATGTCTCTTGGGTATGCACACTATTATTTTTTTCTGAGATTGCAAAGTTGAAGGCCACTCTCTTCCATGTAATAGATGCCACATACTCTTTAAATCCTCTTAAGAAATATCCTGTAGATCTTTGGTAAAGATAAACGTGGTCCCTAAACCTGTCTGCTGTTAGCTCTATTTCCTATCTGTTTTAATTTTATAAATAAATTAACCAAAGATGAATCTCCTCATAAATTATTTAGGTATACTTCATAAGTTATTTATATTAGGTACATTTACATTTATTTATAAACATTATAAACATAAATTCATGTTTATATTACCAAGTACACTTCATAAATAAAATGTGTCAATCTATGAATAGATATTAAATGACTTCTACATTTAAGTAAAATGCTAAAGAGTCCATTTCTTACCTATGAGGAAAATAAATATGGCCACTTTTTACATGTTGTTAAATTAACGTGACACTGACTTCGGTTTTAATAGCTAGACATTAGGGAGAAATGTTTACTTCTCTTCACTCCTTGTGTTCCAATGTAGAAGAATTTCCACTACTGTGAACTTCCTGGTCTCTTACCAGAACCAAATTATCTGATTTGTGGATTTAAAAGAAAGAAACAGGAATGCTTGGCGCAGCCTCTTTGTCTTTCTGGCTCTGCCTTTCTGCAGAAAGGATGCATCTTTTCTTGCTCTCCTGCCAATGCTAAAAGAACTAGACTTTATGGGCTAGTGACAGTGGAAGGTTTGTGTTGATTCTGCTCTGCCTTTGACTGGGTGGATAAGTTGAATTCCAAAATTCAGTATTAGAAAACTCACTTGGCTCACATCTACACCATGTGCCCTAATGTAACTTTTATTAGCAATAGTGCTATAGAGTAACAAAGCAACAGATGATGACCGTATGTCTGACTCTGGTATTTTTCTATCATATGGTTCTGAGCTTGGATAGGAATGAAAATGTATTTACTGACATCTCAAAATGAATATAATCACAATAGTGGTTCATTCTGACCATTTATCAGAAGTCCAGAAGTTAAGATTCCATGGTCAGAAATAATCTCTTTTGACCACCAGCAGGAGAAGAAAATAAAAAAGTCTGAAGCACCTGTAAAGCATACCTTTTTCCTCCAATGTAACCAAGAAGACTCATCCTACTTTGTGTACCCACAAAAGCTACAAGGTCCATCAACAGAAATTAGTTTATGAAATCTAGGATTGTGGGAATTACATTAAAGAGTCTCAGTGAATTCCTTCTTAGACTGAAATTTAAGATTTTCCTGACCATGCTCCCAGATTATCACCCCTTAACAAGAAGGCTCTTCATTTATATGGTATGATGTCCAAAAAATGGTTATCATTCTTTTAAATCATATAAAAGTATTAATGAAAGTATTAAAAGTTTTATTTCAATAGCTTGCTTCAGTCAAACCATTAAAACTGTAGAATATAACTTTGATATTTAAATTTTTTAAATATTAATGGTTACCTTTACCACTGCTATTATTGTGATCAACCAGCTTCTATTTATAGAAGAGTTAAAAGAGGTTAAATGTCCTGCAACACTACAATGACAGAATCCAAGACAAACAAAAATGTAAAATATTTCTCTTAATACTTTCTATTAAAAATATTCTGAGCCACTCTGCTGATACAGGAAACATTTGTAATAAAGTTATTTTTATTATATTCCCTGAGATTTTTTAAATAGATCAATTTCTAGGTGTTTTCAAGAAAAGAAAATCCAAGCTATAGGGGTTCCATTTTCCTCATTGTTTATTCAACTATTCACTGACATTTTGACTATCACTTAGTTTTTCAAAGTCATGGCTTAACTTCTTCTATCCTGCATAGTACTACAACTTACAAATACTAAAACTAAAGTTATATATTCATCTTTATTTCTAATGAGAACTACAGTTGTCTTGAGAAATGCTAAAAGGTACTTTCTTTACTCTGTGTGTTTTTACAGCTTAAAAACAATACTGCTTTTCATGCTTTTTGGACAACTATTTTAACTGAATGTTTATGAAACTAATTTTTCAAATAGAACTTGACAAAACTTTACCTGCTACATATTTGGTAATGAAGGGAACAGCAGAGGCAAATTGAACAATAAAAATGAAACCAAAGGTATCTTCCCAACTGTAGTAGGCTCAAGGATAAATGTTGAAATCTCTCTATTAGAGAACAAAAGTTAAACATATTACCACATTTTTGGATGCTCTTGCTCTGGACTTTTGAAAGTGAAGGTATATAAGTCAAATAACTTCATTTCCAAGTATGTTTTATCACCTTTAGGTTCGTGATTGCTGTCCTTGTTCAGTCCCTTAAAGGTAAATACTGTACTAATTAAAAATATTTTGCAGATAATAGCATGTATGAACTTCAGTCTTTAGCTTTTTCTCTAGTCACGTAAAGAAAAAAACACTGTTAATTTCAAACTCTGATTTAGCATTACTTTATATAAAACTCTCAAGGGTTAGAGAATGTGAACAAGTACCTGGAATTACCCCAGTCAGGACCAATGCCTGAAAGCGATCCTCTTTTGTCAGCTGCATATTTGTAAACCACTAGCAGGCACTGTTTACAAAGCTCCACCAGGCGCTGGCAACACTGGAGCTGCAAAGGAGTCACCACCTCTGGGCTTTTATTGAAAATACTCTCCCAAGAGGATCTGTTGGCATGGAAACAGACATGATCTCATGTTGGCTGTTAAAAATGACAACCAGCTATATCACTTCCCTAGCAACAAGCCAATAAGGGCAATAGAAATGGCCTCATACATTTGCAATAACTATGAATGGTTTAAAGATATATAATAAAAACAAATTAGGAAATTTATTTTTGTATTAAAGAAACACAACATCAAATACATATACTATTTGTATGTGTGTGTTTGTACGTGTGGGGGTGTGTGTGTGACAGTGTGTCTCACTATGTTGCCCAGACTGGAGTACAGTAGTTATTCACAGGCACAATCATGATGCACTACAGCCTTGAACTCCTGGCCTCCAGTGATCCTCCTCATTTTAGCCTTGAAGTAGCTGGGACTACAGGCATGTGCCACCATGCCCAGCACTATTTGTCCTTAAAGCTTTTAAAGCTGCCAACTCTGGACGGCTAATAGGATAGTTTTCCAACACCTCTTAAAAAATGGAGTTACTCTATATTAAGGTATTTGTAAAATACTGAGCTAATTTCTCAAAAATTAAGTATTCTTGGAATTTAGGCTTTCTTGGAATCTGTATTTACCTTAACATTAAGAATGATCCCTTGAAATGATTAAAAAGTTGCTAAAACAATTGTTAACCTCTCTTCACTAAGAGAATTTAGGTTAATACTTGATTGTGACCATCCCTTTCAAAACACTTTTAGACATAACTATATCCATATTCCTAGAGCACAGGTTCTGTGTGCTAGAAGTAATGCTATCTTAACAAGTACTGCCCTACTGCCATCCCAGAAGCAGCATGCCTTCTCCTTCACTGAACTCAGCTTATTCCAAAGCAGGTAATGGTGCGTACTTTCTTGGTAAACTTCAGTTTTGTGTGGGGTGGGTGGGTGGGTGGGGGGGTGTGTGTGTGTGTGTGTGTGTGTTAACAATTCCGAAGTTAACCATCATGGTATCATGGTTTATATCAGGAAATACCTCACTACTCCACCACTACGGAGAGAGAGACAGACGAGAGAGAGAGACAGAGAGAGAGAGAGAGAGAGAGAGAGAGAGAGAGAGAGAAATTTATTCCACAGACTTATTCCTTGAAACTCTTCAAGCCTCCAGGGGAAATTTTGGTTTGAGACTTGGTAATGATTCATATCTCATTTTACATAAACCAATTCACATAACCCTCAGAGAGAGAAGCACAGACTTTCAGAAAGGAAAAAGTATTCAGGACAATATTTTCCTGAAGTAAACTTCCCAATGGGAAACACAAAGACTCCACTTTCAACCTTCTGTGGATATTTGATATATCTGGAATTTTTTAAAAAATGCCTTAGAAACAGAAATGTATTTTTTACTAGAAAAGCTACTGTTTATTTTTTCAGAGAAATGTGGCCCCAAATAGCATGTCATCAATGAATGAAAGGTTTTCTTAAAGGGAGTAATACTGAAATGAATTAATTGAAAGAAACAAATTTTCTTCAGTGTTCTGAAATGTTCAGGGCTAAATATAATAGGCTTTTAAAATACTGGGGTTTTTTAATTGGCAAAGGAATGAAAGTTATTTTTATTTAAGAAATAGTAATTTGATGGTTAAATTAACTGTAAAAACAAAATTTAAATTATTGCTAGATGGAAGAAAAACTAGATATGACACATATGTGTTTATCAAGATTTATATATGTAGATAGAGACATAAAATCTACTTACCTAATTTGATTAAAAAATGCTGGAAAAATAAATTAATTAGGGAATATGTTTATAATCAGTATACTTTGATTTAGCAGACCCTATAAAATTTCATATAAATGTGAATACATACAAAAAAATCCTATGTTTTTAATGTCTGCCTAGCACTTTTCTTTCTGCTGGGATTTTGGGTATGTCTATAAAAGTCTACCTCCATCACCACCCTCTACTCTCAACTTGGATATATTTATTTATTGATACTGTGGAGCTATTTGATCAGATCAACTATCAGGTCACTCATGGTAATTTTTCTTTAGAGGTAGGGAAAGAACAAATTAAATGGAAGAAAGCTGAAAGGGCTTCTTCTGTAACACTCTAATCTGATGTTAACTTCTTGAATAATACGTAAATTATAATATGACCAGCTTTGGCTTCTCATTCTCTCATTCTCCCTTAAATATTTAAAATAAATATATGAATCAAGGTCCTATACATATTGATTTCCAGTGTATATATTTACCACTACTAGCCAAGACTACATTCTACTCTATGTATTAATCCATATTTAGGTGTCAGCATACCAAAATACTCAAGAAAATGAAAGCAACCTGCTTCATTTGGCCCTAGGGCAGTGGTGCCCCCTCTACACAAAGGAAACCTGAGTATAGAACTGTATCCCCTATTCTTACCTGCCACCTGGCATAGCTGAGTAGATGTGAAATGTCTCTATACGACTACAGTATTTCAGCTTTCAACACTAGCAACACAGTTTTTTAAAAAGGTGAAAGGAGGTAAAAATAGTTAAAATACCAGTACTTTAATCAAAGAACCCCAGGTCTCTTCTACCTGCTTTTTGAATCTAAATTCCAAGGAAACAGGGTCATCAAAATCCATGAATTCAAAAAGAAAAATTAAATGATTAAAAAGTTCTTTCTGGCTCTCCCTAATCCTCACAGCAATATAAAAGGAAATCACTTTAAATGACTTTTTTAGTAATATAACAGTAAGATATAGAATACTGAATATTTCTGGCAACAAAGGAAAGTTATTCATGCAATCCAGAGACTTAGAAATCCTCACATTATTCAGTAATCCAATAATTTTCACCCACTTTCTCATCAAAACATTTCATAAAGCAGTTATCTAAAGAGTGAAACTGATTCATTCCTTTCTCCACTGGTACAAGCCCTGACTGAGTAGCCCAAAGTTAAGTGGCAGAAAGGAGAAGGGAAAAGTTGTGGTGGGTGTCCCTAGAATTGGCCCAGGGGTTTTACTGATGCATCAAACAGAAAACACCCTTGTCCCTCCCTTTTCCTCTTCCAGGCTGCTGAAGTTTATACATACCAATACAGTAATCACCAACAGAAAGATTAATAACCTAAAAAGTATAACAACAACACATCCAGTTGAACATGATACAAGAACAGGGAGATTCACATCTTTTTAAGTAGTCTATATATTATGCATAACTTTTCGAGTAGGCATAATCCAGCCTAGAAATAGACTACTGCCTTAGAATATTCCCTAAAGTTTCTTCTTGCCCTAAGATTCTAAAAGAAAGGCTTTTACATGGCAAACCCCCACAGGAAAATACTTTTGACTAGGGAATCCAAGCCAGATTCTCTTCTTTGGGGTTTACATATTAGGATTTTGAGTGGAGATGGGGCTTTCCCAAACCATGCATTCCTTCTCCCATATTACCCTGGCTCCTCTCTTGGCTTTACCCCCACAGACTCCTACTCTTCCTGTAACTCTCACCTGAAATGCCACTTCCCATAGCCACCATTCCCCAGCTCTCAGGCCTAAGTTTGAGTCCCATGGAACCTCAGACTTCCTCTATCCCAGTAAAACATGGTAGATAATTTTATTTATGGAAATTCCAAGAGCTATTTCCCTAAAGTAAACATATTCCAAAGTGGGCATCATAACACTCCCAGGAGGCTGCATGTGATCAAAGGGTTACTGGGCATGGGCATCAGCAGCCTGGTAGAGGAAGAGAGGAAGAAGGGTGTTTTCTGTTTGATACATCAGTAAAACCCCTTGGCCAACTCTAGGGAAACCTACCACAAAGATCTACATTACTCTGGTGTTTCTGGAGGTAGACAGGGATGGTTTACTTACTTTGTTTTATTGTTGGGGATGTTGATAGGCAAAGGCAACAATCAAGGCCTTGGATTCTTGGACATAATCAAAGACTTGGATTATATTTTTCTAAGATTTTACACCTAACTGCGAAAGAAAGTTGAACTTTATATTAAAATCATTCCTTAAAAACTGAGAAGAGTAGATTTTCACCATGACTGTTAGGCCTTCAGACCAAAGGTTAAAGGAGTATACACTGAGAAGGCATGATTCAAAGGATAAAGAAGAACTACTCTGGGTCCAAACTGAGAATCAAACACACACAGTACTATGTGACTTCACTAAATTGAGGAAGCCTAAAAAACTCATTAATGCAAAATAAAATCCGATATTAAACTCACCTCTTTAAACTACTAAATTGAAAGAAGTAGATGAGAGTGGAGTCAAATTGGTCTCAAAACTACTCCTGCCTCACCTGCACAGGCATAGTAGGCTAGGGATTTGGCTAATGCTATGGACTTGCAGTAAAACAAGCTTGGCAACCATTGGCAAATCTGCTTTGGGGAATGTCAATGAAGCATAGAGTTAAGAGCTTGGGCTTTTGACTCAAGACTACCTGGATTTAAATACAGGTTCATACAGTTACTATGTTTATACTTCAATTCCTCATCTGTAAATGACGGTAATAGTTTACTCAAAATACTTTTTGTGGAGATTATACAAATATTTAATATGTAAAACAATGTCAGATATTTAGTAAGCCGTCAATAAATACTACTTACTATCCCTATGATTACTACTACTAATAGACACCACCAGAGAAACTGGAAGGCAGTACTGTGCCAAGGATAGGAGAAAAGGATTCTGAATCAAGTTAAAGTATGTTAGCAAAATAGTTCAGGAAAGAGGAGCCCTAGAAGCAAAGAAGCACCATTTCATGGGTATCTTTAGAGTCTGGTGTTGGAGATTATCTATGGACTCAGAGCCACAGCACTGATTTCACTAACAGATTTTCTCATTGCTCTCCATGGTAGAGAGTAGCTGGGATTCATACATGGCATCAAGCCAATGGATCAACCAACAGAAAAAAAACATTTCCATTTTAAGTTCAGATTGGGAGAACTTTTACAGAGAGCCATCAACTAAGGGGCTGTGGAGTTCAAATGTTTCACTTAAGTCTCTGTAGAAATAATAGCCCGGATGATTCTCAGATTTCATCACACCCAGAGTGCCTTATTAATTCTCCCTGTTGGTGAATGGTAGCTAAGAAAAAAAATGGTAGAAAGACTGAGTCTCCAAATGATATGAATGATTCTGTATCACATGACTAGAATATTTAAATGGAGAATATTCTGAGATCATTTCAGAATAGAACAGTCTGTTAAGGTTTTACAGAAGAGGCAGGTATAGAATGGGGCTTTACATTCGATTCAAATAATACAGAAGGTACCAGAAGGCTGGGGTTATAGAAAGCCATCCAATCAGATATTAAATGACATCAACAGTTCAGAGGAAGAAAAAGACAAATTTTTAAGAAATCTGAAAAAAAATGAATTTGTTTTTTCTGGAGCAGAATTCAAGTAGGAGAGTAATGAGAAGGAAGACTGGGGAAATAAGAGAAAACAGCATATTAGATAGCCTTGTATCTGTAGATAAGAAGTTTAAACTTAAATTATAAAGGAGGAAAATCACTACAGATTTTAGGATATGATTCTGACAGTAAGATGGATATGAGAAACAAAAAACTGGAAACAAAAATGCCTAGAAATCTATTCATTTCACTTAGCTGTCTTACCAAAAACAGGCTCATTTTGTCTAAAATCCTGTCATACTTTATCTGTATCTCTTTTATAATGATGATTTAGTCCATTCTCACACTGCTAAAAAAGACATACCCAAGACTCAGTAATTTACAAAGGAAAGAGGTTTAATTGACTCATAGTTCAGCATGGCTGGGGAAGCCTCAAGAAACTTACAATCATGGCAGAAGGGGAAGCAAACATGTCCTTCTTCACATGGTGGCAACAAGGAGAAGTGCCAAGTAAAACGGGGAAAAGCCCCTTATAAAATCATCAGATCCATGAGAATTCACTCACTATCAAGAGAACAACAGCATGGGGGTAACCACCCCATGATTCAGTTACCTCCCACCAGGTCCCTCCCATGACACGTGGGGATTATGGGAACTACACTTCAAGCTGAGATTTGGGTGGGGACGCAGACAAACAATATCAAATGATTTGCTTTGTATGTATCATACTTTATCTGCTAGAGATATCAGAGTTTATAGGTTAAGAGCATGAACTCTGGGGTCAAGGCTAAATGAGTTCAAATCCCAGTTCCACTAGGTCCTTAGCACCTATCTGTGCCTCAGTTTCCTTATCTATAAAACAGAGATAATATAAAACCTGACTCAAACTGATGTTATGAGGATTAAATCACTTAACACATGTAAAGTGATCAGAACAATGCATCTCACACAATAAGTAGTATGGTTAGTTATTATCTGTGTCAGATTCAACACTGTATCTCCAAAAATATTAGCACAAAAGTAAGTACTTGATGATTGTTGAAAGAATGAATGGAAACAAGCTAGTTTAGCCATGTGGGAATGTGACAGAAAAACAATAGGATTTAGCAAATGATTAAATAAAGACAGTGAGGGAAAAGGAAGATGCAGGTGCCCCTGTGATATCCAACTTGTATGACTGAGAGAATAACAACAGGATTAAGGGAAGCCAAGAAAGGAAGCCATTTCGGAATAAAAGGACGTGGAATGTTTGGTTTTAGATATCTTGAGGCTAAAATGACAATGAGTCACAGCAGCTTTAGCAGCACTGGGATTCTGGGGAGGAGGAGAAGTCTGGCCATAATTTTAGAAGGTGACTGCAGAAGAACTTCAAGGATATTGCTTTGTATTTTCTTTAATTAGGACTACCTTCTCTCCACTGAATTCAAATTAATTAGGTGGTGTTGTGTTCATATTCATCATCTTATCTAAATCACCTTAATTGATATAAATTATAGTTGAGTACTAAACATTACATGCAGTAAAAAGAAATCCATATTTTAAAAGATCATTCAAGCATTTTATTAGGCTACCTCTATAACTAAATAGTAAAATATTAAAAATGATGATAATAAAAGATGACTGAGAACTTACCCTGAATCACAGAAACAGTTCCACAGCCCTTGGCCATGACTCCAGAGTAAGCGATTAAAAACCCGGTTGAAAATCCGATATAAATTTACTTCTTCGACATCAGGCACCTTCCAGATGCGTGGAAGAACCGTACGAATGCTTGTTTTCACTATGTCCAAAACCTAGTGGAAAAACCAAAGTACTCATGATCTAGGAATGTATATCTGTGTCTAAAATTCAAAGATGTAGCTTGAGCCCAGGAGTTCCAGACCAGCCTGGGCAATATAGTGAGAACCTGTCTCTACAAAACTTTTTAAAAAATTAGTCTGGCATTATGACCCACATCTGCAGTCCCAGCTACCTGGGGGGGCTAAGATGGGAAGACTGCTTGAGCTCAAGTGGTCAAGGATGCAGTAAGCCATGATGAAAAGTAAAATAAAAATAAAATTCAAAGAGGAACACACACACACACACTGAACAACAGTATAGAACAAAAAGTCTAGAAATAGGCCCATGCATTTATGAAACTTCAGTATATGACAGAGGCAATAACTCAGATCAGTGGATAGAGATTTTGAAATTATAATCTTTATGGATTAGATGAAGAAAAGATAAAGCTGAATCCCTCATTAAAAAGAATCAACTCTAGAGGGGCTAAGGTCTTACATGTTAATAAAAATAAACTATTCTATATCTCAGGGGAAAGTATAGGAGAGTATTTATTGAACCATGGGCTAGAAAAATACTACTTAAGTCACAAAAAGATATGGACCATAAAAGATTAATAGATTTTGATTATATAAAAATTAAGAACTTCTGGTCATTAAATACACCTTAAAGAAAATAAAAGACAAACTTACAAACTGCAAAAATATATTCAAATAATATATGTCCAAAAAAAGATTAGTATCAGGAATATATAAAGAATGTTTACCAAAATTTTTAATAGAAAAAAAAGGACAAAACATTACAAACAGGCATTTCAGAAAAGAGGAAATAAATATGCCCAATAAACATAAAGAACAAAAATTAAAGTTATAATAAGATATCCACGTAGTTGACAAAAATTAAAAGTCTGATGATATCAAGTGCTAGAGAGGATATGGAATCTGCCGGGTCTCTTAGACATTGCTAGTGTGAGTACAGATCGGTGCACAAATTGGAAAACAGTCTGGCATTATCTCCTAAAGTTGAAAATTAATATCCCTATGGCTCAGCAGTTTTACTTCTGAAATAATCTCTCACAGGTAAAAATAGGAGGTGGCATGTACAAGAACGTTCATAGCAGCTGTTAACAATTGTAAACACCTAGAAACAATCAAACTCTTCAACAATAAGAGAGTGAATAAATGAACAGTGGATACTCACCCCCTCTGGACTATTACACAGTATTAATACAGTAGTCGAAATGAATCAAATATGACACACAAGACAGAACATCTTCATAATAAATGGTAAGGTAAAAAATGTACTAGAGGCCGGGCGCGGTGGCTCAAGCCTGTAATTCCAGCACTTTGGGAGGCCGAGACGGGTGGATCACGAGGTCTGGAGATCGAGACCATCCTGGCTAACACGGTGAAACCCCGTCTCTACTAAAAAAAATACAAAAAACTAGCCGGGCGAGGTGGCGGGTGCCTGTAGTCCCAGCTACTCAGGAGGCTGAGGCAGGAGAATGGCGAGAACCCGGGAGGCGGAGCTTGCAGTGAGCCGAGATCCGGCCACTGCACTCCAGCCTGGGCGACAGAGCGAGACTCCGTCTCAAAAAAAAAAAAAAAAGTACTAGAGACTAAATATATAGCATGATACTATCCCCTTTTTTTGAGGCAAGGTCTTGCTCTGTTACCCAGGTTGGATTTCAGGGGCACAATCTCAGCTCACTGTAGCCTCAACCTCTTAGGATCAAGCTATCCTCCCATCTCAGCCTCCTGAGAAGGTGGGACAACAGGCACACACCACCATGCCCGGCTAATTTTTGTAATTTTGTAGAGAAAGGGTTTCACCACATTGCCCAGGTTGGTCTTGAACTTCTGAGCTCAAGTGATCTGCCCACCAAGGTTGCCCAAAGTGCTGGGATTAAAGGTATGCGCCATCACCCCTGGCCATGATACCCTTGTAATAGAAGTAAAAACAATTAAGTTTTAAAAACACATGGGGAATACACATAAACATTTTTTATATATATGGTATATATACCATATATATATGGTATAAGGTATATATATATGAAAGAAAGAAAGAAAGCCAGAGAGAGCAAGAGAGAAAGAAGAGGAGCAGAGGGGAGGGGAAGGGAGGGGAGGGGAAGGGAGGGGAGGGGAGGGGAGGGGAGGGGAGGGGAGGGGAGGGAAGGGAAGGGAAGGGAAGGGAAGGGAAGGGAAGGGAAGGGAAGGGAAGAGAGTGAACACTGAGTTCAAGAATATAGCTACCGGGGAAATGGGGAGCCACGGGGATGGAAGGGAATCATTTGGTTATATACGTTATTTCCAAGAATCTAGCTTTTGATTTGGGTGTTGGGTTCACAGGTGGTATAGTAAACTTCAAAACACTAAATAACACTAAATAAAAGCAGGTCATGCACAAACCAATCATGAAAGAGTATCGTGAAATAAGGACTATGATTAATCTGGACCACTGAAATCCTAGAGGTCCTAAAAAATTTGTAAACCCCAAAAAACTCTTTTGTCTAATTCACATATACTTGATACTTATGCAATGTAGGTATTTCCAATAAAATTCTTTTGTAAAAAAACAAAACAAAACAAAGAAAAATAAAATATCAAATAGTAATATTCTGATCTCCATTCATCAAAGTGGATTTTTCACTTTTTATCTAGCTATAATTATGGCAACTGCCTATAAAAATGAAAGTGAAAGATGAAAAGGGAAAAAGACTTTCAAACATAAAGACTAAATAAAGACATTTCTCTCAACAGACACAAACATGAAGAATTGGAAGCAGATGAAAGAATGATTTGTTTCTCTTTAAAACAGCAATATTTAAAGAAATGATGTTAGTTATCTCTGATCAAGGCAAATTTAGAATAAACATTTGTTTAAAAATAAATTTAGTAAAAAGTTTTCAAGGTGATATTTATAGAAGACTAGGAACTACAGCTTCTCACAGGGAAATGCGTGAGCAGCAGCATTCCTTCCCTTCCTGTTCCAGCTTCCTGCACTGTGATGGGGGCAGTAATACAAATCCTACTGTAGGTTAGGGTGTGTCCTAGGGGAAGGGGCAGAGGATGAGGAGGGAAAATGCAATCTGTAATAAAGTTGTGTGTGAAAAACTCATGGAAAGGCTCATTATTACAGGTAACAAATGCTTCATTATAAAGAGGAATATCTTAAAACCTTTCACAATAATACTGAAATGTGAGTATCAAGGCATTAATTCCTGCCTTTTAGTTTTTACAATTTTAATTTAAGCTATTAGTTTAACTCTTTATATTTTTTAGTGTAGAAAGCAGTGCGCTCATGACTATGTGATATAAGAATCAACACTAGCTGTAAATGAGAAATTTAAATCATCTTTCTTCTCAATTTTCCTTTCTACTTTCTGTCAATATATTAGTAAGTAATAATAGGCCAAAAGTCATAATGCAGAAAGGAAAGAATAAGAAAGTAGACAAGATAACCCATATATTAGTCTCAAGGATAAATATGAGTTATATAAAATAACCGAAATTGAAAAGTGTTATTGATACTGACAATTTTAACATTACCTTAAGTTCATCAGTATTCATATTATATTATAAAATGATTATTCAACTTTAAAATGATAAAGGATTTGAGATCATGGAGTATTCATTCATTTCTTTTTAAATACACTTCAAGGGCAACTAACATGTATCATCTGCCTGCTCTATGCCAAACACTGTGCTAGGTACATTACTTAGATTATTTTGACCACTACTCTGCATATATTTTCTTCTTAATTTAGAGGGAATTTTAATAGCATGACAGTACCATATTCTAGCCCATACATGACTAAAAGCAGCAACTTCAGAATGGAACCAGGGAGTTAGGGATGGGGAATGCTTCTGCTCCATTCCTAATGTTTTCTTCAATATGGAGGTGGAAAAATCTGCAGGCATCATGGTACTCCATCAGGCACCCCTATCTAAGAAGCAATTTTCCAGATTGGTGAGACTGGCATGGTCTGGGCAAACTAGGCACATTCTCCTTCCTGTCCAGAGCAAACTACTGGGAATACACATTCCTCTTTGCTTCTCTTTGCTTTCAGTTTTCAAGAAGCCTCTCCAAGAAGGCAAGCTTTGGTCCTGGGAGACCCACCCCTAATTGGAGGACATTGAACAACACAAACTGAGGGAACAGGAACCCAAATCCTTCAACTCTCCTCTGAGTCTTCACATAAGCTCTTTCCTCTGCCTGAAACAGTCTTCTCCTATCTCTTCATCTGATAAACTTCCATGTTTCACTTCAAATGCCACTTCTAAGGGAAACTTTACCTGTCACTGAACTATTGTTTGATATCTTAATGCCCAGTTCTTCCTTTATTAGCAATCATCCTATTTTATTTTAATTTCCTGTTTAATTAATGGAGAGTGTTATACATATAAAGGGAGGAAATTGTGCCCATCTTGGTAATAAAGTTACCAGATCCCAAGGCTTAAGACAACGTCTATCATTTAGTAGGTTCCTGTCTTAGTGAGTCATTCCTTGCAAGAAAGTAACACCTATGTAGACAAGGTAAAAATCATTGAGAGAACTTACCATGTGCCAAGCACTGTTCCAAGCACTTTAACATATATTAACTCATTTAATCCTCAAAACAAAAACATGAGGTAGATACTATTGGTCCACAGTCCCTTTCCAAAAATCTCAAGCCTAGATTCCATAATCATACATATTATTATTTCTGCAGGAAAAAAATGTAAATATTCAAACCAAGAGATAGACAAAATAAATACATAACTTCTTGTCAGGTCATTGTCACCAAATGAATTCAGGTGGGTTAGATTTTGCTGCTTAGCGGTTATGAAAATTTTTTTGGTTGTGAAAACATTTTGGATCCCCATTTTATGGATGAGAAAACTTAGGCACAAAGCAGATAAGCAACTTGCCCAACATTACCCAACTCATTGTATCCAGACCTACCCTCTTAACCACATCCAGCACTGCCTTACAATTTAGTTTTTCCAGATGCCAGTAGCAAAAGCCTAGAAGAGAACCCCATTTCTTCTTAGATTCAGATTCATCTCTAGTCCAATGGTATTTTGAAGGAGGGTGGGATCACTGTGTACAAACAAGGTTGCCTAGGCACCCCCTCCTTTATGGCTATGGAGTATGGAATAGTTTGTTTAGAAGGCTATACAGATGGGGAAGCAATGACTGTACTTTTAGCAAAACTCTCACTTAATAATTTTAAGAAAGCACAGATCAGATAGGCAAGAAATCAGACTGGAATGAGATAAATTAGTGCCAGTTCTACTTGTGATGCTTTTTTGGATTTCTGGTGCTTTGGGGATTGAAGAAATTGGGTGGAAGATGAATAATTTGTGAAACACAAAAATAAATGATCAGCAAGATGCCCTTGTGTTTATCTGTGGGCTTAAGTGAGGCTAACTTACAGAATATAGGTATCCATTTCCTTACATTATGACTTTTAAAAGCATCCCAATCCAACATTAAGCTCTCCAAGGGAAAAAATAAATAGGAGATTCAGTCAATGACAACATTAATAAAATGAAAAGATTTGTCTTTTCCATATGAAATATAGCACATTTGAAGGCATAAAGCACACAGACAAATTCATATTTTGCAAGAGCATACAGATGTTGAATGACAAACTGCTCCATATGGCTGAACAGTTGGTCCTAAATTAAAATAATGGCACAAGGTGAAGGCGGTTTAGAAATAAGATTAAAATCACTACATGCTGTACTAATGATGCATGCAGCAGCGATGGCTATAGGGTAAAGGCATCTTTGCTGATACAAAACGAACAGCTCTGAACAGCATCTATGTCAGCCTGAATAAAACAGAGATGGAAAATAGTATCATCAAAATGCATGCAGAAGCAGCCACGGTAGGTATTAAAAATAAATTGCTATTTAGAGAAGTAATACTTGATGAACAAGGATCTCTTAGCACCCTAAAATAAATGCAAACCTTACTATCATTAGTGATTTCTCTTCACCCTCCAGTCTTAGTTTATGTCTAGGTATCACATCAGATAGTAAGCTTTTCAGCAAATCTGGCATTCTTCGCAGCCCACCAACACGGCTATATTTTCATACTTCAGATATATTCCTCACAAACTATATAAAGCAACTGCATTCTTGGCAGAAAGCTAAATTATGCAAGTATGGAGTTACCACAACATGACATTAAATAAGATTAACTACTTCTATTTTCACCTGGTGAGGGTTCTTTTCAGGATTTAATTCCCATACCCTTGATCTTTACATTTTACATCCATTAAGGAAAATATGAAGGCAAATAATTTTTTTTTATTTCCAAGAACAGAAAAAAGGAAAGCATGTGGAAGACTCTGTGTGTATGTCATTTTAATCTTGGAGCTTTACAACAGGCTAATAAACAACCACGAATGCCTCAATCCTGGGACAGGAAAAGTGAGATACATATTTCAAGAATTAAGATACTTAAATAAGAGTCTTGTGCCACCATACCTTGAATAGTGCCTGGGGCATGGCAGTCCCTCAATAAATATCTGTTGAATGCATGATTAAGTGAGCAAATAAATGAATGAGTAAACAACTCTCAAAATCCCTAACAGTGTCTAGCATATTATTTGTATAAAATTGGCAACCAATAAATGTTTGTTAAATTAAAATGTATCACGCACAGCCTTTATGGCAGCCATGGAGATGTGCCACTTAAATTAACATGTTTCAAAGAACTCAGTTAGCTGAAGGCTTCCCCACTGGGTATCCACTGCAATATTCAAACCATGCTTACACTCTCCCAAGATAGTTCCCAGGCAAGGATTAAGCATGGCTGGGATACGAGTGAAGAGCTATTTCTGCTCACTCTGATCCCTCCAACACCAGTCTTTGTTCTGGGCTCCCCACCAGCCTGACCATGACTTTCTCAGAGATCCATTAAAGTCTGAGGTTCTTCCTACCCAGTCCTCCTCCCTTGCATTTACTGGAGTCAGACCTGCATTGTAGTCCTAAGGCTCTTCCTGCCTACTACTTGAGCTCTCTCTCCCCATTATCCTCCTTGGGTGTTTTCCATTAAAAAAAAAAATAAAACCTTTCACTGTTAATTCCATCTTAGTGTCTACCTCCCAGAAGATTAAGCTGGTAAAGCTTTTCAATGATTATTGACTAACATTACAGCCAAAAGAAGGATGGACCTGATTAACATGCATCCAATGTAAATTAGTTAAGTCATTAGCTTTCTAAACAGATACATTTTTATAATGTCTAATTCTGCATTCCACAGCTGACCTACATTTCCAGGTTTCTTTTAGTTTCTTAGATGCAGTTTCTAGCTTTATAAGACAATAGCACAAGTTTCTGATAGCCAAATAAATGATCAACATGTTATAGGCCAACAGACAATTTTTATACACCATTTCTATATATTCTATACAAAAGAATACCCCATATGAAGAATTCTTAGTAAAATAAAATACATCAGAGAAACAGTCTGACATGGGGAATCTTAGTAGAAAAGAAAACATTTCAGCCTGTATTTTACCCCTTCTAAGTCTAGAGTACATTCCCTTATGATGTCTCGCTTTATCACAAGGACCCTTCAATACTTAACGTTGTAAACCTCAGAGAAGTTCTGAGAAGTCACCTGTCCAAGTTAAAGGCCATAGGCAATACTGAACTCAAGTCCATACTGCCTCATGAGATGTCCACTACAATTTCATGTAATGAAAAGACATCTAGTAACTCTTTCTATTACATGCTTTTGCCTCTCTAATTTCACCATATAAAGTATTTTTTCAATGCACTTTGACTCATTATTATATTAGCTCTTATATTGTCAGGCAAAAAAAATATTTCAGTCAGTTGCTGTCTGGTCACTTTACCTCTGATTTTATCTGAAATAAACTTCAGGTAGGGAAGAGGTAGAGAAAAAAATTATATATTAAATATATGTATATAAATAAATCAGCTAAACACATTTAAATTTGTTCCAATGATCATTTCCAAAATTACCTCTATATTTTACTCTTATTCCTGTCTGGGGTAAATTTTAAGTATTTCACGTAATTAATTCTAATGCTACTTATTAAGTAGACAAACCTTTTTAAAAAAAAATCCCAATGAGAATCTGTTTACACGAGAGTTCAATACCCCTGTTGCTGGCTGGTTTGCACTGCTGGCTGGCTTGATGATTTGTATTCATGATATGTATATTTGTTAGGCTTCTTTTTGTGAATATAAATAAACCTATAAATTTTGGCAGGGTTAACTTTATAAAAATGGAAAGTTTTACAAAACATTATAGTAAAGTTTTAATATAAAGCTCCTTATATTAAAATAGTTACTCATGGGTAAGGGGTCTTAAATTACCTGAATAAGGGGAAGAATGTCATCACAGAATGAAAGCTGCTGAAAGTTGTCCTCTGCTTATTTTCCCAGACGTGCCTCACCTTTCACTACATATCTGAGAAATTTGAGCCTGTTTTGGGAAAGCCTCTTAAAGAATAAAATTGTTGAAGGAAGAAAAGGAGCCCCAATAATCATGAGAATAGCAAGAAAAATTGCTACAAACAAGTTGCACCTGTTTAAATCCTAGGCTTCCACTTGTTTTCACAGCCTGGGAGTAGCATTCCTCAGCGACTTTCAGGGCTCCGTAAAATTGGGCATCTTTGCAAGATAAACTTGCTCTAGTTAAGATCAGCCCTTTCTGTTCTTTTAAGGGCCAAAATTCAAGATATGAATTTTTCTGCCAAAAATATAATTGTCTATTAAATTATCTATGTAGAAGAATGACAGTAAACGTTTGGGTAGTGCAAACTGTGGGACTTTAACAAGCTTTTACTGAAGACAGAATACATCATTACCTTCTGCAAGCACAAGGGAAACCCAATACCTTTGATTTATACCAAAGGAAGAAGCCGCAAAGAAGCTAAAAAAAAAAAGACTAGCAGGGTACAAAAATGGTAATAAAGCTCCTCCCCTCACATTAGTGCTTCCACTCCCTCCACATAACAGTGTATGATTAATACTTAAAGGTGGTTGTACCTCTGAGAACTGGAAGAAAAGATTACATAAAAATAGTTCACTCCTACATTCTTAGAGTAAATCAGTATCAAAGAAGTAGATACACTGGTATATGTACTCAGTAGTAAATTTATAAACAAGCATTTATTTTTCCTCTAAATGTAGAAAGTCAATTGAGCATAACAACCCTATTGAAATTGTTTCTTCCAATTCACAAATATTATTATTCACATATATCATTTAATCATCCCATCAATGTTTATCAGGCCTTCTCACATCACATGTATCAAACAGAATAGCACTGTCTTCTTAATTCCTGTTCAAATAAACATATCACTAACTAGTAAGGAAAGATGGCCACGGGAAGCAGCTACCTTGGTATTGAGTCTAGAATTAAAAGTCTAGAATGGAATCAACTTAACAAAAACTGACAGAAAGCCCCCTGAAGGTAACTATTAAATGAGACCCATCCTCTGGCTTTTTAGAGTTATGGAAAAATTATCCATAAATTTCTCAAGGGAGATCATAAGTTAACTGAATACAAAGTGCCATGAAGATTGAAGTAGGGAAAGATACCTGGTTGTAGGGGACTCCAGATGCTTTGTGAAGGAGATGGAGCTGGATCTTCAAAATATGTGGTGTGTGAGATTGTAAAGAAGGGATTCTACTTAGCAAGGACAGCCGAAGCAAGGTCCTGGGGTCAGGGAGAGACACTCTCTGCCTCTTTCCCTTATTCCTACCTCAACACAAAACAAACGCACAACACTGTTACTTCACAAGCCCTTTCCATGGAGATGCCTTATCACTGTGATGAATGCTCATGTACAAAAAAAATATTTTATACATTCAGGCAATTATTCTGTAGGATGGAATGCTGGAAGTGGTTTTGCTGACTTATAAAGATTATGAACATGTCATTTTAATAGATATTACAAATTATTTTTCTAAAGACTTGTACCAATGTACTCTCTTTCTCTCTAATAGTATAGCAAAGGCCCTTTTACTCATACTATTTCCATCACCGGATATCACGTGTCTTATTAATTTTCGCCCATATGATGTTTTTTACTTGCTTTTTCTTCTTCATTAGTAAGGTCAAGGATCTATTTACGTGTTAAATGGCTATGTGAAATCCATACGTTGTCTTTTAATGGTCTTTTTATATGCTTTGCCATTTTATGTGTCAATACTTATAGGCAAGTTTCTTTTGCTGATTGATTTGCAGAAGGTATTGGTTCACTAGTGTTACTTTTCATTTTATGTGCTACACTTATCTGTCCTCCTCAAACTCCTCCTCTATCCCCCACCCAATTGCCCTCACAACTTCTGCCTTTTAAGATATTTTTTACCTTTCATAAGATTTTATGTAATCAAATCTGTTGATCTTTTAATTTAAGCCTTCTAGGTTTTAGGTATTTTCTTAATATGTTTTCCCACTCTAAGATTATAAACTTATCCTTCTGTATTTTCTTCCAAATCTTTAATATTTTCTTTTTTACATAGAAAACTGCAATTATATGAAGTTTGTTTTTATATGGTGAGAATTAAGGCTCCAACTTAATTTTCTTACAAATAGATAGTTGCTTCTGTACCACTGAGTGGAAAAACCATCTTTTCTCTATTGGTTTGAAATGCCACATTTATCCTGTATTATTAATATCGTACTATTTTTTTAAATTAGCAACTTACCCACACTTCTCTCTCTTCTAGATTACAAAACTTTTACGGACTTAAGGAAATTCAGGGTTCCAATTCGAATAAAAAGTCCGTATCTCCACTAATGGAAACCAAAGTCAGCGACCTGAAAACATACTCAGGGCTTCCCATGTGTTTTGCAATCTGCTTCTGTCACCAGCTTTACTATACCCTCCTCAACAGTGTACTCTACGTGGCACATGGCAGGACACTAAGCAAGTATTTGTTGAATGAGATAATGTGCAACAGTGAGTTCAGCTTACTCAGATAAAAGTATATAATTTAAGAGTCATCATGTAATCAGCATCAAGTTTCAGCTTATTCATGATAATTCTGAGAAAGGGCAAATGATAGTTTGTATTATTGAAGGAATTCAACAACTTCACTCTGCTACTAAAATAGCCTATCTCCCAGAAAACAGTATTACAGTGCAGTTGACGGGCCCTTCACCGTGCTGGCCACTCCACTCTTCCACTCTCCAAGACAGCTATTATGTACCTTATACTCTCTCCCCAAATCTCCAGAAGCCCTCCCCACCAGAAGAAAACTTTCCTGTCTTCCCACCACATTCCCATGCACCTGCCTTCCCTCCTGTTAGAATAAATGCTCTTGATTAGGAAAATCCTCCCCCTCTCACAGCTTACTTACTCAAGAACTTTTTATCACCTCTCTTTCCTGTGCCATTCCTCTCTTCTAAATCGTTCTCATCATCATACAAACTAAAAATACCTTCATCTTAAAAAAAAAAAAAACAAAAAAAAATCCTTGTTGGCCCACATTCCTCTCCATCTACCACCACCACATTTCCCATTCCCCTCTATAGCAAAATTCCTTGAAAAAGTGCCTGTAGTAACTGTGGTGTTTTGCTCTCCACTTTTCTTCTTCTTGTACATATTCCAAGTTTTACTCCCCACCACCCCGCTAAATTTATGATTAGGGTCATCACTAACATCCACATTGCCAAAAATTACAGTCAGTTCTCAATGCTCAGCTTATAACCTCTGTCAGCAACACGTGACACAATTGATTACTCTGTCCTTAAAATAATTTCTTTACTTGACTTCAAGGACACCCAGTTCTCATGGTTTCTTCATATCTTACTGGCTGTTCCTTCTCAGTCCTCTTTGGTAGATTCTCCCCATCTCTCTGATTTCTACATGTAGGAGTGGCCCAGGCCTTAGTCCTTGAAACTCGAGGTAGTTTCATCTAGCTGACACCTTAAATATCTTAGAGACTCCTAAATTTTTGTTCACCATACACAATCTTAGCCCTAAACTCAAAACTCTTATACAACTATACACTCAACATTTTTACTTGGATGTCCAATCAATATATCAACATCAACATGGTCAAAATAAAATGAAACAACAGAAACAGCAAAACCCTCCCCCTCTTTCTCCAGCATCCATCCATTCAGTTACCACCCTAGCTAAGCACCCATTAGCTCGTGCCTCAGTTACCCTAACAACCTTCTAGCTGGTCCCTACTTCTATTCTGCCAAATTCCCGCTCCTCCAGTTCTATTCTCCACAAGTAGTTCTCGTGATTCTCTTAAATTCAAACAGGCTATGTAACTTCTCTACTCAAATTTTCCAGTGGTTCCTCATCAACTGGAATAAAACCCAGTATCTTTCTATAGCCTATAAAGTTGTGACCTAGGCCCTCCCTATCTGTCCAACCTTATCTTTTACCAAGACCCCATCACTCAATCTTTTCCAGCTAAAACAGACTATCTTATGAATATATAAATAAAATGGTGCCTTGCTCTGCTTCATATACCCATCAAACTAATTTCTACCTCAGCATCTCTATATTTGTTCTTCCCTCTGCCTGAAACATTGTCTCTGCAGAGATCTGTATAGCATGATTCTCACTTAAGTCTCTGCTCAAATACTACCTTCTATTTTTTATGTCAATTTATTTTTCTTCATAGTACTTAGTACAGTCATCCCTCTGCACCTGTGAGGATTGGCTTCAGGACCCCCCACCCCCAGACAGCAAAATACATGGATGCTCAAGTACATGATATAAAATGGTGGAATATTTGCATATAACCTATGCACATTCTCCTGTATATTTTAAATCATCTCTAGATTACTTATAATTACTTATAATATCTAATACAATGTAAATGTTATGTAAATAGTTGTTACACTGTTGTATTGTTTAGGAATAATGACAAAAGAAAAAAGGTCTGTACATGTTCAGTACAGACACAGCCATCCTTTTTTTTCCAAACATGTTCAATTCCTGGTTGGTTGCATCCACGGATGTGAAAGCCACAGACATAGAAGGCTGACTGTACTACCTTACATTCTATTACATATTTATTTATTATTAGACATCTTAACTAGAATGTAAGTTCTATGAAAGCATGGATTTTTTACAATTCACTTTTGTATCCTCAGAACCTAGAAGAGTGCCTGACCCATAATAGATACTTAATAAGTATTTGTTGAAGAAATGAGTAAACAAATGAGCAAATATAAAGTCTGTCTATGAATTTGGCTTAATGATCCTAGCTTAATACATAATCCAAGAGAAAAAAAACTGTTTTTGAGCATTACTCACTTTTCGTTGTTTTACAGAGTCCAATTTTATGAGCCAATATGAAGCTACTTTGGTTTTATGATACTTCCAGTTATCGATGATCTGTTTGGAAGGATGAACATTAAGAAATTTACAGGTTGAAACCCATTTTTTAAATTAATTTGTGTAATGAAAGCACTACAATATTACTTGCAACAAATAATGCCAACTTTCGTAAAAAGACATGTGCAAAGATTTCTAACACAAATTAAGCCATCTACGTCCAAAGCTTTCTATTCTAGTTGCATTAAGAATACAATCTCTGTGGCTCACACCTGTAATCCCAGCACTTTGGGAGGCCGAGACAGGCAGATCACTTGAGGCCAGGAGGTCAAGACCAGCCTGGCCAATATGGCAAAACCCCATCGCTACTAAAGTATAAAAATTAGCTGAGCATGGTGGTGCATGCCTGTAATCCCAGCTATTTGAGTGGCTGAGGCACAAGAATCACTTGAATCCAGGAGGTGGAGGTTGCAGTGAACTGACATTATACTACTGCACTCCAGCCTGGGCAACAGAGTGAGACTCTGTCTCAAAAACAAAAAACAATCTCCAATGAATGAAAGTCAAATACCTTCAGAAACATAAGATTTGGCAAGAAATCCAAGACACAGATTTTTCATTTGTATGTTAGAGGCTGATTTATGACATCATTCATAGTAATAAAATATTGAATAATGCATTAGAAAGCAGCCTATATAAAATGAGAATTCTACTACTTTGTTTTGTTTTTTGTGCAAGTCTGCAAAACTTCTGAATATATAGTCTTGTAATATATACTGTAATAAACAGATTAAAATGTTCACACATAGTGAACATATAGTAAACAATTTGATGTCTGATATAATTATTAATTATATTTTATTAATTATATAAGCCTATATACATTCTTTATAGAACAATCACGATAGTCACAAATATTAGTTTTACTCTCTGTTTAATTTTCTTCTACCTGATTAAAAAAGATGGGATATAACTAATATCTCTAAGAAATACATAAAATAAAGTGCTACAAAGTCATTGGCTATATGTAGAAAATAACTTTATCAAATAAGATAACATAGGTAAATAAAAGCACACCTAGCATAATCCTTAACATCCAATGCTTTCCTTCATTTCCTTTGATGTAACTAAGTAGCACCTAGCTTGCAAACAAGTTACCATTTTCACTTTTTAAAAATATATATCAACAAAATATTAATTAGGGGCTTTGCTTATGACTGTGTCATCAGTACATAATATAAATTGCAATTATGGGTATTTTTCAGCAAGAAAGTCTCTTTTACTGTTGTTTGTTTGCTTTTTGTTTCTATACACTTGTTTTACACGGGTCTAAAGTAAATGCTAAAAAACGAAAAGTCCAAGTGCATGGCTGTAGTTTTTATCCTATAACTGGCCACTAGATGGTGCCTTCTCCTCTGGGAAAAAAATACATACATTTTATGTATATAATTTATAAAATTATATTTATAAAAAAGGTCCAAAATATATTTTTAATATATTTATAAAATATATGTGCCCCCACCAAAAAAACAAGGTTCTACTACTAAATAATTATCCAAGAATGAAAAGGATGTTTGAATGAAAAAATGTAACCTTGCGTGAAGAAATGCTCTTTCACCAAAATTATCTGAAATAACGTGGACCCTCTTTCTAAATTAGGAGTAAGTCACTGATTTTAATGCGAATTTTAGGGCCCTCTGGCATTTTAGAATGTTCCACTGGGTGGTGCACATGTGTGTGTAACAAGAAAAACACACAGCTCCGCATAAGTCATTTCAAAATTCTGACTCCAAAAATGTGACATTCGAGGTGTCACATTCAAATATTCTTGACATTTTATGCCACAGCCCCACATTTTTCATCATACCCCATTCCATATTAGTTCTTTCTAAATCTTTATAGAGGCAAGTTTAACATGATATTTGCTTAATCATTAAGAACAATAATTATTTAACACTAATTATTCTCACTTGATGAAGACTTATTAAAATAGCACTATATACTAAAAGATATTTTGCACTGCTGATTATAATCTGATCTCACTGTTCATGAATTGTAACAATTAAAATAAACCCCTATATTTTCTAAAGCTAGTAGAGGTTGAAAAGACATCAATTAAATTTACTATGTCATTGAGCATAATGCCTTCAGGAAATAAATTTTAATATTTTTTAAAAAATAAAAAGGTACCAGCTCCTTGGCATTTTAGACACATCAGATACTCACATCTTCTATCAGAAGTTCTGATTCTGCATCTGACTTTCCTGGAAACCGGATCTTCATGTCCTTGAGAACAAATAAGGTCTGACTTGTTAGATCATCTTCTTGTTCTTTTGTTTTCAGTTGCCGCAAAGACTCACTCTTAAATTTGAAAGAATACAGATATTTGGAGGGGGTCTTATTTCATTGTGCCAGTATAATCTGAAAGATATTTCTAGGTAAAAATGATGCACTTTTAACTGAAAACAATAACAATGAAAAAGGAAGAAAATTTTCTTTTACACTTGTGAATTCTTTGGATTAAATGGATACGAATCCCAAGAGTGTCTTTCATACTTCCACAAGGTTATACTTATTTAGCTAAAAGTACTAAAATAAAAATATAAATACTTAAAAAGGACTTCCTGGTCAGTTTCATTTGCTACATATACCTTAGGCAATTTTTCTTGATTAGAAAAAAAAAATTCATTGTTACCAAGTGAAATTCATTCACTTGTATTTCCTGACTTCCCTTTGGAAACACGATCCATATTAAATAAACAAATTAAATAAATCCTTAGTCTACATGAAGGTAGTTGGAGCTATCTGAGCATCTAAAAGTAGCCTTCTTACAAACTAAATTCACTATTTTCTCAATACCAAATCTCTGGGATTCATGCTAACAAGGGAATACTCAATGTTAATTTAACATACAGAACACATTATAAATAACATTGTACTTAAGTGCTCCAAGGATAATTTATCATTTTTTAACCTATGAATCAACTGTCCCATTAAGTAAAATTTTCCAAACTTCCTCAAATTTAAAGAGAGACTGCATAATACACTGCAAAACCATGCATTTACTCAGGTAATTTTCAGTAATATTATCCTACTACATTAGCAAACAGAAAATAAAATAATGCTATTCTCAGTGTTCATCTTTGAGTTCTGTGATAGAGTGAAGTCTGCACCTTTTAAGAGTCATACTAAATTGTAGGCTAAGGTAGGTGAATAATCCAAATTTCAAGAGGTCATGAGTTGAATTATGGAAAGGATCTAAGGTTCAGTCTGTCCTCCTCTCATCTGATCCCCTTTGCCTGAGTACAGAGCTCCCTATAAACTTGAAAGAGCAAAACAGATGACCTACCACTTGAGAGTTTGTAGAGCAGGCATCATTACTGTGAGGCAGATGCCTCATGTAGGAGGAGGCACGGTTTAAGGAATGTGACCGAGACGCAGAAGTTGGCCGTGACACAGATATCACTTGTTGAGCAGAAAATGGGCGGGTGTCCCCACTGGAAGGCGACTGAGCAGAGATGGACCGAGGGCAGCTGACTGAACGCCTTATGGAGCCTATCAGTGATGGAGAAGAGGGATACTACAGTAGCAGTATTAATACAAGTTTTTTACTATATTAAGTCTGTATAAACTAAAGATTATAGCAGCTAGTAGTGAAGTGGCAATAAATGTCAAAGCATAGGCATCATCATGGGAATATGAGTTTGGAATACATTTTTCAACAACAGTGAACTTGTTGCAGAAGAACCCCTCTGATGTATAAAAAATGGCTCTTTTGGGAATAATACTATCAACAATCCTTCAAAATTATATCCTCAAAACATAAGATAAAAGAACCAGAAGAAAGGAAAATTAACATTTATGGAGCACCTTCTATAAGCCAGGCATTGTGCTAAGTGCTACACTTTTATCTTAGTCCTCATGGAAACCCTCTGAAGTAGGGCTCTCCATTGCTCAGAGGCTTAGAGAAAGAACTTTTTCAAGGTTATACAGCAATAAAGTGGTCAAGATCGGGTTTCAATCCTGACCCTATCTAATTCCAGTGTCTTCCCTGTTTCTATAATTCCATGATGCTATCCACTATCCCTTGGGATTTGACTGGCCACTTATAAGAATCTGTGTATATGTTAGAGATAGAATATTTTACAGCAAGATTCATAGGGAGGGCTGGAAAGGAGTATAGAAAGTGGACAGGCTAAATAGGTTAAGTTACAGAATTTAGAACCCATGACGGAAAAAAACAGTAATAAAACAAAATTCAGATTATCCTAATGGAATTTAAATATAGAATTGGTTATTATAAAGAGTAGTACTGAACAGAGAGCATTCTAATTTACAAGAGTAAATAATTTTTTAAAGTAGGTTAAATTCCAATAGAAAAAGACTTAAGTGAAGAAAAAAATATATGGATCTATAGGTTTGTTATCAGAAAAAATATCTAAGAGAAACCATAAAATATCTTCCCCAATGCATATTAGGAACATCTAATAAAGAAAACCAACTGTTCCAGATAAATTTTGACTCCTGACACAGGGCAATAGATCATCACTCAATACTATCAATATTTTCATTATTTTTCAGTTCCTATGGTCTATATATCCTCTGTTCTGTATTCTTTCTCTGCTTGGGGAATATATCTTCATTAATTAAATAATTTCGTAAAATTCACATGAAACCAGGTTGAATACCCAAATATTTCTCTTCATTAGCTGTTGAAAAAAAAACTAAACCTTTATAAAAGGAATCGACATAAGCCTTATATTTAGGGATATACTTCTAAATTAAATTTTGGAGAAGTATACTTATTAAAGCTATAAAAGATTTTTTTTTTAATTCTCTTTGTTCCAAAGATTAACTTCCTTCTGAAACTGAAAACTGTCACCGCTTTTCAAAATGACACTGCCTCTATATTTCTAGAGAAGGGCAGAAGGGCTATGTGAGGAACATACCACCAGTCAACCTTTTTTTTTTTTTTTAAACAAAGAACTGCACATATTTAATGTGCACCAAGAGTAAACTTATACTAAGAAAATACCCAAGGCATGTGCTAGTAACTGTACTGTAGTCCTGCTCCCTTTGAGGGGTTATGGTAATGGTTTGGTTGTATACAACCTGATCACTGGGCAGAAAGAAAATATCCTTTGTCTTGAATCATTACAGATTCCTTTTTTTTTCTTTTGCCTACACATGCTAGAAATTCAGACAGAATAACTAAGTAGCTAGACATGCCAATGATGTTTGGGTAGATTCACAAAAAAATCATTGTAACTTGCATATCCCTTTGAAGCTGAAATAAGTTAGAATTTTTCAAACTATATATAAGAGAAAGTGTTACATATAATCTGGATTGTGTCCTTGATCATCAGCATCACTCTGAAGACAAAACTCAAGTAGGATTTGTGGCTGAAATGTTCCTTGGTGTAAGATTAAAGAGAGAAGATAACACAAAGTAAAAGGCTTGTTACAATTCCTCATGAATATAAAAATAAAACATAACTAATAAAAAAGACATGTAACTAAATTAGGCTAGATTTCAAATGAAAGTTCACACTTCAAAACATTTTTAAAATCTGTATATTTTAGTGCACTATTGTCTGATCTCAATTTGTTAACCTATTGGTCTGAGAACAAAGAACAATCTCAGAGCTATAAGAATGTTAGCAAGTTTTTCTCCAACCTGTCCTCATCTCCCATCAGTTCATGCCATTAGGGAGGTACACATCAGCTAACAGGAAAGGGAATTAAAAACTGGCCAAATTTAGGCATAAAAACGTGAGCTTCTGAAACCAACACAGAGCCATAGTTACACAAAGACACACTGAAAGTATTTAAGGAATCCTTAAGAAAAAAGGAAGCAAATCTTAATAGCTTACAAACTGTATAACAGGTGCTCAATAAACATTTCTTAAATGAATGAGTAAATAAATAAATGAAATGGAACACAATACATTAATTCCCCTCCAAAGACATAAACCCTGAAAGATATGAAGTAGTAGCATGTTTCTTTAGAGAATAACATATAAACAAAGACCATTCCTGTAAAAGCTTCATCTATTGGTTCTGTATTCCTCATACATTTTGCCATAAGTGTTTAAGGCCAGTTTTAAAATATCCACATTATCAGGGAAGTTAACATATTAAATACATTGCTGAGGGTAAAAAGGGCTCACAATTGTGTTCACTGCATTATTGAGCTGGTTCCTTCAGCGGAACCCTAGGACAGTGGAGCACAAGGCAAACAGAGATATGACAGACAAGGGTTCAGAAAAGTCCTGGACTAGAGGCAGCATCAGGAAGGGGTTTTCCAACTGAATCTAGGCAAACAGCAATCCCACACTGGACATTTGGGGATGAAAGAAAAATCACAGACACAATATTGCACATTTGGAATTGAAGAATAAATGAAAGAAGAGACAAAGGAAGAGAAAGATAATGTAAAAAGAAATACAGATAGAGAGAAAAGGAAGCAGAAAAGGAAGGAGATGGAGCAGTGGTTGGCTGCTCTCCTAAGTAGTTCCTATGCATCATAAGCCCTGACTTAAGTACTCAACGGTGATGAAAACGGGAGGGAACAAAACTTCAACTATTTCACAATTATGTAACTTACAGATACATTCAAGTCAAATGCCTAAGGAGATACATACTTTAAAAAATATATATAATAAGTGATAGCATAAAACAAAGTGGGTGAAAGGAGTAGAGGGGCAGAAATTGAATGAGAAGAGAATATATTGGCTTAAGAGACACGTAATCATCAGATCAGCCATGAGGCACATTTTACAAAACCCAAGCAAAAATCTGGCACCTAAAAAAAATGATGAAATACAGAAGAACAGATCCTTAATCCAGCCCTTTCATTTTCTATTTGCAGATCTTGAAAGGGATTAAGGGATGTGCCCGAGTCTGGTTAGGGAAGGAAGGGGGATGGAATCCAGGTCTTCTCACACACAACAGGGTTCATTTGGCCCAAGGACCTTTTATTGAGTTTAATAATTTCAGTTCCATAATTCTTTATACAACATCTAAATTAGAAGAAATTAACTTACTGGGTTGTTGAATAAATTTGTAGTGGTTGGAGGGTTTAAGATTATATGTAACTTGCTTTTCTCTTTTCTTATTTTGGTACTCTTCTTTTTCATTTTCATCAGATTCTGAAGAGCTGCTGCTACTATCATAACTGCTGTCACTGCTGTAGTACTTCGGTCTTTTCATTATCTCAGTACTCTCAGGCATAGAACACAGAGGCTAAAAAGACGGAAATGTGTTATTTTGTTAGAATTCTTAAAAAAAGGTTTACTGATATGATTAGTTACTATTTTAAATTTCCCCCTATACTTGCTGCTTTTTACTGAAGGTTGAGAATCCCCCCAAATACTATTGCTGCCATGCTGCTTAGCCTACAGTGCTATGTATTGATTATTGTTTCTGCAAAATATTCTTTCTTAAATGATATAATCATGATGAGGAATATGTTATTCCCACATGACTGGATTAAAGGGCCAGAGTATCTATAAACAAAGAATAACAAAATAAAGGGAAAATATTTGAGATAAAAATATAAAAATCAGAAATAAAATCAGCTTTTCTTCATTCCATAAGAGATTACTCATCAAGACTTAGAGATATACCTTTGTCATATCATTAACATTCAGAGTTACTCTATAAATGTGTATGCATGTGCACACACAAGTGCATCTGTGTATGTGTGTGGTGTGTGTCTATGTGTGTGTGGGGGGTGGGAGGAGAAAGAGGGGCAAGAAGGATAAAGAGAATAAGAATACTAAACCATTTTCTGTGAGCCTATCCACTCAGATAATGTGCAGCAAGAAGTTAGGTATCCCTCACATAACTGACTGGCTGTGGATATTTATAAAAATAGAATTTTTAGTTAACTGTCCACCTTCCAAACTGCTCAAGAACAACTGATGTCTTTTCTCAGAGTATTCCTAACTCTGGCACATAGCTTCTGGCCATAATAGAGTGACATAATTTTGCATTGCCCATGCTACATTTTAAAAATTAATAATATAATATGAAGATCAGTAGGGGTAAACTTCCACAGGGGAAGGATAAACTCCTCTAATATAAAAGGGAAAATCTGTAAAGACTGAAAATGCCATGCTATTATGTGTCACTATCCCTATTAGAATCACTCGTTTCTAGTCCTCCCAATCAATGTGTTTCCAATGATGCCAGCTGCAGGAATGGAAGGAAAGGCACATAGGACAGTTTCACATCAGAAAGAATGTGCATAACCAAGAACAAGACAGTTTCATAACTCAGTCATTCTAAGAGACTATTTATTACACACACCATATGCCTCCTATTCCTGATGGGAGAGGGTCCTTCAGCTGTATACTAGTTGCTTGCTCTCTGTTAAATCAAACAAAAATGTTTTGATGTTAGCATACACTATAATGAAATCCTTGGATAGCATGGGATTTCACTGAAAGAAGGTATACCCTCTAGTGTAACAGTGTAGAATAAAAATAGAGAAACAGCATTTCACGAAGTGCCTGGAATACAGAGTGAGCCAAAATGCATGATCTTCTTAAATGTACAGCCTTTGCAAAGGATGAAAAATAACCAAAGCAGGAAAGTAGTTTAATTCACTAAGGTACCAACTTGTGTTTAAAAGTATGTGCTATTTCTGATGGTCTAATATTTACTAAGTACTGACAATGTTCAAAGAGATATGCATAAAAACATTTAACAGTAACACAATCATCAAACATTTTGACAATCTTGGGGAATATGAATTCTAGAGGAAGGTTGTTTCCTCAGAAGTTTAGCATACCCAGAAGAAACAGTGGCACAATCAGGCTTGCTAGTGGTGCCTTCCTTCATGTAGCAAACAGCTTTAAGTGTTCTTAAAGAGCTTGACTACATAATGAGTTATTCGACCCTATAAAGAATCACAAGGGGAAACGTACAGCTGAGCCTTTGTGTCTTATATGCACTTGGGACTTTTTGACCAATACACTGTTCAAGCAATAATTAACTAGCAGTCACAGCAACATAAACTCTAAATAGTGTCTTAACTACAAAATGGAATTTGTAAACTGGCATTGAGTTACGGCACAACCATAGTACTTATTTTTTATGTCCAATTTTATTATGAAGTAGGCCATCTATAAAAAATATAAAAATGTATAAAGAATAAACACCCACATGCCTATCACCCAGCTTAATAAAAAGAACATTGCTAATATTCTACTGCAATTACTTTTGCACCAACCTAACACTTTATGTGATATTATTCATGTAGCTAATGTTTCTTAGATTCTCAAGTAAGTGAAAAGCTATTATTTTTCCTACTACAAGTACCAGTTTTATTTAACTTTGATTATCTCCAATTATACTTCTACCAGTAAAGACACCGGAAATCAATGTTTTGTGTGTTATATCATCCCTCTAAAAAGGAACAGCTGCTTTGAAGTTTGGCTCACTTTGGACCCTTGGTAAACAACATAAAATTAAAAGTTATAAAAATGCTTCTACTTCAGACTGATTATCCAGACTTCAACAACTTTGAAATATAGCTGGCTTTAACAACTACAGGAAATATCTAGTTCATTTCAACGAATACATTGTTACTTCCCACTACTTGCCTAGAATGAAAGGGACTGAACAAATCAGACAAAGTGAATTCTTCCTCCCAAGAGGTTATATTTTTGTTTGGATGACAAGCCTTATATAAATGAAACACAGGAAAATATAAGACAATATAAAGCTGTCTCAAGGCTTCTGCATTTGCCATTCTGCCAGAAACATTGTGCCTCCAGGATATCTCATGTCTGGTTTGCTGAATAGCAATAATTAATATACAAAGCTTAGAAATTTCCCAGTGTTTCCCAAAGTAATGCCATGACTCATGCAAGTATTTACTTTCACAGATACTCTAAAATATACTTCTTCCAAAAGGGGTATCAATGACATATTCTACAATGCCTCAATATGGAGCACATAATTCGGAACAGTCTCTGACATCCAAGATCTCCACCAGCTAATCTCTTATCTCTTAAACAGGCTCACCCATATCATTTCACTATCCAAGAACCTTCCACTTGAGTCATACCAAACTTTTCATGTTTCTACAACATCCTATACAGTATCATAACTCCATAGCTTTGCCTTTAATGTCCTATATACCCTAAATGTTCTTCCACCTCTTTTTGTGTGTGTGAGACAGAGTCTCGCTCTGTCGCCAGGCCACAGGGCAGTGGCACGATCTCGGCTCACTGCAACCTCCACCTCCTGGGTTCAAGCGATTCTCCCGTACACGCCACCACGCCCAGCTGATTTTTGTATTTTTAGCAGAGATGGGGTTTCACCATGTTGGCCAGGATTGTCTCAATCTCTTGACCTCGTGATCCGCCCACCTTGGCCTCCCAAAGTACTGGGATTACAGGCATGAGCCACCGTGACCTGCCTCTTCCACCTCTCTTAATGCTTAGAGTACTACTAATTTTTCAAGATCCAGTTCTAACAGCACTACCTTTCTGAAGCCATCCACATGCTACCAATCCCTTTCTTCTCTATGCTGCTGTAGTACTTTACACTCCCTTTATTATAGTACTTCCCACATTACTCCCTGATTTTTTAATTACCTGTCTGCTCTTCTACTAGCCAATGAGGTTCTTATGGATATATTTAACAAACTGAACTAATGGATTTTGAGAACCTACTGTGTGTCGGACACTGGCTAGGTTCTAGAGATGCAAAGATATGAAAATCTACTTGCTGCCCTCAAGGAACGTGCAGCCTCGTACTGAGGCAAACATGCAAATAATTACTTGTCACAACTGCTCCACAAAAGTGTTATTTATGGAACAGCAGGAGAAAGAGAGAAGGTAAGGTCTAAGCTTAACTGGGGAAATGAGGGAAGGTTTCACACAAGCAACAGGGGTTCAGCTGAAATAGGAAGGAGACTCTAATCAAACAAGTCAATGACTTTTTTTTTTTAGTAGGAAGACATTTCAGAAGCACGGAAAATCATGAAAATATGACAGAAGACGAAGCGTCTAAGGACAAAGAGATAGCACAGTAATTCTGAAATATAAATGGAATGGAATGAAAAAAAATCCAAGATTTTTCTAATTCAACTCTTTCCTACTCTACTAACAAGAACTTTGACATATATCAGAAGAACAGCACTGGACGCAGTGGCTCATGCCTATAACCCCAGCACTTTGGTAGGCCAAGGCAGGAGGACTGCCTGAAACCAGGGGTTCAAGACCCGCCTTGGCAACACAGCGAGACACCATCTCCTTAAAAAAAAAAAAAAAAAAAAAAAAGAAGAAGAAGAAGAAGAAATTTTTTTAAATTAGCCAGGCATGGTAGCATGTGCCTGCTGTCCCAGCTACTCAGGAAGCTGAGGCAAGAGGATCACTTGAGCCCAGGAGTGTGAGGCTATAGTGAGGTATGAACACACCACTGGACTTTAACCTGGGTGAGAGTGAGATTCTGTATCAAAAAAAAAGGGAGAACATGTAGATGTCATCTACATGACAGTTTTCTACTTATTTCTAGGAATTACACCTATTTTAACTAAAACAAAATCAGCGTTGCTAGGTCAGCAAAAGATGGGGCTCCTAATTAGGGTCTCTAGATTTCATGATTTGCCTTATTTATAATGCTACCCATTTATCTGATAATTATCTGTCTAGAGGTATGAGGCAAACTTAATATTTAGTTTAGAATAAGAGTACGAGCTCTGGGTCCCTTTTGGCCCTGACTCATGGTATTTTCACTGACATCAGGAAAATAACCAAAATGACAAATGAAACTAGTAAAACAAAACAAAACTCCTGAGTGTAAGATACCATCATCTTCCAAACTCTACCTGCACTGGGCACACAGTCCTTATGGTTCCTTTATTTATTTATTTATTTATTTATTTATTTATTTTATTTATTTATTTTTTTTTTGAGACGGAGTCTCGCTCTGTAGCCCAGGCTGGATTTCAGCTCACTGCAAGCTCCGCCTCCCGGATTCACGCCATTCTCTGGCCTCAGCCTCCAGAGTAGCTGGGACTACAGGCGCCCGCCACCTCGCCCGGCTAGTTTTTTGTATTTCTTTAGTAGAGACGGGGTTTCACCGTGTTCGCCAGGATGGTCTCGATCTCCTGACCTCGTGATCCGCCCGTCTCGGCCTCCCAAAGTGCTGGGATTACAGGCTTGAGCCACCGCGCCCGGCCCTTATGGTTCCTTTAAAGCAGCACGGGTCATTCTTATAGTGAGAAGCATCAAGGGCTAGTAGCATCTACTTTGATAACTAAGGAAGGTAGAGATATACTGCACCTTTGGTCCTCGAGTCTTGGTAGTTTTTCCCATCAACTTTTCATCATCAATTTCACATTGTTCCAGAAGATCCAAAATATCTTCCTCCTTCAAAAAATATTCTAATTAAAATTACAATCACTAATGGACTCTAGAATTTTTCCAAGTTGATTAATCTCCACAAAATAATGCAGAGCAAGGATTCCCAAAATTATTTAGTGAAGACTGCTCAGAACAAAGGAGAAATATTAAAGGGTCATGGCAAATTCTCTTGAAACTTTCACTAAAATCTGGCATTATAATTAATATATAGCCAAAATCTATTCTGTATTAATTATCATAAACAAATGTACCTTTATAGTACAGTACAGTATTAAAATCTTAGAGTATAATAATTCAATAAACTAGTTCATTGGACACTAAAATTTCTGGAAAGTTCAAGCTAATTTCCAGATTTCAAGTTTATGAATCATTTCTATACAGATTAGTGTAAAATAATATTAAACCTCCAGACAGAAAACTGATAATTGGACTAACAGTTTCACTTAGAAACATTCTAACGTGAGTATCTGCTGACTGGGCACTATTTAATGAAAACCTTTCAAAATTTCAATGATTGCACAAACGTATTTTTAGAACTTTATAAAGGTTTTCATTCTATAGTCATCAAAGGTGGCAAAAAGTCACAAGTGCCCTAACACCTCTCTTGTGTTCTTCTAGAGTCATATTCTGAATCAAAAGGAAATTTTATAAAAGCATATACCCCGGTGGATATTAGGCAAGTCAGAACAATACAACTATAATAGGTACACTGAAAGAGGTATAATCAACTGTATCATTGAGTTATTTAAGAAAGGATGCTAGAAAAGGTTTTTGAAGAAACTAGAAATCTCACTGTACAGTAGAAATGTGTAAAATAAGTTACTCTTTGCCCCAATCTAAGGAAATTTAGCTATTGAAATCCCAAAATACTCTTCTTATACATTTTTTATTAAATAATAATCTTACAATGAATTCCATGGATAGCAGTACAATATAGCCAAAAAGAAACTCAAGGAGTTCTGCTTCTGTTTAGGAGAAATATAACAGATGATACATTCATCATAACAGCCAGAAAAGGCCAGATAAACTAAACAATCATATTTTCTAAAACACCAGAAAGCTGTAGGTAAAAAGTAATGTAAAGAAACTAAATTCCAAGGAGAGACAAGCTCTTCCTAGGTGAGCAGAGATGAGTGGCCATTTTCTTCTTTGGGGTCATCTGTCATGTCTGGACATATGTAGGCAGAGATCAGGTCTAAACTAGAGAGCTTCTACTAGGATAAAAAGAATCTTCTTGAAATGCTCCCTTTTAGAATCCTGAGCTACTATATTGAGAGGTCTGACTACCCTGCTGAGAGACTGTGTAGGGAGGAAGAGATACCAGCCAGCTCCCAGATGTTCCAGCTATCTTATCTGACACACCAGGCATGTGAGTGAAGCTACCCTGGATTTCTAGCCCCAGTTGGGCATTCAGATATATGCTACTATATGATTCACCCAAGGAAAGACAAGCAGAAGAACCACTCAACTGTGCCCAGCCAAGATTGCAGAGTAATGAGCAAATAAATGAAGTGGTCTGTCGTGCTATAATAGAAAACTGATGGACCTTTTACTAAGGTGTACAGATTAGTGTGTGTGTGTGTTTCATTTACTTCCTCTCATATGCCAGATCTATGTAGTATCAAGAAAAAGTACTATATAATGTTTGTTATAATCCAAAAAATAAGAATGCTACAAACCACTAGGTTAATTCCATGGGTTTCTTTATCCAGTTACAGATACACATCTATGTAATAAGATATATTTTTATAATATATTGATATTACTACATAATATCACAATTCTCTACTCTACAATTTGTCTTGGTAGATATCTTATTTATGAAGTAAGTTGGTTCATCATGAAATGTTACCAACTGTTAAAATAAAAAGCTTGGGGAAAGCATATCTTAAAAGTAAGATATTTTTATATGTTGGACCAAGGTGGCTTGTCTGTAAAGACATATTGTTTAGCTTTATTCTTTTTTCTCTATATAAACATTCATTCTCTTACCTTCATCCTTTTCAAAGGATTATTCAACTCTCGCTGGAATGAAGCTGCTCTTCCTGAAAGGAAGGTCTGAAAGGCAACAGCTAACAAATTTTCATACTTTTCAAGTAGTGCTTTATCTTCAGGAGGATAAATTCGTCTACAACAAAATCAGATAAACCAAATTTTTAAAAAGCTGTCACAGCTCAATAGTTAACATCAACTCCACAGATAATCCTTGACCACCTATTCTATACTAGTCATATTGCCAGGTATAAGCATTTCTATACTGATTAGTACAAAATAATATTAAATATTAAACCTCCAGAGAGAAAACTGATAATTGGCCTAATAGATTCACTCAGTAACTTTCTAATGTAACTATTTGCTCACTGGGCACTAATTAACGAAATTCTTTCAAAACTTTAATGATTGCACAAGAGTATTTTTACAACTTTATGAAGGTTTTCAGTCTATAGTGATTGATAGTGGCACAAATCCACAAATAAAGTTTATCTAGAGAATTAGCATTAAACAATGCAGTTCCAGAAGGCACAGTATAAGGGTTTAGTTAGGGCAAAATGGTTGGAGAAGAATGGTGATTGGGCAAATTGCAGAAATACTGAACTTTGTAGGAGAGTGTTCAGTTAATAAGGGATACTACAGGAGTTTTTTACTTAGTGTGGTTACCAAAGTATACAAAAATGTAGGCAGTGGTTTTGATGATCTCTTTTGTAGTGATGGAATTTGCCTCTCTAGTAAAGTGGGTAGAGGTGGAGTGGGAGGAATGTGTTCTCATCACTACTGTTGATGGTGTTAAGGCCATGAAAGAACATCTTACCATGAGTGCAAGAATGCCCTTACACATTCCTTTATCCTGCTCAGGCAATGTCAAAAGTTGGAAAGTGGGCAGTCTTTCCAAGAACACAATGAGCTGGGTGGGGTGGGGAGGTTTGCTTCTGTCAAGGGTGATATTGTGGAACGGTTCCAGTTTAACACAGCCCACATCTCTCTCCACTGTCCCATACCTAACTCCTTCAAACATTTTCATTATTTGCTTGGTTCCTGAAAAAGTACAGTAACCACTATAGATTGGCAGGAAGAATACCAAGAGACCTGAATTCTGACATTTTTTAAACACCACATTATAACTAAATACAGTCACAGGATAACGGCGGGTTAAAAGGACCTCCTACAACCACCCAGAGGCTGGCTAGCAGGAGCATTGTCAAGGCTGAACCATCTCCTTGCTGACTACCTTTCTTTCTTGAAAGACAGTAAGCAAAAGTACTTGCTTGGAATCAAAGAAAAATGCTTAAAATAAGCACACAAGATTAAAACATGAAGGATCATTGCTTTGATACTTCATTTTTTCAATCTATACAAAAATACCAGCACAGTTACCTATAATTTCCCATATGTCGATTTTCATGTTCTTCTCGTGAGATCTGCTTTCGTACTTGAGCGAGTCTCTCTTTCTGGAAATGAGAAAAATTTTACAAATAAAACCTGACGAGTGAATTATGCAATTTAAATTGTGGGTACTTTCTTAAAACTTTCATACCAACTCTTCTTTCCGCCTCTCCAACTGGTGTCTCTGCTGTTCCCAGTCTGAGGAGCCTGGTAAGAGCCTTTTAATTGAATTTTGACCATAGAGCCTCCTTTGAGCCTCAGCTTTTTGTTTGGCCAAGTTTCTTCTTTTGTCACTGGTCCTAAAATATAAAACATAAGACCAAATTCTAGAATTCGAACAAGTTCTGATCTTATCCCGGTGAGGAGAATGTGCAGAACAGGAGACATAGTGAAGCTCAGAATCAACGTTTATTAAACTTATATATTCACTTACATTATATTCATCTAACCATACCTCAAATATGGCACTCTGGCAATAGATATGGTAAATAGAAATTCTGAAGACACAGAGACAAAATGGAAACAGTGTATGTTTTAGAGGATCCGAGAGACCTAGTTTCACATTTTGTCCCAACAATTTACCACTATACAATCTTGGGCTGGTCAATTAACTGCCTACTTTGGAGATAGTTTCCCTGTCTAAAATGTCAGCAATACTGTTTCCTCCTTGAGTTCTTATAAGATTAATTTGTGGTATCATTAATAGGTACTTAATAAGAAAAGGTTCTCTTCTTCTTCAACCCAATTCCATTTATACTGACCATTCTTTAATATATTTTCATTTCTGACCAAAATCCCAGCCTAACAATCATCATTTATTTGAAAACATCTGCATAGTCCTTCCCATTCTTTACTCAATTATGAAAATTCACTTCTAACTCTCTGATTTTCAAGGAAAAGTCCTGTTTTGGGATTATTTTCCTCTAAACCACTTTCTCTCTCTTCCCTGCCACGTAGCTGGTAAAATAACACAAACCTGAGGATTTTTTTCTCCAACCCCTCCAACTTAAACTCTACCATACCATCATTGAAAGACCTAGCAGAAATAGGGTTACTCCAAGAAAAAAGGAAAAGCAAGGCCAATTTGGCCCTCGCCTTTGGGGGAAACAAAAAAACAAACAGAAACAAAAAACAAAAATAAAACAGAGTTCTATCCTTAAGGTTACATTTCCATGCTTCTATTGTCATTAGGCTGGTAGGGCCTAGATAAGAGTGAAAACCAAAGGAAAGGGAACAAGAAGGCCATTTGGCTAGCTTCTAGTGCAGAGGTAAGAGAAGTGCTTACATTTACATATTGCCTCATTTAATTCATCAGGAGATTGCATTAAGAATACGGGTCCAGGTCAGGCGCGGTGGCTCACACCTGTAATCCCAGCACTTTGGGAGGCCGAGGCAGGCAGATCACGAGGTCAGGAGATCAAGACCATCCTGGCTAACACGGTGAAACCCCACCTCTACTAAAAATACAAAAAAATTAGCCGGGCGTGGTGGCAGGCGCCTGTAGTCCCAGCTACTCAGGAGGCCGAGGCAGGAGAATGGCATGAACCCAGGAAGCGGAGCCTGCAGTGAGCCCAGATCGCGCCATTGCACTCCGGCCTGGATGACAAAGTAAGACTCTGTCTCAAAAAAAAAAAAAAAAAAAAAAGAATATGGGTCCAAGGCCCAAATAATAAAGAGTGTTCTTTTGCCTCAAGTATGTACCATCACAACTTGACCTTGCAGGAATGTTAGGAAACTGATCTATTCTCTTTCATGACTGAGGGAAGAGAGAGATCCTCTCATATTGTTTTATACTCAGAAAAGGAAAGAGAAGTGAAACTAAAGGCGGGTAGCCTGGCACGTAGGAACCAGACCTGAAACCAAGGAATCAGACCCAAAACCAGACCTGGGCCTGCCTGACCTAAGTCTGGTAGTTAAAATTCAACCCCTGACCTAGCAACTGATGTTCTCTATAGATTCCAGACATTGTATGGAAAGACACTGTGAAACCTCCTGTTCTGTTTCACTCTGACCATCAGTGCTCACAGCCCCGTCACGTACCTCCTGGCTTGCTCAACTGATCACGACCCTCTCACGCGGACCCCCTTAGAGTTGTGAGCCCTTAAAAGGGACAGAAGTTGAGCACCTGATGAGCTTGGATTTTAACACGTTAGCCTGCAGATGCTCCCAGCTGATTAAAGCCACTCCCTTCACTATCTCGGTGTTTAAGAGGTTTTGTCCACGGCTCCTCCTGCTACAGTTCTTGGTTCCTGACCAGGAAAGCGAGGTGATTAATGGATGGCCGAGGCAGCTCCTTAGGTGGCTTTAGCATGCCATGTGGAACATCCCTGCGGGGGACTCCAACCAGCTGGAGTGACAAGGATCCTGAGAGCGCTTCCAATTAGGCATTTGCCCCGTGGGACGCCTCGCCAGAGCAGTGTGTGGCAGGCCCCCGTGAAGGATCAATGCAGTGGCTGAACACCAGGAACTGGCACTTGGAGTCTAGTCATCTAGAACTTGGTAAGATTAGTCTTTGGAACTTGCCCACTCCACTTGAGTGGAAGCGTGGCCTGATCACCCACGGTGTGCCTTTATCGGCGCTTTGGTTTTGGTTTTGACTTGGTTTGAATTGCTTGACGGGACTGGTCTTGGGAACTTGCCTACTCCATTTGAGTGGAAGTGTGGCCTGATCACCCACGGTGTGCCTGTACCGGCACTTTTTTGTTTGTTTTTGACTTGACTTGGATTGCTTGATACTTTGGTTTTGGTTTTGAACTGGCTTGGATTTCTGGATACTCTGATACTGGTTTTGATTTTGGTTTGGTGTAAACTGCAAAAGTGTGTGTGTGCCCCCTTTACCTGTTCTTTGTTTTGTGGGGTGCGTGTGGTGTCAGTGTGGTGTTTTGTCTCGAAGAAGCATAGGTCAGGCACAAAGTAAGCCCATCCCACTAGGAACTATGTTGAAAATTTCAAGAAAGGATTTAAGGGAGATTACATTGTTACTATGACACCAAGAAAACTTAGAACTTTGTGTGAAATAGATTGGCCAGCATTAGAGGTGGGTTGGCCATCAGAAGGAAGCCTAGACAGGTCCGTTGTTTCAAAGGTATGGCACAAGGTAACCTGTAAGCCAAGGCACCCAGACCAGTTTCCGTACATAGACAGTTACAGCTGGTTTTAGACCCCCTCCCCACCTACAGTAGTTAAGAGAACAGCAGCATAAGTGGCTGGCAGAGGGAAGGAAAGACCAGCAGAGAGAAAGAGAGGAAAGAGACAGAGAGAAAAACAGGCAAAGAGAGAGAGGAAGAGACAGAGAGGAAGAGACAGAGAGACAAAGGAGTCAAGAAACGAGAGAGAGACAGAGAAAGAGAGAGGCAGAAAGAGAGGAAGAGACAGAGGCAGAAGGAAAGTCAAAGAGAGAGAGACAGCAAGTCAAAGAGAGAAAGAGAGAAATATACAAGTAGTTAAGAAAAAAAAAAACAGTATACCCTATTCCTTTAAAAGTCAAGGTAAATTTAAAATGTATAATTAATAATTAAAGGTATTCTCAGTAACCCTGTAACACTCTAATACCACTTTGTTGTCAGTGTAAACAAGGGTGTATCCCTAAAGCACTGAGTCCTTCCTATCAAAAATCCTTAACCCAGTAACCTGCGGATGGCCCAGATGCATTCAATCTGTAGCGCAGCTGTTTTGCTAACAGAAGAAAAAAAAAGGCCATCTATACCAATTCTAAATTAATTTAGACTAAACAAGGTCTTATTAATAGCAAAGGATAATTGAAATCCCAAACTTACAAGGTTTTCAACAAAAGTAAAGTTTGCTAAAAGTTAGCAGTGTAACATGTATTATAGTAATTTCTAATATTGTGGCCTTAGACAGTCTAGTCCCCAGACATAAAGGAAGTTCACTTTGGAAAAGAATGGTTATCCTAAAAAAAAAAAAAAAAAAAAAATGGAAAAAAGAGGGGGAGACAGAATTTAGGTAAAAAGGGTGTTATATGGTAAATTCTTGTCCTGAAATAAATTAACTGGTTGCTTAAAGAAATGTTTGTAATAAGTCAGAAAGTTGAGACATGTCGAAGAATTGTCTACGAAAGTCATGAAAGAAAAAAATGTTATGCAAAAAATGTTGTATAATTTAAAAGTAATAAGGCCTCCTGAGTTTATGTGCAAGGTGTATAAGGAAAGAAAAATATACCTTTGGTAAAAGGATTATAAGGAGGCATAAGAATGTGGATTTTTGCCTACATTAAAAGGTTAAAAAAACTATTGTTTTGAAAGTTTAAGCAAGTTTTAAAACATTGATTGTAAAGAAAATTATGTGCGTAAACATATTAGCTAAAGTTAAAAAGGTATCATCCAGTTTTTCTGTGAACTGGACATTAAAGCAAAAATGCAACAGGTTTTTCTTAAAGCACCAACCTGCTCTTTAACAAAAATTATGAAAGGTTAAAAAGAGTCTATAAAATCTTACGTTATGCTCAAACATTAAAAATTTGATAAATACGTCTACAAGGTTTTATTAAAATTAAGTTTAACATTAATAACACACTAATATAAAGGTAAAATTTAGCTTATCTGGTATAAAAGTCATACAAGAAGCATTATTAAATATAAAATGGTGCTTAGTTCTCTTTGGTCTAAAAACTAATAAAAATAGGTGCTAAAGGAAACATTCATTTTACTAGAGGATCACAGAAGTTAAAGACTTAAAACAAACTTTGGCAATTAAGACAGCATACCAAGATGCAAATGCCTGGTTGGAATGGATCAAATATTCCATCTGCACATTAAACAGAAGCAATTATTATGCTTGTGCACATGGCAGGCCAGAGGCCCAGATTGTCCCCTTTCCACTAAGGTGGTCCTCCAGTCCACCAAGAATGGGCTCTATGGTAGCTCTTTTCCAGGATTCTACAGCCTGGAGTAATAAGTTGTGCCAAGCTCTCTCTGCTATATCCCAAAGTCCAGCACCCTGCAGGTCAGCCTCTGAGGGCCATGCAGCCTCCGTCTCCGAACACTAAGTTCATTTCATGTCTCTCGTGACAGGGAGGAAACTTAGCATTCCTTGGAGACCTGAAGGGATGCAGTGAGCTTAAGAATTTTCAAGAGCTTCTTAATTAGTCAGCCCTTGTTGATCCCCGAGTGGATGTGTGGTGGTATTGTGGTGGACCTTTACTGGGCACTCTGCCGAATAACTAGAGTGGCACTTGTGCTTTAGTCCATTTGGCTATCCCTTTCACCCTGGCATTTCATCAAACAGAGGAAGAAAAAAAGAATAAGACATCATAAAACCAGAGAAACCCCTTAAAGGTCTTTCAACTCTCACATCTATTTAAATGCAATTGGAGCCCCACAAAGAATACCAGATCAATTTAAAGTCTGAAATCAAATAGTTACAGGATTTAAGTCAATATTTTGGTAGACAATAGTCAATAAAAATATAAATTAGATAAACTACATCTATTTCAACCAACAGCAACAAGGTTTTCATAAGTTCAAAGAAAAACTCAGGTTGGCCCCAGTCCTGAGGCTACCTGACCTGACAAAACTATTTACACATTATGTGTCCAAAAAACAAAAAAAAGGTAGTTGGAGTTTTACCCCAGACTATAGGGCCTTGACCAAGGCCAGTGGCCTATCTCTCAAAACAACTAGACGAGGTTTCCAAAGGCTGGCCCCCATGTCTAAGGGCACTGGCAGCAACAGCCCTGTTAGCACAAGAAGGAGATAAGCTAACTCTTAGGCAAAACCTAAAGTACCCCCATGCTGTGGTGACTTTAATAAGTACCAAAGGACACCATTAGCTAATGAATGCTAGACTAACTAGATACCAAAGCTTGCTCTGTGAAAATCCCCACATAACCATTGAAGTTTGCAACACCCTAAAACCTGCCACCTTACTCCTGGTATCAGAGAGCCCAGTTAAACATAACTGTGTAGAGGTATTAGACTCAGTTTATTCTAGCTGGCCCAACCTCCGAGACCATCCTTTAAACATCAGTAGAGTGGAAGCTGTACGTGGATGGGAGCAGCTTCACCAACCCCTGCAAAGTGACTATGAAAAAGACGACAAATGCTGCTCCAGTCAAACCTGGAAGCTGACTGGTCCACGCATGGCCAAAGCATGAGAAAACTCATCACGGGACTCGTTTTCCTTAAAATTTGGACTTTTACGGTATGAACTTCAACTGACCTTCTTCAGACTGAGGACTGTTCCCAGTATATACATTAAGTCACCGAGGTAGGACAAAAGATTGCTACAGTCCTATTATTTTATGGTTATTATAAGTGTACCAGGACTCTAAAAGAAACTTGTTTGTATAATGCTATTCTATCCAAGGTATGTAGCCCAGTCTCTAAAAGTTATGTTTGTAGAGAAACTGTAACAGGAGATCAATGGCCATAAGAAGACCAAGAATTAGTACCTACAGACCCAGTTCCTGATAAATTCCTGGCTCAGAAAATATCACCCTGATAACTTCTAAGACCTAAAAGCCTCAATCATTAAACAATACTGTATAGCAAGAGTGGGGAAGGACTTCACCCTTCCTATAGAAAGACTCAGCTGCCTCAGGCAAAAACCGTATAATAGAACTACAAAACCAGCCACCTAGTGGAGTTCAAACCATACTAAAAAAAATCCATTTAGTAAATTCCCAAAGTTGCAAACCATTTAGGCCCACCCAGAATCCCTCTAGGACTGGACAGCCCCCACTAGGTTATACTAGATATGTGGACACAGAGTCTATCCTAAGCTACCTGACTGGTGGACAGGCAGTTGTGTTATTGGCACTATTAAACCATCTTTCTTCCTACTGCCCATAAAAACAGACGAACTCCTGGGCTTCCCTATCTATGCTTACCATGAAAAGTGAAATGTAGCCACAGATTATTAAAAAGATAATGAAATGGCCTCCTAAAAACATTATACAATACTATAGGCCTGCCACTTAGACACAAGATGACGCATGGGGATACCAGACCCCCATTTACATGCTCAAGCAAATCATATGGTTGCAAGCTGTTTTAGAAATCATCACTAATAAAACCGGTCAAGCCTTGATTGTTCTAGCCCGGCAAGAAACTCAGATGAGGAATGCTATCTATCAAAATAGACTAGCTCTCGACTACTTGCTAGCAGCTAAAGAAAGGTTTGTGAAAAATTTAACCTTACTAATTGCTTTCTACACATAGATGATCAGGGGCAAGTAGTTGAAGACATAGTTAAAGATACAACAAAACTAGCACATGTGCCCGTGCAAGTGTGGCATGGATTTGATCATAAGGCCATGATTAGAAATTGGTTCCCAGCACTAGGAAAATTTAAAACTCTTATAATAAGAGTTATAATAGTAATAGGAACCTGCTTATTGCTCCCTTGTTTGCTACCTGTACTTCTTCAAATGATAAAAAGTCTCGTCACTACCTTAGTTCACCAGAATGCTTCAGCACAAGTGTACAGTATGAATCACTATCAATCTATTGCACAAGAAGACATAAGTAGCGAAAATAAGAGAACTCCCATTAATAAAAAGTAAGAGTCTCAAAGGGGGGGAAATGAGGGAAGAGAGAGACCCTCTCATATTGTTTTATATTGTTTTATACTCATAAAAGGAAAGAGAAGTGAAACTAAAGGCAGGTAGCCTGGCGCCTAGAACCAGATCCGAAACCAAGGAATCAGACCCGAAACCAGGCCTGGGCCTGCCTGACCTAAGCCTGGTAGCTAAAATTTGACCCCTGACCTAGCAACTGATGTTATTTATAGATTCCAGACACTGTATGGAAACACATTGTGAAACCTCCCATTCTGTTCTGTTTCACTCTGACCACTGGTGCTCGCAGCCCCTGTCATGTACCCCCTGGCTTGCTCAATCAATCACGACCCTCTCATGTGGACTCCCTTAGAATTGTGAGCCCTTAAAGGGACAGAAGTTGAGCACCTGACAAGCTCGGATTTTAACACGCTAGCCTGCTGATGCTCCCAGCTGATTAAAGCCACTCCCTTCACTCAGTGTCTGAGGGTTTTTTTCCGCAGCTCGTCCTGCTACAATGACAACATTCAGGCTTGAGTGGCAAGAGGTCCACAGGTGGTCAGGTAAAAGTAATAATTTGAGAAAATAAACAAACACATCCAGAAAACTGCAAGTCATTCAGGACTACTGGAGCTCTGGGTGAATGCAAGAAACTCAGCTTCTCACATGGGCTTGAATACTAGGTTATTGAGCCTCAAATTTAACTTTACACAATGGAGGACATACATTTTTTAAAAGATGGCATAATTATATTTGTATGTGTTAAAGATTATGCCCTTGGCAGTATATACAGTGGCTTAGAAGTAGATGAGAAAAGAAGCAGGAAGTTAAGATGAGATGTTATTTCATTAACAAATATAAAGTATGAGGGCTTGGAACAGGGGAGCAACGAAGGGATTAGAGAAAAAGGGTATGTTTAGAATAATATTTTGGAGGAAGAATGGATATGCTTTGGTGACTAATTCAGTATCAAGAATAAGAAAGAGAGATGAACTTTTGATGACACCAAGACTTCTTGGTGAGTCCACTGGCATTTTCAATGACGAACACAAATTTGGCTCTGAGATTCCCTAATTAAGGGTAAAGGAAATGCCATGGTTTAGATAACTCTTTAATTTTTTATCTTTTTTCATTTTATTATATCTAGAACAATCATTTTATCATTCTATCATATATCAATGAATATATTATCATATATCCATTTAAAATGGATAAACTTTGTCCACTTTATCTAGAATGATCATTCCTATATAGCATTCAGTTTAAAAGAAAAAGAAGAGAGGAAAAGGAAATAGAAATGAAAAGAGGAATAGAGAGGAACAAAGACTAAACAATCCATAGAAAAAAATAGAGGAAGCAAAAAAAGGGAATGAATAAGAAGAAGGGAAAATAAAGAAAGATGAGATGATATGATGAGTACTCTATGAAAGAAAGAAACATAGATCTATATGCATATCGACAGTAAACAAAACACTCATAGACAAGGACAAGGTAGCCTATTCAAAGGAGTATAAACTTTATCTGACAATGTGGAAACAATCTGATCAGAATATTAGAGCTTATAAATCTCTCTTCTGATACTGGCATCTCTCAGTATCAGTATCACACAAACAGTTTGAACACACACAAAGAATAACAAAAATAAGGACACAGAAGCTCCTTCAGACACATTAAGAAACAAAGAAAATCCAACTACCCTGAGACATTTTTTTGCATAAAGGAATGTTCGCACTTTCTGGCCTTTAGGAATATTGTCATTCTAAAAACTATTTTCATTTCTATGAATATTCACAGGCATAAATCAGCACTAATGACTCTCAGTACTTACATCACAGGCCAGAATAAAAATTTAACCAAAGACCAAAAAGATTACCATTCACTTAGCATTTTAATTAGCGTTTTCTGTTCAACTGTATCCATATACTGACCTAAGCAGTTTAGTTTACCACTTTCTTGAGTCTTTTCCACTACTTATTACCCTATAATTCCATCCAAGGCATTTCTCTGATCACTTGCTTCACATGCTGTATACTCTAGGAATGTGGAACCACTAGAAGTTCTACCAACTTGTTTTGCTTTGTCTCACTTCCTCATCTTTCTACAAGTAGTTGAATGAAATGCCCTCCCCATACCATTGTCTTCCAACCCAAATTTTATTTAGTACTCACTATTTGTTAATTCCAGATATGGCCCTGGGGATACAAAGAGAACCAGACAGGGCCATTACCCTCAAGCAGCTGACCAAATAAAGAAAGTGGGAGCAATGGCATATAAACAAAAACACAGAGTATGATGAGTACTATTTTGAAAAGTAGGGGGAAGCATGATGATAGCGCAAAGGAGTAAGTAAACCATTTTGCCTCAGCAAAGGCTTCAAATAGAATGTCAGGCTTGAGCTAGGTTTTATGAATGTGCTGACAGAAAATGCGGTATTCATACACATACAATAGAATGTTATTCAGCCTTAAAAAGGAGGAAATTCTGACACATGATACAACATCGAAGAACTTGAAAACATTATGCCAGTTACTTTAAGCCAGTAACAAAGGGACAAGTACATATGATTCCACTCTTATGAGATACCGAGAGTAGGACACTCAAATTCACAGAGACACAAAACATAGTGATGGTTTCCAGGGACTGGGGAGAGGGAAGAATGGGGAGGTAGTGTTTAATGGGTACAGAGTTTCACTTTTGCAAGATTAAAAGAGTTCTGGAGATGGATGGTGGTGATAGTTGCACAACAATGTGAAGTACTTAATGTCACTTATACACTTAAAAATGGTTAAAATGGTAAATTTTATGTTAAGTGTATTTTACTACAATTTAAAAATATCAGTTGGCATTCACCAAAAATACAAAGGTGAACAAATACTAAATGAGAACAAGTGCAAAGGTACAGAAATTTGAAACTGTACCACAAAAGAGTTCTTAGAAAAGTCATTTCCAAGGCAAAGCAAAGGAACAAGAAATGATCAGGTTGGAAAGAGATGCTAAGGGCCAGCTCAAAAAGTGCTTTGCATATAATATAAAGATCAAAAAGTGCCTTGTACATAATTCAAAGGAGTATAAACTTTATCTGACAATGTGGAAACAATCTGATCAGAGTATCAGAGCTTATAAATCTCTCTTCTGATACTGGCATCTCTCAGGGTTCTGTCCCTGCCCTTCTCAAAACATACAGTCCAACTGTGTGACCTCATCCATTAGATTCAAGGGCAATCTATACATGAATATCAATCCAATAGATATCTCTATCTCCTGGGGCCCTGTATATCAAATTTTCCATTTAACATTGTCTCCAAGCATCCCAAAATTAGCATGTTTAAAACTGAATCATCTTTCTTTTCCTTTCTACCTTCCCTCGTTACTTTTCTAAGCCTCTTTCTCGCCTATAATCTTCATCTCAATGAACGGCACATCATCAGACAAGTCATCCAAGCCAGAAGCCTAGGAATCATAGGAGGCACTGGATTCCCAGTACCTATTGCAGTGGTAGTGGACTTGGAATAAATGGTTGTTGAATGATTTGCAGAACAACAGAAAGGAAGCTGCAAAATGGGATGGAGGTTAGTGCTGGAAGCAGGAAGGAAGCCAATAAAATAGCCCAGGAGAAAGATAAGAAGTTTTCAACCTTGGAGAGGAGATGGAGAAATAAAGTGATAGTCAGAAATTTGACAGGATTCATTCAATTCATAATAATGTTAAGTATAACTCCCAGCTTTCTATACTGCACTTTCATGTGAATCATTTTGCCATTAACTTTAGCAAAGCAAACTGGATAATTACTATTGTACTGTACTTATCTATGAGCATATATATTTCCCTTTTAACAATTAAGCTACTTAAGGTGGGGAAATTTTATTCATTTTTGTATCTCTAGCTTCTAGCAAGTTATAGGCTATTTAAAAATGTCTAGTAGGCCAGGCACAGTGGCTTACACCTGTAATCCCAGCACTTTGGGAGGCTGAGGCAAGTGAATCACCTGAGGTCAGGAATTCAAAACCAGCCTGGTCAACATAGCGAAACTCCATCTCTACTAAAAATACAAAAATTAGCCGGGAGTGCTGGCAGGCCCCTATAATCCCAGCTACTCGGGAAGCTGAGACAGGAGAATCGCTTGAACCTGGGAGGCAGAGGTTGCGGTGAACCGAGAGCACGCCACTGCACTCCAGCCTAGGTGACAGAGACTCTGTCTCAAATAAAAAAAAAAAAAAGTCCAGTAAATACATATGAGTGATTTGCTTTAACTTTTGTTTGTTGGAGGTATTTGATATTGTTAGCAGACAAAAAAAAAAAAATAAACCCAGCAAGAGGAACATGATCGAAGGAGAAAATAATTCAACTTTGGCAATATTGAATTTAAGTGTTATCAGAACACTATCCATTCATTCATTTGTTTACTTGCTCACTCACTCACTCACTACATGTTTATTGAGTATCTATTGGACCAGGGCATCCAGGGTACATGGTCAGCAGAGAGCTGTAAATGCTGGACTAGAGCTCCAGAGTGGGTCAAAGCTAGTAAGAGGCACCCCGATCCATATTGCTACATATATGTCAGACTCAAAAATGATGCCACAAAAGGGAGTAAGACTGACACAGGAGAAAAGAGGGCTGAAGCAAGGACAGACACTGTGAGAAAATGACAGGCAGGGAGCAGAAAGTAAGAGAAATCGTAAGAGAAGACTAAGGAATGCTCAAAGTTAGGTAAACTCAGAGACTAGTGTCAGAGAAGGCCACTGAGACTAAATGTTCAATGATAGGGTAGCATTAAATGCTGCAAGCCTGTAACCCATGAATTAGTTGTAAACAAGGGACAGACAAGAAATTTAACTTAATTTAATTTATTCTAATTAACAAGTATTTCAGACCCAAGGACTCATGGGATTGTGAATGTCTTTTCTAGGTTCTATTTTAATGATTGTAATAGAATATTCATGGAGGAAAAAGATTCTTCTTATTAACCCAGTAACACCATCACAGAATGACTGGATTTTCCTTTTATTATAGAAAAAAGAACTTTTACTTGTTCTACATATAACCCTTTTCGTATTTCCTTGTCTCTGAAGACCCCAAGCCTAATGTTTAAAAAAATTATTTGAAGCTGAACTCAAACTGCATTCTGTCATCCAAGTTAAAAAAAGGATCAGTTCTGATCCCCTCCATGTGAGGTTCTGTTTTCACAGCAGTTGTGATGGAATATCCTGAACAATTTATATTCTTCTGAATTTCCTTGAGACTAAAAGCATATGTTCACAAAATGAACCTGAAGGTCATACCATAAGCAAAGCGCTGTACTAAGCATTGTGAAGCAAGTAAAAGTATGTACTCTTCAACTTCAAGGAGCTTAAATCTAATTGAAAAGAAAAACCAGCTGCGCCCAGGTAAAACCCCACAGAGGATAAGAGAGTAAACAAAGTGATAAGCCATATACTATGCAGACAAAAATTCCTTCTAGAGCTCCAAGAAAGGAAAGATTCATTTTGGCCAAAAGGAAGACTTCATAATAAAAGATGGGATTTGAGTCACAGGCAATAAGGAAAGGCATTCAGACTACAGAATAGAATAAATAATCAGTGAGAATGGGCAAGCTATGTGGGAAAAATAATGAGGCAATCAGCCTAACTAAAACAGTGTGGGTTGGAGAGAAACAGGAAATAAGATAGAACAGCTAAGGTTAAGTTATATTAGAAGCTTAGGCTACACGGTGGTAAATGGAACTCTATTTAGGTTCTTGAGCAGAAAGATAACATAATGAAAGGAAGATCATTCCCAATAGTCTGATTAAAATTAATGTAAATAGGGGACTTCTGGATTCACAGAACAATTTGTTCTATCCAAAATTAAAACACTCCATATGAAAATTAATTCTATTTAATAAATAGACAAGAATTTTCCTAGTGTTCTTAGTTCCTGCTTAAGTTACTGTGACATGCCCAGTGAAACTCAAGTCTAACACATGCACCCATGGAGCTCTCCACCCAGCTGGAGGAAGAAGGCACTTCTGAAACATAAGCCTCATTAGCATATGCTCTAAATGTTAAGAACTGTGCTAAATTATCTGTGGAACAACACCAAGAAAGATAAAGAAATGAATTTCTACTTTCCCTTAGTTTTAGGTCTAGAAATTTCTGATTGCTTAAACTATACATACCTCACTTTTAAAAACACCAAAAACACCCACAGATAATGTCCTGAATTGATACCATAAATGGCAAAGTCAAAAGACATGCACGCACAACAAAAAAACTAAACACAAGGCTTATTTAAGTAATAGTAGTAAACTTTCATGCAAAAAAACATGTATAGGCATATTGCTTGGAAACATCTTAAATTTGAAAATTGCTTGGAAGCATACCATAACTCTGCTAGAATTCTTGAATGACAATTAGAATAAATTAAAATCATAAAATTACTGAGCTTAAATCACCTCAGAGGCCCTTTAATCCAATACTCGAAGCTCTGTTGGAACATTTCTAATGACAGGTAACTCACTATTTCATGAAGTGTTTCAGTCAAACATCTAAAAAATTCATTTTGTAATGAGGCAAAAGCTTTTCCCACATAATAGCATTTCAAATATTTGAATCCCATGATCATGTACACTGCAACCAGCCCTACATCCACACCAGCCAAGTCTTCTCTCAAATTTTACTTACCTCTCTAAATGGAAAAGTTAACTCTCACTGAACAACTGCCTCTCTTTTTTGTTTACATAGGGAGCATGATATAATGGGAAGACCTCTGGGGAGAAAGTTAGGAAATCCATGTTTGAGATTTCTTTTTTAATTTCCTGAATGAACTCTTTGTGCTTTAGTTTCTTCTTATAAGATGAGGAATATAATCTAGATGGTCTCTTAAAGTATTTAACAATTTAATCTTGTACACTATATTAAATAATCATACCTACATTGAAATTTAACCTCATTTACTGCAGGCACAAACTGTTGCCTGGGAAGCAGGAAAAGCAGTATACAGGAGTAGGGAGGAAAGTTTTTTTTAACTATATGAGTTTAAAGAATAGATGGAATCAAGAAATGAAAAATACAAAATGGATGGAACCAAGAAATAAAAATTACAAAATGGATGGAATCAAGAAATAAAAAATCCAGAATGGATGGAATCAAGAAATGAAAATTACAAAATATAAAAATAAAAAATACTATTCTGAAAAGCCAATTTTATGTACAAATGATTAATCTATGTCAAACGTGGAGATAAATGCCCAAAAGATAGAGAAAATATTTTACCTTACCTTATGTTTAGTAGCTTCAATGCATTTAGCAGCACTCCCCTTTTTACATCATAGTCTATTTTCTGATCAGTTCCAAAGCTTGGGGCTCGGTTAATCTGAAATTTACAAAGAAAACAATATTGGAAGGTAAATAAATATTCAATACATATTTGTTAATTTAATGTGGGATCTCTAGCCAGTAGAACAACCCTACAATAAACCTCAAAGCTTTACATGGTAGATGGCCCAGCTATTATTGCCACATCTCCATTCCGCATCACCCTAGGGCAACAAATTGCAAGGGACTGACTACTGGCACCATCTCCTTCTCACTGCTGCCTTAGTTCAGGAGCTTTACTGTCAGTATAAGCTGACCTCTCCCTCCATTCCACTCTCTCCATTACCCCATGCAATTTAGGTTTCTTAAGTTTAGAAAAGTTAAAAGTGATTTAGCCTAACAAAAAGGTAATAGTGATATTCATGTTACCAACACAGTAATAATTATACCAACACAGTAATAATTATATACATCTATATATTTAAAATATAGAAACTATCAGTGCTCCCTTTTCACTGCTTCAGATCTTCAGGAATTCATTAAGATGAAAAATAAAAGAGCTGGAGTGTTTGTTTTTGTGTTTGTTGAGTCTTGTTACTGTTGTCATTGTTATAAAAATATAACTGGAATAGCCGACGTTTAAGAAAATTTCTTAATCAGTTAAATCAGTTGGTTAGAACGCTGCTGAGTTCAACACAACAGTTTAGCTTCTTGACCACCAACTAATCCCTTAGGCTATCTCAAATATATGTGTGTGTGTGTGTGTGTGTGTGTGTGTGTGTGTGTATACTAGTCACAGTTATACATATCTGTCACCACAAGAGACAAAACAATTGAAAGCATGCATTCTACAACTTGCACCTGAAGAAATATCACAGTTACTAGTCACAGTTATACACATCTGTCACCACAAGAGACAAAACAATTGAAAGCATGCATTCTACAACTTGAATCTGAAGAAATATCACATTATAATCAAGAAACTACCCAGGAATATAACATCTTTAATTAGAAATGTATCACAGGTTCACTGCAGAAAAATAAGTAAAAAGAAGGAAAACAAGTAACAAAAGATTACCTGTAATCCCACTACTTAACACTTAGTGTCTTGTTAACCACGTGGTAGATAGTATTCCAGATATTTTCTATGTATACATATTTAAAATATTCATTTTACCTTCCAAATGCATATCTATACGAACCATACTTTATTTTACATTCCAAGCTTTTCTCTTAATAATGTATCATGAAAATCTTTCATCATGCCATCATTTTGATGGATGCATGGTACTCCTTTTATACAGATATGCCATGTTGTATTTTGATTCCTTTGTTGATTTCTGATTTAGAAGGTGACAGACACGTTCCTGTATTTGTGATATAGTCTCAAGGAGAAGGAAATAGCTTGAAAATGGCAATAACATCCATTTATTCCAGGTCAATTTGAGAAAGGGAGTTTATTAATCTATTACGAAAGCTCTAAGCATTTCCCTTTACAAGTGCAGAGAAAGGGTAAAGTAATATATCTTATAGGAAAAAAGTTTCAACCATACTGATTCAAATATCTGGAGTTTATAATACAATTAATGATGGTGTTGCCACTATATGTTACATGGTTACAAAATAAACCAGACATTAAAGAACTGATGAGTAAGTGGTACATTGGAATGTTATCTGTCTTTGTAGAATTCCTCAGAGACTCCATTCCAAATTTCAGTGTGGAATTGTGTCAGGCATATCCCTCCTCCAGGATGGTACTGAGGTCTCAGTATAAAGCCATCTCAGATCTCAATCTCTCTCTCTCTCTCCTTACCTATTTCAAATTTTTCCCTCTACTATAAGATAAATTGGTCTGTGAAGAGGTATACCCACACAAGATAAACTGTTAATAATATGTGGAAAGGCAGGAAAACTTTTTCAATTTAAGTTTTCATTCAGGGTTGTTCTTTTTTTTTTTTTAAGTTTTATGAGAAAGGTAAAGAAAAAAAAATAGAAGAACCACAAATGGCTGACAGAAGAAACTAAAAATTAGTGTTCCACCCAGCCAAAATTCTCCTCTATAGTGAGATGATTTATTTGGTTCTCATTTCCTACCCCAATTCTAAAACAGACAAAACATAGTAGATGTTAAAATCTCAAAATTCAACAGCTTGTAAATGCATTAAAAATGAAAATTATTATAAAATGTATTAAATTAGTAAACACTATTTTCAACGGTCCTAAAAATAGTTTTATCAAAACAAATAACAATCACTTTTTCCACAAATTAAAGTATCCATAATAGCTTCTGTGCTCCTAAGTTAGTGCTGTTCCCTCTGCACCACAGCCTTTCCCCACCCCTACTTTATCTCTCTCAGCCCCTAGCCCCTATCCCACCCTTCTGCAGCCCTACAAACTTTGCTCAGGTGTTTCTTCTGTAAAGCTTTTTTTTTTTTTTAACTCTCCAATACACACAGTTACGCAGAGATATTAATCACACTATCGTTTTTGTTATTTCCCTTTTACCTACTAGTACTCATAACTAATACCATAAAATGCACATCTGAATAATGGCTACACCAGTGCAAGTACTCTGTCTTCTTGTATCCCCACCACCTAAGACAATGACTATAACTTAGTAGGTTTCTGTTTAATTTAAGAGTACTTAAACTATTGGTGGTATATTCATACTCCACCCAATTTCCATGTTTTTCCTAAAAAATGTTTTCTACTTAATGAAAATTTGTGCAATTCTGCCACTAGCAATCAGTCCCTGAAATTACTGTTTAAAAGTTATCACATACCCAGAAGCACCTTCTACCTTATTCCACTTGATGGCGCCAAAAGGTTTTTAACAATGTATATTAGACCCACTAAAATTTCAGCAGGGAGCAAAACACAAGGCAAGACTGAAGATTCTTTTAACCGTTTTAATATAATAAATGTTCATTATCCACAGCTCTTGGTTATTGTGGAGTGTTTTAATGGTTCTGATTGATCTAGAAACAATGAAGGAAAGAGTAAAGAATGAAGAAACATTCATGCAAACAATGGTTATTTTGATTCTTGTAAAATCCAGAATTCAACCATTCAGTCAACTCTGATTTAGCAAGCTAATGGAAAGCTCTAGTGAAGCAAATGGTTTTTTTTCTAAAAAGGAAACTAAGAGATCTATAAAGTCATTATTTCCTAATATCCTCCTTATGCACATGCCTCACTTTTTCCCCACTCCATCAATGACAAAATAAAAGTACAGGGGCAGAAGACAATATAGCTAAGAACAGTAAAGGACTGCTGCAGAAAAAGCAAGAAATCTAAAGCAAATGTCAGGCCTTAGCAAGATGAAGGGTCCATAGTGCATAGTCAAGTGTTTTCATATCCAAGGAATGGAGGAAGCAGAGAATAAGTAAAACTCCTCATATTTATCTTATCTCTAAGACCCAGGCTGGAGCAAAGTCTGAATATCCAACAGAGAGAACTGTATTTCCTTGGAGACACAATACATGTTCTTGTTTCACGCGTGCGCACGCACACACACACACAATCTTTGGCTCTCAAATTAGAAAAGTATAATTTCTTGGAAATGTATTTTTAGTATGCTCATCTCACCTACCACTCATTCAATTTGCTTATGCAATCCGTGATATTACATACACAACTTCTAACTTACAAATCACTAACAAAAAGAGAGACAATTGATTTAAAATGAAAGGTAGTGGCTGATGACATCTTCTATAGCAATATGTTCCTGATTAAGTTTCCCAAACATGATATTTAAGTGGCCACGAGAAGGTGTGTAACCCCAGATCAAGGAGCTTAAAAGGAACTGCTGGATGGGATCTTCTGGACCACATGACTTCTAAGGTTTCTTCTGGGTAATATAAATGTAACTAGCAGGAAAATATATAAAAATTGTCAACAGAGATAATTTTTACTTTCTCCCTTTTACTATTTCGTATGTGTTACATGACCTTTTATCATCAAAGAAAGATAATGATAACTCTCACTCTACCAGGGACTGGCAGCAAACCTGAAGGCATACAGTTGACAGTCTCCCTGAGGGAAGCCCCAGGTATATAACATGGCCTTAAAGGAGACATTTACCACCTGGGGTATCGGATACTGAATACTGATTAATGAACCAATTGGAGCCTCTCGGAGAGTTTGAAGGGGAGACACACTGAAGGCAAGATTCTGAAGCCCAGGCACCCACAGAGAGGAGAGACGCTATCCAGACCTCATGACGTGGTAGAAGCCAGGAGGCTGAGAAAATAGTAGAGCAAGTAAGCAACAAATCAGTAAAAGCACCTTCACACTTCAATCCCAAATACCTGGCCTAGAAATTCACTTGACACTAATTTTGGAAAAGTAATATCAAACACTTTGATTCATTCTTAGAACTATTGTAGTCCCTGAATTTTTATCCTCTTCTTCCCACTTACTCTATTCAGGCTTCATTCTAGACAGTTAATGGGACAACTGTGTTAAGTACAGATTTTTAAAGCATTTATTTTAATACATAAGGACAGTGATAACTCCTCTTTTTTTCTTAAAGAATGCCTTACCTCCAGAAGCCATGGCTTTAGTTTTCTATCCAATAAAATATCAAATCCCAGGACTTCAAAGCAGACACTTTCGCTTCCTGGAGGTTGACCAGGTCTACACATTCGATACGCATGCAGGACATGAGGTTCTGCTACAATCAGGGTTTTTACCACCAATTCCTATAAGATTGTGATAAAAGAGGTGAAAATGCCTTTGTGTCTCATTTCATATATGTAAATATAAGCAGGGCCCACAAACTGGCAGCCTAGCCAAGTTTACAAGGCTCTGTGGCATCTAGCCCCTGCCACAGATCTAACTTCATTCTTCACTCTTATCCCTGCCCACTGCGCTCCTCATGCTTGCTTTGGGTTCCTCAAGTAAGTGACGCTTCTTCCTATCTTAAATCCTTTGCATTAGCTGTCCCCTCTTGTGGAATACTCTTTCCCCTATATTTGCAACTCTGGCTCTTAAGACATTCAGAAAGGCTTTCCCAACCCCCAAGTTAAAAGTAGCCACCCTTCATTTCTTACCGCACCACTACACACAGCATATAACCAGTTGATATTTTTCTTTTTACATTAGAGCAGGGACCTTGTCTGACTTACTTATAACACCATTCCCAGTGCCTACAATAGTAGCTGGCATTCAGTAGATATCCAAGTAAATCCAATTAACTTGTTTACTTTGTAAACAAGTTATTCATACTTGTTTATATGTTAAAACAAGTAAGGCAGTTGTTAAAACAAGTTAAAAACAAGTAAGGTAGGAGCATAGGCTAGCCCCATCCAGAAGAGATGAAGGTGATAGGGAGGAAAAATTCCAAGGAGAGTAAATTATTTCACAAACACCAGTATAGAAACTCTACTTAGATAAAGGCTGAAAGGGCTGGAAGACAAAATCTATGAGAGTTGAGTTTCTTTATTTAGTGACGATTTTGTAGTGTATAAGTTTTATCTGAGAAGAGTGTTACCAATTAAAAGATTGGCTCTCAATATTTTCTGAGAGAAATCACATAATACTACTGGGATGAGTTATTAACCCTAATTTTTAAAAAGCTGTTTTACTGAAGTTTCAGAACAAGCTGTAGGAGAAAAGCTGTCTCACTTATTTTTGCTCAGAAGACATTGTCATTTTAACTCCCTCTCTACAGGTATAGGCAATAGGAAAAGACAGTTAAGAACCTGGCTCTAAAATCAGGATTCTTGTGTTTCTTCCTGGGTTTGTAACTTGCTAGCTGTGCAACCTCAGTCCTGTTGCTTAAACTTTGTGAGTCTCATTTTTCCTAAATATAATCTGCAAAAGGTTAATGTCAGAACAAAATGAGATGCCATGTAAAACTCTTAGCATAGTGCCCAGAGTACTATTATTGTTACTGTTATTCTATCATTCCTCTAGAATTCCACCTCATATGTCAGGTTAGACTCAAATACTCTACTACCTGGTAGAACAATATTTATTATATGAGTGATAAAAGAGAAGACAGACGTTAACCTCACTGTTACCCAGAACCACAATGCAGTTCATATTTGAGAATAACTATCAGAGGTCCCATGAGAGGCTGTTTTCAAAACATTTTGTTCAAGGTAACAAATTCATGACAGCACCATAGTATATAAAATAAATGATAAAAAGTCACTTTATATAAATCTTCGCCAATATTACTGAAACCACTTGAGAGCAGGAAAAAGTTAAAACTTTGACTGATAAGTGTCTGTATGGAACAGTATAGGCTGAGGGAGAGGGTGGGGACTGATTGTTAATCAACAGACCCTGAATTACAAATATGTTTTTGCTATGTAGAAAATAACCTGCTTTTAGATTGTAAAGGCAAGTTTTCAGCAGAAGTGAAAATCAGGAGTCATATAAACAAACACAAACGAAATTCCACTACTGTTTTTGAGAATTTACAACATAACATCACTGCTTTGAAATGTGATTTGTAGATTTATACCTTAGGTATATAAAAAGCAGTAAGGATATTTTTTTTTAATGATTATGCTCATTTTTAATCTCCATGGCTTGATTTTCTACTGATTTTTATTACTGACCAGAACAAAAGTACACGGCTCTGTTCTTCACACAGGGTATTGATGAATGCTACTTTTTATATATTGATAGTTACTTTTTGGAGAAATTGCCCCCCAAAAAGAGGTTATTAAAAATAAGTTATAAATTAAATTCAGGGAATTTGTGAACTAAGACATCAAGATAAAAATTTACTGCATAATTGCTTTCTCCACCTCCTCCTGTCATTCTCTTTTTATATTATCCCATTGATTTATCTTAAACAGTTATCTATATAAAGTATGCCAATTCTTAATAAAGACAGCCAATTTTCATATAATTACATAAATACAGACAGGTGTTTGACAAGATAATTATAATAAAAGTACTTGAAAAAGGTAGGTTTGTTAACTGATTGTTTATAGATGATTAATATGCATTCTTACTAACATAGCCAAGAAAGATGCAAAATTTATTCACCTATAGACAAGACCATGAAATGTGTCAGAGCTTAATAGGCCCACATTGGCTATGTTTGGGTCATATCTAAAAGTTATACTTCAGGTCCTAACAGAAAGTTAATTTCCATATCCTCTCATTAGTATTAGTCTTGCTTGTATACCTTCTCTTAATTCAATTGTGAGGAAAAAACGTCACTTAAAACCAATATATGTAAAGCTAACGACCCTCATTATTCTCCCTGATTCTCTCCATACATGCCTCACCAAAGCAGCCCAACAGGTTCTACCTTTTCACAAACATGTCCCCAAAGAGCCAAATCCATATGAGGGTTACAAATGTGTACATTTGTAAAAAAAAAAAAAAAAAAAAAAAAAAAAAAGAATGCCAGAGGGTATATAAAACTTTCTTGGTCCCACTGAGCAATACACCAATTCATTGAATTACCATCAGATGGAAGATGGTATGATCTTCCATCAATGAACTATGGTCCAAAATCACTGAATTTCACCATTGTGATGCTTCTGACTCACTATGATAGTAAACTGTCATTAGAATGGTTTTTGGAATTTCCATGAAATTGGCCTTGAGAACATAATTACATAAACAAATAAATGCAGCATTGTTATGATTCAATTTCTCATTTACATGCATTTCATCTCTCAGGAAGTTATAAATGAAAGTTAACAAATTGGTGGGTATCTGACCAAATCCAGATGACATTTTTGTTTGTCAAGTCTCAACATCTTTAAAATTTTTGAGTCCATTGCCAACATTTAAAATCATTTATGCCATTTCTGCCATTTACACATAATTTATCAACAAATTAGAAGAATAAGCCTCACTGGGCCTAAAATATCACTGGCACCAATAAGCTGGTGCTGAGTGGTGGCTACCTCCTTCAGACCTCTCCTGACTTTCAAATTATCACAGTTCCCAGAACACCCTAGTTTTTTCTATCTAGAGACCACTTCACTCCTTCTTACTTGTCTGACACCTAAGGACCTTTGGATTTATGGCCGGTGATATAGAAAGTAAGGTAAAAATGTCAACAAACAAAATAAACAAGGGTGAATAGAGTCATATGCCACATAACAGCATTTTGGTGTACAATGCATAGCATATTCAACAGGGATCACATAAGATTATAATACTGTATTTTAGGGTACCTTTTCCATGTTTAGGTATACAATCTTTACCATTGTATTACAATTGCTTACACTATTCAGTACAGTAAATTTTTTTTTTTTTTTTTTTGGCGACCAAATCTTGCTCTGTTGCCCAGGCTGGAGTGCAGTGGCACAATCTTGGCTCACTGCAATCTACACCTCCCGCGTTCAAGCAATTCTCCTGCCTCAGCCTCCTGAGTAGCTGGGATTACAGGAGCGCGCCACCACATCCAGCTAATTTTTTATATTTTTGGTAGAGACAGGGTTTCACCATGTTTGCCAGGCTGGTCTCGAACTCCTGACCTGATCCGCCTGCCTAGCCTCCCAAAGTGGTGGGATTACAGGTGTGAGCCACTGTGCCCAGCCTAGTACAGTAATGTTTTGTACAGGTTTGTAGACTAGGAGCCACAGACTATACCATATACAGGCTATATGATAGCCTAGGTATGTAGTGGGCTATTCCTATTCTAGGTTTGTGTAAGTACAAACTGTGATATCTGCACAATGATAAAATCACCCAAGGATGCATTTCTCAGAATGCATCCCTGTTGTTAAGCAATAGGCTGTGTAACGGCCTGTTTTTTTCTCTCTGGTCCTCTCAATTATAGGGAACCAAGTTCAATCAACTCTTAATGAACTTTCATGGCCTGACGGTGCTTCAAATTATTGCTGAGGACAGACCGTTATAATTGTGGAATGGCATAATCTTACTGAAATATCACTCCAAAACTTAGCAACATCATGTTGATTTGCTTGAAGGAATTCTGTAAACCATTTGATGGAACGTTTGCTGCCTTTGTTCTCAGTTTCATCCCGTTCGAAACGTTCATTATGCTTGTTCACCGAGTAGTTTGTCAGATGCATGTATAACTGGGTCTGTAACAAGTAAGAACCAAAGTGGTTACCACCTATGACATCCTAGAACTGCAACGTTTCAGAGGAAAAATAGACACTCAAAGACTAAAAAAAGTTTTAAAGTTTAAACTATATAGATGAACAATTTCATGATTATTTAGATAATATCCCAATTAAATGGAATGGCACATTTCCCTTAAAAGGGTTGAGAATGTAATCATCTACAGAGTTACTTTACATATTATTCAAAATATGTCTACCATTAAAAAGTATCAAATTAATAAGAATATAGAGTAATTAAAATGTGAAACTACATATTGCTAAGCAAGAAAAATGATCTGAGTTTGTTCTTGTTAATTTGTTTTTAATGTTTTTGGCTCTGAGAGTTTTCATTCAAATCTGTTTTGGGAAAGGAATTTTCTGAGAGAGTATTCTACGTCTTTTTCAAGAAAAATAAAAAATGAAAACTCAAGTAAGTCACATAGAGAGGCAGGACTACCAAACACAACCTCTGCACACCCATACTGACTAGGAGGCCCCTTTAGCTTGGTACCAGAGTGCACTTATAGCCAGCAGACAGAAGGTACCACATAATACTGTGCGGATGTCCAGTACAGTATCGTGCTCCATACTGGAGCTCTACGTTTTTGTCTCGTTATAATCTTACATTTGTTGATACTATTTTCCTTAAATTGAAAAAGAATTCAAAATTTAAAACTCCTCATAATTGTCAATATATATCTAATGCCTTTTTATCAAGCTAACACAAGCATTCATAAAAATCTATCTTTAATTCCTACCCTCCTCATGATCCTAAAGATTACTTTAGATAGCAAAGTTACATCACAATTAAAATATACTTCATTCACATGATTATTATTTTGATTTGTTAATAGCCAACTATATTCATGTCATATTTTATTTTTGCTGCAGTTCCTTAGGCCTATGGCATTGAAATCTTTGAAGCAAGAAGGCAGAAATGATAATTTGAGTACATATTGTTTATTAATCCATGTGCCTACCACTAATTAAGAATTTATTTTTTTCATTCATTAAACAATATTTAAGGAACACCTACTATCTGCAGCAGTCTCTGCTGGGCACTGTGGATACAAAGACAACAAAATAAACAACAGTCTCTATCCTTAGAAACAGGAAAAGCTTTAAATTAAATGATACTTAAAAGAAAAAGCATAAATCTTATGCTTACCTAATTTTAAGTGCTTAATTTAAAGAAAAAGGAAATTAACCAAGCTGGGGCACTTCCTAGTTTCCAAAATACAAATTTTCTTAACTTCTAAAAAGAGATTTGGAAAACAATCTTGTAAGGAAGTCTGTATTTGGCAAGAATTTCTTAAAATTAATAATACTAACACCACCACTAGCTATTCTAGTGAAAAATTAAGTAAGGAAACTTTGTATTTTTCTTAAACAGTATCTTTGTAAATGGACTGGAAATTCCACAACTTCACATTTACCTTGACAAAAATAGGCATCTAAGCAGTTCACTGCCAGTTAGTCATTTGCAAGAAATAGAACCAAAAGTAGCTATGAACCATACAGCAATCTGCAAGGATTGGCCAACCACTACATTGGTAGCAAAAACGGAATGTTTATTATATTTCAATGTTTGAAATTCTGTCTTATAATCTGCTTATATGTAGTTGATGAACATTTAATTCTTATAGAAATAATACATATATAAAATACATGCTCACTATTTTAAAAATTTGAAATAGGAAGAAGGAAAAAATACGTAGTAAGCTGCCATCCAGAAACAACCAATGAGAGCACTTTGGTTTAATTTTTCTAGTGTTTTTTTCTAAACTTACCTTTTACATAACCATGGTCTCACTTTACAGACACTTTTGTATTTCACTTTTTAATATTTTCATATCTCAACCTAGATATTCAATCATGAAATTCTAGAGATCTATGAGTGATATAGACATTTATGTAAGAGAACATCTTTTTTCTATATATGTAAAAACCAAAGCCAGGAGCTTATGTGATTCAAAAGCACATACAAAACGAGACCTAGAGGCCACACTTCCTTTCTCTCAATCTCTCATTGAGATTAATCCCACTGAATTTAAGCTAATTATATACACATAGGACATTAGAATAAAGCACTTTATCACCCAAAAGAGCTTCCAAGTCTTATTCTTTCCAATACTATCAAAAGATCACTCCCACCTTACACATATATAATCCACTCTTACCCATGCCAATTATTTAAAGTATAATCTATGTATTGACAAGTCTCAAATTATGTTTGTAGTTCAGAAATGTCTTCTGAACTTCAAACTTACACTGTATAATCAAATGCCTACAGAACAGATCCACTTGGAGGTCACACAGGCCTTTAAACTGAATACATCCACTTTCCACAAAACCTTTAATAGTTCCTGTATTCCCTTATCACCATTCCCTAATACACCATCCATCGGATGTCAGAAACCTGAGTTTTATTCTTGATTTCACTTTCCCTTTCTCTCATTCCACAAATCCAACCTGTGACCATATTATATCAACGTTATCCATGTTATCTCAAATATATCTCAAATCCATGCTCTTATTCTTGGTCCGGACCCACTGCTACTATTTCAATTTAAGTCCTTTTTCCTTCCATATGTGGTCAGACTAGAATACTTCACATGTTATTCAAAATATATGTAACTTCTTGTCTCTCTGACTCTAATCATTTCCATCCATCTCCACCTCCATCTCACATTCCAGACCAGGGGACATTCCTTCTTTTGTTTGTGTAAAACCCTTCAATCCTTCCTTTTATCTTAAGTTAAATTCTAAAATCCTAGACAAGGCCTACAAAGCCTTAAAGGATCTAGCTTCTAGGACTCACCATCCTCATCTCTGAACAGTCACTCCTTCTTATTCAGCCAAACTGACCTTGTCTGCTTTCTCCAGACATGCCACACTCTGTCTTACCTCTGAGCCATTCTTTTGCCTGAAGCTCCATCCAACCCTACGCTGCACCCGAATCTGGCTAACTCCTCATTATTCAGATTTCAATTTATAAAACACTCCCTCTCTAACCTTTATCTCCAACTGGATTATGTGCCCCTGCTATGCACTGTCATAGCACCTTCAGTTTCTTAGACCATCACACTTACCATCAGATATTATAATTGCTTATTTTATTTTCTGCCTCCCCACTAAACTGTTGCTTCTGTGAGGTCAAGCACTGTATCTGTCTGGTCACTGTTTTTTTAAAAACTAGCACAATGCCCAAAATGTGGTAGAGTTCAAACATCACTTGGTGATTGGCTATATCTAGACCTTATAACCTTTAATAATGTTTCTTTCTTTTAACTTCTTTTCCTATGAAAGGTTTGACAGTTTCCTTATTCTTCCTTTGCCGGGTTTACTACATTTTTCATTTTACTGAACATAGTACCATTTATGATCAGCCATTATTTAATGTTGAAAAAATGACCACATTTAATGGAGTTAATTGTGTGCATAATATTAGGGGAGAACAGTAACCAGGTCTTTGACAAGTTGGAAAACAATTAATTGTAATTTTAACTATAGTTAGTTACATCCAAAAGTAGGTTTAGAGGTTAACTAAAGTTTAAGTATGCATAATAAATTATAATTTAACTTTTATAAGCTACAAATTACAGTTATTATTTTCATGATAAATTTAGCTATAACTTTTATAAATATGTTATGGCTGCACAAAAAAGTCTTTATTGAAAAATATCTACACAAAGCTCCATTTAACAGGCTTTAAAATGCACGCTGAAACTGCTCATTTGTCTCAACCTCACATTGGTCAATGTAAGTTGACAGCCTTACTTCTCTTTTATTGCAACAGAAATTAATAACTACTTTCTGATAACTTTTGCTTTTCGGTTTCATATACTTTCTCCCACATTCAACATGTTCACACCCTACGTGTTATACAAAGCCTGCTCAAATGTCACCTCCTCCATGAGAAGCTGAACACAAACTGCCCCAACACAGCTCCAAAACACTTAATCTGTACTTCTCCATTGCATGCTAGTATCATTATTATACTGAATCAAGAATCATTGCATATTAGTATCATTTATAATATAGTCATTTCTATACAGGGCCACTGCACACAGATGTTTGCTTTGAAATCCAGCCTTGTGCTCACAGCACAGAGAGGGTACTTTTTCCCAGTCAGCCTTCAATTAGCAGATACCTTTATTTTCTAATGTCCACAAAGCTGCTTGTAAGTTAAAAGCAATCTTACATATGCACACAATTCTTCTAGACCACAAAACCCGAAAGCAGGAACTTTCATTCATACAATCTATATGCCTAATGGAAGCTTTAAAAGGTATATGTTGAACATCCATTTATTCTAGGTCAATTTGAGAAAGGGAGTTTATTAATCTATTACGAAAGCTCTAAGCATTTCCCTTTACAAGTGCAGAGAAAGGGTAAAGTAATATATTTTATAGGAAAAAAGTTGAATGAAAACGTAAGTTCTGTCTGGTATCACTTACCAAATTGGACTCATTAGGTGGAATGTACTTCTCTGTACCCATTCGCACAAGTCCATCATGATAGAGAAATATTTTTAGTGGATCACACGATGTAACCAGAATATAAATTCGTAAGTCAAACTTGTAACCTTCCATTAGGAAAGGCTTTTCAATGTATTCTTGAACAATCAAATGATCCTGAGATGGAAGTTTGTCACCATTTCTTATCAAAGAAATCCTATGTTTAAAGAAAAAAATTAAAAGTATGATTTGACATAGAGCAAGATGTTTAAAAAGTTACAGATATACTCAAGTGGAAAATAGTGGAGTAAGGGACTCCAAAAGTCTGTCCCTCCACAAAAGCAATGAAGAGCAAAAGAAATCATAGGAATCAACTTTGTAACCCCACAAACTAAGCAAAGGCTTGCAGCAAATGGAATACTTAACTAAGAAAAAAACAGCTGGATCTGTGCCAAAGAGCTTTGTAACACTTTAACTTAATCTAGTCCCATCATCCACTCACAGCTCAGTGGCAGCCTTGAACAGCCTCATTTTCAATACCAGTACTGGTCCTGGACTGGGTAGAATGGGCTATTCTTATGGTTGGTTGTTTTGACCTGTCTGGTGGCTTCCTGGAGGACCTCAAAGGGCTTGCTTTCATCTTGCCTAACTTGGAACTTTACCAGTACTGAGGCAACTACTTTCAGAGACAATTGTTGGAAACATTTACTGTCTAGGTTGTCGAGGGCAACAGGTGGGCAGACAATAGACCAATTAAAAAGACTGGGAGGAAGGGCTGAGCAATGAGAATCTTTGAAACTTTGAAAAGCTCTGACATATTCCCGGGAATCTAGATGACCAGTTACATGCCCAAGGTTAGCAGCATGCTCAAGAAAGACCCGAGAAGGCCCTAAGCTGTCCCTTCTGGCTAACCATCAGACTCTGTACAAGCAGGAAATTAAGGCTAAGGCAGAGTTGTAAATTATTTGTTTGCATGCTGAAGGCATGTCCCAGCAATCGCACACACAGTCATCTATTGAGAGCTTTTTTGTTGTTTGTTTTGCTCTGTTTAAGGAAATCTCTGTCCAATTATTAGCTGACCACTGAGCTAACAGAACAGGAACTTCAGTGGCCATACACAGCAAAGAACACAGACTACAACTACTACAATGAGGTGCAACAACAAATTACATAGAGGGGGAGAGTCTGATTTCTAGAATTGCTATAGTATAATACTCAAAATGTTCAGTTTTCAACAAAATATTATGAGGCATGCAAAGGAAAAAGAAAGTATGGCCCATATACAGGGAAACTATCAATTAATAGAAACTGTCACGAGGAAGCCCAGACATTGGGCTTACTGGATAATCAACTATTTAAAATTTATTCAAAGAGCTAACAGAAACCATGTACGAAGAACTGAAATAAACTATGAGAACAGTGTCTCATTAAATAGGGAATATTAGTAGTGATAAAAAATTAAGGAAAAATAAAGGAACCAAACAGAAATTTTAGAGTTGAGAAGTACAATAACTGAGATAAAGAAATTCACTAAAGGAGATAAACAGTATACTTCACAAGGCATAAAGAGAATCAGAAAACTTGAGGATAAGCCAACTGACATTATCTAGTCTGAGGAACAGAAAGAAAAAAGAAGAAAAATGAAGAGAGCCTACAAAATCTGTGAAATACCATCAAGCACAGCAACACACACATAATAGGAGTCTCAGAAGGAGAGAAGACAAAGAAAAAAATTCAAAGAATATTTGAAGAAATACTGGCAAAAAACTTCCCAATTTGATAAAAACATTAATCTACACATCCAAAAAGCTCAATTACCTCCAAGTAGGATAAACTCAAAGAGATCCATATCAAGATATACTATAATCAAATTGTCAAAGAACACCAGAAAGGTGACTACTCAGGTAAATATAAAAGTTCTGGCTGGGCACGGTGGCTCACACCTGTAATCCCAGCACTTTGGGAGGCTGACGCACGTAGATCACCTGAGGTCAGGAGTTCGAGACCAGCCTGGTCAACATGGAGAAACCCCATCTCTACTAAAAATACAAAAATTTGCCAGCCATGGTGGCATACGTTTGTAATCCCAGCTGCTCAAGAGGCTGGGGAAGGAGAATCACTTGAACCTGGGAGGCAGAGGTTGCAGTGAGCTAAGATCACACCACTGCACTCCAGCCTGGGTGACTGAGTGACAGAGTGAGACTCCATATCAAAAAACAAAAAAGTCTCTCTTATTGTAGTTTTGGTTTTTAACTCCTCATTTTTCCTAATGAATTAAAAGACAACTGCTTAAAACAATAGTTATAAATCTATGCCAATGGACACAGAAGGTGCAGAGATATAATTTGTGACAATAACAACATAAAGGGAGTAAATCTATACAGGAACAAAGTTTTTATACACTACTGAAACTAAGTTGGTATTAATATAGACTGGATTGTTATAAATTAAGATGATAATGGTAATTCCAGGGTAATCATTTTTTAAAACTCAACAATACATAGTAAAAGAAATGACAAGGGAATTAAAATGGTACAGAAGAAAATATCTATTTAACACAAAATAGGACAATACAGAGAAATTGAGGAACAAAAACTGCAAGATACATAAATCAAGTGGCAAAATGGCCTAAGTAAATATTTCTTTTTCAGTAATTACATTAAATGTAAATAGATTAACTCTCCAATAAAAGGCAGAGCTTGGCAGAATGAATTTTTAAAAAACATGGTCCACCAATATGCTGTCTACAAGAGACACCCTTTAAAGTCCAAGACTCAAATAGATTGAAAGTGAAAGGATGGAAAAGATATTGCAATAAAACAGTAACCTGGAGTGGCAAAATTGTTATAAGAGACAAAGAATCACATTATATACTGATTTTTTAAAAGTCAATTCCTCAAGAATATGTAACAATTAGAAACATTTATGTGCCTAATAACAGAGCTCCAAAATACATGAAGCAAACACTGGTAGAACTGAAGGGAGAAATACTGCACCAATATCAGCTGGATTCTTCAATACTCTACTTTCAATAATGGACAAAATAACTAGACAGAAGATTAGCAAGGAAACAGATACAATTCAATAGATGAGAGGGGTGTTCTTTACCTAGGTACTACTGCATTACTGGATTATACGAAGGTATAATCCAGAGGCCGAGACTTGATCATTCTGTAAATCAGAGATAATAGGAAAAATAATTTCTATTCAAACTTGTATATATTTTCTTTCTCTGGGCTACTGATATTTGCCACAAAGATTTAAATTTTTTCCATTCCTTCACTTACTTATTCATTGATTCATTCATTCAACAAATGTCTATTGAGCACCTATTAAGTGTTAGACACTATTCTGGACCATGGATACATCAGTGGAAAAAATTTTCCCATGAGATAAACCCTGGGAACACATAATGCCCTTTCAGTTATCTGCTTTTCCAGTTATTTGTTTATATTGCCATCAAAATAAATGAAAAGATTATTTATGTTTTAATATCGAATATAAGTATATAAATATAGATATTTTAATATTAAATTTTTAACATTAAAATTGAGAAAAATGTGAAAAATCAATTCCTTACCACCAGAAACATTCCTTTAATGCTAACACAGAGACAGCCAACTCAGCATTAAGCAATTGGTATAAAATTCCCATTAATACTATTAGTTAAAAATTACCAAAGCACATTTGCAAGTAATTTATGATTGGATTATTAAGTTATGATTAAAAGTTAAAAGAAAAATTTTGAACAATAATTTACCTGGTAGCTATATTTCCAAATATCTTTTTTCCTACAGCATTTTAAATTAAAATGACTCAAGTGTATTTTTTTTTTTTTTTTGACAGAATCTCGCACTGTGGCCCAGGCTGGAGTGCAGTAACCTGGAGCGTGATCTTGGCTCACTGCAAGCTCTCCCTCCCAGGTTCACACCATTCTCCTGCCTCGGACTCCTGAGTAGCTAGGACTACAGGCACCCACCACCACACCTGGCTAATTTTTTCTATTTTTAGTAGAGACGGGATTTCACCATGTTAGCCAGGATGATCTGTCTCCTAACCTCATGATCCGCCTGCCTCGGCCTCCCAAAGTACTGGGATTACAGGCGTAAACCACCGTGCCCGGCCAAGTGTATTTTATTAAAAGCAGCCTCAGCCACATTTTCTTCGAAAAAGTACATTGCAGAAAAGTAACATAAGCAAAAGGAAACAAGAATATTACTTGCACATTCTATTCTCAGTTAACATGTCTAGTTCTTGGAACTTCAGTTTAAAATGTGTTCCACTCATTTTTAATCCAATTACCATGGCTACATAAAGAAAAAATTTATTTAAAGGCAAAGAAGATACATATTTTCCTTCAAGATTTCTAGCTATGAAAAGAATAACTCCCTTTTCATTTCTTTCTCCAAGTCAGTTGTAGCCCTACTGTAGCAACTGATTTTACTCTCCAAGTCTATTGAAATTATTATAAATGTGAGTTTTATGTTTTAGAAAAAAACACAAAATAGCTTTTTCCCCTTATATTTTGTTATCTCCTATTAAAGCCTCACAACCTGTTGATTAAATTTTTTAACTGAATTACAGAAGCCTGTGGGAGAGTTTAAAAGAACAGAGATCATTAAATATTTGGTTCCAAAAATGCAATAGTTAGAAACTTATTTCATTATTTTTTCATGTTGGTACTCAACCATGAGTAATTAAGCACATTTATTCTCCCTACTCCCAAATTTTTTTTATTTTTATATATTCCAAATAAAAGTAAACCTACCCATGACCCATTGCACCATTAGCTGGTTTCACTATAAAAGTTTTCTGCTTCCGTTTTTTCTTCAATTCTTTCACATAATTTTGGAATTGAGTATATTCAGCAGGGAAGATCCATGTTCGAGGAACGAAGGTATAATCCAGAGGCCGAGACTTGATCATTCTGTAAATCAGAGATAATAGGAAAAATAATTTCTATTCAAACTTGTATATATTTTCTTTCTCTGGGCTACTGATATTTGCCACAAAGATTTAAATTTTTTCCATTCCTTCACTTACTTATTCATTGATTCATTCATTCAACAAATGTCTATTGAGCACCTATTAAGTGTTAGACACTATTCTGGACCATGGATACATCAGTGGAAAAAAAAAAAAAAAACTTGCCCTAATATGTACTAATTTACATATTAGTATATCAAACTTTTTTTTTAGAGTACACACTATTTGCTAGGTACTGGGGATAGTAAGATAAATGAGTATCATCTCTGCTCCCAAGGAATATATAGATAGGCTATTAATATTAAACAGTGTGATAGGTACACTAAAGGCATATAAGGCAAGGTAACATGTAGGAGTCAGTAACTGTGCCTCAGGGATGGGAGTAGGGAGTAGGGAATTGTTCAGACAAATACTACTTATATTGCTTCTTTACAAATAATTTTGAGTCTCTGGGTCACCATAGGGAACAGTTTTTGATTACCTTTTATACTACCATTTTTTAGAGTCAGAAAGTTTACTAAATCTCTGTGAATAATCTTCTTTTAAAAAAAATTCTCAGTTTATCACTCAACTTTCTTAAACTTTAAAAAAAGGCAAAAAACCTAGCCAACAGGAATATAAACTGCATAAAAATTTTTCAGTTTATTAAGTAAAAGACTGGAGTACTTATTATCAGCTTTTCCATGAAAGTAGATTGCTCCTCTAAATATTGGTTGCAGAGATAAATATCTGTGCATGTATATCCCTGGGTGAGCATATATACATGTGTCTTTGAGTAAGTGTGTGCATACATGTACCTAGTACAATCCCTGGCACATAGTAAATGCTTAATCACCAATATGAAAACACACAGAAACACACACACACACACACACACACACACACACACACACACACACACACGGCATATAAGGCAACGAATTAGTTCCTGCAAAATTTAACTGAAAATAAACAAGTATCTCTTAGATGACATATACAGATAACTCTTACATTTAAACGAAAAACTCTGTTACTAAAGAGGCAGCAAGTTGAAGTAAAGAGGCCTGAGATTCTGGAGACTGATTCTTACCCACCTCTGCTATTAACAATTTGCTTGAGTTTGTGCAAGATATTCATTTATCTGACCCTCATTTACCTCCTCTGCAAAGTGGAAGACTAGAACCAGAGACATTCTAAGACCTTTCTAGCTCTAAAATTCTATCACTCTCATCTAAATATCATTTCAAATCAATGTAACCTTGTGAAAGATACCACTACAGTATTCGTATTATAAATTTTGAACAGGTCTTCTCCATTACAAGAAAATAAAGATTACTTGGTCATATTTCTTGCTAAGAAATCCTTTCTACAGATCTCCCCCATTCCTGGAAAATGGTTGATCCTCTGGAAAATAAAAAGGTAAATATTAATATTATCAGCAAATTAATTATATTCACGTATATGACAATGCAATATCCATCCTTTGAGTTTTGTTTTAATAAACTGCCAATTATTAATCTAAAAGATTTAATGACCTATAGTGAATTTGTAGAATTAAAGAGTATGGTAATCAGAGAATAAAACTACAAAATTTTAAAGAAATCACAAAAGAATATTTACATAGATAGTAAAGTTATAATTTTCTAGGTTGAATAGTGATAATATCCAAATTACTTTTGTTATTCTAGATGCACTATATTCACAGACATCAGCACTGGTAAAAATGACTTATTTGCTCACTACAGTCAATTTTATATTACATTCTAAACTAATAAATGAAGAAGGTCTATACAAACTGTCAATTCTCTAGAATTCCTTATATTCAGCTTTTTAGTTTGAGGTCTATTTTCTTCTGAATATAAGTTTGTATTATGTTCTAAAAATAAAAGAATGAAACCAGATTACATATAGCTGACCTCACAAGGTATTTCTGCATCCTGGTCTCCCTATGCAATCTATTCTACAACTTTAAGTGCAATGTAAAGTACCATCTTAGGAAAAGGGTATTTTTTTGGTTGTTATTGCTTGTTTTTTGAGATGGAGTCTTGCTCTGTTCACCAGGCTGTAGTGCAGTGGCCTGATCTCAGCTCACTGCAGCCTCCACCTCCTGGGTTTGAGCGATTCTCCCACTTCAGCCTCCCGAGTAGCTGGGACTACAGGTGGCGCCACCACGCCCAGCTAATTTTTCTATTTTTAGTAGAGACGGGGTTTCACTATGTTGGCCAGGAAGGTCTCGATCTCCTGACCTCGTGATCCACCCGCCTTGGCCTCCCAAAGTGCTAGGATTACAGGCGTCAGCCACCGCGCCCGGCCAGAAGAGGTTTTCTCTATTTATTCTTCCCTAAAGATAGAAAGAGGTTAAAACTTAAGTCTGCAAAAGGTGCAGGCTTCATGCAAAGTGTCAATACAACTGGATAGAAACAAAACAGGCTATTCAGGTGAGTTAGAATTGAAATTTAATAAGGTAACAGATTAAGAACCTATCTAAAAAAAATTATGGTGGAATCCATATAACTTTCCTCATACGACTAACTGGTCATGATTAATTTCCTACCTGATAATTTTGCAGCTCTGATATTTTCTCCTGCTGAACAGCAGAATCACACCATATAAGATTACTTGTTTCATCCTCATCTGGAGTTTTCATAAATCCCATTTCATCTATTACTAAACGAACTGCAAGTAAACAGTTAAGTTAAACCAAAATTAAAATACTTCTGAAATATATTCATTGCAGAAACATTTTTCTATATAAATTTTAGTTCACAGTATTTCATTTGAAAAATATTAGTTACAGCATAACCTTATTTTTAGTTACAACAGTTTTATCTAGGGCCAAATCATACTCAGTAGCAACTGAGAACTGTTTTTCGGTTGCACCCAAAATCCTTCCTTTCGATCTTCTCAGGTTTAACAGGTACACAAAACTGCCAAAGGGTCAAGTGATTATTTATGGCACAAGGAAAACACACACAGCTGAGACAATACCTCTACTCAGGAAAATGTACTTTTTATAGCTTTTTTTTACAACCTTAGGTTAAGTACAAAAGAGCAAAGGTAAAAATATCCCCTGATTATCAAACCTATGCCATACTTTCCACCTCCCTAGTTCAAATTATTTTTAGAGCTTAAAATCAACTCATCTGTGTTTACTTAGGACATGAAATAATAAAGCAATATTCACAGGAGAGATTTGGATTTGGTTCTCCACTGCTCCCAACCCTCTAATCCTACTGAAAACGTTTACGCTCAGAGGAACATTTCCTTTTTAGTACAAACTATTCATGTGTTCCTCTCCAATCTAGATTTTACAATTAACATATTGGCATTTTTCTTCCATTGAATTTCAAGTATGGAATAAAGATAAGTAGAAGACTTCAGGTAATTTGTGGTTTCCAACAGAATCCTGAGTCTTAACAGAATGGTGTAGTCTCAGGTGACAGTGTACAATCACAAGAGTTGGGGAAAGGAACATTCCTCTCTGTCACAGACCACCATGCAGCTTTGGCATCCTGAGGACTCAGCAGCTGCTGTGCCACCTACAGTTCATGTACAGAGCAAGGGCAATAGCAACACAGACTAGGAGACTTCCTTACCTGGCTCACAAGCAAAAACAATAACAAATTCAGAAGAGCATGTCAGGAGCACACCTGTTCCTGAGTATATGAGACACACTGCCTGCACCGTCTCAAAGATACCTGGGAAGACCTTGGTGAGATAAACAGAACTTCCGGCAGTTAGGTTTAGAAGGAACGTAGGCTGGGCGCAGTGGCTCATGCCTGTAATCCCAGGACTTTGGGAGGCCCAGGAGGGCAGATCACAAGGTCAGGAGATCGAGACCATCCTGGCTAACATGGTGAAACCCCGTCTCCACTAAAAATATAAAAAAATTAGCCAAGCGTGGTGGCGGGCGCCTGTAGTCCCAGCTACTGGGGAGGCTGAGGCAGGAGAATGGCATAAACCCGGGAGACTGAGCTTGCAGAGAGGCGAGATCGCGCCACTGCACTCCAGCCTGGGCTACAGAGACTCCGTCTCAAAAAAAAAAAGAAGAAAGAATGCAATGTGTTACTTAAATTTGGGTATTTACATATACACAAACCCATGAGGCTGGGAACATTCAGGTTACATACGAATATTGGAAAGATCCATTTTTTCTTTACATTCATAAATTCAAATTTGTCAGATCAGTCATATATAAACCTATTTTATTATAAAATTCAAAGCTTGGAGAGCTGACAAAATTAAACTTCAAAGAAAAATACAATGCCAACTCCCTTTTTTCAGCTAAGCTGTCTAATCATACTAGTGTTTGAACTGAAATTTTAGAAATCAATTGGGATCTTTTTAAGGATATCATCCTCTACCGCACAGAAAAAGAATCCTTCTAACATGTTAGAAATTTTATAGAAGGCGTTTAAAAATCCATTATATAAAAGATAGCTATCTCTCTGGATTTCTACATTGTTTTTAACACCATATCAGTTTTTCCAGCAATTATGAGAATCCCATGATTGATTTTAAGCAAACCTACCAATTTCAAACTTTGTCCCGGCAACATTTGCTGTAATGGTTCCCTTCTTTTTCTTCTTTCTGACTTTCCTTTTCATTGTGCTTTGATAAGGTAATTCTGTATTCAAATCCAGGGGACAGGGTCCCTGAATAACTTTAAAAAAATGTAAAATAATCACATAACACTGAAATAACAAAAATCTATACCAGACAACACAAATACCACCCCCGCCCCACATCAAGCGAAAATGATAAATTCTGGTACTTTAAAAAGTTCCCAATTAATTTTTAATACTTTAAAAAAAAATAACAGTAGTGATGTAAAACACCTCCATACTTCATAACATAGTTAAGTCAATTTCCCTACCTCCTTCTTGAGGCAGAGATGGCATTATTGCCTGTGCTGATTAGCAAGCAGTGCGTGCTGCTGTACCAAGCTCTCAGGAAATCTGGAAATTCCACATTAGTCTAAGTAGGATATGGCCCCAAATCACTGAAAGTTCTTATCATATTATCTTGGTAGAATCCTCAGATTTCAGGATACCAAAGTTATGGGATAACAAGGTACCTGGAGTGATTTTAAAACAAGGTCATTTAGAAAACAACTTTTTTGAAAATTTTTTCATATATGCCAAGACTATTCTTTTTAAAAGTCAAGTAAGGTGAAAGTTAATGTGTTCAATCAACAAATAATTGTGAATCAGTTTATTAAACCTTATGCAAAATGCCAAGTGATGGTTTCCTATCCTCAAAGAATGCATAGTCTAGGGGAAGTTTTATTAAGTCACGTATCACATGTATATTCAATAAATAATATACTACACACAAACAATAACAGCAATAACAATATTCACTACTATTTATTGAACACTTACTATCTTAGGCATTTATATTATACCATTTAATCTTTCAAAAAACCTGTAAGGTAGAAGCTTTTAAGTTGAGCTTTGAAAGGACAAATTATTTTGTGTATCTTTACAAAGAAAATTTCAACACAGAGATTAAAATGAAGATCCTTCTAATGTCAAGGTCAGAGTTTCTTATTTAGAAACCCAAACAACCTTCAACCCAATGCCTGAAGCACTGCTTTTAATATGAGACAGTGAAAAGTGACAGGCAGGGTAGAGGTCACATATTGACAGAATGCAGAGAAGTGATTCCTTTACAAGGGAGTATGGGGGATAACTTAATAAAGTAAACCACATCTTGAATTGTGCCTTAAAAAATGAGAACAGTTTTGAAGGACAGAAAATGGGCGGGGTCATTATTGTGATGATTTTATTCAGGCACACAGAGGAATGCAATAATGAATGAACTAATTTGATCTGGCTACATCTCAACATGGCCGACAGTACACTTTGCTTGTATTTTCATTGTAAACATATGAATGTAGGCATTTATGCCCTAACAACACTATATTGCTTAGTCTGTACTATCAACTTTCCAATTTCTCCTTCCTATTGTAAGAATCCTTCAGTTCTTGTAAAATATCAATAAACACAATGAAAAATGACAAAACTAATTATGATAAGCAAAGGTATAATATCAACACCTTTATTAGATGTTCAGGTTTATCGGAAATTCAGAAACATCCAACATTCAGCTACATAAAATGTGACTCCTATATCACCCCAAATATTCATTATTATTAATGTTTCCATATTAAAGAAAATTTAGGGTTTTATTTGTTCTCAGGTATCATTTTTACTAAAATGATTCTCTAGTATAATTCAATATCAAAACTGGAGAACTTTTATATATTACAGACCAACTGTAGGTAGACACTCTATTAAGCCTTTTAAATATTTTATCTCATTAACAAACTTTAGGTATCATTTCTCCCTATTTTCCAGATATAGAAACTAAGGCTAGATAAGTTAAATAAATCAAGGTAACACAGCTTAGAAATAGAAAACTTAGACTATAAATCCAATTCTAATTATTCTATTCAGTAAGCTCCCCTATTTTCAGACCCCATGCTAACATAATATATAGACATATGAGAAGTTTGCAACCCTACTGCAGTACATGCCACAAGATACGGCTATATTCTGGGAATCTGCAACACTTCAAACAGTGAATTCACAGTTAAACATCTCTAAACTGATATCAGCTCCCAATATCAAGCTGGAAACAGACTAGATCACTTCTCAGAATAAAAGAAAGGAGTAGTGTAGCTTAGTTCCGTTTCTTTCTGGAGGCTCTTTGAAACCTCAGGGAAGTAACTATTTGAGTTTACAAGTTTTTTGTCCAACATCTTGTTACTGGAGTAAACAAAGATCCCCTTTACAGTAACAGAATACTTATTACATTGAAAGTAGGTGACAAAGTCAACAAGACTTTGAAAACAATGTTTGCCTAACTATACTAGATTCTAAAAACAAATTTGTTAATTTTTGACTTAAATAATAAGCCAAATGACTGACTTGTACAGAGTTCAAAACAAGAACTTTTATCCCTTCCCCAAGGCATACAGGAATCTAAAGTTCTTAAAATTATACTATCCATGTATGTGCTTTACTTAATTCCATTTACGCTTTAGTCAAAGTGCTTTAACAAACTCAAGAACTTCATTCAACCATGGCAATTCTAATCAGCTTTATTCTAAGCAAGACATGTGAGATGACAAATTTATCCAACCACTCAGTTGAAACCATAGTTACCTACTTTCCAAAAGCAGAAAACATGTTTCAGTTACTTCTGAAATGCTTTAAGCCAATGGCTTCTCAACCTTGGCTGCAAAGCAGAAATGCCTGAGTGAGGAGCTTTTGAAAATCCTGCTGCGCAGGCCACACCCCAGAACCCAGTGAGGCCCAACCATCAGCATTTTTAAAGCTCTACACGTGATTCCAGTGCAGCCAAGGCTGAGAACCTCTACTGCAAGCACGCGATGACAAGGAAACAAATAATAGCTAATTATAACAACACAAGAAATTATAAGAACAAAAGTAAAAGAAAACTCATAACTTTTTTTAAAAGACCAAATAGGTAAAAATTACCTAGAAAAATCCTGTTTTCCTAGCTAGTTCAAAAAAACAAACTGAGAAAAAAAATCGAAGGTGAGCACAAAATGATTTTTAATTTAAAGAAACAATTTATTTACAAAAGGAATCAATTTTCCAAAATTTCAAGCAAATGTTAACACTGAACATAGAACTGCCAAGCACCAACAGATAGACAAAAGTGAAACAAAACCAAAATAACTCCAGTACATTTGTGCTAGAGTATCATTTCTTCCCTATTCTTCCGTTAAGCTTCTACCACACTTAAACTCCACATAAAATACCACTTTTTCCTGAAAGCTTTCTCTGATTATATCTGAAGAAACTCATTTCTCCCTCCTCTGGGCTATCAGAGACCTTATTTTTACCCCTATCACAATCACCTGCCAAAAAGATGGTTTTCTTCCATCTTGTTCACTCCTCCGTTCCCATGTCCTAGAATAGTGATTCATAGTGTTCAATAAGCACTTGTTAATGCATGCTATGGTTTGAATATTTGTGTCCCCCAAAATTCATGTTGAAACATAGTCCCCAATGAAACAGTGTGATGAAGTAGGACCTTTAGAAGGTGATTGGGTCCTGAGGGCTACTTCCTCATGAATGGGATGGACTTTATAATCAAGGCTTCACACAGCATCAAACCTTTCCATCCCTTCTACCATGAGAACACAGCATCCATCTCCTTCAGAAGGTGCAGCAACAAAGTACCATCTTGGAAGCAGAAACAGCAGCCCACACTGTCAATGAACCTGCCACCACCTTGATCTGGACTTTCCAGCATTCAGAAATTTGAGAAACAAATTTCTATTGTTTATAAGTTATCCAATTTGTGGCGTTTTGTCATAGCAGCACACACGGGCTAAGACAGTGAGTTAATAAATTAGTTAATTAGCCAGGCACCATGGCTCATGCCTATAAATAATCCCAATACTTTGGGAGGCCGAGGCAGGAGGATCACTTGAGACCAGGAGTTTGAGACCAGCCTAAGCAACATCTCTACAAAAATTTAAAAATTAGTCAGGCGTGGTGGTGCCTGCCTGTAGTCCCAGATACCTGGGTGGCTAAGAAGGAACGATAGCTTGAGCTATAGGGAGATCAAGGCTGCAGGGAGTTGTGTTCTTGCCACTGCACTACAGCCTGGGCAGCAGAGCAAGACTCTGTCTTAAAAAAAAATCAATCAATCAATTCATGAGAGCTGAGAGAAAAAAGAAATAGTCATGGAGCTCTGAGAAGCAAATACATATAATTTACAATATATTACTTTTCACTTTTAAAAAATGTTATTTATGTATTTTGTTTTATTCATTTATAGTTTTTTAGAGACAATCATAGCTCATTGTAATCTTGAACTCTTGGGCTCCACAATCCTCCTGCTTCAACCTCCCAAGTAGCTGGGACTACAGGTGTACACCACCACAACTGGCTTTTATTATCATTATTATTATTATTTATTATTATTATTATTTTAGAGATGGGGTCTCACTATGTTGACCAGGCTGGTCTCAAACTCCTAGCCTCACGTTATTCTTTCACCTCAGCCTCCCAAAGTGCTGAGATTACAGGCATGAGCCACCGCGTCTAGTTCACTTTTTTTTTTTTTTTTTTTTTTTTTGACACGAAGTTTCACTTTTATTGCCCAGGCTGGAGTGTAATGGCGCAGTCTCGGCTCACTGCAACCTCCGCCTCCCAGGTTCAAGTGATTTTCCTGCCTCAGCCTCCCAAGTAGCTGGGATTACAGGCATACACCACCACGTCTGGCTAATTGTTTTGTATTTTTAGTAGAGACGGGGTTTCTCCATGTTGATCAGGCTGGTCTCGAACTCCTGACCTCAGGTGATCCACCCGCCTCGGCCTCCCAAAGTGCTGGGATTACAGGCATGAGCCACTGTGCCCGGCCCTAACCCACATTTATAAGCGGAAAAAGCAAAGTATGTAAAAGTTGACATATTACACTGCCACTTGAGCAAACCAACAGAGGAATATATGGAACATATCCACTGAGCAGTTGTGGCCTGCTATGGCTAGGGGTGGGGCTAAGGGAGACTTACTTGTATATACACCTTTAGTACTCTGTGTATGTATTACCTGTTCAAAAAAGTAAAATATATGTGATAAAATTCTGTATCAACATTATCATGTTGATAACCAAAATCATCAAACTGTGTTTTCCATTTAGGTGAAAATACTTCTATTTCATTTAAATGAAAGTATAATATGGTAGAAAGAGCACTGAACAAGGAGTCAAATCAAAGTCCTATCCTTTAATTTGCCACTTAGCAGATACAAATTCTTAGGCTGCAAAAGTAGAAGATTTATTCTTTCCACCCCTAAAGTCTAAAATGGCAACCAATGAAGATAACATTGCTGATACATTTTATGGCAAAAGATGAAGACAAAACTTCCTTTATGTAAAAGAAGGAAACATAAAAGAAACTCAGACCTTCTCCAGCAACCCCACAATCCATACCCCAGTAAATATAATATATGAGTTCTTTGTACATTAATTTTTAGCTCACCCAAAGATGACTAAAACAAACAAAAAGTCAAGAGGATCCAAAATTAGGGTTAAGTTTAAAATACATAAAATAATATTAAATAAAAACATAATAAGAGAAGTTTTGTGGTGACAAGAGGAAGGAGAAAAGAACCAGTACAAATCAGTATCTACTTCCACATAACTTTATTTAGTCCACCCAACTAATACCCAGTACCTTTTATTCCCATTTTATATATGGGAAAATGTAGGCTCCAAGGTTAAGAAACTTGCACAAAGTCACACATCTAATAGGCTGAAGTGGTTTGTGTCTTCTACCTATCAGAAGAAGTATGGGAAGAAAACCCATATTCCTTCCCATTTTTTGTGCTACCTTCAAAATTCAGCCTTTAAATATAAGATATTGAAGATTTCGCAAAGATGCTTGATTTTGTTTGATTGGATCTACATTAAAAGCTGGAGCCCAAAGACATAGTGAGAAAGGCAGTCCTCTGAAATCCAGGAAGATAGCCCTCACCAGGAACCTAATTGTCTTGAACCTTTTTTATCTTAGACTTCCTAGCTCCAGAACTGCGAGAAGTAAATACCTCTTGTTTAAGCCACCTAGTCTATTATACTTTATTACAGCAGCCTGAGCAGACAAGACATTGAGTCCAGTCTACCCCTGGCTTCACACAGCAGATAATTAAACTCTATCCTGAGCTTGCTATGGATTGTAACAATGATAATGAGGCAGAGGAAGAAGACGACAAAGAGGAAGAAAAGGATGGGGTTGATATCATCATTTATGTAAAACATCCTATGTGCCAGGTACTTTTTGAGATTTTTACATATAAAACTCTGACCGGGGGGCGGAGCAAGATGGCCGAATAGGAACAGCTCCAGTCTCCAACTCCCAGCGCGAGCGACACAGAAGACCGGTGATTTCTGCATTTTCAACTGAGGTACTGGGTTCATCTCACTGGGGAGTGCCGGACAATCAGTGCTGGTCAGCTGCTGCAGCCCGACCAGCGAGAGCTGAAGCAGGGCGAGGCGTTGCCTCACCTGGGAAGCGCAAGGGGGAAGGGAATCCCTTTTCCTAGCCAGGGGAACTGAGACACACAACACCTGGAAAATCGGGTAACTCCCACCCCAATACTGCGCTTTAAGCAAACAGGCACACCAGGAGATCATATCCCACACCTGGCCGGGAGGGTCCCACACCCACGGAGCCTCCCTCATTGCTAGCACAGCAGTCTGTGATCTACCGGCAAGGCAGCAGCGAGGCTGGGGGAGGGGCGCCCGCCATTGCTGAGGCTTAAGTAGGTAAACAAAGCTGCTGGGAAGCTCGAGCTGGGTGGAGCTCACAGCAGCTCAAGGAAACCTGCCTCTCTGTAGACTCCACCTCTGGGGACAGGGCAATAACAAACACAGCCGAAACCTCTGCAGACGCAAACGACTCTGTCTGACAGCTTTGAAGAGAGCAGTGGATCTCCCAACACGGAGGTTGAGATCTGAAAAGGGACAGACTCCCTGCTCAAGTGGGTCCCTGACCCCTGAGTAGCCTAACTGGGAGACATCCCCCACTAGGGGCAGTCTGACACCCCACACCTCACAGGGTGGAGTACACCCCTGAGAGGAAGCTTCCAAAGCAAGAATCAGACAGGTACACTCGCTGTTCAGAAATATTCTATCTTCTGCAGCCTCTGCTGCTGATACCCAGGCAAACAGGATCTGGAGTGGACCTCAAGCAATCTCCAACAGACCTACAGCTGAGGGTCCTGACTGTTAGAAGGAAAACTATCAAACAGGAAGGACACCTACACCAAAACCCCATCAGTACATCACCATCATCAAAGACCAGAGGCAGATAAAACCACAAAGATGGGGAAAAAGCAGGGCAGAAAAGCTGGAAATTCAAAAAATAAGAGTGCATCTCCCCCCGGCAAAGGAGCGCAGCTCATCGCCAGCAACGGATCAAAGCTGGACGGAGAATGACTTTGACGAGATGAGAGAAGAAGGCTTCAGTCCATCAAATTTCTCAGAGCTAAAGGAGGAATTATGTACCCAGCGCAAAGAAACTAAAAATCTTGAAAAAAAAGTGGAAGAATTGATGGCTAGAGTAATTAATGCAGAGAAGGTCATAAACGAAATGAAATGAAAGAGATGAAAACCATGACACGAGAAATACGTGACAAATGCACAAGCTTCAGTAACCGACTCGATCAACTGGAAGAAAGAGTATCTGCGATTGAGGATCAAATGAATGAAATGAAGCGAGAAGAGAAACCAAAAGAAAAAAGAAGAAAAAGAACAAAGCCTGCAAGAAGTATGGGATTATGTAAAAAGACCAAATCTACGTCTGATTGGGGTGCCTGAAAGTGAGGGGGAAAATGGAACCAAGTTAGAAAACACTCTTCAGGATATCATCCAGGAGAACTTCCCCAACCTAGTAGGGCAGGCCAACATTCAAATCCAGGAAATACAGAGAACGCCACAAAGATACTCCTCGAGAAGAGCAACTCCAAGACACATAATTGCCAGATTCACCAAAGTTGAAATGAAGGAAAAAATCTTAAGGGTAGCCAGAGAGAAAGGTCGGGTTACCCACAAAGGGAAGCCTATCAGACTAACAGCAGATCTCTCGGCAGAAACTCTCCAAGCCAGAAGAGAGTGGGGGCCAATATTCAACATTCTTAAAGAAAAGAATTTTAAACTTTTAAAAAGAATCTTAAAATTTAAAAATTTTAAGACTAATAAAGAAGAAAAGAGAGAGGAATCAAATCGACGCGATTAAAAATGATAAAGGGGATATCACCACCGACCCCACAGAAATACAAACTACCATCAGAGAATACTATAAACACCTCTACTCAAATAAACTGGAAAATCTAGAAGAAATGGATAATTTCCTGGACACTTACACTCTTCCAAGACTAAACCAGGAAGAAGTTGAATCCCTGAATAGACCAATAGCAGGCTCTGAAATTGAGGCAATAATTAATAGCCTACCAACCAAAAAAAGTCCAGGACCAGATGGATTCACAGCTGAATTCTACCAGAGGTACAAGGAGGAGTTGGTACCATTCCTTCTGAAACTATTCCAATCAATAGAAAAAGAGGGAATCCTCCCTAACTCATTTTATGAGGCCAACATCATCCTGATACCAAAGCCTGGCAGAGACACAACAAAAAAAGAGAATTTTAGACCAATATCCCTGATGAACATCGATGCAAAAATCCTCAATAAAATACTGGCAAACCGGATTCAGCAACACATCAAAAAGCTTATCCACCATGATCAAGTGGGCTTCATCCCTGGGATGCAAGGCTGGTTCAACATTCGCAAATCAATAAACATAATCCAGCATATAAACAGAACCAAAGACAAGAACCACATGATTATCTCAATAGATGCAGAAAAGGCTTTTGACAAAATTCAACAGCCCTTCATGCTAAAAACGCTCAATAAATTCGGTATTGATGGAACGTACCTCAAAATAATAAGAGCTATTTATGACAAACCCACAGCCAATATCATACTGAATGGGCAAAAACTGGAAAAATTCCCTTTGAAAACTGGCACAAGACAGGGATGCCCTCTCTCACCACTCCTATTCAACATAGTGTTGGAAGTTCTGGCTAGGGCAATTAGGCAAGAGAAAGAAATCAAGGGTATTCAGTTAGGAAAAGAAGAAGTCAAACTGTCCCTGTTTGCAGATGACATGATTGTATATTTAGAAAACCCCATTGTCTCAGCCCAAAATCTCCTTAAGCTGATAAGCAACTTCAGCAAAGTCTCAGGATACAAAATTAATGTGCAAAAATCACAAGCATTCTTATACACCAGTAACAGACAAACAGAGAGCCAAATCAGGAATGAACTTCCATTCACAATTGCTTCAAAGAGAATAAAATACCTAAGAATCCAACTTACAAGGGATGTAAAGGACCTCTTCACGGAGAACTACAAACCACTGCTCAGTGAAATCAAAGAGGACACAAACAAATGGAAGAACATACCATGCTCATGGATAGGAAGAATCAATATCGTGAAAATGGCCATACTGCCCAAGGTAATTTATAGATTCAATGCCATCCCCATCAAGCTACCAATGAGTTTCTTCACAGAATTGGAAAAAACTGCTTTAAAGTTCATATGGAACCAAAAAAGAGCCCGCATCTCCAAGACAATCCTAAGTCAAAAGAACAAAGCTGGAGGCATCATGCTACCTGACTTCAAACTATACTACAAGGCTACAGTAACCAAAACAGCATGGCACTGGTACCAAAACAGAGATATAGACCAATGGAACAGAACAGAGTCCTCAGAAATAATACCACACATCTACAGCCATCTGATCTTTGACAAACCTGAGAGAAACAAGAAATGGGGAAAGGATTCCCTATTTAATAAATGGTGCTGGGAAAATTGGCTAGCCATAAGTAGAAAGCTGAAACTGGATCCCTTCCTTACTCCTTATACGAAAATTAATTCAAGATGGATTAGAGACTTAAACGTTAGACCTAATACCATAAAAATCCTAGAGGAAAACCTAGGTAGTACCATTCAGGACATAGGCATGGGCAAAGACTTCATGTCTAAAACACCAAAAGCAACGGCAGCAAAAGCCAAAATTGACAAATGGGATCTCATTAAACTAAAGAGCTTCTGCACAGCAAAAGAAACTACCATCAGAGTGAACAGGCAACCTACAGAATGGGAGAAAATTTTTGCAATCTACTCATCTGACAAAGGGCTAATATCCAGAACCTACAAAGAACTCAAACAAATTTACAAGAAAAAAACAAACAACCCCATCAAAAAGTGGGCAAAGGATATGAACAGACATTTCTCAAAAGAAGACATTCATACAGCCAACAGATACATGAAAAAATGCTCATCATCACTGGCCATCAGAGAAATGCAAATCAAAACCACAATGAGATACCATCTCACACCAGTTAGAATGGCGATCATTAAAAAGTCAGGAAACAACAGGTGCTGGAGAGGATGTGGAGAAATAGGAACACTTTTACACTGTTGGTGGGATTGTAAACTAGTTCAACCATTATGGAAAACAGTATGGCGATTCCTCAAGGATCTAGAACTAGATGTACCATATGACCCAGCCATCCCATTACTGGGTATATACCCAAAGGATTATAAATTATGCTGCTATAAAGACACATGCACACGTATGTTTATTGCAGCACTATTCACAATAGCAAAGACTTGGAATCAACCCAAATGTCCATCAGTGACAGATTGGATTAAGAAAATGTGGCACATATACACCATGGAATACTATGCAGCCATCAAAAAGGATGAGTTTGTGTCCTTTGTAGGGACATGGATGCAGCTGGAAACCATCATTCTTAGCAAACTATCACAAGAACAGAAAACCAAACACCGCATGTTCTCACTCATAGGTGGGAACTGAACAATGAGATCACTTGGACTCAGGAAGGGGAACATCACACACAGGGGCCTATCATGGGGAGGGGGGAGGGATTGCATTGGGAGTTATACCTGATGTAAATGACGAGTTGATGGGTGCAGCACACCACCATGGCACAAGTATACATATGTAACAAACCTGCACGTTATGCACGTGTACCCTACAACTTAAAGTATAATAATAATAAATAAATTTTAAAAAAAAAAAGAAAAAAAAAAGAAAAGTATCAAGCAGGTACAACACATTAAAAAAAAAAAAAAAAAAAAAAAAAAAAAAAAAAACTCTGACCTTCAAAACCCTAAAAGATAGATTATTATCCTCCTGGGTAATTGTTTAAAGAAAAGAGGTATAATGAACAATGATATTGAAAAATAAATTATAAGAAAATGTTAAAGTAACAATTTTGCAAATATGTCTCAAGATAATCTTCTCTAGATCCCTAAATTGTAATTATCTGATGAAAGATATTTCTACTATTCAAAAAAATAGAAAAATAACAAATGTTACAAAAAAAAAATATATCCAAGTAAGCTTTTACTTTGAGGTAAACACTCTCCACACACATTAACATTATTTGCAGAGAGGTCATTACAATTAACAGTCAGAAATCTATTACTTCCTAAAATTTATAAAAATAAGGCATTTGATTTTTACATGATGCGAAAAATAGTATTTCCAAATATCAGGTCATGAATAAAGTTTTGTCCATTTTTGTATTATCATTAATTTCATTAAATTTCAGCACTTGGCTCCCAAACCAAATTTGATATATTTTTATTGTCAAAAATCATGCTTTTTCTTACATGAAAGAGAATAAAAGTGAATGAAACATGCCACTTTTTAAACATCAAAAATTAAAATGCTTATTTGTTTTGAATATTATTCAGACTGGATTTAATGTCAGTTCTAGATTAGTGCCTCTTAAATTGTAATGTGCACACCTGGGACTACTATTAAAGTTCAGCTTCTGACTTGTTAGTTCTGAGGTAGAGCCTGAAAGTCTGCATTTCCGACAAGCTCCTAGGTATGCTGGTCTACAGACCACACTTTGAGTAGCAAGGCTCTGGATGACCACAATGTTTATCATTATGCAGATACAATTTTTTTAACTTAAAGCCCTTCCTTAAAACATGTAAAAATTAGAAAATTATAACATGATTGAAAAAATCATGTAGGTGATTGTGAAATTATATATTAATGTCTAAAGGGTTCCATGAGTCAAAAAATAAAATAGGTTGGGAAATGCTGAACTTGAGCATCAATATCATCTGCAAACTTCTTAGAAATGCATATTCTCAGGCCCAACCCCAGAACTTCTGAATCAGAAATCTAGAGGTTAGGCCTATCAATTAACAAGCCCTCCAAGTGAATCTGATGCAGGCTAAAGCTCTGAAAATCACTGCACTAGAAGGCCAACAGCTGGTGACCAGGGCAGATCCTAGAAAGTGGGAGAACACCGCAGCTGGAGTCTATTCCCTCCTATTGGTCTTTTGAAGCAGAGCAGTGTGGGTGACTTAGAAATCACCTGGCCAAGTAATGACTGGAGGAGAAAGCATTTGTCCAGCAGGACTCTCACTTTTTTTTCATAATCTGCTTTGGAGAGCATCTAGAAAAGAAGAAATCTGCTACAAATGATCTCACTTGCTACTGCCAGCAGCCCTGGTAAGTGAGATGAAGTTTGCTAATCTAGAAAGACAGTTTACACACCTTGTTCGACCCCAAACCAGCTACCAATGCTCACTAACCAACACACTGATTTTGTAGAAACGCAACCCACCAAAATAATTAAACTTATGAGGATTAACAACAACCACAAAGATTAATAATACACCCTCTATGGAGAGTCAAAAAATTGTAGAGGGAAGGGAAAGGAGGAATGCAAATCAACATCAACAAGGGAGTGAAGACATTGCAATATACTCATACAATAAAAATACTATACATCAGAGATACATGCTGAATCACAAATGAAGATTTAAAACAGCTGATGAACACATACGTATATCATTTACATAAAGTTTAAAATTATACAAAATAATATATATTTCTTATAAATTATGAAATAATTATGAAATAAGCATGTAAAGAAATACATAGGAAGGATAAACACCAAGTCTGATACCTCTTGAGAGGAAGGAGGATGCAATAGGCAGTTCTACGGAGAGTGAGCACCTGTGTTCTTATGCAAAGAATGTAATTCTTAACATAAAGAATAAATACGCAATTATCATGGTTTAAGCATTTGAAATAAGAGGTAGAAATGAAATAACCACAATACTCTAGCTTGAATCATTGTGTGTCTCTTTTTAAGTATTGTGATATAAATCATACTGCTGAAACTTAGGTCTGATCCTGACTCATAAGCAATGTGAAGTAACTGAAGGACTCTAAGAGGAGTAATATAATCCAGATTTATTTTTGATAGATTACACTGGCAGTTATTGTGGGGGCACTAGTGGAGACCGAGAGTCTTAAGAGGATGTTACAAAAGTCCAAGAGAGAGATGATAAGAGCTTGATCACAGATAAAAGCAACAGACATAAGGAGAAAGAACACTGCTATTGCAGTATTAGCAGAATAGCAGCAGGACTTGGTGACTGATAAGGAAAATGTAATCCTGGATAATTTTGCAGATGTAGCTTAAAGAGTTGGGTAGAAGATGGCACAATTCATCAAGAGAAGGTTTGCAGACAGAAGAGCCAATTCGAGGGGTGAGATTATTTCAGCTTTGTATTTGCAATAAGGGTGGATGAAAATAAACAGAAAATAAGACAATAGAATTAGTGGAGATAAGACATAAGGGAATCCTCTACTTTTATAGGTAAAATGGTTTAAATTAAACACAAAAGTCCCTTCCAAAGCATAACTGCTCCTATTTCTGTCCTTTCTGCCAAGAAAGGACAATAGGTTTCAAAATGCACAGCTGCATGACTGGTATACAAATGACATCACCCAAACAACTCCCATAACAATAAAACATTGCCATTACTCATTGTGTGTACAAGTTGAAAGAGTATTTAGAGAAGCTACTTACTCCTTGAACATAGTAACTTTTGTCTCCCTTTCTCTGGCTGGGTCGATTACCCAAAGCTGGATCTGTCATGTTCTAGAACTGAAAGAACCATTTGATCAACTACTTCTAAAAACCTGATAGGAGCCAAATATGATATTACATAAGAATAAACACAAGAATTATTTATTCATTCTAGTAACAATTAATCTTGACCTTGAGTGACAGTAGCTCCCACTAATGTACTTAATACTTATTTATTTTTCAAATTGGCTGTATTCACAGAGCCTGGAACATAGGAGTTAAACTGCTGAGCTACCATATCAGGGAAATACAGTTCTCTAGAAGATTTTTTGAATTTAAAATAATAAAATTTAAACTGTGCTAATTTCTAACACAGTTAGAAATCAGACAAATTTGTCACAGTTTTCAAATCCCTCTAAATTAAATTTAATACCATAAAAATTAAGCCATGGTCCAAGAATTATGCAAAGTTGGGAAAAGCCATATGGAAAAAGGTAAATGTATAGTATGTGTAATTAGAGCAACCACACAAAATGTCTACTAAACTCTGAGGCCTGTCTCGTCTTTGGAATTTAGCCTATTGTGACATGAAAAAGCAGGGACTGATAAATGGGTAATGATAACACAGCATACCTTCAAGGCATTTTCTCTTATTAATATTTGTATTTCCAGTACCTAGGATAATGAAAAAGCAGAAAAGCTCACTCAATAAATGGTGAAATGAATAAAGTTCAAAGCAAATAACAGCTATAACTTGGTTATTAAAGTAACAGAAGACAAGGTTATTTCATAATGTATTCATCAAGCACTTAAGTAGGGTCAAAAGCCCCTTTGGGTATATTTCTCCTACAATATAATATTTCAGTTTTAAATAGTTCTCCAGTAGCCTTAAAAAAAAGTCTTACTTGCTCCCTATGAATAATATGTGATGTAATCAGTTAACTTTTGCATATCTCATTCACTTTTGTCAATCCATTTACCTCTCCCATTTCCTGACCCTGCAAAGAACTATACCAAACCAAATAGAGTTGAACTTCATATCCTCAAAACACCCAACCTGTGCCTGACTACACAAAGACTTCTCTTGTTCTGAGCTGTGGAGTTGAAACTTAGGGTCCGTTAGACTTGTCTTCTGATATTTCAGTAACTTTGATCACAAGGTTTAAAAGAGAGGGACTAGGGGAAGCAGAGAATTTCTAAAACAGCCAGTTCATTCTTTGCCAAAAAATGCACAATAGATATCAAAATGTGCAGCTGCTTAGTTGGTGAACAACTGACATCACCCGAATGTCATTTGATGCCAGCATTTATAGTTTTTAGTGTCCAAAACTTAACTCTTTAACTTCCCCTGAAAACCTGATATTCCTCTTATGTTCCATATCTTGGTAAAGGGTATCACTACATAGCCAAACATCAAAGAGATAGATACATCAGAATCATCTTTAACTTTTCCTTGGACCTCTTACTTTGATACTTATTCAATGCACAGCTTATTGCTTATTTTATGGTTTGTATTAGTTTACTATTTATATTTCCATCTACTTTTGTGTCTTAAATCTTAAACATATAAAATTCATTGAATTCTTAAATAAACCTCCTATGGCATCCACATTAGTTAATAATTTAACAAGTAATGAACACAACTAGCTCCTTACCTAACAGCCATTCACTAGTTCTTCCTTACTAATAAAACACCTATTCCATTGTTATTATTAGGGGTAGCATTGTGCCTAACTAAAAACTACATTTCACAGACTTCCTTACAAGTATACATGACCTGGCCAATGAAGTGGAAGTGGAAGTTGTTGAGCAGGACTTCCCAGTAAAACACCTCTAAAGGGAAGTAGACAATCAGTGGACATTCATTTGCTTCTCTTCCTTCCAACCTGGAATGCAAATGTGATGGCAGGAGTTGCAGCAATCCAATGTGACATTGGTTATGCTCCATCAGTCCTGGACCACCTATCTCCAGAGAAAGTAAACCTCCATCTTGTTTAAGCCAATGTTATTTGAAATTTCTGTTACCAACAGCTAAATTCATCTCCTAATGGACAACGCTACTCTAATAAAAATTATTATTTCGTTTTCTAAAAAACATACATAGCCTAAACATCAAGTCAATGGCACAGTGACTTTGGACATTTGTCATTTTTGTCATAGACTGCTTTTACCTATTTTCTTGTAACCACGATCTGAATTTCCTCTAGTGAATCACTACTTCCTCATTCTCAAAGCATATGCTTTGGGTGGAGCTGATGCCAATCCCAGCCCCAAGGATGCATACATGACTTAGGACTAAACAATCATGGGATCCCATCCTCTTGACCATTGAATTGGTTCAGAGATGAATACAGGATCCAACTAATACCAGTGAGAATCAGGCCCAGTACTCATTTTCAGAATCTGGAAGAAGACAGGTTCTTTTGTGAGCTGTGTTTGAACCTGAGAGGATGCACTACCTGCAGTTGCTGGTCCCCATCCTGCCTCTACACAGCCTGTGGATGAAGTCAACGTGAAGGAGGCAGAGCAAAAAGAGAGAGGGATAACAGATTCCTAAACTTTTCAGTAATACAAACTGAAAAAAAAAAAAAAAAAATCATGTTTTCTGCTTAAACCAGGTTCCTATCCAAAACAAATAAGGAACTTAGATTCCATTTTTTATTTTAAAATAAAGAAAATTACTTCAAAATGTCCTTGCATAAAATGCCACAACTCACGTGAAATAAGAGATTTCCTTGCATGTTTCCTCCATGAGACAACTGACTGCTAGGTAGCAGTTTTTAAAGTGTCTTTTAATATACATATTCTCCAACCTCAAACACACAGCTTGGAGCACAGGAACTAAACTGCTGAGCTATCATGTCGGGGGAATACAGTTCTCTAGAAGGTTTTTTAATTTAAAATAGTAAAATTGCAATTGTACTAATTTCTACAATCAGGCAGAATTTGTCACAGTTTTCAAATCCCACTAAATTAAATTAAATCCCAGAAAAAATAAGCTATGTTACAAGAATCATGCAAGTTTAGAAAATCCATATGGAAAAAAGCAAATGTACGGGCCTAGTACATAAAATGTTCTGTATACCTTCCCTCAGTTGTGTGTATAACCAAAGATTTTAAGGAGGGAAGGAATAATAAGGCTATTTTGGTTTTAGATTATTAAACTAGCTGCAAAGTTAATTCATGAAATCACCTTTGGAAAGAAACAAAATACCAACAGACTTTACCTGAAGGCCCTCTCCAAAGAAAACTAATTAAATTCAACTGTATTTTAATACGTTTAGCTCATTTTAAAATAAGAATCTTTTCCAAACCCCACTCCAAATCTTTAAAAACAGTGTATCTATCTGGCACCACAATCTTTGCCATGAAACCACTCCTTTTATAGAAATGCAGAGGAAAAGAACTATTTTTGTCCTTCATTCTAACAAACAATCATGGAATGCAGAATAGAATTGGTGCCTGAAATTAACCAGTGCACAATAATATAATCTCTGTAGATACTCTCAAATGTGCGAATTTGTTTTTTCACTCATTCTTTCTTCTCTTGACCTATACCTTCCCTTCTCACACAGTAAACACTGTAGAAATGTTATCACCAATCTGTTTAAACTTTAACTATTGTTTCATTATTTTATTCTATATCTTGTTAAGGCAGTAAACGTGTTTTTAATACTCATCATCTTATTGGGTGTTCTAGCAAGTAAAAAAAAGTATGTCGCCTGGCTTCAACACACACATTTTTCTTTCAGAGAAGTTCAGAACTTTTCTTTCAGAGAAGTTCAGAGCTTTGCAGCTTTCAGAGATTCACAGCTCCAAAACTACCTGAAATCTAATAATTCAACTAAAACATGCTGACAGTGATCATATCAATGATAGATACATTCAAGAATGACAGTTGACCCTAGGTATTGATAAAATTATACATGTAGCCATATACCCACAGCGTGCATCTCAGTTTTATAAACTGAATATTATACTAAATCAACAAAGCTGATTTTCAGTTGTGCCTCATGGGATTTGAATTTACTGTTTTTTAATCCTACCTAGTATTCGAAAGTATCCATATATACAAGTCTTACTAGAAAAAAAAAGTGCATTCTTTAGAACAATCTTAATCAACAGACCACAAAATTCTATTTCTGCCTTGAACTGGCTTTGGTGAGCATGCCACGCTGCTGGAACTTATAGATTATTTTGAAACAGGTTCATCTATCTCTCCCCAGTCAATCTATTTTTTTAAAATAGACTTGCTTATATTAAGAACATTAAAAAGATGAATCTTACAACAATATTGATATGGTTTGGTTCTGTGTTCCCACCCCAAATCTCATCTCAATTTTTTTTATTATTATACTTTATGTTCTAGGGTACATGTGCACAACACGCAGGCTTCTTACATATGTACACATGTGCCATGTTGTGCTGCACCCATTAACTCATCATTTATATTAGGTATATCTCCTAATGCTATCCCTCCCACCTACCCCCACCCCACAACAGGCCCTAGTGTGTGATGTTCCCCTTCCTGTGTCGAAGTGTTCTCATTGTTCAGTTCCCAGCTATCAGTGAGAACATGCAGTGTTTGCTTTTCTGTTCTTGCAACAGTTTGCTGAGAATGATGGTTTCCAGCTGCATCCATGTCCCTACCAAGGACATGAACTCATTCTTTTTTATGGCTGCATAGTATTCCATGGTGTGTATGTGCCACATTTTCTTAATCCAGTCTGTCATTGATGGACATTTGGATAGGTAATACCATTCAGGACATAGGCATGGGCAAGGACTGCATGTCTAACAAACCAAATACAATGGCAACAAAAGCTAAAATTGACAAATGGGATCTAATTAAACTAAAGAGCTTCTGCACAGCAAAAGAAACTACCATCAGAGTGAACAGGCAACCTACAGAATGGGAGAAAATTTTTGCAATCTACTCATCTGACAAAGGGCTAATATCCAGAACCTACAAAGAACTCAAACAAATTTACAAGAAAAAAACAACCCCATCAAAAAGTGGGCAAAGGAAATGAACAGACACTTCTCAAAAGGAGACATTTATGCAGCCAATAGACACATGAAAAAAATGCTCATCATCACTGGCCATCAGAGAAATGCAAATCAAAACCACAATGAGATACCATCTCACACCAGTTAGAATGGCGATCATTAAAAAGTCAGGAAACAACAGGTGCTGGAGAGGATGTGGAGAAACAGGAACACTTTTACACTGTTGGTGGGACTGTAAACTAGTTCAACCATTGTGGAAGACAGTGTCGCAATTCCTCAAGGATCTAGAACTAGAAATACCATTTGACCCAGCCATCCCATCCAGCCCTTTGGTATATACCCAAAGGATTATAAATCACACTGCTATAAAGACACATGCACACGTATGTTTATTGCAGCACTATTCACAATAGCAAAGACTTGGAATCATCTCATATTTTGATCCCCATAATCCCCAAGTGTCAAGGGAGGGACCTGGTGGGAGGTGACTGTATCACGGGGGCAGTTTCTCCACACTGTTCTTGTGATAGTGAGTGAGTTCTCATGAAATCTGATGGTTTTATAAGTGTTTAAAGTTCCTCCTTTGTTCTTCTGTCTCTTCTGTCGCCTTGCAAAGAAGGTGCCTGCTTCCCTTTCCACCATGATTGCAAGTTTCCCGAGGCCTCCCGAGCCATGCAGAACTGTGAGTCAGTTAAACCTCCTTTGTTTATAAATTACTCAGTCTTGGGTAGGATCCTTATAGCAGTGTGAAAATAGGCTAAAACTTGGTATTATAATACTTGGTATGCAATTTTAAATGCTCTCCCTAAATACAGTATTGTTTTTTGCTTTAAGGGATTATTTAAATATTTCATTTGAATATCTTCTTTAAATAACTAAAATATAAGCTTCTTGAAGGGAATACACAATGTATACATTCTGCATTCTCTACAGCGCAGGCATTGTGCTCTGCATTTTTAAGTCCCCAATTATTATTTATTTAAATAATTAAATATTTCAAACTCTTCTTTCTCATCAGTAGATCTGACTTCTACATTTTGACCACATCCCCAAAGATCTTAGAGTCTGACAACTGAAACTTTCCACCTGCTATTAAGTAGGTACTAATTGGTGAGAATGCTAAGATCATTTAGGAAGCTCAAAATGATGTCTATGGCAAATCAAGATTTGCTATCACATGATTAAGATTATGAATAAAGGTAAATTCATTGTGATGATTAATGTTATGTGTCAACTTGGCTAGGCCACAGTACTCAGATATTTGTTCAAATACCAGTCTGGATGTTGCTTTGAAGATACTTTGTAGATGAAATTAACATTTAAATCAGTAAACTTTGACAAAAGCAGATGACTCTCCATAAATAATGTGGGTAGGATTATTATCTCATCCAATCTGTTAAGAGAAAGCAGACTGAAGTCCCCCCAAAAAAGAGAGAATTCTGCCTCACACTGTCTTTTGGCTCAAGCTGCAACATCAGCTCTTCCTTGGGCCTCTAGGCTGCTAGACTACTCTGCAGATTTTTAACTTGCCAGCCTCTACAATTGCATGAGCCAATTCCTCTCTGCCACCCTCCTCCCTCCCTCTGTCTCTCTCTGTCTGTCTTCCCCCAACCCCTCTCCATCTATATAATTGATTCTGTTTCTATGAATAACCCCGACTAATACATTCATTATTCCATAGGATCAGCTACATTTCATGAAACTACAAACCTGATTAAAATACTCTATGAGGCAAGAAGGTTCTGGAGAAAATGATAAACCAAACTAAATATAACCACAGCCTAAACTAAGGATGCCAGATCATTATGAAAAGAAGGAAATGGATAAAGTCAGTTGTATAAAGAATAATTTACAGTATTTATCTCTAGAATTAAGGAAATGAGTAGAAAATAGAGATTGTCTATAATCACCATCATATTTCTTTGGTTCTATCCCCACTGGTTTTTTTTTTAACATTTAAAAACCTCTAAAATTGTGATTATCTTATAATCACTGTCTAGTGGTTAGTCCTGACACCATTATCACTGCTGTACATACACATCAAAATTGGCAGAATCCACGTCAGAAGCTGAAAGAAAAACCCAGAAAACAGTGAACCACTCTTTTAAGAAATGTGGCATCAACTCTCAATGGCCAGAGAATGATGTTGTGTAGAAAAACATAGATAATGAGGGCTGAATCAAGAAGAGGTTCAGAGGAGTCTGTCTTCTAATGTGAAGAAGTTTACAGAATGTCTTAATGAATTTATTTTACTTAAATTTTCCCTCTTTTGTATGGATGAAAGTGATGCAATATTTTTATACTACCTTTAAAGGGTTCTTTCAACATGTATAAAATAAAATTGTACTATTAAGAAAGCACTGTTGCATAGTTGAATTTGCAGAGGTTTTTTTTTTAAGTAAATAAAATAATAGTGTGTCCTATAACAAACAGGATCTTAGATGTGATTTTTAAATGCTTTTTTAAAGCAGTTAATTGGCTATCAAAATTTCTACAGTACAAGAGAATTTCTAAAGAAAACAACAACCACCTTTTGCCAACTATGCCAACGGTTCTCAAACTTGAATGTGCACCAGAATCTCCTGGAGAGTATCACTAGATCCCATCCCCGACTTCTGGTTCAAGGCAGCACAATTCATTCAGACCTCATCTTTGGTCAGGGCTGAGAATCTTCATGTGCTTAGACTGGGAAGGATTAGCTCAGGGGGGAAAGCGCTGAACCTGCAGGAGGAGGACACAGTGTCTGCAGCTGCACTATGGTAGGGGATGCAGTGACTGACTCAGGAATGAGCTATTTCCAAATCCAGTTCTAACATCAACAATCTGCATGGTAACTGCACAACGCACTAAGGTTCCCAATTATTAACCTGAAAAAAGAGAAAGTGGAACTAAGACCCCTTTTCACTCTAATATTCTAAAATCTTTGGCCACAGAAAAATAGCATAATTTAGTTGTTCATATTCTACATAGGTTTTCTAACTCAAGCCTTCACTCAAAATATAACTTTTAACATTCCAGTTAAAACTGGATCCAAAATGGCAAAATTTCCAGAACGCTGGAATGAGGAGTTCAGCAACTCTTCTCAAAAAACAATGACAAAACAGCAAAAAAAAAAAAAAAAAAAAAAAAAAAAGTGAAGAATAATCATTTCATGACCCTGGAAAATGACCAAAGGCATACAAGAAAGGAAGACACTTTTATTCAGGAAAAACTATTGAACCTAGGGTAAGAACAGTCTGGATGGCATTTTAACCTGGAGCCGTTCCCACACATCACCACCCTCCAGCTCCATTGGTGCAGTAGTTCTACCAGAGCTGGCAAGGTATGAAAACCAGCAACTTTGCTGTGGGAGGAGACTGACTTAATTTGGAGCAAAGTGTGAAAAGGACCATACCCATGGGCTTATACAAAACAGTAACAAACTCAGTGGCAAATAACAGTGGATGGCCAATACCACATCTGCCTGTTGTTGTGATACTGGGCCATAATATTATTGGACAAAAAAAATGGAGCCATGAGTACCAGCTCTCCATCTCACCTAATCCCAAAATGAGGTTGCCTGCCATCTTTTCTGCTCTTCTTATTCATAACCTCAATTACTGACCCACCAAGAAGATAAGAACTGCACCATGGGAAACAAAGGCAAACAGATTATATCTAAATTCATGTTTTGAGTAGAGACATTACTTTGACTAACTAGAAGTATATTTACCTTCTGATTCTCACTTGGGTTCTAGTTAGATGAAACTAAAACAGCTAAATTCCAAGCTGAAGAGGTTTAATTACAAAGAATAGTAGAAAAAAAATGTGTTGGAAGACTCAAAGTCACCTAGGATACTGGCCTGGAAAACTGTCATTTCTCTTGGTCTCTTTTAACGTTGAGACTAGGAAACTGAGGTATCTTTCTCAACTCATGAGTTCCTCATTATTTTCCTACATGGAGCCCTCATCTTACACTGTCAAGGAAAAATGAGAAGCTGACTTCATGACCTAAATCTATATTATTGTCAAAGAGAATTTTCCTTCACCAAAGGTGGTGGTAAGATGTAAGGATATCAATAATAAGCATTAAAGTTGTTTAGAGAAGCCTCCCTGTCCTTTATTTAACTTTATTATATTTTATTTAAAAGTTTTGACAATTTAATCTTAATGACAAGAATAAGGAGTTAAAGATAAATATATTTATTTCAATATAAAATTGAAATTTCAGGCCGGGCGCGGTGGCTCAAGCCTGTAATCCCAGCACTTTGGGAGGCCGAGACGGGTGGATCACGAGGTCAGATCGAGACCATCCTGGCTAACATGGTGAAACCCCGTCTCTACTAAAAAATACAAAAAACTAGCCGGGCGAGGTGGCGGGCGCCTGTAGTCCCAGCTACTCCGGAGGCTGAGGCAGGAGACTGGCGGAAACCCGGGAGGCGGAGCTTGCAGTGAGCTGAGATCTGGCCACTGCACTCCAGACCGGGCTACAGAGCAAGACTCCGTCTCAAAAAAAAAAAAAAAAAAAAAATTGAAATTTCAATAAATATAATTTAAATAAATAAATAAATATATATTGATTTGCTTTAATTTCAATGTAAAATTGAAATAAATTCCATGTTCTCAGAATGAGAACATTCTTACTTATCAAAGTGGGAAATAAGAAAAATATACACAAAAATGTAATTTTCTCTTGAATACAGAAATGTCTTCTGAACATAGTAGGTACTCCATAAGTATTTCCTAAATGAGATTAATAGTTTTAAATAATAGTTGCAAAAAACTATTCAATTTTATTTACAGTTATTTTCTCAAACATAGATATTACTAGCAATGTGTCAAGAACGCCATTTGATGATATTTAATGTCAGTATTTTGTGGTTACATTACTTTTCTCAAGTTTACTTTTGAATGCAGGTACACTAGAATAGGCTACTCATAATGGACAACGGTAAGTTTCTCAGTTTACTCTCTCAATTACATTGATTCAAATCAGTGTTACATTATTAAACTTAAAATGTTATTTACAACTAATATCTCATATATCACAAAATTAAATATCACTTTTGTATATATAAATCATCACTTTAAGAAGAACTCACTGACTTTAGTATTATTAAATTACAAAACTGAAAATAAATCACTCAAGTCAAACTCAAAGCAATTTATTAATCTACTTCTTTGAAGGTGGCCTATAATGTTTGTCTCTCTAGACCATCGCTAAAGGGGAACACTCTGGAAAACAACTAGAAAGTATAGCAAAATCTTAAATTATACAAAGTGTTTACGCTCTTGATTTGGTCATTCCACTTAGGAATCAATCCTGATAAAATTGTCTAAAATGTTGAAGCATATTTGTGAAGAAGAATGTATGTCAAGCCATTATTAATAATACCTGTAACTGAAAACAACCTAAATGTATCCAATAATTACATAAATTATGACATAGCCAAACAATGGATAATTAAATGGTCATTAAAATTGAAAATGAAGAGCTTTCACTGATATGGGAAGATGTAATTATTTGAACAAGGATAAGAATGATCCATAATAAATGAAATGATATGTATTTTACTATGAATGAATGAATGATAAAGTTGAAGATTTGCTCTAATTTACTAAGCCTAAACAAATATGCCTAAATTGGGATATTATATTCACTGTCTACCTGCTTCACATGTCACAATTTGTTTTTTGAAAATTCAGGATATTGTAAAGCAATGATGAAAAGAATCAATTATGAATCATACACCATGATAAATTTTATTATACATTTTGTGTATATTTTAGTACTTAGAATATTTGCTAAACTACCTCTGAGGTTAATACTTCTAGAGTATATCAACTAACTGATTCCAGATTCCAGGAATTCAAGCCAAGACTGAGATCATTATGTGAAAATAGCTAGCAGTGAAGTTACAGTACAGGTTATATTTGTATGAGGTGCTATTCACACCCAAATGAGAGAAAATTAGGAACATACAGTACATACTGAATTCATTTAAAATATTTTCCCTTTAGAGATGAACGGAAAGAAAGCCCACAGACAAAATCCTAGAATATTTTTTTCCTAATCAGTGTGGAAGCAGTTGGTTTTTCAAGTTCTGATTTCAATTTGGACATGTCAGGTTTGAGATATCACCAGCATGTCCAAGCAGAAAGTCCAAGAAGTACTTGAAAATCAAAAGATAATTGCTAATTGAGGAAATAAGATGTAGTTTTTCTTCTGTCTACCTTTTAATTGAGGGTGTTATCCAAGAGGTCTGTCTTAGTTTGAGGTCCCCAGAAATAAACCTTGATATGAGTATTCAAATAAAAGTAGTTTATTTTGGGAAGTGCTGGAAATACTGGTAGGGAAGCAGGGAAGCAAAACAGAGTAGGAAAAGCAGCCAATAAAGGGTGTATGATAATGACAGCTTCATGGTGGGTGGCAAGAGCTTAATCCCCTAGGAAAGTCAGGAAACCAGTGTAAAACACACAGCTTCAGAGTTAACCCAACCAGGGTCAACCAGCAGTTGAAGGCTGCTGTGGGTGTCAGGGTGAGTATTAACTTCAAGGCAAATTCCTGCTCTTCTGGAAGGGGGAAGGGAGTGCAGGGAGGAAGCCTGGAAAAGCAAAGACCTGCAGACTCAAGGCTCCCAGAAAAGCCTTCAAGCAAAGAAATGCAGATACTGACATACCATTGGAAATACAGCAAAATGAAGTAATATACAAGGGATATGGACAGGACATTGAAGGCATCTACTCAACACTTATCCCTAAATCATATTATTTGTGCCCAAGACTTCAACTATCATTTACCTGATGATGGACCCATTGAGATGTGGCCTTTAAATTCAACCAACACACCCTGCCACACTCCAACTATTATATAAACACATATTAAGTATTAGCACTGATTCTCAGCAAGGCCTGGGATCTAGTTTCTATGTGGAGGATTTAGGAATTACAACCCGTTTGGTGGATGTAATTAAATGCCTTGATATGGCACAGCAAGTACACTATAGTTGATTATATTGTTCACTTGTTGTACTTGCATAGTAGGTATTCCATATTTACTTAGTTTTTTTGGAGTGATTTTGATAGAGTTGTTGGTGAATGCTCCATACATGGTTCGGATCTCCAGGATGCTGCTCAGTTTCCTATTGCTGGAATCTTTCACTCACTGTTAACTCTACTGCACTTGCTGGAGTTTGCTAGGCTCTTGGTTCTGTACTCTATCATTGATCATTTTTGAACCCAGTAGTTTTGCAGGCCATTCAGACTTACCTTCTAGTTCTTGGCACATAATTCTTGGTTCTCCTTGCTTCTAACGTTTTGATGCCTCTGTTATCCCTAGAAATAAACTCCCCCACTTCAGTCTGCCTGTCCTGTAAAAACAGTCCTAGCCATCTTAATAATAGAATGTCAGATAAAGAAGAATATTGGGAAGAAGGGATTTAGATCATCTCTCTCCAGTTCCTAACTATTTTCAGAGCCTAGGGTCAAATATTTTTCATATTGATTTATTTAAATACTTAATTTTTAAGAGCGGTTTTAAATTCACAGAAAAATTAAGAGGAAGGTACAGAGATTTCCTCTGTACCCTTCCCTGTCACACACACATATACCCTCCCCCATTATCAACATCCACCACTAGAGTGATACATTTTTAACAACTGACAAACCTACACTGATATATCATAATTACTGATATAGTTTACACAGGGTTTACATTAGGGTTCACTCAGTGTTGTACATTCTGTGGGTTTGGACCAATGTATCCATCATTATAATATAACAAAAGATTATTTTCAGTGCCTTAAAAATTCTTTGTGCTCTGTCTGTTCACCCCTCCCAATTCCCTCCCAACCCCTGGCTACCACTGATCTTTTTCCTATCTCCACAGTTTTGTCTTTTCTAGAATGTCATACGGTTGGAATCATACAATATGTAGCCTTATCAGATTGCTTTCTTTCACATAGTAATATGCATTTAAGGTTCCATGTCTTTCTATGACTTAATAGCTCATTTCTTTTCAGTGCTGGATAATATTCCGTTGTCTGGATATATCCATTCATCTGCTGACGTACATCTTGGTTGCTTCCACGTTTTGGCAATTATGAAGAAAGCTGCTATAAACATCCATATGCAGGTTTGGGGTAGACATAAGTTTTCGACTCCTCTGGGTAAATACCAAGGAATGTGATAGCTCGATCACATGGTACAAACTGCTAAACTGTCTTCCAAAGTATCTGTGCCATTTTGCATTCCTGCCAGCACTGAATGAGAGCTCTTCTTTCTCCATATCCTCATCAGTACTTGGTGCTGTGAGTGTTTTGGATTTTGGCCATTCTAAGAGGTACATAGTGGCATCTCATTCTTGTTTTAACTTTCATTTCCCTAATGACATAGATGTGGAGCTCTTTTTATATGCTTATTGCCATTTCTATATATCTTCTTTAGTGAGATGTCTGTTAAGGTCTTTGGCCCATTGTTTGAGTTGTTTGTTTTCTTACTGTTGAGTTTTAAGAGTTCTTTGTACATTCTGGATAATAGTCCTTTGTCAGATGTGTCTTTTGCAAATATTTTCTCCCAGTATATGGCTTGTCTTCTCATTCTCTTGACATTGTTTTTCACAGAATGTAAGCTTTTAATTTTAATGAAGTCCAGCTTATAAATTATTTCTTTCATGGATCATGCTTTGGTGTTATAGTTAAAAAGTTATTGCCATACCCACAATCATCTAAGTTTTCTCCTACATTATTTTCCAGGAGTTTTATCCTTTTGCATTGTACATTTAGCTCTATGGTCTGTTTTGAGTTAATTTTTGTGAAGTATGTAAAGTCTGTGTATAAATTCATCTTTTTGCATGTGATGTCTAGTTGTTCCAGCATGATTTGTTGAAAAGATATGTTTACTCCATTGTATTGCCTTTGCATCACTGTCAAAGATCAGTTCACTATATTTATGTAGTTCTATTTCCAAGCTCTCTGTTTTGTCCTGTTGATCTATTTGTCTATTCTTTTGCCAATACCATACTGTTTTGATTGTTGTAGTTTATAGTAAGTCTTAAAGTTGGGTAGTGTCAGTCCTCCAACTTTGTTCTTCTCCTTCAATATTGTGTTGGCTCTTCTGGATCTCTTGCCTTTCCATAAAAATTTTAGAATCAGTTTGTCAATATCCACAAAATAAATTGCTGAAATTTTGGAAATGCAATGAATCCATAGATCAAGTTGAGAATAATGGAGATCTTGACAACGTTGAGCCTTCCTATAATTGAACTTGGAATATATCTCCATTTATTTAGTTCTTCTTTGATTTTGTTCATCAGAGTTTTTGTAGTTTTCCTCATATAGATCTTGTACATATTCTGCATGACTTCGTTTATATGAGGTTAAAAAGCAGGCAAGACTAAATCTAAAGTTACAGAAGTTCGAATAAAGGTTACCTCTGGACAGGATAAGGGGTAATGATTTGGGAAGAGTCATGAGGAAGCCTCCTGGAAATGTTCTCTATCTTGACCTGGGTTATGCTTATACAAGCGTGTGCCTACGTAAAAATGCATTAGGCTGGATCCTGAAGATTTTTGCAGTTCACTCTACATGTTTTACCTCAAATTTTTGTACTAACCCATTTACATTTAAGAGCGCAGGCATCCTACAAATGTTTTAATAACTGAATAGGTCACAAAAGAAAAAACACAAAAGAAAAAGTAAATCAACAGGCATTTCACCTAAACAAAGCTGATGTAGCAATTTATAAATCCATATCATGGACATGGGAAAAATGTTATTTGAATGTATACTAAGTATTAGAAACACATATATCTATGAAAAAAAATGAATGCTTTTTCATTGCCATTATAGAAGCTGTCATTGAAAACTAGGAAGCAAACCAAAGACTACAACAAAATTAGTAAATTCTTATTTAAGTACAAAGAAAATGAATAGGTTATATATTAAAATAAATCATTCTTTTAAATGTTCTTTTTAAAGTCATTATTATGAAAAAATCATTGGAAAATAATCACAATAAATAAATTTTCTAAGACCAAAATCCAAAAGAATAATTAACAAAAAGTATACCAGCAGACTACTAAAAGTATCTACTTAATACAATGAAAAATATGGATCTTGTTAATAAACATATAAGTTATTGTCTTCATGCCATTAAGCCTAACAGATTTGGGTGTCAAGTGAATTATAATATGGCAGATGCTATTTGTTGGTTAATGTTCACTTTTTGGTACTATATAGAAAACATATTAGACATTATCTACTACATCAATATATCTCTGCTAAAATTAGTACTGTTACATGTTTTTATCTTTGTCAAATAGACCTATTTATCTTTGAAGTATTTATCTTTGTCAAATTGACCTATTATATCTACCCATAACTCATTATCTAAGGTTTAAATTTTCAATCTAAAAATTTTTTTAAGTTTTTCAGTCTCTATTCTGGAAGCCAATTCCATAATTCACTGAAATAATTACATATGTAACTTAGCTCCTGATGATAAAAAAATAACCATTTTCCTCTCTAATGAGCAGCGCTCTCTCTTTTTATCTCAGCCATATGCTAATTCATTACTTGACAGAATAACAAGGTACACATTTTCTACATGATATGAAAAGTACTCTGCACAGTGCCTATTACATAGTGAGCATTATAAAAATGCTAGCTATACATGAGTTGATATTTATTCAAGGGGACAAGACATGTATCAAATATCTACCATGTTACATACATTGCACTATAGGCTTTACAACCAGGCATTTCAATACAGACTGCACAAAAGGAGCTTTAAGAAATACTGATACCTGGCTCCCAGCCCCAGACTTTCTAAGCTAATGGGTCTGGATTTGTTAAAGCTCCTCAAGTGATTTAAATTTGCAGTCAAGTTTGAAACCCACTGTTTAAACAGATGTGTTATTTCATTTAGTCCTCACAGGTTGCTTTATTAGTTCCATTTTACAGATGAGAAAACTGAGACTCAAAGGGGTTCGGTAACTTGTCAAAGACTTAGGCAGGTCTGTTGGATTCTCAAAACCTCTGTAAACAGATGTGTTATTTCATTTAGTCCTCACAGATTGCTTTATTAGTTCCATTTTACATATGAGAAAACTGAGACTCAAAGGGGTTCAGTAACTTGTCAAAGACTCAGGTCTGTTTGATTTTCAAAACCTTTGTGCCATAGCATGTCGCTTTTTGAACAGCAAATATGCCAGTCATCAGTCTGTTTCCAACCATCTTGAAACCCTGCTGAGGAAGAGCCAAATAGTTACTCTGCAAATCTGCATATTTCAAAGGGGACTCCCATATATTATAATGTTCTTTTTACTACAGATGTAGTAAAAATGTAGTATTCAATGTACTTTCTACTACAGATTTTTGTTTGTTTCCGTTTCATTTTTAAATACAGACCATAACCTATAGAAGATCATGAAATCAATTTGGTGAGTCACAATAAGCATTTTATTTGAAATAACAATATAATACATGAATATATTACAGTGCCAGACTGCACAGCATGTAGTAAGAAATGTATTAACTCTAAGTACTGTCCTAAAATTTTGTCTGTGTGTGTGTGTGTGTGTGTGTGTGTGTGTGTGTGTGTGTGTCTGTGTGTGTGTATGCGTACTATGCCAAGAAGTAAACTGTATTTCTTACCATGGATTGCAACCAAAATAAGTCTGAAAGATATTCGAACTAGAGATAAAAATCACAAGATAAAAAGACAATCCAGAAATGTCATTCATTTTCTAACTTACATATACTTACCTGTGTTTTTATCTTATCTTGGAATGTCTTCCTTCTGTAGCCATCATCAACCCAGCCTAGCTGTCCCCTCCCCTCCTTCTCTACAAGGTAGAATTAACTGTCCTTCAGTGTATTACCAATCTTATAAACTCATTAGATCATATATTTTAAAGTGTTTGCTTCAAATTTTTTATTGGAAAGGGTAGTGTCTCTCATTCTGAGCAATACAAACAAAACACAGAGTTTGATACAAAATGGAGTTTAGTTTTTTTCACTAGGTACAGCAGCTCTTCAGTATTCATGAAATGTTTGTGATACGAAATATAAATTATTAATAATGAACTGCATCTTTCCTCTTTTTAAATAATTGCAAATTCCCACTAGAGTTACTTTAAGAGCTGGGTGATCCATGCCTAGTCCCAACAATATTCTTCTCTGCAAAGATGACATCAAAGAAGAAGGACGACAAACTTTGAAAGTAGCTTTACTGGATTAGCCGATGTTGTTTTATACCAGCCTATTCTCTTACCCATTTCAATACTAAACAGACCATCCCATTTCCTGATTCCCTACTTGCTTTTAATTCCACAGACATTATTGAACACTGAAATAAAATACAGTAAATCAGTTGTGGCTTGCTTCCATTTCATGAATGGTAATGGAAAAAAAATTTTACAAAAATGTTAATCAAAAGGAAACAACCACTGATTCTCTCTTAACACTGACATAACTCCATCAAACTCTTTTTATTACCTATGTTCATCTATATAAAGTCATTTTTTGTGTCTTTCCCATTTCTTAACTTTATTGAAACACTGGGACTTTTGATTATTCAAAAAATATTTATTTAAAAATAAACAGTATATATACATATGTATATAGCTTTAATACCTTATATTGCTGATGAGGCAAAAGTTCTGTATTATCAGTGATCTGAATAATTAAGACATTTGATATCATCGACTGCATCTAGTAAATACTAGTTAGTATGTAAACAATACATAAATTTAAATAACACAGAACTAAAATTTACTTAGCATTAGAAGAAAGTAATTTCAAATTAGAGTAGGATAGAAATGAGAACTAAACTTTGGAGAATTCCAGAAAGCATATACACTGCTCCATAAAAATCTACTTTAGGAATCCAGGTGAAACAATTCTGCCAGTCTTTCTGGAAAGCTAACCTTCAAAATTTCTAGTTACAAGTTTATGCAATCTTAAAACGTGGAGGGAAAAAAAAATCACATACCATTTTTTTTGTTTCAAATTTTGGGCCTAAATCAAATGACTTTATGATGTTTTACTTTATGCAGCCTGACTTAACACTATGGGTCCAGTTATTAAGAGTCAAAAGCCAGCCATGAGTTGACTGGCAGACAACATCTCTAATTCATCTCAGGAAGAGATGGCCTGCAGCATCCACAATTCTGATGATGTCCAAAGTAGGTAAAGAATTGGTCATATTCCAAGTATTTCCCCTTGGAACACAAACAGAAGGGCTAGAGGTGGAAAAAACTCGTAGCATGCTACTATTTAAATTTTAATTTAAATTTAGCTCTTTTTGGCCAGAAAAAGGGGTGTAGTGGGGGTAGTATAAAAGCAATAATTTGAAAAGTCATATTGTGACTGCAAGATCAGACAATGTAGGTATGGTTTTAGAATAAACCAGCATTTTCCTTATTTGTTTAATGTTATTAACAAGAGTTATGTGACTATTTCATCTAAATATTTAGTTTGTACTTTAGTATAATTCTCTCTGGGTAGCCTGTAACAAAACAATGAATTTCCTATTTTCCTCATTTTAGTCCATTAGGTTTTTTTAATAAGAATTTCTTTTAATTTTTAATTTTGGTGGGTACAAAGTAGATATACATATTTATGGGATAAAAATTAGGTTTTATGTATCATCTATCTCACCTACCAAATGTAAAACTAAACATCATAGAGTTAAAATAATAATTCATCCATTATGGAACCTGAGGCAGCTGCTTAAGTAGACCATCAGGATAAAACTGATGCAGACACCAGTCAGAAAGGGAGATTGAGTTACAAATGTGCCCCAGGGAATATATGAACTGATGAAGCTTTTCTTTCTCAGCTTCCCATCCTTTTTAGCTAGCTCATCACAAACAGACGAGAAATCACTAATTAGAGGAAACATCCTAACCAAGGGACCCTTAAGCAGAACCCTATCCAAAGCTCCAATGAGACAGATAAATTATAGCCTCTTTAAAAAAGAAAGCATTATTCATTTTAATCATCCTCTAGAATGGCATACTAGAGATTTTACATATTGAAAAGAACGATCTTTGTCAAACATCATAGTCATCTAGTTTTCCTCTGAGAAACTACAAATCTGAACCACAAAAGGATGATTTAAAATAGGTGGCAAAAATTATTAATATGTTAGTATCTTTATAACTGATTTTTATAACTCATTTATTAAAAATTAGTTTAAATCAGAATTATATCAGAAGCTTTTCAATAAAGGAAGAGGTACTTTGGCACATGGAAAAGGAGAAGTAAATGAGAATGACAGCAGAGCATATAGTTAAAACCCTGAAATTCTAGTCTAGCAATGACTAAAATGGAAATGTCTAACATAAAAGACATTTGACTGTTATTATCAAATTAGTCGCTTACAATTTCAAAATGCTTATGGAGCCTACGATAAATAAACTTGACTGAACTGATTCTTAATTCATTAATTCAACACATACTAAAAGTACCTAACGGCCTAAAAGGCTTATGACCATGACTCCTCCCATTGAATTAGTTTGGACAGGAAGGATCTAGGCCCTTCTCTTGTGAGCTCTCACAAGCAGAGAGGAGACCATGCTTAGCTTCAGCAGCCCACAAATGTAATCACCCAACATTACATAACCAGTTCACAAAGACCATGGAATTACAGTAACGAAAGTTTAATTAACAGGAGGCCAGCCACACAGAAGACAGAGCTATCACTCAAATCAGTCTCTCCGAAGCCTCAGAGATAGGGTTTTTCAAGAATAGTTTAGTGGGCAAGGGGCTAGAGAATGGGGAATGTTGATAGGCTGGGGATGAAATCATAGGGGTGTGGAAAATGTTCCTTGTGTGCTGAGTCTGCTTCCGGGTGGAGGCCACAGGACCAGTTGAATCAGGAGTCGAGGGTCCAGGTCACCCAACAGTCAGAAATGCAGAAGTCTGAAACACATCTCAAAAGGCCAATCTTAGGTTCTACAATATGGATTTTAGAGAAATAATTGGGTACGTCACAAATCTTATATCCAGATCAATGGCTGGTTGTTGTTTAACTACACCTACATTATAGCACAATGCAGGCCCCTCTCATAATCCTAACCTTGTGGTATTCATTAGTTTTAAAAAGGCAGTTTAATTTGGGAAAGAACTATTATCATCCTTGCTTTAAGGTTAAACTATAAACTAAATTCCATCCAAAATTAGCTTGGCCTACACCTAGGAATGACCAAAGACAGCTTGGAAGTTAGAAGCAAAACGGAGTCAACTGTGTCAGAGTTCTCTTACTGTCATAATTTTGCAAAGGGGCTTCACAAACACCACAGTGAATCTAAGTACTCTTGGGGTAATCCTGAGAAGGCTTTTAATGGTGTGAAAAATGTATGGGGCTTGCAGGACTTGCTTATGGCAAATTTTCAAGGGATTACCAATGAAAACAAAATCAACTCTAATAAAGACTCAAAAGATTTTTAAAAATCAAATACACATCATGTTCTTCTGATAGCTGACTTTAAAAGACCACTAAGGAATCAAGCCAATCTTCTGGAATGCTTCTGCAATTACTACAAATTAACACTTCTGTTCAACGAAAACATATATGCAGAGGCGAGGGCTTAATTTATCTTTTAATGAGTGAGAATTTACCAAATCCCAACAATTTTGTCTTCTCGTTCCCTTGACAGACTTCACTGATGGTTAAAAGAATATTCTAGAAGAAAAATTTTGGTCTGAAGAAAAAAAAAAATTACACTTCCCTCCAGTAAAAGTGGAGGTGGTAGTCTTGCCTATTATATTTGTGCATAAGACTGCTGGCTGAGATAGGCATTTGGAGCCACATTGAATGTGGCTAGAGCACAGAGGCACAATCATAGCTCACTTCCACCTTGAACTCCTGGGCTCAAGGGATCCTCCCACTTCAACCTCCCAAATAGCTGGGACTACAGGCGCACACCACCACCCCTGGCTAATTTTTAATTTTTTTTCTGTAGAACAGGATCTTGCCATCTTGGCCAGGCTCGTCCCTTTCAAGTGCTGAAAGAAAATAACTGTTAATCCCATTTCCTGTATCTGGCCAAACTATCATTCAGGAAAGAGGAGTGAAAAAAGACATTCTGGACAAAGGAAAACTAAGAAAATTTGATACTAACAGATGTCCCATGAAAGAATGGCTTCAGAAAACTCTCTTAACACAAAGAAAATGATAACAAAAGAAATCTGAGATCTTCAGAAAGGAAAGATAATAATAGAAACGGGAAAAATACAAGTACACATAACAGATTATCACTAACATGCAATTCGTTCATAATATTTTATGGAAAAAGCAACCTTCTGTTCTGGTACTCAAAGTATGTATAGGAAATACTTTAAACAATTATAATTAAAAAGAAGAGAGGGTAAAAGGACTGAAATGGAAGTAAAGTCTTCTATACTTAATTCAAAGTTGAAAAATGTAAGAAGTAGGCTATGATAAACAACATATGCATAAAGCAATACTAAGGGCAACCACTAAGAAAAATAGTAATAATACCTAGGCCAACCACTAAGAAAACTATACAAAGCTATATGTTTTAAAAACTTATAAATACATCAAAATGCCACTCTAAAAAATATTCAAGTAATCCACAGAAAGGCAAGAAAAAGAAATAGAGAAATGAGAAAGAAAGGAAATAAAAAACAAGAGGAAAAAAGCAGACTTGATATATCAATAATTACTTCACACATAAATGTTACAGACACATCAACTAGAAGAGAGATTGGCACTGTAAATTTTAAAATGCAACCCAACTATATGACATCTATAAAAACTTCTTTTCACACATAATGACATGTGTAGACTGAAGGTAAAAATAAGGAAAAAGATGTATCATGCAAGTATTTATTTTTAAAAAGCAGAAGTGGCTATATCAATACCAGATAAAATAAATTTCAAAGCAAAAAAAAATCACTAGAGCCAAGGAGGGCTACTGCAAAATTATAAAAAGCTCAATCCACCAAGAAGATATAACAATAATAAATGTATATTTATTATACAAGAGGGCTTCAAAATACACAAGGCAAAAACTAATAGATCTGAAAAGTTTAAAAATCAACAAAGGTAGCTGGAGATTTCAATACCCCATTCTCAGAAATTAACAGAATTACTAAATTAAAAATCAGCAAGGATACAGGAAAACTGAGCAATACCATCAACTGTAGGCTATGATTGACATTAGACATTCTACTCAACAATTTCTCAAGTGCCCACAGAGCACTCACCAAGATGCACCATCTCACGGTTCATAAAACATGTCTTAGCATATTTAAAAGAATTTAAACCATACAAAGTATGTTATCTGGCTAAATTGAATTAAACTAGAAACCAATAACAGAAACAGCAGCAAAATCTTCAAATGCCTGGAATTAAACAATACATTTCTAAATAGTCCATGAATCATATTTTTTTGAAACCACATAGAACTGAGTAAAAGTAAAAAGAAAACATAACAGAATCTGTCAAATGCAGCTAAAGCCCAGCTGAGAGGGAAATTTGACACCTAAATGCTTATATTAGAAAAGAGAAACACTCTCAAGTTAATAATCTAAGTTCCTATTTCAAGTAATCACATGAGGAAGAAAAAAAATCCATAGTAGACAGAAAAAATATATATAAATATAAGAAATAAATGAAATTGAAAACAGGAAAACAATAGGGGAAATAAATGAAACCAAAAAAACGAGTCTTCAGTAGCATTTCTATACACCAATATTGTTCTAGCTCATAGCCAAATCAGCAACACAATCCCATTTACGACAGCCACACACACAAATAAAATGAAATATGTACAAATATATCTAGCAAACGAACTGAAAGATCGCTAGAGGGAGAACTGTAAAACACTGCTGAAAGAAATCAGAGATAACACAAAAATGGAAAAATATTCCATGCCCATGGGTTGAAAGAATCAGAATCATTTAAATGGCCACACTGCCCAAAGCAACTTATAGATTCAATGCTATTCCTATCAAAATACCAATGTCATTTTTCACAGAAGTAGAAAAAACTATTTGAAAATTCATATAGAACCAAAAAAGAGCCCTGATAGCCCAAACAAACAATCCTAAGCAAAAAGGACAAAGCTGGAGGCATCACATTACCAGACTTCAAACTATACAAGGCTACAGTAAACAAAACAGCATGGTAATGGTAGAAAAACAAATCCTTAGACCAATGGAACAGAATAGATAACATAGAAATAAAGCCGCATAGCGACACCTCTCTGATCTTTGACAAAGTCGACAAAAATAAGCAATAAGGGGCCAGGCATGGTGACTCACACCTGTAATCCCAGCACTTTGGGAGGCCAAGGCCGGTGGATCACCTGAGGTCAGGAGTTCAAGACCAGTCTGGGCAACATGGTGAAACCCCATCTCTACTAAAAATACAAAACGTAACTGGGCATGGTGGCGCACACTGTAATCCCAGCTACTTGAGAGGTTGAGGCATGAGAATCGCTTGAACCCAGGAGGCGGAGGCTGCAGTGAGCCAAGACTGCGCCACTGCACTGCAGCCTGGTGACAGAGCGAGACCCTGTCTCAAAAAAATAAAATAAATAAGCAATAAGAAAAAGACTCCCTATTCAATAAATGACACTGGGATAACTGGCTAGCCACGTGTAGAAGCAAGAAACTGGACAACTACCGCTCACCACAAGCAAAAATTAACTCAAGATGGATTAAAGATTCAAATGCAACCCCTCAAACTACAAAAATCCTAGAAGAAAACCTAGGAAATACACTTCCTAGCAAACACTGGCTTTGACAAAGAAGTTATGGCTAAGCACCCAAATGCAACTGCAACAATAACAAAAATTGCCAAGTGGGAGCTCATCAAACTAAAGAGCTTTTGTACAGCAAAAGAAACTATCAACAGAGTAAACAGACAACCTACAGAATGGGAGAAAATATTTGCAAACCATGTATCTGATAAAGCTATACTATCCAGAATCTGAAAGGAACTTAAATAGCTGAAAAATCAAAAAACAAATAACTTTGTTAAAAAATGGGCAAAAGGCTGCGTGCAGTGGCCCACACCTGTAATCTCAGCAATTTGTAAGGCCGAGGCAGGAGGATAGCTTGAGTCCAGAGTTTGAGACCAGCCAGGGCAATACAGTGAGACTTCATCTCTACAAAACATAAACAAAATTAGCTGAGTGTGGTGGTGTGAACCTTTAGTCCTAGCTACTCAGAAGGCTGAGATGGGAGGACTGCTTCAGCCCAGGAGTCAAGGCTGCAATGAGCCAAGATTGTGCCACTACACTCCACCCTGGGTGATAGAGTGAGACCCTGTCCCCCCCCAAAAAATGGGCAAAAGACATGAACAGACACTTCTCAAAAGAAGATTGACAAGTGGCCAACAAACATGAAAAAATGCTCAACATCACTAATCATCAGAGAAATGCAAATCAAAACCACAATGAGATACCATTTCGCATCAGTCAGAATGGCAACTAACAAAAAGTCAAAAACCAACAGATGCCAGCAAGGTTGCAGAGAAAAGAGAACCCTTATACACTGCTGGTGGGAAGGTAAATTAGTTCAGCCACTGTGGAAGGCAGTTTGGAGATTTCTCAAATAACTTAAAACAGAACTACCATTTGACCCAGCAATCCCATTACCGGATATATATCCAAAAGAAAACAAGTTGTTCTACCAAAAAGATACATGCACTTATAGAGCATGTTCATTGCAGCGCTATTCACAATAGCAAAGACATGAAATCAACATAGGTGCCCATCAATGGTGGATTGCATAAAGAAAATGTGGTACATATACACCATGGAATGCTATGCAGCCATAAAAAGTATGAGATTATATCTTTTGCAGCAACATGGATGCAGCTGGAGGCCATTATCCTAAGCAAATTAATGCAGGAACAGGAAACCAAATACTACATGTTCTCACTTACAAGTGGCAGCTAAACATTGGGTACTCAGGAACATAAAGATGGCAACAATAGACACTGGGGACTACTTGAGAGAGGAGAGAGGGAGGGAGACGTGGGCTGAAAAACTACCGACTGGGTACTATCCTCACTACATGGGTTATGGGACTATCCATATCCCAAACCTCAGCATCATGTAATATACCCAGGTTAACAAACCTGCATATGTACCCCTTGTATTTAAAATAAAATAAAATAAAATAATAAAGTCTTCTAAAAGAATATATAAAATTGATAAACATCTAGCAAAACGGACAAGGATTTTGTACTAGTCAGGGTTCTCCAGAGGAAGAGAACTAGTAGGATATATGACTACATATATAAGGGAGTTTATTGGGGAGAATTGGCTCACAGGATTACAAGGCAAAGTCCCACAAAAGGCCGCCTGCAAGCTGGGGAAGACAGAAGCTGGTAGTGGCTCAGTCTGAGTCTGAAAGCCTCAAACCAGGGAAGCCAACAGTGTAGCCTTCAGTCTGTGGCCAAAGGCCTAAGAACCCCTGGCAATTCTCTGGTGCAAGTCTCAGAATCCAAAGGCCAAAGAATCTGCAGTTTGAGGTCCAAGGGCAGGAGAAGCAGAAGGAAGCATCCAAGGCTGGAGAAAGAAGGCAGCCAGAAGGCTCAGCAAGCAAAGCTTATCCCAGCTTCTTCCGCCTGCTTTGTTCTAGCTACACTGGCATAATGAGGGTGGGTCTTCCTCTACCAGTCCACTGACTCAAATGTCAGTCTCCTCTGGCAGCACCCTCACAGACACACCTAGAAATAATACTTTACCAGTTATCTAGGCATCCTTCAATCCAATCAAGTTGATACCTAATATTAACAATCACAGATTTTTTAGAAGATAAGACTCAAGACACCAATATCAAAAATGAAACAAAGACGAGGGAGGATTGCTTGAGCCCAGGAGTTCGAGACCAACCTGGGCAACACAGCGAGACCTGTCTCTTAAAAAAAAAAAAAAAAAAAAAAAAAAAAAAAAAAAAAAGACTATCTCAACAGAATCTAAAGACAATAAAAGGATAATAAGGGAAAATTATGAATAACTTTACTGTTATGAATTCAATAACTTAGAGGAAACTAATCAATTCCTTAAAAAAATACAAACTACCCAATCTCAGGCAAGATAAAACAGATCACCTAAATAGTTCTATAACTACTAAAGAAATAATTCTGATTTTGTCATTAAATATCATGAAAAAGAAATGTCCAGACAAAGGTGGTTTATTGTGGGATTTTGCCAAACACTCAATGAAGAATTAACACCAACTTTAAACAAACTCTTTCAGAAAATAGAAGAAGAAACACTTTCCAACTCATTTTATGAGACCAATATACTCTGACAACCAAAGCCAAAGAAGCGCCAAGAAAAGAAACTGCAGACCAATAAATCTCATTCACTTAGATGCAAAAATCCTTAAAATTTTGCAAACTGAATCTAACAATATTTGTGGATATACTGTGTGTGTACCTAATATGTGTGTATGTATAATATATGTATAAGTATGTGCTGTCATGACAAAGTGAGATTTGTTTCATGTATGCAAGGCTGATTCAACATTCAAAAGTAAATCAATGTAATTACCATATCAATGAGCTAAGAAAGAAAAATCATACATCCATATCAATTGATACTAAAAAAAATTTGATGTAATTCAACATTCATTCAGGACAAAATGTCTCAGTATACTAAGGACAGAGAGAAACTTTCTTGATCCCATAAAGAACATGTACAAAAAACTGACACAATTAGCATTACATTTAATAGTGAAAGACTGATTTCCTTCTATGATTAAGAAGAAGGCAGCCGTGCACAGTGGCTCACGCCTGTAATCCCAGATCTTTGGGAGGCTGAGGCGGGTGGATCACCTGAAGTCAGGAGTTCAAGACCAGCCTGACCAATATGGTGAAATCCCCTCTCTATTAAAAATACAAAATTAGCCAAGAGTGGCGGCATGCACCTGTGTCCCAGCTACTCAAGAGGCTGAGAGAGCAGAATTGCTTGAATCCAAGAGGCGGAGGTTTCAGTGAGCCGAGATTGTGCCACTGCACTCTAGCCTACGCAACAGAGCAAGACTCCATCTCAAAAAAAAAAAAAAAGAGAGAGCGAAGCAGCAGCAGCCAAGGATGTCCACTCTCACCACTTTTATTTAACATAGTACAGGAAGTTCCAGCCATTACAATAAAGCAAGAAAAATGAAGACATACAGATTGCAAAGAAATCAAACTGTCTCTATTTTCTGATGACATGATTGTCTACATTTTAAAAAAAATCCTCAAAAGGTCTATAATTCTCAGAACCAAAAAATGAAGAACACAAGATCAACACATAAAAATCAACTGCATTTCTACATCTTGACAATGAAGAAATGGAAATGAAAATTTTAAATTCAATATCATTTACAGTTGCTCCAAAGAAAATTTAAAACGTAGGCATAAATCTAAGAAAACGTGCAAGATTTATATAATTAAAATTATAATTGTGCAGGAAGGTTTACATGAAAAAAAAGAAAGAAAAAACAAAAAAAAATTTAAAAATTATAAAATGCTGATGAAAGAAATCAACGATGACCTAAATACTTGGGGACATGCCATGTTCATGGATAGAAAGAAGCAACACAGTGATGATGGCAATTCTCCTTAAATCAATGTATAGGTTTAACACAATTTCTATTACTTTTTTTTAAGTGGCTCTTCCACAGGGACAAATTCCATTGAAATCAATTTTAATTTGTAAAATAATTATGGCATGTATCATCACTACACAGTCTCAAGGATAATACTGTGGACTTCAAATAAGGAGGAAGGGAATTAGTAAACAGCAATTTGAAACAATTCTAAAAATTTTTTTTTAAACTGCTAATAACAACAAATGCTACATAGGCAACAAAAGCAAAAATAAACAAATGGGACTACATCAACCTTAAAACTTTTTCTGCACCAAGGGACACAATCAACAGAGTGAAAAGGCAATGTACAAAATGAGAAAATGTTTGCAAAACATTATCTGACAAGGAGTTGATACCTATAATATATAAAGAACTACAACTCAACAACAAAAAATCAAATAACCCTATTTATTTATTTATTCTATAATTTCAATTTCTATTTTAGATTCAGGGGGTGCATGTGCAGGTTTCTCACCTGAGTATATTGCAGGATGCTGAGGTTTGGGGTATAATTGATTCCATCGCACAGGTAGTGAGCATAGTACCCAATGAGTAGTTTTTCAGCCCACATTCTTCCCCCTCCTACCGCCCTATAGTAATCCCCAGAGTCTATTGTTGCCATCTTTATGTCCATGAGTACCCAGTGTTTAGCTGCCACTTATAAGTGAGAACATGCAGTATTTGGTTTCCTGTTCCTGTGTTAATTTGCTTAGGATAATGGCCTCCAGCTGCATCCATGTTGCTGCAAAAGATATAATCTCATACTTTTTATGGCTGCATAGCATTCCATGGTGTATATGTACCACATTTTCTTTATGCAATCCACCGCTGATGGCACCTCAGTTGATTTCATGTCTTTGCTACTGTGAATAGTGCTGCAATGAACATACTATATAAGTGCATGTATCTTTTTGGTAGAACAGCTTATTTTCTTTTGGATATATATCCAGTAATGGGATTGCTGGGTCAAATGGTAGTTCTGTTTTAAGTTATTTGAGAAATCTCCAAACTGCCTTCCACAGTGGCTGAACTAATTTACCTTCCCACCAGTAGTGTATAAGGGTTCTCTTTTCTCTGCAACCTTGCTGGCATCTGTTGGTTTTTGACTTTTTGTTAGTTGCCATTCTGACTGATGCGAGATGGTATCTCATTGTGGTTTTGATTTGCATTTCTCTGGTGATTAGTGATGTTAAGCACTTTTTCATATTTGTTAGCCAGTTGCCCATCTTCTTTTGAGAAGTGTCTGTTTGTGTTTTTTGCCCACTTTTTTTGTTGTTGTTGTTGTTGAGATGGAGTCTCACTCTGTCTCCAGGCTGGAGTGCAGTGGCACGATCTCAGCTCACTGCAACTTCTGTCTCCCAGATTGATTCAAGCAATCCTCCTGCCTCAGCCTCCCGAGTAGCTGGAACTAGCGGTGTGCGCCCACCACGCCCAGCTAATTTTTGTATTTTTAGTAGAGACAGGGTTTCACCATATTGGCCAGAATGTCTCAATCTCCTGACCTCGTGATCCACCTGGTTCAGCCCTCCAAAGTGCTGGGATTACAGGCATGAGTCACTGCACCTGGCCTTTTGCCCACTTTTTAATGGTGTTACTTGCTTTTGTTTGTTCAACTGTTTATGTTCTTTAGATTCTGGATATTATAGCTTTGTCAGATACATAGTTTGCAGACATTTTCTCCCATTCTGTAGGTTGTCTGTCTACTCTGTTGATAGTTTATTTTGCTGTACAGAAGCTCTTTACTTTGATTAGGTCCCATTTATAAATTTTTTTGCTGTAATTGCTTTTGGGGACTTAGCCATAAATTCTTTATCAAGGCAGTGTTGGGAAGGGTATTTCCTAGGTTTTCTTATAGGATTTTTATAGTGTGAAGCCTTATATTTAAATCCTTAAAAGAGCTAGTTTTTGTACCCAGTGAGGGGTAGGTGTCCAGTTTCATTTTTCTGCATATGGCTAGCCAGTTATCCCAGTATCTTTTATTGAATAGGGAAACAGGAAGTCTTTTCCGTATTAGTTTTGTCAACTTTGTCAAAGATGAGATGGCAGTCACCGTGTGGCTTTATTTCTGGATTCTCTATTCTGTTTCACTGGTCTATGTGTCTGTTTTTGTACCAGTACTATGGCTATTTTGTTTACTACAGTCTTACAGTTTGAAGTCAGGTATTGTGATGCCTCCAGCTTTGCTCTTTTTGCTTAGGATTGCTTTAACTATGCAGGGTCTTTTTTGGTTCCCTATGAATTTTCAAATAGTTTTGTGGTTTTTTGTTTGTTTTCAGTTCTGTGAAAAATGACTTTGGTTATTGATTATTCTAATCCATGAGCATGGAATTTTTTTGTCATTTTTTTGGTATGCAGTCTCTGATTTCTTTCAGCGGTGTCTTGTAGTTGTCCTTGCAGAGATCTTTCACCTCCTTGATTAGATGTATTCTTAGGCTTTGGTTGTTGCTGTTATTATTGTTGTTGGAGATTTTTTTGTGGCTACTGTAAATGGGACTGCATTCTTGATTTGGCTCTTAGATTGAATGTTATTGGTGTACAGAAATGTTACTGGTTTTTGTGCATTGGTCTTTTATCCTGAAACTGTATAAAAGTTGTTTATCCGTTCCAGGGGCCTTTTGGCAGAGTCTTTGGGGTTTTCTAGGTATTGGATCGTATCAATGAGGAGAGATGATTTGATTTCTTATTTGGATGCCTTTTCTTTCTTTCTCTTGCCTGATTGCTCTGGCTAGGACTTCCAATAACCCTATTTAAAAATGGGCTAATGCCCTGAACAGAAAGAGGATATACAAATGACCAACAAGCAAATGAAAAGATGCCCAATGTTACTAATCATAAGAGAAATACAAATCAAATCTGTAATGAATATCACATTGCACCCATTAAGACAGCTACAATCAAAATATCACAAAATAAGTGGCAAGGTTGAAGAGAAATTGCAATACCTGAGCACTGCTGGTGTGATAGTAAAATGGTGCAACTCCTATAGAAAACAATATGGAGGTTCCTCAAAAATTAAAAATAGAACTACCATATGCTCCAGCAATTTCATTTCAGGGTATAATCTGAAAAAAATTAGCAGCACAGTCTTGAAAAGGTATTTGCATACCCATGTTCGTAGAAGCAGTGTTCACAACAGCCAACAGGTGGAAGCAACAAAACTGTCCATGGATAATGAATGGATAAATGTGGTATATACTTATAATGGAATAGTATTCAGCTTTAAAAAGTAAGGAAATTCTGACATATCCTACAACATGGATGAATCTGGAGGACAATTTTATATTAAGTGAAATAAGCCAGTTACAAAAGACAAGTATGTATGATTCCACTGTATGAGGTATCTGAAGTGGTCAAATTCAGAGAAACATAAAGTAGAATGGGGTTACCAGGGGCAGAGGGTGAGGCTAGGGAGAAGTGGGTAAATACGGAGTTGTTTAATGAGTATAGAGTTTGAGGCTTGCAAAATGAAAAAGTTCTGAAGGTCTGTTTCACAACAATGTGAACTGTATACTACTGCACTGTACATTTTAAAATGGTTAAGATATTTTTATCACAGTAAAAAAATTATATAGCCAGGCATGGTGGTTCACACCTGTAATCCCTGCATTTTGGAATGCTAAGGCTGGTGGATCACTTGAGCTCAGGAGTTTGAGACCAGCTTGGGCGATATGGCAAAACGCTGTGTTTATGAAAAAATACAAAAATTAGCTGGGCATGGTGGTATACCTGTAGTCCCAGCTACTCACGGGGCTGAGGTGGGAGGATCGCTTGAGCCCAGGAATTTAAGACTGCAGTGAACCATTATCACACCACTGCACTCCAGTCTAGGTGACAGAGGGAGACCTTGTCTCAAAAAAAGAAAAAATATATATATTAAAAATAATGGTGCAAAATATTTACTGGAAGAAAAATTTGCCTTTGTGGAATGCCTACAATCATCCAAATAATTACATAAATACTAAGATTTTCACACTCTTGAACTATATTATCAGGTAATTTTACTTGGAGATCCAAATCACTCTATTTACAGATATTGCTGAGTGTATTTGCTTAATTTTATTCCCAGTAGAAGCTACACTTGAGGACCTTCACACATCCTATGTTTATATTATTCTAAGTCCTTGTAGGTTCTAAAAACAAAATTCACAGATACACTCTTAAGCACAATACGGAAGTATATGCCCCACTAGAATGAAAAATCATATTCACTTTTAATCCTAAGTCAAGGATGAAAATAGGTCTTGATGCATATTATATACTCAAGATAAATGTTTAAAAAAGAAAATGCTTCTTATTCTGAAATGTCAACCCCGTAACATATGTAGCAGTAAATGTTCTTTCTGCCAAAAATGCTCATTTGGCACTGATTTTTGACAAGTGAAAATGTTTTTTGCACATATATATATAGTTCACTTAATTTTGAGAAGCACTGATCCCTCCCTTTCAAATTTTCCTTACTATTTGTCTATATCCCTATCATTATTGTGGCAAGTTTCAGAAACAACTTGTTTCTATTTTCCAGAAAAATAATGGGTTGAAATGTATATGTACTAAGGGGGAAGCTGATGTAAACTGGAAATAGGCATCACAGATTAGTTTTTTAAAAATTCGGTTAACGTGAGAAGATACTTTTTCCTCAAATACTCTAAAAGAAAAAAAAACAAAGGGACTAATAAACCAGTAAATGTTGTCGTCTTATTTACATATGACAGCAAATACTAGCATCTACTGTCAAAATTAGTATCTAAAATAGGCAGCTATAGACCAATTTCAAATCTCATTATGATTCTGCATGCTAACTCTGTCTTGCTTTTTCTCTCTAGCTCCATTTTTCACATTGTAAAAATGGTGGAAATATTATCTGCTAATCTTTAAAATTCTAGATTTAAAAGATGCTAAAAAAAATTATCATCTTGGATGTGATCAAACCTAAAGATAAATGAAAATGTCCCCATCTGGTTTCATAAATATTAAAACTGGTTATAGAAAGTATTCAGGTTCTTTTTTTTTTGGAAATATTTAGTTTCTAGTTTTTTCTCCATAAAACAACTAGCATGTATTTGTTAGTTAACTGCAGACTGACTGATCTGACTGATTCTAAATATAGACTAAGATGTGTGCTAAAATTACTGTCCTGATTTTCAGCAATCACTATGAATATCACACATGGTCATAGATTTTATTTGTTAAGTACCTTGAAAAAAATAGATTTTTAAATAATAGTAGTGACAAAATACACATAATTTTCCCATCGAATGCAATCATTCAAATTAAACCCAAAGATGCTAACTTTTTCTACCAACATTTTACATTATGACACAGTGTTAGGACCACATCAATTAAAGCAGATTTTACACAATAAAGTTTAAGAGGAGTCATTTCACTTACAAAACAAAAATAGTCCTACCCTGGAGGTATATCTAAGCATCCTGAAAATTCCAATCCAACAAATAGCATTGAAATGATCTTGAAGCTGCTGCCTAGATTACTGCTGAGCCATCTTCCAAATCTAAAAATGCTCAATTTACTTTAAAAAGCCAAATTCACTACATATACACTAATGGAAGAGGGAGGAAAATGTTTATAAAAACAGCTACTGCCATTATATTGAATTAGACATGGTGCCAGCTCACACTCTGCAAAATAGGGGGTAAGAGAGATGAAAATGTTCTAAATAATCCTTTGTCAAATATACTGTTCCATTACACATAACTAAGCAGAAAGACAAAAATAACACAGAAGTTAGAAAGCTCAGGTGCTACAGCACAATTTAGAAAAAGCAAAGGTTGTGAGGTGGGGGGGGAGAGGGATAGCATTAGGAGATATACCTAATGTAAATGACGAGTAACAAACCTGCACGTATAATTAAAAAAAAAAGAAAGAAAAAGCAAACAATGTGAATGGTTCCATATGCCCAGTAGACCAACAATCTCACCAATTTCAAAAGAAAGGATCAGAGACCTTTGGATCAGCCACAGAGAAGACCCAGTGAATGCTGGACTACTTAACTCTAAACCTTAAAAGAAAACATAAACCAACTAGTTGCTTGCAAGTAAAAAGTGAAAGTAAAAAGGGGATATTTTACTTGTCACTCACCTTCCCAGAGCCAAAACAATTCCAATACCTTGGCTCTGTCAACTACCATGTGTACTATGGGCAGAAGTGTGTTAACAGATAATGTCAAATGGAAAATAACAGAAATAAAGATTAGCGGAGAATAGTCAAGCTTTTTTAACTTTTCTACTTTAACTTAACTCCTGGAAAAATGTTTGCTAAGCTCACTTCAACTTTCACAGATAATGCCTGAGAGAAATGGAGACGGATTTACCACCTTCTAAGAGCTTACAAACTTTTTAAAAATAGGTTTCAACTAAACACAGGACAAATTCTGCCTAAAATACTCTGCCTATGTTAATGTCCAGCTTCTATCAGAAGTCCTCTTTCAGGACTTGAAAAGTGGGGTGGGAATCCTCTTTTTGGTTTATAATGTGATGCTTTTGTTTTCATTGTTTCAAGTCTCTCAAGACAGACAGGATAGCATAAGAACCTGCCTCTCGGTTCCCTAGTTGTGCCCTCAGGCACATGCATCTGCCTTGGTTCTGCTTCCACTGGCTCTCATAGACACTTAATGGCCTGCCTACCTCAATGGATTCCCAGCCTTGTGACCTCAATGGATTCCCAGCCTTGAAAGAGAGTAGAGGCAGGACAGTGAGGAAGCTCACGTGAGAACCTAGAGGAGCAAGTCAGGAGCCCAAAGTACCTGTCCAACACTGGGCCCCAGCCCTTCTCATTGCAAGAAAGTAGGGCCCTGTATCCCTAAAATGGATAGAGGAAACTGAAGCGCAGTCCCTCTCCCTCCATGAGGGGAATCTCCTCTGGTGGAAGGATACTGGGAACAAGGGGAGGAGAAGCATCTGAATGATGAAAAGAGATGTTGGGAACTTTATGCATCTGACAATCACTGTGCTCAAAGGTCATCTCTGGCAAATGTACAGGGGAGGCAGGAGAGGTCTTTAATGTCTGTCAAGTGTCCCTCCCTCATACCTTATACCTTGTACCCAGGACTTCTGCTCAGACCTAAGCAGAGTTCCCAAATTCCTGCTCTCACCTTTGTGAATTCCCCAAATTGGAGTGCAAAAGTGAGCTCACAGCTGTGCCTTGCAATATCAGGACCCGAAGCTGGAGACTGGGAATCTGATACAGGAGGATGGAAGAAGCTGAAATTTGAAGGAGATAGATATGTGTGTTGTGGGTGAGGGAATGCAGAGGTTTATAGCTGAAGTCCACAAATACAACACTGGGACCAGAAAGTAGTCTATCACATTATCACATATTCTCCTTCTCTGACTATAAACTCTTACTCACTCCCACCAAGCCTGTTCTCCAACTTAGTATCTTCTCTCCTCAGTAACACCAACTGCCTGCCTTTCTCCCAGTCCCCATGATTTAATCAGTCTTTAGTCTAATCAAAAGAAGTTGCTTGAAAGAGTATAACCTGAGGAGCCACAGACAAGATTGGGTGTTATTAATTATTAATATGCAAATATTCTATAATTGACATATAAGTGTTCCAAAGTGAACATGGGGAATTGATATAGTTTGGATATGGGTCCCCATCCAAATCTCATGTTGAATTTTATTCCCCAGTGTTGGAGGTGGGGCCTGGTGGGAACTATTTGAATCCTGGGGACATATCCATCATGAATGGCTTAGCGCATCCCTTTGGTGATAAGTGAGCACTCACTCTGAGTTCTCACAAGATCTGGTTATTTAAGGTGTGTGGCACCACCCCCTCACTCTCTCTCTTGTTCCTGCTTTCTGTTATGTGACGTGCCTGCTCCCCATTCCCCTTCAACATGGGTGGAAGCTTTCTAAGGCCTCCCCAGAAGCAGATGCTGCTATGCTTCCAGTACAGCCTGCAGAACTGTGAGCCAAATAAACCTCTTTTCTTATAAATTACCTAGTTTCAGCTATTTATTTATAGCAATGCAAGAATGGCCTAATATAAGAACTCAGTAGTTTCAAAACTTGCTTTAAAAAGTGCAACTTCAAGACCTCATAGCCTTTAACCCAGAAATTTTATTTCTGAGACTCGGTGCTAAGGAACTAATATTCAAAACACAACAAAGAGCATATGCACAAAGATGTTCATCATAGTGCTATTATTATCATCAATAATTGTTTATTATGATGTCATCAATAGTGACAATAAGGAACGATTAGGGAATAATACATCTACCAAATGGAAAATTATGTAGGCATTTTTAAGTCTGCTTTTAGGCACTTTAAACCTAGTATTAAGCCCAACTGTAATTAAATGAAAACTAAAGTTATAGAATTTTAAATTTTAAAATAATATAAAAGTAATACAGATACCATAATTAAAACTACACATGAAAAAAGTGGAAAGAAACATGTCAAAAATGAATAGTGAGTGTCTTTAGTTGGTGGGATTATGAGGGTGTTTTTTTCCTTTTTATATTCTTATAGTTTTCAAATTGTTCATAATTCTCTAATGGGGGTCAGAGCTAAAAGGCAAGTTCCTTTGGAAGAGGAAAAATTGTACTTGCACAGAAAACTTTTTCTGAGTTTAGTTGACAATCCTTTTAGTACCCAGGAAACAGACCATTTCCTGGAAGTGGACTCGGGGCAAAGGATATGGAGAATGTAAGAAAGAGAAATGATTAACAGATCAGAAACAGATCTCACTGTCTGACATTCAAGTTTCTTCATGACCTTTCACCATGTATCCAAACAGTAGATGAGCACTTCTTAGCTGAACCTTTATTTGGCATTCTCTTTGCCTATCAGAATCCTCCCAATCTCTGAGACTGATTTAACTCACTTCAACGCATGAAGACTTTCCTGATCCTCTGATCATCCAAAGCTCTACTATTTCTCCTTTCTCTTAAGGTATTGTTACAGCAGTTAGGTCTGCAACATCTTTTTCTGGTATTAAGCCAATTCTAAGTTATTTGTTAATTACTCATACGTAAGTAAAAATTTCCCCTGCCAGACTTTAAGTTCCTTGAAGTGTGGAATTTAGATGGTTTGCAGACTGTAGTCATTGGACAAACAGAGAGAGGAGAGAGAGCAGTTCTAAAGCCAAGTTGGTATTATATTCATACCCTCAGTGATGTCATCTAAGTAAAATGTGCTGCCTCTGTTTTAAAATGTTGCTGCTGACCATCCATCACCAGGACATGCACTTTCCTTTTTTTTTTTTTTTTTAATAGCAGTGGTATTGTATTGTATTTTTGCTTATTCATTCGTACCAGTTCTGCTGTCCCCCTTAGGATTAAACAGACTGGACTGCAAGATTTTCAGGATACAGATTATAGCCATGTAAAGAGCAAAATGAAATGACCTTTTAGGAATCAAACTCAAGACTCTTCACAAGACCCCACTTCTAATACTCTTGTTTGAACAACAAATATAAATTTATGCCTCCATTTTATGTCCTTATTTAGGCAGTGGACTTTATCAATATCCCTATTAACTTGAAAAAGAATTCTCCAATGTAAATGGTTCAATACTTTAGAAATGACAAAGATGACTCTGTTCCTGCCTACCATCAATACTATGTGAGTATTTAGAGATAATGAGCATCTGTACTATAGCAACCTGCCTCCTGAGACATAAACAACAGATGCATTTCTTAAGAGAAACCCATAAGTCACTAATGAAAGCAAGTCAAAGAACCCATCAACAGGCAAAGAAAGACCTAGCATCCATTATTTTTACAGAAGAAGCACAGAAGGTCAATATAATTGTTGACTCTGAAGGGCAGGGTGACAACAAACTAATTCAGTTTCCCACTATATAAGAACTACATTTTACTACAACACTCATATTTCTGAACTAAGAATCAAGGCTTGTCCAAATTCCATGGTTTATTGAGTGGTCTTGAACCTTCTCTGAATTTTGTTCCTTAGTCTGTAAAATGAAGTTATCACCTGTTATGCAAAATCACAGAGTTATAATGAATCAAATAACATTATCTTAGTATGGGTTCACCTGTCACCCTATTGTGGGGTGCAGTTTAGTGGCATACCTCATGAACTAATTGACTATTATAACTGTAAATGTCTCCCTAACATTTAAGAAAGAAAAAGATTTCCATAGTTCTTACTTTTTTTAATCGACATCTCCAACACTTGAGCATCCACCACATATCACTGCCAAAAATTTGCTGAACATCTCCTGTTATGACCTCACTCTCCTATGTAGTGTTGTTCACATATTTTTTGCCATATGCTTTCTAAGAAACTAGATTTTTTCACATGATTCAAACATCTTTCTTTCATATTGAAGGAGCAATAATTGCATATGCAGAAAGTTTACAGGTTGCTGTTGCTGTTGAGAGTACTCCTCAATTAATTCTATGTTTAATATCTAATAGAGCGCATATATATGTATATATGTATATAATAGAGCATACACACACACACACACACACGGACACATTTCATTAATACAGTGGAAAGTCCATGGACTATAGAGTCAGGAAAACCTGTATTCGAATTCCTGTTGTGACCTTGAGAATGCAATTTAACTTCCCTGCTCCTCAGTTTACACATTTGGTTCTGGATTATGATGACTTAATAAAATATGATATATAAAAGTAAGTGCCTAGGTTATGAAGGTACTATTTCCTACCTCTCATAAATCTTTTCTTTCTATGGCAGGTTCAATCAAACCCATCCAGAATACAAGACAACTTTCATAGGGTATCTTTCACATCAGTTGAGGGAACGCTGCGATGTGATAAAAGAGGATGATGGCATGAGTCAGGCATCCAATAGAGCAAGACATGTAAAAAGTGAGAGACATCTACAAGGGCCCTAGACTTCACTCGCATGTTTGAAAAGGGCATTAATCTGACACACTTTCAAGAATGCCCCGCGTACTCGCGGAGGCTTATACCAAAATGTGGGAAAACGACGGAATTACAGAATAAACCAGCAGGGAGCCTCCTCGTTCACCCAACCCGACCCCGCCCGCCCGAGTCTCCCATCTGGAGCCTAAAAACTGAGCTGAGATCACGGCAACTGACCCCGTCCCCTCCGCCCTCTCCCTCCCCCATTCTGCTCAAACCTCTCAGCGCACGAATGGTGCTGAATCATTTGCACGAACGCAGCAGCTCCCGGCTCCGCGGCTCCCAGCGGGGACGGTGTCCCCAGAGCAGTGACAGTCCGGGGATGGGGGCACAGAAAGAGGGGCGCGGTGGAGCCTTTGGGGGCGTGGGGACATGGAAGGTGGTCGGGAGAGGATGGCGGCAGCAGGTACTCACCAGGGTGAGGAAAGCCCAGCCCGGGTCCTCGCGTCCCCGCTGCGGGGGGTCCCCCAGCTGTTCCCGCGTCTCGCGGCTTCCACGCAGGCGGCCGCCCGGACTCGGCAGCCTGCGCTGGTGGTCCGGTGCTCTCCTCCGCCCGCCCACCGCCAGTGGCAGCCACGGCTCGGGACTCCGGTGCTCGACACGGAGCGCCTGGAACAGCTGTCGCTGCCCAAGCGGGTGGCGGCTACCAACGGGCCAGACCATTCGCCTGCTGCGGCCGGGGGTGCACGACGTTCCGAGAGGCGCGGGCGCCTGGGGCCGGCGATGGTTGGGAGGAACCGAGGACTCGGGGAATCCTCTGCCCCCTCGGAGTCAGGAGGTCTTGTATACAGGAGTAATCAACGAAGGGGCCACTGCCTCTTCTGGGAGTTTACTGAAGACACTGTTCGAGCTTTCCCGCGCCACACACCCCCCCTCCCCGTTTGCCTTGGTCCCGCTCGGGGCTCCTTTAGAACGCGGCAAACAGAGGACTTAGCAACGCGAGCGCCTGGGCGGCGCCCCTCCTCAGAGATGCGAGAGGCGTTGGCCTCAGCGCCTCCTCCCACCTCTCGCTACCTCCCGGCCCCGAGGCGCCCAATCCTCCTGCCTGTCTGACCGCAGACATCTTCCCACAAAACGTGGAGCTTCTTGAACCTTTGAAGAGAGTCTTCAGCTCTTTTATCTAAGCATCTTTGTGAAGCAAAGAATAAACGGGTATCTGAGGCCAGCTCGAAAGTTAGGAAATGAAATCAGGTGGGGCCCCATCCCGCAGGTGCTGAGGGACAGCTCGGACCTAGAGTTCCTGCTAAGCAAGTGGTGAACCACGGCAGTTGTAAAAATTGTAGATTTAGAAAGCCATTTCGAGATAAAGATTTACAAAAGATTATTGCAGAAATTAAAGAATATTTGAGGTTCACTGTTCACCATTTTAGAGTTGAGTGTCTTGAAAACGGGAAGGCAATCATGTCTTCTCATAAAATGAATTGTATAGAACTGGAAGGAGTCCCAACACATGAATTCCTTAGACTTTTGTGGTCCCTGCTTCTGTCACACCGGGCTCACACAGGTTCATTTCAGACCATGGTGAAGATCAGGACAAGTGTACAGTTTTCCCTGTAGAAAAAAAGAAAAGATAGAACAGAATTGGCAACTACCTATAAAATGTGATTAAACGTAGAAAAAAAAAAAAGGACCCTCCCAGTGCATCCCAAATAAAATTTCATAATTTAAAGTTTTGTCCTTTATTGAGTAAATCAACATAAATTCAGCACTTTCTATAGACCATGGTACTGAGAATAGTCTCATTTTCATTTCTTCATTTATTCTTCTAAAAAATCCTGTGAGATTGGTAACCTGCAATAGACCTCCATAAAACCTTGCCAGCAATAGGAACTGATCTGCCCAGTGAGGGCATATTCTCATAAAGGACACTGGTGAGAAACTGGGCTCCGGGTTTGTCGTGCTGGGTTAAAGTCTCACGATCATAAGCTGCAGAGCAGACATTGCCACCTGGAGTTTTTGACTTGTTCCTTTCTCCTAGAATGCCTCTGGGAACGGTATACATTAAACCATGTCACATCTGATTGCAACTTGAATGTGAGTCTGTTTATCCTTCCTTTGTGAGAAGGGGTTTTAGAGTGGAGAGGGGGCAGTTAGGTGTCTAGGGTAGGCACCACCCTGAGGCAAAAAGAGTGATCAGAAAGAAGAAGCTGGACTTCACACAGAACTAACCGAACATCAGTATCACAATACACTGTCAGGGTCACATGAGGGTGAAGAGGAATTCTCCACTGCCTTCTTGTTAATCATCTTTACATCATCATTTTCACTATATTACACTTTGCTTTACACTACGCATACACTATTACCGTGTTACATGTTATCACTCTTCCATTCCCGGAAGGGTCAAGAATTTTTCAATGAACCTATTATCATGGATCCTCATATACCTTATCAAAAAAAATGTTTAAGTAACAGAGGTATTAGTAACACTTAACATCACCTCAAGAAAGCTTTTTGAGAAATCAGGAATAAAATTAAATTGTTTCCATATGATATGACATTGTTATTATGTTAATGGTTGTTGTAAAGGTTCACACATCAGCACCAGCACAACAGAAATCCCCAAAGCTCCATGTTGCCAGGGAGCTGGAGCATTGGATCCCCAGTGACCAGACTGGCCTCAGGCTCAGAAATGTGTGATTCGTCTCTCCATGTGCAGTTGTTTCTCTTTCAAAGGCAACAACAGGAACAGAACACAGGTGGATGAGGTGTCTTCTGAATTAGTGCTTTATGTCAGATGTCAGATGTCAGATGATAGGGATATAGAAAGGGATTTAGAACCTTATGATTTGTGGTCCTGATGGGCCTGTGACATCTGCAGCAATCTATTTGTTTAAGTTGACATTCTTAGAACATACGTTTCTGAATGAAGAGAGGGGAATTTTTGTGCTGGCAGCCTTGGGAAATTGTCAAAAGAAGTGGAAGGAATAGTGTGACGCCTGCATTCCCTGCTTTCCTCAAAGTCCTCACATGGTTTTGAGCCTGCTGTGGAAAGAACTTAGGGTCAGAAGCTAAATAATCATCTTCCCCACAAATGACTTTGTGAAATTTAAGTTATAAGAAGTACTACTTTAGGCCTGGTGACAAAGGATAGCGCAGAGCTGGCAAGACAGTCATTCTCTCACCCAACCTGCAATAGACCTCCATACAGCCTTGCCAGCAATAGGAACTGATCTGCCCAGTGAGGCCACACTGGTGGCCAATACAGGGTCAAGGTAACTTAAGTAGGAGCCCAAAGCAGTAAAGCAGGAGTGTTATTACTCCTGAGCACCTGAAAGACACTGCTGAGGATTTCTTGCCCCAAATGATGGAGCCTAGGGAGGCAGTGCAGGGTCAAGGGAATGATTATTAAACTTAAGATGATTGTTAAACCTTATTTAGGCACCGATATTAACATAAACTCATTTGTATTCACAAACTAGTGTGATCTGGGAACATTCCAATATTACTTTGTAAATGATACTAATAAGAAGAGAGCTAGAGAGAAAGATAATACTTAATGCCTTTGATAAAACCTCACTGGAGCCACATAATGTTAAATCTTGATGCAAGATATTCAATTACCTGCTATGTGTTGGTCTCTTACTAAAGCATGTGGTGACATTAACCTCTCAACTTACTCTTGCTGAAGAGAGTGTTTAATCGTGTTGTTTATGTTTGCATTTAGCTAACACTTATTAAACCATTAGTGTTTGAGTGAGTAACTAGTATTATGTGAAGTAAGTCGTATCATCACTCCCATTTTATAAATGAAGAAACTGAGAATTACAAGGGTGTATTAATTTGTGAAAGGTAGCACATCTGGAAAGAGACAAAGCTGGATTTCAAACTCTAACCAACACATGACATGAATATCAGCATACTTTTATTGTCTCCTGCTATGGAGAACAACATGTACATTGCATGTGTCTCTGCAGTAGAAAATCTATTTTTCACTTATTTTTAAAAACCTGTTTTCAACTCTCATTTCTAAGAGGAAATGAGTCATTTCCCACAGAAGATTTAAATGACAGTCTTCCCAATGGAAACACTGGATACCCTTTTCTAGGTTTCTGTGCTCAGAAAAGAGACCCTGAATTTAAGAGTAAGTGAACCCTGTAGCATAAACTTGACCAGTGGTGCCTAAAATTCTTGCTACAAAATTATGATTGCAGGAACTGTTGCATGAGACTCTGGAAACTAGATCCTTAAGAAGTTCTGTAGGTCGTTCTAACATACAGCCAAGCTTGACCAGACCATACTGGACAAAAATAATATGGGGCCTACAAAAAAAAAATTCAGCCTTCTAGACTTAACCCCTTACTCCCATCTTTTATTGAGAAGGAAATGAGAGGCTGGTATTTAAAACCTACTTTATGTAATTTTACATTTATCATATAAAATGCATTTATTAAAGGGCTTAGAATTTTTTCTCAGTGTTGTTTTGATCATTCTCAACAAATCTTCAAAGAGCCCCAAATTTAAAATGATACTCATTCAAAATTACTTTTATGTATAGATATTAGACTTTAGGCCCTTTTTAATTATTATATGGCATTTTATATAAGACAAAAAGCAGTATTGCGTTAGACTTTTTTATTAATTTTTGGAGAATGTACATAACAGCAAGTAATTTCATCCAAGAAGATAAGCTTTTCTAGTTTATATTTTTTCATTTCCCAGTCATATTTTTATAATTTTGCTTATATATGTTCTGTAACTTTCCTACCAAATTTATACCAAATTTTGTACAGCACTTGTATTCTGAATGAAATGTTCTTTCCATTTCCTTTTCTAGGGGCTTTTACCAGAACAGAGAGATGACTCTTTCTGTAATGTATTTTGTATTCATGCAGTGCACCAAATTATCTTATTACTTGTTTTTTCATGAGTCCTTTGGATTTTCTAAGAAAACAGGCATATCAGCAATATCAAGAACTTTGTTTCTGGCTGGGCACAATGGCTTATGCCTTAATCCCAACACTTAGGAAGGCCGACGTGAAAGGGACACTTGACCCCAAGGAATTTGAGACCAGCCTGGGGGACATAAGGAGATCTGTCTCTACAAAAAATAAAAAATTAGCTGGGCATGGTGACACCTGCTTACAGTCCCAGCTACTCAGCAGGCCAATGTGGGAAGATCCCTTAGTCCAGGAGTTCAAGGATGCAGTCAGCCTTGATCACACCACTGTGCTCCACCCCGAGCAACAGAGTGAGACTGGTTATAAAATATATAAAAATACATATATATATATTATAATTTATACCAGTTATTTTATTTATATTTCTTAGAATCACTAATGTAAGTGACTGTGGTGATGCCTGATTCCAGATTTTAAGTGAAAGATTTAAGTTTTGTGATTTAGGATGATGTTAGCTATTGGGCTTTCCTTTATTATATAAGAATTTTTTTCTGATTCTATTTTGCTTAGAGTCACTTGACTTTTATCTGATGCCTTTTCACAACTTGTTGATAATGGTTGGGCTTTTTTCCCTTTAATTTTTAATGTAATCAATATGTAACCAGATTTCCTGATATTGAACCGCCTTTTCATTCCTCTAATAAAGCCTATTTTTTCACGCCATGTTATTCTTGTGATTCATTCCTCTGTTGTATTCTCTGTTATTTAAACATTTGGTGGCTATATTCAGAACTGAAATTAGCCTGTACTTTTAATTGTTGTTTTACTCCTTCTTAGGCTTTGGTACTCAAGTTATTCTGGCTTCATGAAGTTAACTGGAGAACTTTACATTTTTTTTTCTAAGACTTACAATAGTTTAAATAATATTGGAATTATCTGTTCTTTAATAGTTAGATTAAAAATTCAGCTGTGAATTCATCTGCCTGCGGCCTTCTTCAATAGCAGATCATTAATCACTTCTCCAGGCTCTTCTGTAATAATTGGTCTATTCAAGTTTTTCACTTCTGTGTCAGTTGTGATCATGTATATTTTCCTAGGAATGTATTCACTTCTTCTAGGTTTTATTTTTCTAATGTGTTGCTAGAATCATCTTTAGTATTTACTTAGAATTCTTTTACTCTCTTTCCTACTTTCACACAATTGATCATGTCTAATTTTGATCTTATCTTTTCCTTAGCAGGTTCACATGATGTTTATTTTATTGGTCTTTTTAAAGAAGCAATCTTTGAATTTACCATTCTTTTCTACCATTTTATCTATCTTAATAATTTCATTATTGATACCCTCTTCAGAGTTTCTTTTGTTTTGTTTTTGCTATTGTTGTTGTTCTTGCATGGACTCATTACTTACTTAATGCCTTTGTACTCACCTTTCTGCTTCCATAATTAAAGGCAACACATTTTCCTCTGAGTTCAGTTTTTGCTGTACCCCACTGTTTTTAGAGTGTTTGATTTGTCAATGTTTCTTTACATTTACATATTCTTTAATTTCCTCTATCATACAAGATTTGTCTTATTATGTGCTTCTTTATTTCCAATCTATTTTATTGGACTGTGGTGAGAGGACATAACCTGTAAGCTTTCTACTTCTTTGAATTTGGTTTTCCTTTCAGATAAGCACATGATTTGTTTTGTAAAAGTTTTAGGGAAATATGAAATATATTTATATATGTGTCTGTGTGTGGGAGGTGGTGGGTGAGTGGGTGGAGGTGTGTTTATATACTTGTGTGTGTGTGTCTGTGTGTATTCAAGGAATAAATGTTCTATATTAATATGTGCTCATGCCTGTAATCCCAACACTTTGAGATGCCAAGGCAGGAGCAAACCTTGAAGCCAGGAGTTCAAAACCAACCTAAGCAACAAAGTGAGACTCTGTTTCTACAAAAAAATTGGGACACCTGTAGTCCCATTTACTTGGGAGACTGAGGTGGAAGGATCCCTTGAGCCCAGAAGTTCGAAGTTACACTGAACGACGATCGCACCACTGCACTCAGTCTGGGTGACAGAGTGAGACCCTATCTCAAAAAAAAAGTGCCATAGTCTGAAAGTTTATGTACCCCAAAAATTCATATGTTGAAACCTAATTATCAATGTGATTTTGTTAGGAGGTAGGGCCATTGGAAGATGATTAGGTCATGAGGGCAGAGCCCTCATGAATGAAATTAATTCCTTATAAAAGAGGCCCCAGCCAGCTGCCCTGCCCTGCCCATCATGTGAGGACACCAGGGAGAAAGCATCATATATGAACCAGAAAGCAAGCCTTCTGCTGGCACCTTGACCTTGAACTTTCCAGCCCCAGAAAGTGGTATTTTGTTATAGCAGCCTGAATGGACTATGACAACGTTTAACATGTCAAGTTTAGTAATTGTATTACTCACTTACTCTATGTTGTCTCCATAGCTTTTCTTTTTTTGAAACGGAGTCTCGCTCTGTCGCCCAGGCTGGAGTGCAGTGGCCGGATCTCAGCTCACCGCAAGCTCCGCCTCCCGGGTCTATGCCATTCTCCTGCCTCAGCCTCCCAAGTAGCTGGGAATACAGGCGCCCGCTACCACGCCCGGCTAGTTTTTTTTTTTGTATTTTTTAGTGGAGACGGGGTTTCACCGTGTTAGCCAGGATGGTCTCGATCTACTGACCTTGTGATCCACCCGTCTCAGCCTCCCAAAGTGCTGGGATTACAGGCTTGAGCCACTGCGCCCGGCCAGCTTTTCTTTTTTTGTCAAAATTATTTCATTCCTGGGAGAGACACCCTGAAAAATCCAGAACAATTATTTTTATCATGCTCTTTAATTTCCTTTTTTAAATTTAAATAAAATGTCCCCTTGCCATCCTAAAAGTTTGGCTTATTTAGTTTTTTAATTTTGTTTGCTAAAAACAGAACATATAATCCATTTGATAATATCTTTCCTTATATTACTTAGAGCTTTAACCTTCTATTCTGCATTGTTTGCTATTAAAATTGCCTCTGTTCATATTTTTCTGTGCTTCTCCATTGTTTGGTTTGGTTCTTCTTTTATCTTCAGCCTCTTTTATTACTGTATTTTAGGTATGCATTTTTCAAAAAACATGAATCTACTTTTTTAAATAAAAGCCTTTTTTAAAGCCTTTTTTTAATAAGAGAGTATCACATTTTGTGAAATGCCTGATATGTGTAACTTTATTCTTCCCATCTTACTTTGTACTTATCTTGTTTTTCCTTTTACATTTTTTATGGTTGCCAGTCTGATCAAGTTTCATTAATTCCCCTTTCTACTCATTTATCTGCAAGCTTGCTAGGATTTTTTTGTTTCATAAATTGTTATCTTCCCTTCCCTTGCTCTTATAATAAGATAGTATTACCAGACCATCATATGAAAGAAAGATATTATTTTCCTAATAGTTGTATTAGTCCGTTTTTATACTGCTATGCAGTTTTCATACTGCTATAGAGAACTGCCTAAGACTGGGTAATTTATAAAGGAAAGAGTTTTAACTAATGCACAGTTCAGCATGGCTGGGGAGGCCTCAGGAAACTTACAATCATTGCAGGGGGGGATGTCAAAACGTCCTTCTTCGCGTGGCAGCAGCAAAGAAAAGTACCAAGGGAAGGTTGGAGGAAAGCCCCTAATAAAACCGTCAGATCTGGTGAGAAGTCAACCCCTATTATGAGAGCAGCAGGGAGGTAACCACCCTGATATTTCACTTACCTCCCACCAGTTCCCTCCCAATGACTCATGGGGATTATGGGAACTACAAGATGAGATTTGGGTGGGGACACAAAGCCAAACCATATCACGGGTTCTATATTTCCCCTCTTTCCTCCATTTGAAAAGACAAGTCTTGTAGAATATTTTCACTTTCTTCCTTTTTCAACATTCTTTCTCTCCTATCCTTCAGCTCTACTTCTCTCTTCATCATTGTCCATCTCTAAAGATTTCTATTCTGGTCTATTTACTGTTAGTTTAGGCCTTTTTTAATGGATTTTGCTGTGATGAGATACTAAGTAATAAGTTGTTTCTTGTGTATCTATGAATATTTTTATTTTATGTTGAGAGGTGAATGATATCCTGTCCAGGTACTGAATCCTTTGGTTAGGGTCCAATTCTTAAACTATGGATACTAGTTAATTTTTGTTTCTAGCTTCCATTATTACAAATGTGAAATCTGACGCAAGTCTAATACTTTTTCATTGTAGATAATTTGTTCTTATTGCTTGAAACTTGTGAGTTTTTCCCTATATCATTAACATTCAAGAATTCTACCACAAGGGCCAGGTGTGGTAGCTAACACCTGTACACCAACACTTTGGGAGGCCTAGGTGGGAGGATCATTTGAGGCCAGGAGTTCAAGACCAGCCTGGGCAACATAGTGAGACCCTATCTCTAAGCGGGGAGAGAGAGAGAGAGAGAGAGAGAGAAGAATTTTACCACACTTAGGTCTTAAACTAGGAAATTTTCTTCTGGTTATTTTAAATTATTGCCTTTTGAAATTTAAAACATGCTGTCATTTCTTTTTGAGGTTCATGCTCTTTTGCCTTATGCTTTGAAGTATTTATCAGACCTTGATCTTTCAGACCTTTAGTTGAGATTTCTATAGAGACTATCCTGTCCTTAGTTCTTTCTGTGAATTTTTTATTTGGGAAGCCATGTTTTCAGTTTCAGAAAGAATTATTTATGCTACTCTTTAACAGTAATTCAAGTTGTCACTATCCCCTTTAACTCTAACAGTTCTTTGTTTGCTCTGATTACTGCTCTTCTCTGAGCCATTGGATAGGTTATTTTTCTATATCAGTTCATTGGAGCTCAGATGCTTAATGACAGGAATCTCACAGACAGTGAAAGATAAAGCCCTCTCCACCTACAGTTGAAAGCAGAGAAGCCACCAGACCCTGCTCCAGGTCTTGAAGGAAACTTTCCTACTCTCAAGTCTCCTGATACTTTCGGAGCCTGAGAAACAGGAAGATCTAGTCTTCCCGCACAGTTCTTTCTTGGCCTTGTGAAGAAGGTATGGAGATCTGAGCCAACATTGTCTTCTATCCAAAGATCTACAGATCTCTAACCACCCAGCATTCCCTAGGCTCCAGTGCTCTTTGTCCTCACTAAGTCCCTGATATTGCTCTTTGCCGATCCTTTGGGAGACAAAGCATTGGACCAGGTTCCATCTGCTAGAATCCCAACAGATCCTGAGACCTCACTTCTACCCAGTTGCACATGGAAGCCAGCTGCCACTAGACTTCTGAGAGACAGACACCTTAGAGCTGAGGATGAAGGGAGCTGCGTTTGTGTCAACATATGACCCAATCTTCCTTAGGCCTAACTGTGTTTTTCTATAACTCAAATTAACTTTTGTTTGAATCTCCCCTCCACCAGGCCATGAAGATTTAGTCCCAGTCAATTCAAAACCTTCCCATATTTACCCAGAATGGTGGTTCTATGGTTCTTACATGATGGATGCTGAGATGTGGAGGCAGAAGTAAAAAAAATCTAATCTGCATGATCTATTTTGCTACCTACATAGAGCCAGGCTGTCTGTATTAGTTATTATTGCATGTTGCATGTTCTAACACCTATTTTCATCTTATAAAAACGATACATAAAGAACAAGGAAGCTAGCATTTACAGAGCTCTAGGTAGTCCATGCTTTGAAGATAAGTTAGGGCTTGTCTGGAAGACTAATGTCTGCCAAGAATATATCTGAATAAGGGTCTGAGGAGTTTCCCGGTTAAAAAAAAAAAAAAAAAAACAGAACTCATTCTAAGGGATAAAAGGGCAGGCACACAAATTTGTTTCAATAACCATGACTTTGTGCCAGAAGGAAGGGATGATTTGAATAGAGTTGGATATCTATTGCTCACAATGTCCTCCATCCCAGCTCCCAGGTTTAAGTCCTTGGAAGATGTTAGTCCAGCAACACTAAAGAGCCCATTTTATTGGAAACTCAGTAAGACACGGAAAGCACAAAACACCTGGGAACTCCATGACAAAGATGGGTGAGTCTTTTTGTTTAATTTTTGGGTTGTTGCTGTTTATTTGTTCTAATTTCAGTTGTTCCCATTTCTGTGAGCAGTAACTTATCATTGACATTAGGAGCACCAGCAAACTAGGGGAGAAGTGGCACAGGAGGCAGCAGCAGACTCTGATTTCCTGGAATCTCAAGCAGAGGGGAGACTCATGATCCTCCATGGTGAACGAGCATCCTGAGTTGAGCAACTCCCCATCAGCCCCATTCCTCTCCCTGAAATAACTAGAGAACATGCTAAGTGGAACTCAAGATATCTCAGAAGATACAGAAAGAACCAAGGTTAACAACTGGTAGTTACTGTGTCTCCATTTACCCCCAACAGCTGAAGTTTGAGGAAACATAATTTTATAATCAAAATCCAACCATGAAGGAAACTTGGTCCCATAAGAAATCAATAATTGGACCAAGGATTAAACTAATTCATCTAGCTCATAACCCATAATGTGATTTATGGAAGGAAAGACTCAAATTACAAACAAAGCACATGAAAAAGGCAAACCCTTAAATATTTGTTCTACTGATTATGGCTTTATGATATTTATGGTACATTGTGAGGACTACACACTCGTTAGTCCCTCAGGCAAAGAGTGATCTCTGATCTTCTGCATGGCTCCCATACTCAGCTGATATGATCTGAAGAAGGAACATGGCTCTTCTTATCCACTGCAATCTTCACTTCTTCAGTCTTTCAGGGATGTGGCTTAAGGCTTTCTGTTTGTTACTCCCAGCAATGGATACCATCTTTTTATAACTGTAATTTGCAAGTCTGATTATTTTAAGAGTGAGACTAAAATTTCTGGTTGATAATTATAGTAAGTCAATGTGTGTTAATAACAGGACTCAGTGCATCAAATTTTTCTTCATTAAAAAAATGTAAGCAATTAAACCTAAATCACCCACAGAAGCTACAGGCTTGGTAGATTATTATAGTAAAATAGCTAAGAATGATAGTTATTTTTTACTGAGCTTTCAGTAAGCACAATACTCTGTACAAAATACTTCATTTAATTCTCATTAGAAGGTCATGTTACATCCAACTTATAGATAAGGAAAGTGAAATTTTCAATTTATCAAACCACTTCCTCAGGTTACAAAGCAAAGTGAGATTCAAAACTCAATTTGTCTAAATCCATTTCTTTCTGATTTCTGGCTTATCTTCCTCATTAAGGAAGAGAAACCAGTATAGTTCATCACATTTGGGGACTCAAGTATCCCAGACATACAATATTTCATCCTCAGGCCAATTCCTTAGGAAAATCATTCCATTTGCCAAGAGAATAATACAACATTAAACTTGCTAGCATTTTGGTTCACTCTCAGATTCCAAGATAATTTTATTAGAAGCACAAGGAATGAAATCCTGACTCACAATAAATAATCCCATCAAATGTAGTTCTGTACTACCTTTGACCTTACTCTTTTGCCTTAAGTCACTGCCAAGACTAATATAGATCTCATAATATTCTCAGGCATAGAAAACAATCATTGAAATTCATCTAATTATAAGAAGAAAAAGAAGTAATTTTACAATATACAGAGCATTTGTTTTCCAAAATCTAAGCTATCTCTTTTCCTTAAAGTATCATATAATAATCCACATGATGATTTTGCATTTTCAGTGTGTGAAATAGTTACCCTAGTATTATTCGCTACCTTCCCTTATTACTCACTGCCAAAACAAAAGATAAGCATTTTACACATTCATTATTACCTAAATATTCAAGAATAAAACCAAGAAATAAAGCACAAAAAAATAGTAATTTAATTAATATATGTTCTTTATTTGGTGTGTGTTTGTCTGTAATTCCAACAATAACATTGCCTTTCATATAACAAATACCAAATAAATATTTGTTGAGTGAATGAATGAATGAATGAATGAATGAATGGATGAAATCTGGATTACAACTAATTGAAATCTGTAGGCCTACTGCAAAATTATTTTGTCTGACCTACCCAGAATCCATTCACATTACTCCAGTGATATAACAACTATCTTGGTATGTTACCTATTCTCCATTGTGTCTTCCTGAAACCAATGGATAAGCGTGAGGACTAAGCTGGTTATCAGAAATACTCCCAAGACTTTAAATCTGGAGTACCTGGGAGAGCTGGAGTTCATTCCTTTTAGTCGAGGTACCCTAACAAGATAGTTAAAATAATCCTTGTTGACTAGACCGTTGAAAGTATCCTGGTTCTTGTGTAATTTTTAACGTTTTTCTGTTTATTGTTTGTTTCTTTTTTTTTTTTCTTTTTTTTTTTTTTTTTTTTTTTGTGACGGAGTCTCGCTCTGTCGCCCAGGCTGGAGTGCAGTGGCGCGATCTCGACTCACCGCAAACTCTGCCTCCCGGGTTCACGCCATTCTCCTGCCTCAGCCTCCTGAGTAGCTGGGAGTACAGGCGCCCGCCACTACACGCAGCTAATTTTTTTTATTTTTGGTAGAGACGGGGTTTCACCGTGTTAGCCAGGATGGTCTCAATCTCCTGACCTCGTGATCCGCCCGCCTCAGCCTCCCATAGGGCTGGGATTACAGGCATGAGCCACCGCACCCGATCGTTTCTTTCTTTTAAGAGCCAGGGTCTCACTGTATTGCCCAGACTGGAGTGCAGTGGCACGATCACAGTTCACTGTAACCTCAAACCCCTAGGCTCAAGTGATCCTCCCACCTCAGCTTCCCAAGTAGCTAAGACTATAGGCACATGCCACCACATCCAGCTAATTGTTTTTTAATGTTTTCACAGAGATGGGATCTTGCTATGTTGACCAGGCTGTTCTCAAACTCCTGGTCTCAAGGAATCCTCCCATCTCAGCCTCTTATAATGCAGAGATTACAAGTGTGAGCCACAGCCGCTGGCCTGAACCTCTTTCTTTCACTTACCTGTGGGTTTGGTTAGTGCTCCAATATCAATATAAGGGTCTTTTTAGCTTAAGTTATCCAGAACTGATTTCTATTACTTAAAACTGAAGAATGAAAAATTTCAGTTTCCTTTTAAGATATTTGATACAAAGTTAGTGTGGTAAGGATTATCACACTAAGTCTAAAAACACGGAAAAAGCTGATTAATCTATAAAAGCATAACCTGCCCCAAGCACTTCAGAAAACTACAATCACTAGGCAACTGAATTGAGTAACCTGAATTCCAAAGCAAGACAGATTCCTTCAAAAAGAGACGGAGCACATGAACCTTTAGACCTCTGGCAAAGTATGGGAAAAACTGGTGGTCATCATATAAGTGGGTAATCAAAAATGATCTAAAATAAATGTAAAATAAAATTAAGCCATATATAGGACAGCATGTGAGTTTGGGATAATTGAGCATCTCAGAAACAAAGAGACTTCACTCGCACTTGGACTTTTTTTCACAGCCCACCGCAGGGCGCTCACAAAAAGAATGAGGTCTGAAAGGCTCACCTCACTGGCTCAGGTGTGAAGGAAGTGATTGGTGACTGTTAGGGGATGGGCACAAGACCTGACTTGCTTTTGGTTCCTTTTCTTCTATGAAGCAAACACCTTAAATAACTGGGAAAGGAGCAGCAAACCTTCTTTCCTGCAACCAAAGGCCCATTTCACAGGGAAAGAGTAGAACCAAAATGCATCTCCCTCTTGGGGAGAGGCAAGAAACCATCTTAGGCCCTGTGTCTTGTACCCCTACTAATGAGAAGTCTGCTGGCAGTGGAGGAGAGGCAGGATACTCCCGCACAAAACCAATCCCAGAACAAGACAGTTTCACTGCCACTTGGAGGCAATGCAAGAATAGTGAGAAAGTGCCACCCTGAAGGTCAGCTGCACAAGGCCTGACTAAGAATGAAGCTGGAACAGGACAACAGGGAGCTCCTCCCTGGAACAGCATTATACCATTGAAGAAGGGGAAGCAAGAGTATAGAGAGTAATTCTCTCTGCAGCGCAGGTGTGCAAAAATGACTGAAAGCTGAGGGAGGAGCAAAAACAATGAAAGAAAATACTTTTTTCTATCCCAAGGAGTACAAGGTAGTAGTAGCACAACTACTTAAGGAATTTGAAGACTGTGGTGCACTGAAAGCAACAAATGAAAGACAATACCCAAATCCAACTCAACACCTAACTAGATTGACCCAACTCCACACTAATGGCCTGACAGGAGAAGAGGCATGAACATATCCAGAAGTTAATACTGTTTACCTTCCTCAGTAAGGTCGGGAGTTCAAGACCAGCCTCACCAACATGGAGAAACCGCGTCTCTACTAAAAATACAAAATTAGTCGGGTGTGGTGGCGCATGCCTGTAATCCCAGCTACTCAGGAGACTGAGGCAGGAGAATCGCTTGAACCCAGGAGGTGGAGGTTGCGGTGAGCCTGGATTGCACCATTGCATTCCAGCCTGGGCAACAAGAGCGAAACTCCATCTCAAAAATAAAACAAACAAACAAAACAACAACAATAACAACAAACCATTTATAAAACCCAAAAATTTAAGCTGCCTGTAATCTCATCTCACAAGAGATGAGCTAGGGGCAAAAGCTCTCTCTATTCCTTTACCTGAAAAAAAAATCATTAATCTCCCCATTAATGACTTCAGTAAAATGATGTCAGAGGAGCAATTCAATAATATCTCAACCTGCATTAATTGGAGATATATATATATATATAGGAGGGGTAAAAATAAATTGGCTTCTTAGGATTCTCAGAAAATGAATACTAGAAAATACAGTAGAATTGGAGCAAGATCTGAATCATCTCCAAGATGAATTAAAGGAGACCCATCTGCTATCCCTAGACTAGACACACCTGGTTGTAGAGTGGTCGTATAGTCCTGACAGACTGGCAGCTGTCAATGAGTCTTATTTGACTGGTCATCTTAAAAACCTGGAAATATAGACTTTTAAAAATAATGAGCAATCATAATATTGTTTTACTGTACCAGGTTTTTGAGCTAATATTTTTTTGCCAAACTGAAAATTTAATATGAGAATTATGTCATTTTCTGTTAATAGAGTATTTTTAAATGTATATAGTGGTTAGTTTTTTAAATAATTTGCATTGAGCCAAACATACCATTATACAAACTTTTGAATGTAACAAGTAAGATAAAAAGAGTATAAATAACAAGTTTTGCAGTATTTACACTTGTATAGGAACTACTGCCAAATGGTGTTAAAGAAAATAAATTTGCAGTTATAATGAAACTATAACTTCTGCATACTGATGAGGACTTTAATGTTTTTCAAAGTTTTGTATATTTTCAATACAAATTATGACTGCATCTTTTCATAGAGTAATTTATGAAGTATGACATGCTTTCATGTAATAATCATGTTTTCTAGTTTTGTATTTGATGTTTTGACATATGGGGACTTGCTGACCCTAGAAGGGCAGCCCCTCCCAGGGATAGCTAGTTCTTAGATGGCATGCAGCTCATCTGCCTGCACATCTCTCATGTAGGAACCAAACAATCCTCACCTACCTCCTTTAACAGCGTCTTACACCCAGTACCACTATTCACCTGCCCTAGTCAACCTAGATTCAAGTACCAGACAACTAAGGACAATGCTATGCCCCGGAGACTGTGGAAATAATTTAAACTAGCCAATTCTAAACTTACTAACCAACCATGGTACTTCCCCATATAGCCCTGTGTGGTAAGACAGCTGTTCCTCCTATGTCTAGGGACCTGTGAGTGTAAATTCTTCCTTCATGACCATCATTTCTGTGTCTTTGTGTCTTACAATACCTGATTAAAGTAAATCCTGGCTGCCTGATTTCTGTGTCTATGTGTCTTACCATAACTGATTAAAGTAAATCCTGGGTACCTGATTAAAATACTGTGGATGTCACCTCACAGTAGGAGGTTTTACTAGAACAATACCAAATTTTTTAAATGTCCAGCTCAGAAAAGGCAAAAATCCCCCAAGTCAAGTTTTTCTTACTGTCTGTCTGGCTTCTTACTTTAATGAACAAATGATACAGTTGTCTTTGGTTTGCTGCAGGGAGCACTAATTAGGAGAATAAAGCCTTCCATTTTCACCGTGTACCATAACGGAAGGCCTAAAGATATAAGGTTTAAGTACACAGATGTTTTTCCCTTTTTCTCTGAACAATTTTTTTTTAGACAGAGTCTTGCTCTGTTGCCCAGGCTGCAGTGCAGGGGTAGATCTCGGCTCACTGAAGCCTCAGCCTCCCAGATTCAAGCGATTCTCCTGCCTCAGCTTCCCGAGTAGCTGGGACTACAGGCACCGGCCACCACACCTGGCTTATTTTCGTATTTTCAATAGAGACGGGGTTTCACTGCGTTGGCCACGACGGTTTTGATCTCCTGACCTCGTGATCCACCCGCCTCAGTCTCCCAAAGTACTGGGATTACAGGCATGAGCCACCACACCCGGCCTCTGAACAATTTTTTAATTCATCTTGGAGATGATTCAGATCTTGCTCCAGTTCTACCGTATTTTCTAGTATTTCTTTTCTGACAATTCTAAGAAGCCATTTTATTTTTACCCCTCCTATATATATCTCTCAAATTAATGCAAGTTGAGACGTTATTGAATTGCTCCTCTATCATCATTTTACTGAAGTCATTAATGGGGAGATTAATGATATTTTCCTTCAGGGAAAGGAGTAGAGAGAGCTTTTACCCTTAGCTCATCTCTTGTGAGATGAGATTATAGGCAGCTTAAATTTTTGGGTTTTATAAATGGTTTTTTGTTGTTGTTGTTGTTTTGTTTGTTTGTTTTATTTTTGAGATGGAGTTTCGCTCTTGTCGCCCAGGCTGGAGTGCAATGGTGCAATCCAGGTTCACCGCAACCTCCACCTCCTGGGTTCAAGTGATTCTCCTGCCTCAGTCTCCCGATTAGCTAGGATTACAGGCATGCACCACCACACTCAGCTAATTTTGTATTTTTAGTAGAGACGCGGTTTCTCCATGTTGGTGAGGCTGGTCTTGAACTCCCGACCTCAGGTAATCCACCTGCCTCAGTCTCTGAAAGTGCTGGAATTATAGGTGTGAACCACCACACCCAGCTAATAAGTGGTTTTTTTTTTTTTTTTTTTTTTTTTTTTTTTTTTTTTTTTAATGGTAACAGGACATACAGGCAATTCTTTCTTTCATGTGTTTGCATTCTGGCATCACTCACTGGAGCACTTTGCCCCAAGGTTGTCAGAAAAGATACTCTAAATCCCCTCAAAGGACAGAGGACCAGTCTGGTGTATCCTTCCAGGTCTCTGTCCATATCTTTTCCATTTCAGAGTCACTAAAGACATGCAGTACCTTTCCATAGCTGGGGATTTTCCTGAGTGTTTTTGGGATGCCATTCTGTGAGGAGTCAGAATTATGAAACTGTGCTGTTTTTCAGCGTGGTTTTGATTGAGAGCTTTATAAAGTGATAGGTCATAATTAACATTAATCAATATTAATAATAATGTCAATGTACATATCATTTAGAAGTTTAAAAAGAGGTTGACTGAAATTAGCCAAGGAGTGTGTGCTATTATTTACACTGGGCTCTCCTATGAAAGCAGAATAAAATTTATCACATTCATTTTTATTTTATTAAGTTGGTGCAAAAGTAATTGCAATTTTTGCATTACTTTTAATGGCAAAAACTAAGATTACTTTTGCACCAACCTAATATTTTGCTATTATTTTTATAATAAATTCAAATGTATTAATACTTAAAATTTTAAATTGTATGCATTTAATTAAGTGCATTGAAATAAAATGTATCATTTTTAAGAATCCTCTGCCGCATGGTTGAGGTCTTCTGTGGGGAAGAATCCAATGAATCTATCCAATGAATCTTTGGAACATTAAGAAAATGTATATTACAATTACCTACTTCTTTTTCCAATGAAGAGATTGATTTTGTAGAAATGATAACTGTCATCTGTTTCTAACCAGCTCAGATTCGGGACTTGGAACAGTGGTGGTCTCAACAAGTTTGTCATTTTGAATATTAAGACACTAATTATGGAATGGATCATAGCTCCTCCCTCTGCTGTATGAGTATTATTATCATATGATATCATATTATGCTCTATGAACCAATACTGAAAGACAGAAATTTCAGGTGGCTGAATCAGATTAAGAGTAAGCAAGAATAGGTTGTCGAGGAGGCACAAACATCATGAAGAAACGATGGAAGCATGGCTGCAAACACTCCAGACTTACAAACTGGGATATCTGCCTATCGAGGTGTAGAATCAGCTGGGAGAGTAGGCTGAACTGGTTGACTTGGGGGATTAAACCCTTCTTTTCATCTAATTGTTGCTTGGCCCTTGAGGAGTTGTTTTTGTGATTCCTCTATAAGTTTGTTGTCTTTCACCAGCTTATGTTTCTATCACTATCTGAAATTAAACATATTATATTAGTGTAAAGGTTATATCTTGCCTACAAAATCTGTCAATCAAGTTCACATTCCGCTGGAATGGTAACTGGGTGGCCATGGGCCCAAGTGCATTATACTGGGCTCTTGAACACGTGCTGCAGCACCCCAGGAGACGTCACACTCCTTCCACCTTCCCCTTCCTTTCCTGTTTCCCTTCTCCATCTCCCACCTGGTGGAGGGGGCAGGGTGGCACAGAAGCAAGAGCCTAGGGAAGTTTTATGAAGCCCACACAGATAAACTACAGATTTCTTGCTAGTTTGCAAATTTAAAATTTTCTGCTGCAAATCAGGACTTTACTACCAATTGCAGCATTCCTGGGGACAGCTGGGAGACTGGGATCATTGCCTGACTAGGTCCAGAGACACATAACACCACTTAGTAATAGCAATAATAATGATAGTTGGTATTATTATTGCTCTAGGCACAGAGCTATCTCATTCAGTTCTCCTAACAACCTTATGAGGTAAGTACTATTATCCTCCCCATTTTACAGATTTAAAAAACTGGTTTAGAGGGATGACCCAAAATGACACAGTGTGTGGCAGGGCTCAGATCCAAACCAAGGTCTATGTAGCCTCTAGACTCTACTTCTGCACGAGGAAAATGGTCCTGTATTTCCTAAAAGTCATCCTCAAAATTTACCTCTCCCTCTTTATGCCTACACTCTAGCTTATACCAACTATCCTAAGCGTACACTGCCAGAGCCTTCTGTACTTCTCTCTCAAAACACCCATCACACATATAAATTGCTTTTTTGATATTTGCCTCCCCTCAGCTCTAAGGGAGACAGAACCATGTCTGCCTTGCTCCCCATTCTATTTCTCAGGCCTAGTGGTTAGTAGTCACTTAATAGAAGTTTTTTAAAGTATTTTAAAATTCTCATAAATTCAGAATGTCCACTTTAACATACATGAAAACATTTGATGCTTACACCTTCTGTAACAAATTCTGTATTTTAAAAGGTACACTCTTCATGACTTGAATATGAGAAAACAAGAAATTTGACTCCCTATGCATAAAATCCTTCTTATAACACATACATTTGTAGAGTCACAGAATATGACCATTAAGAAGCTATCCAGCTCAATTCTCTCGTTTTATAGATTAGGACCCAAACAATTATGTAACTAAAACAAAGTCACATAGTTAAGTATAACAGAGCTGGAATCAAAAGCCTGACTTCTAGGTTACTGAACTTTTGAAGTCCACCTGTCGTTTAATTAGTTGACAGCTTTCCATTTCTAGAAATGTAAATTCAACATTTTTGTGGTTGTGGAGGAAAAACTCTGAGCAGTAGAGGTTCAGGAAAATTAACATAGTGTGCACATTTAGAGAACTTAGAAGACTAAAAAAATACCAGAATAATATTGGCTGAGTCGTTAGGTGCATCTAATATATTCAACATCAAAGGATAGTGTAGAAAGGACCAGGTGCTTGCTGGGAGTGTTAGGAATAAATCAACAAAGGAAACATGACTTTCTTTGTAAATAGACAATTTCTTTTTCTGCCAGTTGTTTTGCATTTACCTTCCCTGTTGCTTTAGCAGTGTGACCATCCTTCCATTATGTTATATGCATTGAAGTCTTTCATACACAACCAGGACACATGATGTGGGAGCAGACTCCCTGGTTTGTCTGGCAACTAAATAGGAGCCCCATTGGTACTTGTACCAACACAAACACTCCACTGTCTGTGTTCCAAGGGCAGAGAAAGTCACAACACTCACAGAGAGCGTGCATTTTAAAAAATGTATTTGAGAATCCCCCAGCTTCACTCACAATGTATTCCCTTAAAAAGTGAAAAGTGTCTGAATGTATGAAACTCAAACTAGACATGCATGTTATAGAATTGTAATGGTTTCTGTATCCAGATAATTCAAATTTAATTATAATCACATTTTAGAATCTACCTTTAATGATATATTTTATCATTTTTATATCTTTTAAAATTTTGTTATTTACTCTTGCAGTTATTAAAGTATGCTCCAGGCTAACAGACAAAATGGATTCCCTGTGGCTAACTAATTTGCTAAAAGTTAAAATAGAATCAGGGGGCAATGGCTGGGTCAAGGAGTGGTCACAAACTCTATGTTCTGGGAAACACGTTGAAAAAGTGTCACAGGACCTCTTTTTCTATGATTGAGTCAAACCAGTTCTTGTCACTGCCAGGATAAACTGCCACAGGACCTCTCCTGCCCCCAGCAGTTGAAAGAAACATTTGACAGAGACTCTTGGTTTGGGGCTTGCAAACCGTTCAGTCAGGGCTTGGCTATTTCGATTATACAGAATTGAACAAGTTTGAATCCTTTATCTGTGTAAGTGAACCTGATTGAGAATCCAGACAAGAACTTTCCCTATTTAAACCAGACCCTCCCTTTGTTCTTCAGAAAGTACACTTTCACTTGTACAGGAGGCTGTGCCTCCCCAATCTGAAGATTGTTTTTAATGTATAGGAAATAAAGCTCTCCTTTTTTCCTCTGTAGATATCATAGTCTTTTGTTAACACAGTTGATTGGCATTATACCAGGCATTTTTATTTCATGTATTACGCTGATCTGCTATAACGAAGAGACTCAAAACTTCAGTGCATTAAAAAAAAAAAAAAAAAAAAGGAATTTGTGCTCTCTCATGTAACTGTCTGGAGTGTAAACCAAAAAGCATCTGAGACAGGTCTCAATCAATTTAAAAGGTTATTTTGTCAAGGTTAAGCATGTGTCTGGGAGATAGGTCTGTGCCTTTCTCCAAAAATGATTTTGAGGGATTCAATATTCAAAGGGGAAAGGTGGGCTGGAGGGGAAAGAGGAAGGATATGGAAATCCACATATTGCAAGAGAACAGGAGCAGGTAGGGGAGTAGTCAATCATGTATGGATGCAGTGTTCAGTAAATTGGCACTTTACATAAGATGAACATACAAGGTGAACATAAGATAGCTACCTGTGGAGACGTTTAACCTCTTATTTGTAGCTATCTGATTAGGAACAAAAAGAAAGCGTGACTCAGCTTTTAGCTTAATTTTTTCCTTTTGACATAATGAATTAGAGTCCCAAGTTTTATTTTCCTTTCACATTTCTTCCCCCCTGTTCTTTTAAAAATCTTTTGGAGAAAAAATTTTAGAAGAAAATGAGCCTCTGGTCTTGGGTTTTCTCTGATCTCTTGTGGCCAAGACAGTTTATTTCCAGACAGATAAGTCCCACATTGTTAGTAAAGCTCATTTTTAGCAAATTGTGAAGTCTCACATCCCACAAAGAAAAAAAAACAGGAAAGGAAAACAGAAAGAAAACAAACAACAACAACAAAAAGTCTCGGAAAACAGATATAGGTCATATTACTCTAAAGTCCATACATCAGTAGGTAGGTATGAAAATGACTTACATATATGAATAAGTTACTTTTCTTTTCTTCCGAAGTTTAAGTTGTCTAGCTTCTGTGTTTCAGATCAGGAAAAATAGGGGGAAAGGAAAAGAAAGAAAGAAAAAATTGATAACACTATTTTGGAGACTTGTGGCCGGAAAAATTTTAGGATTCAGTCCAAATTGTACAAAATAATAAAAATTTTAAAAATTGGACAAGGTTAGAATCTAACAACAGGTTGTATTAGTCCATTTTCATGCTACCGATAAAGACATACCCGAGACTGGGAAGAAAAAGAGGTTTAATTGAACTTACAGTTCCACATGGCTGGGGAGGCCTCAGAATCATGGTAGGAGGTGAAAGGCACTTCTTACATGGTGGCAGCAGGAGAAAATGATGAAGATGCAAAAGCGGAAACCCCTGATAAAACCATCAGATCTTGTGAGACTTGTTCACTACCACAAGAACAGTATGGGGGAAACTGCCCCCATTCACATGATTCAAATTATCTCCCACCAGGTCCCTCCCATAACACATGGGAATTATGGGAGTACAATTCAGGATGAAATTTGAGTGGGGACACAGAATCAAACCACATCACAGGTGTACTATGGTTCATTTTGAAACATAAATTTTCTCTCTCCGATTCCCCAATTTTATTAATGACAAAATCATAGTAGGACCAATTCATTTGTAAAATAAATTTTAGTCCTATTATACTTGGTTTATTTGCATAAAATGCAGCAAGAACAATCATTTGCCACATAGTCTCTCTCCCTCTCTTTTCAAACTGGCTTTGCTGGAAACTGTTTCATAAGGAACTTTATATGATATCTTTTTAAAAGCCTCAAGCCCAGCCAAGGATTTATCTGTGTCTGCAGATGCTTGTGAATTGGGTGAATTCCCTTCTTTTTGAGGTCCCAAGAAAACCTGGAACTTCTAGGCCTGTCAGAATGTGACATTCTTTACTTAGCATGAATCAGGACCCTGTAAAGAACAAGGTGTGGGGCCAGTTTTTCTAAAGTGTTTTTTATCAGCTCTACAGGTCAGCCTCATTTTCTCAAGACAGTCTGAAAATGTCATTCCAGCCAAAGCTTGGTAAAATAACCAGTGTCTCCAATTTTGCCCTATTTTATATATATATTCTTATATATAAAAAATATATAAGAATTCTTATTGATTTTATGCAAATAAGTATATTGTCATAAATTACAAGTACTCACAAAACAGTTTCCAAATTTGGGAGGAATTAAATTGAGAGGAAAAATTATATTTCTAATTTTTCTCATAAGAGTAGACTTTACTCAATTGTTAAAAGCTGTAAATAGCTTTAAAAAGAGAAAGTTTTCTTGACTATTGAAAACAAAACAAAAACAATTAGCAAATGTTTTCAACCAAAAAATTATAGAATATTATTTCAACCTTCTGTTAGTTCAGTTCATGAAATTATCTCCTGTTTGGTTCTGTGCTGGATCAACAATCCTGGCAAATACATCAGCTCTCCATGAGAGTCCTGTAAGTGTTTGTCTCTATTCCAATGATGCAATCTCTAAAATTATTGGAAACCTATATTTAAGAGTCCTCAGAATTCTGTAGCTGATTATAAACCACTCTATAAAAGGGTCAAAGTAAAATAACAATTGTGGATGACAAAAGTCTTACAACAGCCATGGCTAAAGACACAATTTACAAGGCAATTTGTTATGTCTATGGCATACAACAATGTTACATAATAATTATAATTACTACTAATATTATCTTAAGACATATCAGAATCACAGGAATCTCACACAATTTTGGAACACATGCTAGTAATACAATTATATAAATGTATTATCTCTCATTTTATGTATCCAGTGTGAATGGAAACATATTTTCCAGTTTGACTTTTCCCTTTTGATTTTTGTACAGCTCAGTAAGTCTTAATAGTCTGGCAATACTTCAGTTGGTCATCAATCCATAATAATAATAGCTAATAACAAAAATAATAGCTACCACTTATTCACTGCTTATAGTTATGTGGGCAATTAGTATTAGGGTGTTGTTAATGGAATTTCTTAAGCGTTCTGTGATTCCCAACTAAAGTATCATATCAGAGCTTATAGGCATAGCCAATCCAAAAATTTAAAATTTTACTACCAACTTTCTATGCAATTTTCTTGTCTATTAACAAAACCACTGTTGATGCTTAATCCCAAAATGTGTCATCATTCGTTCCGAGTGGATGTGCAAAATCTAGACTAATTCTGAGTACTTGGGCTGCTGAACCTGGAGTTGGATGAAGGCTCAAACTCAAAGATATCTAGCAAGGAACTAAAGACAGAGTAAGAGCCAGCCAATGTTGCAAACTGGAACTGGCACTGTGACAAGATGAAAGAAAAGATTTTCAACTTTCTTACAGAAGCATTTTTCAGAATATCCATTTTGAAGAAACACTATAGCTATCCATGCTCTCTTCCTCATATGGCCTATCCATCCCAGAAATACAATACTAACAAATTGCAGTGGATGGCATACTGGCCTATCTTAAATATATCCCCAAGTCTCGTAAGGACCTTAGAGGTCTCTAAAATTTGTCCCTGATGACAGTGTGTAACTTCTCCACCAGTTCTATGATGGGAGTATTATCATCAGCTCAACTTTGCAGATGTGGAAATAGAGACTCAATAAGAAAAAATAACTTGTCTGGGGGCACAAATCTAGGAAGTAGCAACCAGGGCTTAAACTTAAGGCTGCATCTCTAAAACACTAAGCTATACTTGCCCAGCTGCATGAAGCCCAAAATTTGGCAATCATCTGAGTATTCGTCATTCAGTCTTCTTTTCCAATCAGGCACCAAGTCCTGTCCCCTCTCCCTCCTTTTTTTTTTTTTTTTTCTTTTTGAGATGAAGTCTCACTCTATCCCACAGGCTGGAGTGCAGTGGCATGATCTCAGCTCACTGCAACCTCCGCCTCCTGGGTTCAAGCGATTCTCCTGCCTCAGCCTCCTGAGTAGCTGGGATTACAGGTGTGTGCCACCACGCCAGCTAATTTTTTGTATTTTTAGTGGATATGGGGTTTCACCATGTTGGTCAGGCTGGTCTTGAACACCTGACTTCGTGATCTGCCTGCCTCGGTGGATATCTTTTTATCTGTATATCCTTTTTATCTTGATAATAGTTTTCCATTTGTTCTCACTTCTGTATTTCTATTGCTCATAAGTTAATTCAAGAGCTTTTCATTTTTTTCCAAGATTACTCTAATTCTAATAATTACCTAATGTTGCCTTAGATTTGGTCCCACTTCTATTCCATCCTCTATATTACTGTCCAAGTGGTTTTGTTTTAATAACACAAATCTGATCTTGCCTCTTTGATGCTTAAAGCCTTCACTAGCTCTCTATGGCCTCTAAATTAAGTTTAGACTCTTTGTTTGATATAAAAGACCCTTGGAAATTTGCTCTTGCTTAGCTCCTAGTCTTATCAATCTCACCACCACTGTACAGCCCCCATATCAAAAAGGGTCACATCTCCCATCACCAAGCAGCTCTGGTCATGGACTTCCAAATAATTCTCTAGCTCTGTGATTAATTATCCAAAAATTTAAAGTACAAAGTCATTATCAACTATATTTAGGTAACCATGAATATTTGTGTTTCTGTAAGTTTTTTCACAGGCAATGATGAAATATATGGAGATGCCTTTTTTCTGTCACTCTGCAAATATACCCTGCTATGAGTGACTGGGAGTTCTATTTTCTCTTTCTGCAGTGAAGTGAGTAGTGGTTTTTTAGATTGCCCTGACTTTTGGTAGGAAGAAGCATTTCCAAAATAAGCGCTATACAAAAAGTTTTTTCTTGCTCCTTAGAAGTCATTTATTTCACTGTGTGGAATTGTCAAATGTCAAACCATGACTGTGTGACTTGATATAATACATTAAAGGTAATCAAAATAGTTGCTGTCCCTCCCTTTTAGGGCCATCCTTTGTGCCCTATTCATAGCAGGCTTAGCTACATGACTTGTTGTGACCAGAAATAGAGTAGAAGTGGTGAAGCCAACTTTCGACAGAAGTTCTATGAGGCCTCATATGATCTCACAATTTCACAGTTGCAGCAATGGCTACATACAGGCTTTCTTTCCAGCCTGACTCCAAGAGAATGAGATGTGATCCAGAATTTTGCTCAATTTGAAGCTAACATGGAATGATAGTAAGAAATAAACCTTTGTTTCTTTCTTGTTAGGCAAGAAAGATTTTGGAATTGTTTTTAACTCCAGTATATCCAGCAAAAACAGACATGGAATTGGGGCTTTGATATTTCCCTGCACCATATTCCACTATTATTTATTCACACATTCTCGTCTATAATCATTTAAGCATCTTTGGTTGGCTTTCATGTGCACCATAATGAAGTCTAAGCACATATCTTCAAAATTCAAAGGGGGAACATTGACTCTCCGAAGTCTCAGGTTTGAAAGGGACCTTAATGTCATTTGCCCAGTTCCCTATATAGCACTTGCACATTCTACATGATTTTCAAGACGAACTTCTGCTTAAACAACTCTGGTAGTGAGAAACTCACTCCTTTCTCAGGAAAAGTCGTATCATTTGAGGCAGCTTGACTTGTTAGAAAACTCATCCTTAGATTTAGCCCAGAGGCGAGCAGACAAAGGGAGAGGGGAGAGAAGCATATGGCCATTGCTGGATATGGATGAGAATACTTGCATGATGCCACAAAATCACTTCAATGGCTTTTGTTAACATTACATAATCATTTCATAATCTCAACCATTCTTAGGACTTCTCACCTTTTACTTCTCTTTCTAAAGAGGGAAATTTGCTTTTCCCTTAACTTCATATAATCAGTTCTAACTCTATGGCCATATGCTTCTCTCTCCTCTCCCTTTGTCCACTTGCCTCTGGGCTAGTCATTTCTGGAGCATTTGAATATTTGTCATACGTCATGATTTAAATTCTTCATCACCATAATGGTTGCTTTCATCCAAAAGCACTTGCAGTTTGAATCGTCGCTCTTAATGTGTGTATTCAGGATCAATCAGAGTAATAGAAGTATGCTTTAATACCTGGTGGAGAGTATAGACAGCCTATCATTTCCCTTTTTCTGAACTCTGTATTTCTGTTAATTCAAACTAAAACCGTATCAACTTCTTTGACAATTACATCACATTATGGGAGAGGGGGTTTTTTCCTAAAGTAATATTTAAATTTTAGAAAGGGAAATAGAAACAGAAAAGAGTTGTAAATATTAATAAGACTATAATACTGGATATGGATGAGAATATTTGCATGATGCCAAATTTCCTAAAGTAAAATTTAAGTTTTAGAAAGGGAAATAGAAACAGAAAAGAGTTGTAAATATTAATAAGACTATAATACTGGATATGGATGAGAATATTTGCATGATGCCAAATTTCCTAAAGTAAAATTTAAGTTTTAGAAAGGGAAATAGAAACAGAAAAGAATTGTAAATATTAATAAGACTATAATACTGGATATGGATGAGAATATTTGCATGATGCCCTAAAACCACTTCAATGGCTTTTGTTAACATTAAATGACCTTTTCATAATCTCAACCATTCTTAGTACTTCTTACCTTTTACTTCTTTTTCTAAATAACCTTTATCGACATATTCTCCTTAGAGAGGTATACACCTCCTTGCATTCTAACTAAAAAACATCTACTTCCTATGGTATTTCCTAATTTCCCTACATCATTACTTTTTTCTTTTTTGTTTTCCTATAGCACTTTTAGATACATCTATTAAAATCACTTACCACACTGCATCATAGTTATTTACTTATATATCTATAAATATCACCATTAAGGATAGTGTCAAATTTAAAATTTTATTCCCTGCACTTTAAAAAAGATATGGCTAACACTAATTGAGTTCTTACCACATGCCACTCTTCTAATCACTGTACATACACCATCTAGTTTAATGCTGATCACAACCTGTGAACTAGGTACCATTAATGTCCTCATTTTTTCTTTTTATGAGACAGGGTCTCACCCTGTCACCCATGCTGGAGTGCAGTGACATGATCATGGCTCACTGCACCCTCAACCTCCCAGGCTTAATTGATTCTCCCACCCTAGCCTGCCGAGTTGCTGGGAGTACAGGCTCACACCACCACGCCTAGCTAATTTTTGTATTTCTTACAGAGACAGGATTTTTCCATGTTGCCCAGGCTGATCTCAAACTCCTGGGCTCTAGCGATCTGCCCACCTTGGCCTCCCAAAGTGCTAGGATTTACAGGTATGAGACACTGCACCCGGCCCCTGTCCTCATTTTATATATGAGCAAATGAGGCTTACAGGGGTTAATAACTTTCCCAAGGTGGCACAGACAATAAGAGGAAGAGCTGGAATTCAAACCTAGGTCTCTCAGCTTCCAGTTTGTGTACCGCACTCAGTAAAGATTTATGATTTAGGTCAAAATATTGATTTCTTAAAACTCTGAAGTAATGAATATAACAAAAATAGCTTGCTCACTAGCATTATCCACTGAAGGATAACATTCTTCAGTGTTTATTGCTCTCAAACAAGCTAAGGCCCTACCCCCAAGTCCTGCGCATCCCTTGTCAGGGTGCTGGTGGTTCCCATCCCCTGATTTTCCACTATTACTGCTACTGCTGCTGCTGCTGCTGCTGCCGCCAGTCTCTGCTCCACCTCCTGGGGGCCTGGATCAGCTGCTTCTGCCTCCAACACTATCATTGTCCTGTTCCCAATTTTGTTGGTTCCTCCTCTTATAGTATAGGCAAGTCGATCTATTCAAAATATTTCTTTTATTTAAGACTCAGTTCTCATATCTGTGATATTTACCTCAAAGTGAATGAGTGAGTGAGTGTGTGTGTGTGTGTGTGCATGTGTGTGTGTGTGTGTGTGTTTAGACAGTGCAGGGAGGATGGGGAGTGTTGGGGATGGGAAAGAAAGGAGGAGTAAGGGCACATAAATTAAAATAAGTAGGACTACCAGTGACTTCCTTATTACTCAGTTTCTGGAGGAAGGTAAAAAGGCTAGACGAGCACCTACCCCTGTTCCCCTAATAGTTTGTTACGGTAACTTCAAAAAAAAATGTGTTTTTAAAATCTATGCTAATGAATTAAATTTTTATTTTATGTCTTTCCACAGAAATATGCCATGTTCTGATAGCAGCTCACAAAATATTAAGTGGAATAAAATAGAACTTACCATTTATTGTTTATTGGGTTAATAGCTTTATATACACTGAAAGGTAGGAAAAGATGGAGAGGAATATTTTGAATGACTTAAATGGTTAGCATAGAAAAGAAGTGGCCATAGCCAAGCAAATTTATTTAGGAACTCCCCAAGGCAAAGGGATTAACCCAAGAGACAATAGAGAAACTGGCAGGGATTAGAACTGTTTCAGAATGAATGTTTGTGTCTCCCGCCAAATTAATATGTTGAAACCCCAATCCTTAGTGTTGTTGTGGGGCCTCTAAGGAAGTAAGTAAGATTAAATGAGGCCACACAGGTAGGGCCCAGATCCGGTAGGATTAGTGTCCATATAAGAGACACCAGAGGTCTTATGTGCTCTCGATAGATAGATAGATAGATAGATAGATAGATAGATAGATAGATATCCTATCTGTGTGCACATACTGGAGGAAAGACCATGTGAGGACATAGTGAGAAAGTGACAAGGGAAACCTTCATGCAAGCCAAGAAGAGAACACTTACTAGAAACCAAATTGGTAGATATCCAAGTTCAAGGCTCTGGCTTGAACTTTTATCTCGGACTTTTAGACTCCAGAAATGTGAGAAAATAAATTGCTGTTGCTTCAGCGATGCAGTCTATGGTATTTTGTTATGGCAGCCCAGCCGACTAATACAAGGACCTAGAGAGTGTCAAGAAGTAGCAGCAAGGACCAAATATGTGCATCCTAAGGCAAGCAATCAGTAACACAAAACTACAGCATCACTGAAAAACTCCAGGGTCAGTAGAGACCACTGGAAAAAAAACAGAAACCTAAAATTTTGGAATAAGACTCCTTATTCCAAAGGAATAGGGAATCAAAGCAATTTACATACAGGGAGTTGGGGCAAAGCAATTTACATACTGGGAGTAGGGGCTTAGGGAGCCAAGGCAATTTACATATAGGGAGTGGGGGCTTAGGGAACCAAAGCAATTTACATACAGGGAGTGGCTTATGGAACCAAGCCTCTTACTCCAAAGGGATAGGGAACCAAAGCAATTTACATACAGGGAGTGGAGGCTTAAGGAACCAAGTCCCCTTATTCTAAAGGGATAGGGAACCAAGCCTCCTTATTCCAAAGGGATAGGGAACCAAACCAATTTACATACAGGGAGTGGGGGCTTAAGGAACCAAAGCAATTTACGTACAGGGAGTGGGGGCTTAACTTAATTGTAAACATTTATAGACTACTTTTTACATGCCAGAGACTTAATGTATAGCAGTGTGAAATTTATAGTCACAATACAGACAAGCAGTAAAGTCGTCATTATTTCTATGTAAGTGAACTTAACTTGCTCATCATCTCCCCATTTATGCTCTGCAGAGAACAGCACATCCAGTATTATAACACATAGGTTCCCTGCCACGTGAAGTGAGGGCTATTACAGTGGGAAAGGCCAGATGGAAGCCACTAGAACTGTCTCTACTAGGGGAAATAGTAAACCAAAAGCAACACCATATCCCTGGAGGGATTGCAGAGATTAGTGCCATGATCAAGCACTTAAAGGATGCAGGGGTGGTGATTCCTTCCAAATATTCATTCAACTAACTTATTTGGCCTGTGCAGAAGATAACTGGAACATGGAGAATGACAGTGAATTGTTGTAAGGCTAAACAGATGATAATTGCAGTTGCAACTGTTGTATTAAGTTGGTGCAAAAGTAGTTGTGGCTTTTGTCATTAAAAGTAATGGCAGTCAGGAGTGGTGGCTCACACCTGCAATCTCAGCACTTTGGGAGGCTGAGGCGGGCAGATCACCTATGGTCAGGGGTTGGAGACCAGCCTGGCCAACATGGTGAAACCCTGTCTCTACTAAAAATATAAAAATTAGGCTGGGTGCGGTGGCTCAAACCTGTAATCCCAGCACTTTGGGAGGCCGAGGTGGGAGGATCACCTGAGATCAGGAGTTCAAGACTAGACTGGCCAACATGGTGAAACCCTGTCTCTACTAAAAATACAAAAATTAGCCGGGCATGGTGGCGGGCACCTGTAATCCCAGCTACCAGGAGGCTGAGGCAGGAGAGTCATTTGAACCTGGGAGGCAGAGGTTGCAGTGAATAGAGAATGTGCACTCAGCCTGGGTGACACAGCAAGGCTCTGTCTCAAAAATAAAATAAAATAAAATAAAAATTAAAAGTAATGGCAAAAACCACAATTAAAAGTAATGGCAAAAACCACAGTTACTTTTGAACCAACTGAATACCAGGTGTGGTTTTACAGCATGAATGAATTAACACATACCCTGGTACCTGGTATGCAGCTATTCATCTAGCAAATGACTTTTTCTCTATTCTTGTCATTAAGACCCACTAGAAGCAGTTTTCTTTCAGCTGGCAAGGCCAGTAACACACCTTCACTGTCCTACCTCAGGGATTTCTCAACTCTCCAGCCCTATGCATAATTTACATTGCAGGGATGTTGATTGCCCTTCCCTTCCACAAGATATCACATTGGTCCATTATATTGGTGGCATTATGTTGATTGGACTTAGTGAGCAAGAAGTAGCAACTCCTCTAGACTTACTGGTAAGATATTTATTTGCTAGCAAGGAGGGATTAATCTGATAAATATTCAGGGACCTTCTAATTGGGGGGCTCCAGTGGTGTGGGGCATGTCAAGACATCTCTTCTAAGATAAAGAATAAGTTCTTGTATCTAGCTCCTCCTACAACCAAAAAAAGGGGCACAATACCTCGTGGGCCTCTTTGGATTTTAGAGACAGCATTGTGATGGTTAATACTGAGTGTCAACGTGATTGGATTGAAGGATACAAAGTATTGGTCCTGTGTGCGTCTGTGAAGGTGTTCCCAAAGGAAATTAACATTTGAGTCAGTGGGCTGGGAAAGGCAGACCCACCCTTAATCTGGGTGGGCACAATCTAATCAGCTGCCAGCACAGTTAGAATATAAGCAGGCAGAAAAATGTGAAAAGAGAGACTCCCAGCCTACATCTTTCTCCTGTGCTGGATGCTTCCTGCCCTCCAACATTGGACTCAAAGTTCTTCAATTTTGGAACTCGGACTGGCTTTCCTTGCTCCTCAGCCTACAGACAGTCTGTTGTGGGACCTTGTGATCATGTGAGTTAATACTTAATAAATTCCCCTTTATATATATGTCTATTCCATTAGTCTGTCCCGCCAGAGAACCCTGACTAATACAAACATGTTCCTCATTTTGGTGTGTTACTCTGGCCCATTTACCATGTGACCTGAAAAGCTGCTCATTTTGAGTGGATCCCAACACAGAAGATCAAAATAGGTCCAGGTCGCTGTGCAAGCCTCAGGGAAACTTAGGCTATAAGATCCAGCAGATCCAATGGTGCTTAAAGTGTCAGATAGTGATGCAGTTTGGAGCCTTCAGTAGATCACTATAGGCAAATTTCAATGCAGACCCTTAGGATTTTGCAAAAAGTCCTGCCATCCTTCACAAATAACTAATTTACTTTTGAGAAACAGCTCTTGGCCTTTTACTAGGCCTTAGTAGAGATGAAATACTTAACTATGGGTCACCAAATTACTGTGCAACCTGAGCTGCCCACCATGAACAGAGTTATCACCAAGCCATAAAGTTGGGCATACACAGTAGTGCTCCATCATCAAATGGAAGTTGTATATATGTGATGAGGCCCAAGATAGCCTTGAAGGCACAAGTAAGTTATATGAAGAAGTATCCTAAATACCCACGGTCTCCACTCCTGCTACACTGCCTTCTCTCTCCCAACCTGCACTATGACCTCACAGGGAGGTCCTTATGACTACATGACACAGAAAAGGTGCAAACCTGGTTTAGAGATGGTTCTTCAGGATATACAGGCACCACCCCAAAGTGGACAGTGACACTACAGCTCCTTTCTGGTACATACCTGAAGGGCAGTGGTGAAAGGAACCCTTCCTGGTGGGCAGAACATCAAGCAGTGTACCTTGTTTTCACTTTGCTTGGAAGGAGAAATGGCCAGACATGTGATTATATATTGATTCATGGGCTTTTGCCAATGGTTTGGTTGAATAGGCAGAAACTTTGAAGAAACATAACTGGAAAGTTATTGACAAGAAAACTTGTAAAAGAGGTATGTGGGTAGACTTCTCTGAATGGGCAAAAAACCATGCAGATATTTGTATTAGTCTTTTCTCATGCTGCTAATAAAGACATACTTGAGACTGGGTAATTTATAAATGAAAGAGGTTTAACTTACAGTTCCACATGACTGGGAAGGCCTCACAATCATGGCAGAAGACTAATGAGGAGCAAAGTCACGTCTTACATGGCAGCAGACAAGAGAGCATGTGCAGGGGAACTCCCCTTTATAAAACCATCAGATCTTGTGAAACATATTCACTATTACGAGAACAGCATGGGAAAAACCCACCTCCATGATTCAACTACCTCCCACCAGGTCCTTCCCACGGCAGTTGGGGATTATTACAATTCAAGGTGAGATTTCTGTCAGGACACAAAGCCAAACCATATCATTTGGCCCTTTCCAAATCTCATATCCATTTCACGTTTCAAAATACAATCATGCCTTCCCAACAGTCCTTCAGAGTCTTAACTCATTTCAATATTAACTCAAAAGTCCGCAGTCCAAAGTCTCATCTAGACAAGGCAAGTCCTTTCCACCTATGAACCTGTAAAATCCAAAGCAAGTTAGTTACTTCCCAGATACAATGGCAATACAGGCATTGGGTAAATATATCTGTTCCAAATGGGAGAAATTGGCCAAAACAAAGGGACTACTGGTCTCATGCAAGTCTATAATCCAATAGGGCAGTCATTAAACCTTGAAGTTCCAAAATTATCTCTTTTGACGCCATGTCTCACATTCAGGTTATGCTGATACAAGAAGTGGGTTCCCATGGCCTTACGCAGCTCTGCCTCTGCAGCTTTGCAAGGTACACCCCCACTTCTGACTGCTTTCACAGACTGGCATTGAGTGCCTGTGGCTTTTCCTGGTGCACAGTGCAAGCTGTCAATGGATGTACCACTCTGGGGTCTGAAGGACAGTGACCCTCTTCTCACAGCTCCACTAGGCCGTACAACCCTACATTTCCCTTCTGCATTGCCCTAGCAGAGGTTCTCCATGAGGGCCCTGCCCCTGCAGCAAACTTCTGCCTAGATGGACATCCAGGTATTTCCATATATCCTCTGAAATCTAGGCAGAGGTTCCCAAACCTCAATTCTTGACTTCTGTATACCCACAGGCTCAACACCAGGTGGAAACCGCCAAGGGTTGGGGCTTGCACCCTCTGAAGCCACGGCCTGAGCTGTATCTTGCCCGCTTTTGGCCACTGCTGTAGCTAAAGCAGCTGGGATGCAGGGTACCATGTCCTGAGGCTGCATAGAACAGGGCAGCCGTGGGCTGAGCCCAAAAAAAACCACATTTCCTTCCTAGGTCTCTGGGCCTGTGATGGGAGGGGCTGCCATGAAGACCTCTGGCATGCCCTGGAGATATCTTCCACATTGACTTGGAAATTAACATGCAAATGTCTGCAGTTGGCTTGAATTTCTCCTCAGAAAATGAGTTTTTCCTTTTCTATTGCATCGTCAGACTGCAAATTTTTCAAACTTTTATGCTCTACTTCCTCTTGAATGTTTTGCCGCTTAGAAATTTCTTCCACTAGATACCCTAAATCACGTCTCTCAAGTTTAAAGTTCCACAGATCTCTAGGAAGATCCAAACTTTTCCACATTTTTCTGTCATCTTCTGAGCCCTCCAAACTTTTCCAACATCTGCTTGTTACTCAGTTCTAAAGTTGCTCCCACATTTTTGGGTATCTTCACAGTAGCACTCTACTTTACCAGTACCAACTTACTGTATTGGTCTGTTCATGTGCTGCTAATAAAGACATACCCAAGACTGGGTAATTTATAAAAGAAAGAGGTTTAATGGGCTCACAGTTCCACAAGGCTGGGGAGGCCTCACAATCATCGTGGAAGGCAAATGAGGAGCAAAGTCACATCTTACATGGCAGCAGGAAAGAGAACATTTGCAGGGGAACTCCCCTTTATAAAACCACGAGATCTTGTGAAACTTACTATCACAAGAACAGCACAGGAAAAACCTGCTCCCATGATTCAATTACCTCCTACTAGGTTCATCCCATGATGAATGGGGATTACTACAATTCAAGGTGGGATTTCGGTGGGGACTAAAAGCCAGATCATATCAATATTTGTGTCCATGTGAATGCTAATCCAAATGTTACTCAGCAGTGGAGAAGATGACATGTCAGCCTCTTTCTCCAGCCACTACTGTCATTGCCCAATGGACTCATGAACAAAATAGCTATTGTGGCACAGATGGAGGTCATGCATGGACTAGGCAACATGGGCTTCCACCCACAAAGACTACTTGGCTGCAGCTACTGCTGAGTGCCCAATATGCCAGCATCAGGTACCAACACTGAGTCTCTGATATGGCACCATTCTCCCATGGTAGTCAGTCAGCTACCTGGTGGCAAGTTGATTCCACTGGACTCCTTTCATTGCAGAAGAGGCAGTAGTTTGTTCTTACTGAAATAGACATGTACCCTGGATACAGATTTGCCTTTCCTGGATGCAATGCTTCTCTCAAGACTACAATCCATCCATTCATTCATCTGTGGACTTATAGAATGACCTATCAACCATCATGGTATTGCACACAGAATTTCTTCTCATCAAAGAACCCTCTTCACAGCAAAAGCAGTACAATAATGGGTCTGTGCTCGTAGAATTCACTGGTCTTAACCATATTCCCCACCATCCTGAACAGCTGGTTTGACAGAACTGTAAGATGGCCTTTTGAAGACTCAGTTATAGCACCAGCTAGGTGGCAATGACTTGCAGGGATGGATCAAGGTTCTCCAGAAGGTTATATATGCTCTGAGTCAGTGTCCAATATATACTGCTGCTTCTCCTGTAGCCAGGATTTAAGGTCCAGGAATCAAGGAATGGAAATGGAAGTAGCACCACTCTCTATTACTCCTAATAACGCACTAGCAGAATTTTAGCTTTCTGTTCTTGTACTCTTATGCTCTGCTAGCCTGGTGGTCTTAATTTCAAAGGCAGAAATGCCTTTACCAAGAGACAAAACAATGATTCCACTGAGATGGAAGGTTAAGACTGCCACCTGGATATTTTGGACTCCTCATGCCTCTGAATCAGCAAGCAAAGAAGGTATTATCTCTGCTATTTGGGATGATTGATTCTAACTACCAAGGGGAAATTGTACTGCTAATCCACAAAGAAGGTAAGGAAGAGTATGTCTGGGACACAGGAGATATCTTAGAGCATCTCTTAGTCTTATTATGTCCTGTGATTCATTTCAATGGAAAATTACCACAGCCAGTTCAGGCAGAACTATGAATGGTCTGGACCCTTCAGGAATGAAGATTTGGATCATTTCAGGTAAAGAACCACAACTGCCTGAGGTGCTGGCAAAGGGAACACAGAATGAGTAGTGGAAGAAGGTAGTTATATATGCCAAAACTATGACCACATATAATTGTCATGAGTATTCCTCATTTTTGTATGAATATGTGTGTGTATCTTTGTTTTCCTCTACCCCTTATTCCTTTCTTATGTAATATAGATGTATTAACTTACTATCTTAATATTTCGGCATTCTTAATTGTACATCATAGTGTTTAAGTTATGGGATACCAAGGAGAAGAGCAAACACCACTCAAGGATTTTACCTCCTCTTCTGGGGAAGGGGTCAGTACATTTTCAGTTGCACTCAGGGTAGTTGCATCATGCTAGGTGGTATTATGACCTTGTTATTGTCTTCATTTGGAGATAAAGTGATAAAGTATGATCTAAGGAGATGTGTATTGGTGCCAAATTGACAAGTGATGGATTGTGGTGGTTAATTTTAAAGTTAACTTGACTTGGACTCAGGGTGCCCAGGTATGTGGTTAAATATTGTTCTGAGTGTGTCTGTGAGGGGATGTTTCTGGGTGAGATTAGTGTTTAAATCAATAGACTGAGTAAAGCAGATTGCCCTCCCCAATTTGGGTGGACCTCATCTAATCCATTGGAGGTCTAAATAGAACAAAAGGAGGAGTAAAGGAGAATTTGCTCTCACTGTCTGCCTGCTTGAGTTGGAACATTGGTCTTCTGCCTTTAGACTTGGACTTATACCATTAGCTCTCCTAGTTCTCAGGCCTTCAGACTAGAGCTATAACTACAGCACTGACTTTCTGGGGTTCCTAACTTGCAAATAGCAGATCATGGGACTTGGCCTCAATAATCACATGAACCCATTACATACACACACACACACACACACACACACACACACACACACACACACACAGAGTTGGTTTTGTTTCTCTGGAGAACTGTGACTAATACAAAAATTGGGGGTAATTTCTCATTCACTTCAGGATATGGATTGACTCATTTTCATGTTCAAACCCCCTCAGTCTCTCCATCCCTCTCAAGGATTTTCTTCTCACTTTTCTCCCTTCAATAGGGTCTGGACACAGCAGGAAAATCCTGAATCTACCAAATTATAGTTACGTGACCCTAAATTTTCTGTACTTCATTGTCTCTTCTTTAAAATAGAGATAATAATACTACCAACTTTACAGGTTGCTAGGAGAATTAAATGACATAAAGCATTTGAATACTTAGATCAGGTTCTGGCAATATAATAAATGCTCAATATATATTAGCCATCATCGTTATAGTAGAAGAGGGGCTTGCAAACTGTAGGTCATGAGACTTCTCAGCCTCCATAAAGGGAGGAGGCCCAGGGGGCCTCTGGCTTTTAAAAGCAATACTGGTCCTTACTTGCTTCTCCTACTGAGGAGAAGCTTGTTCTTTGGTGTCTGGGAGTAAGTGGGACTGGGTGATTACTCCAGGCATCACCTTGGCTCTCATGGGCTTGCTGATTATTTCAGGCTTAGTTGAATCCTCCATCTGGTTTCCTGTTTCAGGTGTTCTACCTGTGACTTTTATTACAGGGCTTCCTTGCCTCCTCCTATAGTGACTCCTTGGTAAATATACTGACTTTTAATTATCATCTATTTTCTATATTATTTTTCCAGAGGAGCTAATATCACCTTCTTATTCTGCCCTATTCAATATTTATCTTTTATACTATCTATGCTCTAAGTCCTAAAGCCTCTGGTTTTAGTGATCCAAACCAAATCTTTTAGAAATTAAAACAACTTTTCTCTCAAGCCCTGGGCTTTGCAAATCAAAAACTCTTTAGTTTCATACTGTATGCCTGCTAGCTAGGATTTCCAGTACTATGTTGAATAGAAGTGGTGAGATTAGGTATACTTGTCTTGTTCCAGTTCTCAGATGGAATGCTTTCAACTTTTCCCCATTCATTATTATGTTGGCTGTATGTTTATCATAGATGGCTTTTATTACATTGAGGTATGTTCCTCGTATGTTGATTTTGCTGAGTGTTTTAATCGTAAAGGGATGCAGAATTTTTTAAAAATGCTATTTCTGCATCATGTGATTTTGTTTTTAATTCTGTTTATGTGGTGTATCACATTTATTGATTTGTGGATGTTACACCATCCTTGCATCCTGGTATGAAATCCACTTGATCATGACGGATCATCTTTTTGTTACACTGTTGGATTCAGTTAGCTATTATTTTGTTGAGGATTTTTGCATCTGTGTTCATCAGAGATATTGGTCGGTAGTTTTCTTTTTTGTTGTTGCTGTTATGTCCTTTCCTGTTTGATATTAGGGTGATACTGCTTTGTAGACTGATTTAGAGGAGGATTGCCTCTTTCTCTGTCATGTGTAATAGTGTCAATAGGATTGGTAGCAATTCTTCTTTGAATGTCTGGTAGAATTCGGCTGTGATTCCATCTGGTCCTGGACTTCTTTTGTTGGTATTATTTTTATTACCATTTTAATTTCGCTGCTTGTTGTTGGTCTGTTCAGGGTTTCTAATTCTTCCTGATTTAAGTTAGGAGGGTTGTACCTTCCCAGGAATTCATCAGTCTCCTCTGGTTTTCTGGTTCGTGCATGTAAAAGTGTTCATAGTAGCCCTGAATGATCTTTTATATTTCTGTGGTGTTAGTTGTAATATCTCCTGTTTTGTTTCTAATTGAGCTTATTTGGATCTTCTTTTCTGGTTAATCTTGCTAATGGTCTATTGATTTTATTTATCTTTTCAAAGAACTAGCATTTTGTTTCATTTATCTTTTCTATTTTTTATTTTAATTTCATTTAGTTCTGCCCTAATCTTATTTCCTTTCTTCTGCTGGGTCTGGGTTTGGTTTGTTCTTGTTTCTCTAGTTGCTTGAGGTGTGACCTTAGATTGTTCATTTGTGCTCTTTCAGACATTTAAGGCTATCAACTTTCTTCTTAGCACTGCCTTTGCCGTATCCCAGAGGTTTTGATAGGTTGTGTCAATACTATCATTCAGTTGAAAGAATTTTTAAATTTCCCTCTTGATTTCATTGTTAAACCAAAGATCATTCAGGATTAGGTTATTTAATTTCCATGTATTTGCATAGTTTTGAAGGTTCCTTTTGAAGATTCCTATGATTTTTGAAAGAAAATAATAGACAACACAAACAAATGGAAACACATCCCATGCTCATGGATGGGTAGAATTAATATTGTGAAAATGACCATGCTGCCAAAAGCAGTCTACAGACTCAATGCAATTCCCATCAAAACACCACTATCATTTTTCACAGAACTAGAAAAAAACTGTACTAAAATTCATATGGAACCAAAAAAGAGCCTGCATAGCCAAAGTAAGACTAAGCAATCCAATTAAATGTATTTCATTTAATCCCCTGGAATAGAAGTGTATTCCCAGTTTTATTCCATGTGGTCTGAGATAGTACTTACTATAATTTCAATGTTCTTAAATTATGTAGACTTGTTTTGTTGCCTACCATATGGTCTATCCTTGCTTTGTCATATTACCAGAATTGTTTTTCTGGTTCCTTCTCATTTGGGTAGACTATGTCAGAAGGAAGATCTGGAGCTCAAGGCTGCTGTTCAGATTCTTTTGTCCCACACAGTGTTCTCCTGATGTAGCACTCTCCCCCTTTTCCTAGGGATGTGCCTTCCTGAGAGCTGAGCTGTAGTGATTGTTATTTCTTTTCTGGATCTAGCTACCCAGCAGGGCTACCAGGCTACAGGCTGGTACTGAGGGTTGTCTGCACCAGTGATGTGATGTGAACTGTCTTCAGGTCTCTCAGCAATGGATACCAGCCCCTGCTCTGGTGGAGGTGGCAGGGGGTTGAAATGGACTGTGTGAGGTTCCTTAGTTTTGGTTGTTTAATGCACTATTTTTGTGCTGTTTGGCCTCCAGCCAGGACGTGGCACTTTCAAGAGAGCATTACCTGTGGCAGTGTAGGAAGGATTAGGTGGTGGGTGGAGCTCTAGAACTTCCAAGAGAATATGCCGTTTGTCTTCAGCTACCACGGTGAGTAGAAAAGGGCCATCAGGTGGCGGCAGGGTTAGGCATGTCTGAGCTCAGACTCTCCTTGGGCAGGGCTCGCTGTGACTGCTGGTAGGGGGATGGGGATGTGGTTTCCAGGCAATGGAGTTATGTTCCCAGGAGGATTATGGCTCCCTCTACTGTGTCATGCAGGTTATCATAGAAGTGGGGGAAAGGTCTAACCCAGCTCCCACACAACCAGAAAGGCCAGTCTCACTCCCACCGTGCCCCTCAGACAGCACTGAGTCTGTTTCCAGGCAGTGAATGAGAACTTGCCCCAGGCTACCAGCCTCCCAGCTGAGAAAGTAAGCAGGGCTTTCCCACTTCCTTGCCTATGGAGTCTGCACACCAGATTCACACCCTCCCTCAAATTCTGGCCAAGAAACTTCACGTTCAGTTGGAATTGTTACAAAGTTCACCTGGAAGTTTCTTTCTCCCTATGGTCTTTTCCCAGTGCCTCTGGCAGCCCTCCCCAAGGACTCCTGTGAAAAAAGTCAGAAACAGCTTTGCTGGGGACCTAGAGAACCCACAGGGCTTTTCCCGCTGCTTCCTCTACCCTTGTGTTCCGCTAGGCTCTCTAAATTGACTTAGCTCCAGGTAAGGTCAAATCCTTCTACCATGATCTAGACCTTCAGGTTTTCCAGTGAGGGTGTATGTTCGGGAGTGGACAATTCCTCTTTTCTCATATTCACAGCTTGGGCACTCAGAGTATTTGGGCTGTCTTCAGGTCCTGCAGGAGCAATCTGCTTCCTTCAGAGGGTCTGTGGATTTTCTTGGTTTTCCTGGTATATTCCTGCAGTAGTTCTGGAGCGAAAGTTCACGATGTGAGTCTCAACACACTGCTCTGTCTGTCTGAGTTGGAGCTGCATTTTAGTCCTGCCTCCATTTTCCCCTCAGGTTTTTTAGCCTAGGCCCAAATCTATTCCTCGGGAACTTAGATTGCCTCTGAATTCTGTAGGGCATTACTATGTTTTATTTCATTGATGACACCAGGCTGACTGGCATAGTAAGCAAGAATTAGAAATTTGTTAAGTAAATGACTGTCAGGTGTTAGGAAATAAATCCATACAAATTCAGAGAGCTGACATTTTAGTGAAATTTCTAATTTTCCAGTAATCTGGGACACGTTAAGCTATTCCTTGCAAGGTTAAGGACAAGTTGTACATGGCCCCTCTCACTACAAAGAAAGAAGCATAAAAATTTGTAGACCTCTTTGGATTTGGGAGGTAATAGACATTCTCATTTGAATGTACTATTGCAGCCCATTTACTGAGTAAATGTAAAAGTTGCCAGTTTTGAGTAGGGTGCAGATGAAATGGAAACCCTAGAAATGACTAGGTTGCCATGCAAACTGCTCTGCCCCTTAGGTCATGTGACCCAGAAGATATGATGGTGTTCATAGTGCATGTAACAGACAGGGATGCTGTTTGGAGCCTTTGATAGGTGCCTATAAGTGAATGAAAATGCAATAATTAAGATTTTGGAGTATAGCTATGCCACTCTCTGCATATAACTATGCTTCTTCCAAAACACAGCTCTGGTTTGCTGCTAGGTCCTAGTATAAAATGAACATTGATTTTGCATCGGCCATAAAGTAACATTCAACCTGAGTGCCCATCAGGAATTGATTGTTTTCTAATCTATAAGTCATAGCACTTGATGTGCACAATATCATCCCATCATAAAACAGAAATGGTATATATGAGACTGGTCTTGAAAAGGTCCTGAAGATATAAGTAAGTTGCAGGAGCAAGTATCCCAGATAACCATGACTCCTATTCTTGCTACAGTTCCTCCTTCCCTTTATGGGGCATTCCCTATAGCCAGTTAACTTAGGAGGAAAAAAGTTTGATTTATATACGGTACTCCATGCTGCACATGCTGCACATCCAGAAAAATATTCATTTTGCCTGGAATAAGAGATGGTCAGAGGTATAAATGTATAGTAAGTCATGAGCAGTGACTAATGGTTTAGCCAGATGGTCAGAGAATTGGTAAGAACACAATTGGAAAACTGGTGACAAAGAGGTCTAGAGAAAATGTATACAGATATCTGTCTCTAAAAGTGAAGATATTTGTGTCCCAGGTGAATAAGGAACAAACTCAGAAGAAAAAGTTCTTCACAATCAAGTGGACATGATGACCAATTATGTGTCTATCAGTTGCCCTTTCTCCCTAGCTAGCCATCTCATCCTTGCTTAATGCAATAATGACAAAATGTCCAAGGCAGCAAGAATGGAGGTTATGTATTTATTTGGCAACACAAACTTCTAATCACAAAAACTAAGTGCCCAAACTACCAAAAGCAAAGGCTAACACTGAGCCCCCAATATGGTACCATTACTCACAGGAGTCAAAGAGACTCCTGGTTGATAATATTGCCTACTTCCATTATGGAAGATGGAGCCCTTTGTTCTCACAATAATAGACACTTATTCTAAATGCAGACTTGCCTTCCCTCCTTGCAGTGGTTCTGCCAAAGCTACTATCTATGAACTTATAAAATGTCCTATTCATCATGATCATTTTCCACACAGCATTGCATCTCACCAAAGAGCTCATTTTGTAGCAAATGAAGTGAAGTAGATAGAGTACAAGGATTCACTAGTGTTACCATGTACTCCATCACCTGAAGTTATCTGGCCTAATAAAATGATGGATTAGCCTTTTGGAGTTAGCCTTAAAGTTCCAGCTAGATGGCAACATCTTGCCAAGTTGGCGTTATATCCTATAGGATGCAGTGTACATTCTAAACACACAAATGAATGTGACCAATAAGTGCTCTTTTTCCCATTTTCAAGAATTTACAGGTCTGGGAATCAATGGATTGAAATGGAAATGTTTATTGTTAATATTACCTCTAATTTGGGCTAGCATTTGGATAAGTGAGGCACTCACTTGGGGTGCAAAATTTAAGAGAGTATGAGAAAACTTAATAATCAAGACAAATTATATTTTAATGGAATAGTTTTAAAAATCAAAACTAACACAAAAATCATGATGGAAATATACAAAAATTTTAAATAATGGCAGGCTGTTGTATGTTTGCTTATGACTCTGTTATTTTGCAAGGGAAAAAGTCATTTCCAATCAGCCAGTTTCTAGGCCTATGCAGCCATCACATCTCACTCTAGGCATTTATGAGAGTTGACAATGCCATGCAAACAGATTAGGTAAACCAGGGCTACATATATAGTCATGCTTTTTCATTGTATAGCTTTTTTTTTTAACATTTTACATTTGTTTCAAAATATGGATAATATTTTGACAAGTATATATACAGGCGCATATTTTTCCTTTTTCTGCAGGCACTGCCCTTTGTGATCCTTTACAAAAATTTTCACTTCCTGTCTCCATCTCCATTACTTAGGGCTCTGCTACTCTAGAGTTTTTAGTTCCCAAGTGTGGTATATTTCCATCAGGGGACACAGCAGTTGTTCCATTAAACTAGAAATTGAAATTGCTGCATGTCTACTTGGGGCTCCCATGCCTGTGAATCAACAAAGAAAATTGTTAATGTATTCTGAGGTATTGATTCTAACTACCAAGGGGACATATTGTTGCTCCTATACAATGGGGTAAGGAGGAGGATGTGTGAAATTCAGGCGATCACTGGAAGCAACTCATAACACTTTCATGTACTGTGATAAAAGTCACAGGAAATCACTATTGTTATGCTACAACTGGCAAGACCCTCAACATTATGCTAATTAAAAGAAGTCAGATGCAAAATATCATATATTGTATAATTTCATTTATATGAAATGTCCAGAGAAGGCAAATCTACAGAGTCAGGAAGTAAATTAATAGCTGCTTAGCTCTAAAGGTAGGAATGGGGATTGTTTCCAAAGGGACATGAAGGAGTCTTTTTTGGGATGATGGAATCTTTCTATAACTGAATTCCAATGATAGTTAAACAATCCTGCACATTTACTAAAAAGTATTGAATTGTACACTTAAAATGAATGAATGTTATGGCATGTGAATTATATCTCAACAAAGCTATTTTAAATAAGCCAATGGAAAACTACAACAACTTAAAGTAAGCAGGGCTGCTACTGTCCAAACTTTGGACAGCAGGATTTTTTTTAAGCTGCCAATTTTGTGTTCTAAAGTTTGAGTGAACCATCAAAGAAGGAACCAGTTGCAGGGTTTGTAGAGGGCAAATGTGTAACAAAAGAAGATAATTATAGATAGCAGCTACAACTATGTGAGCAGTTGTAGAAATGAATACAATAATACTTATGAATATTTCTTCATTATATTGATGTGAATATCTTTGTGTATATATTAACCAATCTTTCCCCTTTCCCATTTCCCTATTGTCTAACATAAGATATATTAATAACAGCTAGGTGGCTATCTCACAATTTAAGTTATAGGATATCAAAAGTGCATATAATTCACCTAGAAGAGAATAAATATGGTCCAAAATGTGTAAAAGGAATTTGTATCTTTTTAGAGAGAGTAGTTGTATGGTTTGGACTATGTAAGGGATGCTTATACCATGCCAGATGGAAGCTTGATTTTGCAGTTTTCTTTACTTGGCCAGTAAGTATTAAGAAGTATATATGGATGCCAAGTTGAAAGGGGATGAGCAGTGGTGGCTTTTCACTGTTTCAGCTTAGCTAAATTGGATCTGTGATTCATATAATTCTTTTTCCTATGTTGTCCCAGGTTATGGTTAGCCAGAAGAGAAATTTGTGCAAAATTTGGACAGCACAATTTTTTTTAAGTTGACATTTTTGTGTTTTAAAGTTTGGTGTAGGGTGCCAGACACTGTGACAGCTCACACTTGTTACTGATCTTCTAGTTGACCTTGGTGTGGAGTGCCACCAGGGTCCACAGCTTTTCCAGCTCACTCCAGATCTCACTGTCCTGGGCCAGGTATATGTAAAGTTCCATGGCAGTGAGAACTAGATTCTCTAGCAGGTTTGTCACACCATTGAGGTTCCAGTTGTCCTCGTAGGTTACACTTTATTTTCATGGATTCCATCACTACAGTTTGAGTTTGCCCTTGTTCTCTCTCAGTTCTCATCCAGCACTCTTCACCTGCCAGCCTAGCTAACCTACAGCAACTTCAGGCTCAACTCCAGGCACAAGGCCACACAGACTTTTTGACTAGCTCCCATACTTGTGTAAGGTCTAATCCCTATATAAACACTTTTTTCTGTAAAACTCTTAGTGACTTTTATTCTCTGAATGAACATTTGATACAGAAGCTAGGCAACAATGCTGGCAAGAGGTAACCAACATTTTAATCTAGTGTTTATTTTACATCTTACACTGTGCTAAGTATTTTGCATGACTAACCCCATTTTAATCTCTGCAGAAATATCACAAGGTTAGCACTATTTTCCCCCATTTTACTGATGAGGGAAATGAGGATTAGAAAGTTTTGAAAAAGAAATGCAGAGCATCTTATCCAGCATGAGGACCGACCCTGAAAGCAGTGTCTGTATCTTTGTCTCCAGCACTCCAGCTCTGTATCTGTGCTTCACCCATCTGCGCATTTCTCTCTTCATTTTCTCCTGTTAGTAGATTCCAACTACGTCTGAAATTTACAACTAGACGCAGTCCATGATTATGTGTTTTAGGAGGCTTTCTTTGTCATAGAATACTTAACCTAGCTAGCCTTTCAGGTACCATTACTAAGCTTCTTTTGGTCATGGCCCATGTGCTACTCCATTGTAATATGTCTGTAAGATGTAGACAAAAATCTAGTCTTAGCAAAATATATTTTTAAGACTATAGGCCAGGACCAGTGGCTCACGCCTATAATCCTGGCACTTTGGGAGGCTGAGGCGGGAGGATCACCTGAGGTCAGGAGTTCGAGCCCAGCCTGATCAACAAGATCAAATTTTGTATTTTTGTCCCTACTGAAAATATAAAATCAGCTGGATATGGTGGCACATGCCTGTAATCCCAGCTACTCGGGAGGCTGAGGCAGGAGAATCGCTGGAACCCAGGAGGCGGAGGTTGCGGTGAACCAAGATCACATCATTGCACTCCAGCCTGGGCAACAGGAGTGAAACTCCGTCTCAAAAAAAAAAAAAAAAAAAAAGAAGAGTATGTATGAACTAAAATCACATGAACCAAACCTAACTATCTTATGTTTTATGCTGTCACTGATTCTATACTGAGAAAATTATGCATAATAATCATGTCCTTATTTAATCAGGTCCCCCAGGAATATCCCCATGCTTTTCCTAAAGGTGCCCTTCCTAAAAACATAACACATCTCTTTTATTGAATTATAACATTTCAGATATGTTGGCATTTCATACTTTTCCTTGCCTTGATATTTCTAGAGAAAAATGATGAATTTTGAATTTATTCAGATCTTCTTATTTGAAGCTCAGGGATTATTTTTCTATTTTTTCCTATTTGGGCCAAATTTTTATTCTCTAAAAATAAAAATTGAATCTCTTGATATCTTTAGAAGAACAAGACAAACTATATATGTTAGTCACTCACTTGCTCTGTCAGTTTATTTTTCTAAAACTAGAAACAAAAATAGAATTAGAAATCAGAAATTAGACCTAGCATTTCAAAGCAATCACAAAATTTCCCTCCCACCAGATTTTTCTTATAAATATTGAATGTTTTTAATTGAAGGAGACTTTTGACCGTGTTAAGTCCAAGGAATGTAGCAATTTTAGTTCCTTTTAGAAACTTTATTTTTCATGATTATATCAACAATTTTGACGGTATTATGAAAATGCAAGTTGTCATAAATTAGCTAATAAATAATGCAAGTTGTCATAAATTAGCTAATGTGATACTGTAGTGAGAATTTCAAATGCATTTGTCCTGGTTGCCTAGTATCTCTCCAGTCTAACTAAAACCAGAAAAATAAAAACTATTTTGACCTTTTAATTATTTTCAAACCTAGTATCGGCCAGGCGCAGTGGCTTACTCCTGTAATCCCAGTACTTTGGGAGGCTGAGGCGGGCGGACCGCGAGGTCAAGAGATTGAGATCATCCTGGCCAACATGGTAAAACCTCGTCTCTACTAGAAATACAAAAATTAGCTGGGCATGGTGGCGGGCAGCTGTAGTCCCAGCTACTCGGGAGGCTGAGGCCGGAGAATGGCTTGAACTTGGGAGGTGGAGGTTGCAGTGAGCCAAGATCTTGCCACTGCACTCCACCCTGGTGACAGAGTGAGACTCCGTCTCAAACAAACAAAACAAACAAACAAACAAAAAAACCTACTATCATACACACATGCACATATACACACATAAGCAGAGTACAGAAATCAATATTCATTCTTATTTTTAAGCTTCAAAGAAAATGTTTAAAAAGGACACAAGGGCATGGATGCAGGAAAGGCATTATAATTATACTGATTCTTCACTATCAAATTCTCTGGATTCCCTTGCTGATACCATATATGAGGCTTCTCATTTCATCAGAACTGCAATATTAATCAAAAGAAATAGACATATGTAATTAAATCAACTACAAACATTTCCTGGTGTTTCTGATTTGTTTTTCCTAATCAGAAGGCTCACAAAGATAGTACAGTCTCTAAACCAACCTAACATACAAATTACAGTATGAATCATATTCCTAAAGGGGCATTTTCATTCTTACTTCCCTTTTTAGATGCCATAAAATTGTCTGCAAATGTCAGCCCGATTCAAATTAAATTCCTAATAAAGCTTTGTAGGCCCTCTAAAACTTAACTTCCTTCTCTACTCTAGCCCATGTTTGTACTTCAGTCTCCGATAGGTTTTCTTGTGAATCTTCATTCAGGTTTTTTCTCCCAACAACCCTCTTTACTCACCTTATCTAATCGTCTCCGAGGCATTTCAGAGCATCTTTTTTTTTTTTTTTTTTTTTTGACAGGGCCTCACTCTGTGTCCCAGTCTGGAATGCAGTGGCACAATCATGGCTCACTGCAGCCTCAACTTCCTGAGCTCAAGCAGTCCTCCTACCTCAGCCTCCCAAGTAGGTGGGAACACAGGCATGTGCCATGATGCTCGGTTATTTAAAAAATATATTTTTTTTGTAGAGACAGAATCTCCCTGTGTTACCCAGGCTGGTCTCAAGCTTAGAGTCTCGGATGATCCTCCTGCCTTGGCCTACCAACGTTCTGGGATTACAAGTATGAACCACCGTGTCCAACCCAGAGTATCATTCTTCAATCTTCTTCCCTATGGGGCACCAAAGGCCAAATTCCTGTACAGCTGAAATGAAGGCTGTGGACTTTGAAATTTATTTTACAATTAGTGAGAAAAAAAACTAATGAAGTAATGAAGCAAAGGAGTGACATAATATGCTTACACATTTTTTTTTATCTTTAAGGAATCTCATACTATTTTCCACATATTTTCCACAGTGTTATACTAATTTATATTCCCACCAGTAGTGTCAAAGTGTTCCCTTTTCACCACATCCATGCCAATATCTATTTTTTTTTTTTTTACTTTTTAATTATAGCCATTCTTGCAGGAGTAAGGTGGTATCTCATTGTGGTTTTAATTTGCATTTCCCTGATGATTAGTGATGTTGAGCAATTTCTCATATGTTTGTTGGCTGTTTGTATGACTTCTTTTGCAAATTGTCTATTCATGTTCTTTGCCCACTTTTTGATGAGATTATTTATTTTTTTCTTGCTGATTATGACAGGTTATTTCTTGATATAATATCTACCAACATTCTGACAGTATTTATCAAAGCAAAGTGAAGTTTTTGTTTGTTTGTTTGTTTGTTTGTTTTTGAGATGGAGTCTCGCTCTGTCGCCCAGGCTGGAGTGCAGTGGCATTATCTCAGCTCACTGCAACCTCCCCTTCCCGGGCTCAAGTGATTCTCTTGCCTCAGCCTCCTGAGTAGCTGGGATTACAGGTGCACACCACCATGCCCGGCTAATTTTTGCATTTTTAGTAGAGACGGGGTTTCACCATGTTGGTCAGGCTGGTTTCGAACTCCTGACCTTGTGATCCACCTGCCTCAGCCTCCCAAAGTGGCAAAGTGAAGTTTTAACAGAATCACAATACAATTAGTGAGAAACGAGTCAGTAGAATACTATAGGCATGATAATTTAATCTTAATTTTACTGGACAAATAATATATATCAGAGGTTAGGTATAGATAGGTCTTTGGTAAGTTTATGGTCTTCTAAAAAATTCCTGTTTACTGTTTCTTGTTTCTGTTCTATTTGTTGGGTGTCATATTAGTTTGGATCCAGTCCCCCCTGAGGAAATATTAGTCAATGGAAAAGACATGACTTCAGTTGTTAGAACTACTGTTGCCTCCTCTTGAGCAATCAGAAAGCAGGGTGAAAACTCTGTATTACCTAAGGAGTGCACCAGATGGGGATGACAGAAAGAGAGAGAGAAAAGGGAGGAAAGGAGGAACAGAGAGAAGGAAGGAGAGAGAGAAGAGAGAGAGAGAAGAGAGAGAGAGAGATGAATGTATGTGTGTGTGAAATAGATAGAAAGAGAGGGGAACTTTAGTCTGGGGACAGAGTTTGAGAGTGAGATATTAATTTGAAGTGGAGCATGTACTGAGATATATCTTCAAATTTTTTCTAGACAAGTGTTTCAGGGAACTTGTGCCAGGATTTTGGGTATAAGGAACAAAGCCCCTAAAAGGGGCTTTACACTACCTGGCCTGTATACTACAGGCAATTATATCTCTAACCTCTCACCTGAGCTCCAGACCCATATATCTAGTTGTCTCCTTGATATCAATACTTGGACCTTTAATAGCCACCTTCAAACTTAATGTGTCCAAAACCAAACTCTTGATTTCCACTCTTCTCAATTCCCACTAAACTTGCTCCCCCATGCATTTCTACCTAAGAAAATGTCAAATTTCCTTCTTTAAGTTGCTCTAGGTAAAAGACTATGTGTTCTTCTATTCTTCTCTTCCTTTCAGATTGCATAACCAATTCATGAGCAAATCCTACAAACTCTATTTTCATAAGTTATCTCAAACTCCACCCTTTTTCACCACTTCCACTCTTACTTCCCTGTTGTAATATACAATTATATCTTCCTGGATGATTACAAAATCTTCTTGATTGTGTTCCGTGCTTCCATTCTTATCTTCCTACAAAATCTTCTACATCTAGTGGCCAGATATATTTTTTAAAAGTATGCAAAAGATCATGTTTATCTTCTGCTAAATCTTATTTCACTGAGAATAAAATTCAAATTCTTGCCATCCTTCACAAGAGTACATAATCTGCACTGTCTCCACACAAATACCTTTCTGATCTCATTCAAACCCTCCCTTACCTACTCTCTTTCACACTGGTATCATTCATTCATTCATTCATTCATTCACTTAGGAATCATCCTTGACTCTTCTGTTACTTTCATCCTTGACTCTTCTGCTGCTTTCCTATCCCACATATGAACCAACAGGAAAATCCTTTCACTTCTACCATCAAATACAGTCATGCATTGCTTAATGGCAAGATATGTTCTGAGAAGTGTGTGTCTTTAGGTGATTTTTCATTGTGCAAACATCATAGAATATACTTACACAAACCTAGATGGTATAGCCTGCTGCACACCTAGGCTATATGGTATACCCTATTGCTCCTAGGCTCCAAACCCATACAGCAAGTTACTGTACTGAATACTGCACACAGTTATAAATACTAGTTAGTATTTGTGTATTTAAACATATGTAAAGGTAGAAAAGCTACAGTTAAAATATATACAGCATGAAAGATTTAAAAAATGGTACACTCATATAAGGTACTTATGAATAGAGCTTACAGGGCTGTAATTTGCCCTGAGTCAGTCAGTGGGTAAGTGGTAAATGAATATGAAGGCCTAGACATTGTACACTACTGCAGATTTTATAAACTCTGTACACAGGCTGAACTAAATTTATTGAAAATATTTCTCTTTCTTCAGTAATATATTAACATTTTAGCTTACTGTAACTATTTTACATTATAACCTTTTTTCTTTATAAACTTTTATTTTTTTTAACTTTTTGACTCTTCTATAGTAAAGCAGCTTAAAACACAGACACATTGTACAGCTGTACAAAATATTTTCTTTATTTCTTTTTCTATAAGCTTTTTGTATTTTAAATGTTTTTTATTTTATTTTTTTACTTTTTAAACACTTTTGTTAATAATTGATACACAACACACACATTACCCTAGACCTACACAGGGTCAGCCTCATCAAGACGTCACTACGTGATAGGAATTTTTTAGCTCCACTATAATCTTATGGGACCACCATCGTATATACAGTCCATCGTTGACCAAAATATCATCATGCAGCATGTAACTGTATGTTCAAAATTTAATGACTCTGAAAAGCAACATTTAAACATGCACTACATTTCCATATAACTTTTTTACTCAATTCCATTGATTTGCTATTTAATTCTTGTTATTTCACTCTGTTATAACAGTTTTGGTTTGAAAATATATTTTAATATCAGATAACACTAATGCTCTTTCATTACTTTTTTCTCTTTTAGAATTTCCCTGGTTATTCTCTCTTATCTATGCTGAATTAGGATTGGGGTGTGGTAAAGGTGACAAGTAAATCACTGAACTATATGATGGCTGTGGCATTTGAAAGATATGGGAACAAGAGTAATTATAAGGATTATAGAGTTGTTGCAGGTTTTTGCATACCCTTAAAGTGGAAAAAGACAAGCTCAAGTCTTTTAACTACTAACTCCATATTTTTGTGACTCAGCAATAGTGTTATTAAATGATTCTTATCTCCTGTAGGTTGTATGAAAATTAGACTCAGAATCTTTTTATAAGAGTTCCCCATGTTATGACAAAGACAGAATTCCCAACGTTTCTAGGTCTCCAGTGTCAGAGAAAGCCCTAGTAGAAAAAAGAAGGAATCCTTAGACCTGTAGGAAAGACTGAAACTAATATCACTAGAATACCCTGAACAGCAGACCAGATCCCTGCCTCTTATTAGAAGAGAGTAGCCTCCCTTTAGCTAAAAATCTTTGCAAGAGGCTGACATGAGGGACATGCTTCAAAGATATTTGTTGTCTTTAAGGTCTACCTTTTCCACCCCAATTACCTTGAATGGGGAAATGTAGTCCCTCCTTTAGGAGGAAATACAACTGCTCTTCATTATTTGTGGACTCTATTTGCAAATCCACCTACTCACTAGAATTTATTGGTACCCCCAAACTCAATATTCACAGAACTTTTGTGGTCATTCAAGGTTATACATAGAGCTGCAAAAAACTCAAATCTCCATCATGCACATTCCCAGCTGAGGCTGAACAAGACTACACTCTGCCTACTTGTTTCAACCCTCGTACTGTAAACATGTGTTTTTTTCTGGTCAATTTCATGCCATATTTTTCTCAGTTTTCTGCCTTTTGTCGGCGATTTTGCTTATTTAATAAAAAATAAAAAAACTTATTTTTTTGCTTTTTAAAATCGCCCCCAAACAAACTGATGAAATGTTGTCTAATGCTCCTAAGCACAAGAAGGATGTGATGTGCCTTATGGAGAAAAGCATCATATGTGTTAGGTAAACTTCTTTCAGCCATATGATATAGTACCATTGGCTGTGAATTCAATGTTAATGCATCCATAATATATATTAAATAAAGTGTCTTTAAAAAAAGATACATAAAACACTGTTATATGTTGATCAGTTGAGAAAAATGTGACCAGAGGCTCACAGAAACCTAACACTGTTATTTACCTTAAGAGCGATGGTCCTAGGGTATTAATAAATACCCTAAATAATAAATAAATGTATTAATTTAATGACTTTATAGAATATAACTACTGCAAATAATAAGTCAAATGCACCTTCTACTTAAAAGGAATTTTAGGAGCTGACTATGAAGTGCTTGTAGGAACTAGGGAACACTTGTGGAAGTAGATTGGTGGCGGTAGTGGGAAGGGGACCAAGAGGGGAAATTTTATTGATGTAGGAACATCCTCCCATACCTTATGATTTAATACTCCAGCATTTAATACTGTCAAAGCCAGTCCTATTATATTTTTAAGATAACATCTTGAAGCTTAGACATGATGATGTCTACATAAATGAGATGGGAATACTAGAAGCGCTTTGGAATAGTATTAAGTGCTTTGGAATAGTATTAAGGACTCAGAAGGCTCTGCCTGCAGAAATTTTGCTAGATTTTTAAGAGAACCCATCACCTGATTCTATTTCCTGGGAGGGCCAGAGGACATTTTCTTTACTAAGGTAATGAGGAATCTATGAGTGAGGGAACTCAATAGTTTACAGTTGATGGTGGAGATGCTGCTATGGAACTAATTTTACTACTTGTTAGTAGAAGAGTTTCTGAATGCCAGAGGCCAGGTGGTGGCACTTATACATCAGAGACAATGTGGATGTAAATAGTGGATAGCAAGGCCAGAATAACAGTAGGGGTGCTCTAACTCATGGGGACCATTTCTAATGGCTAGTAGATTACTGTGTCCCAAGAAGTGAGGCAGATTGATAATAGCCAACTAAAGTTGTTACTTGACTTGGACTATATCCAACAAATATTGGCAGTTAATAATTAGTGGCTGCAATGCAAAATAGTAGTCCTTCAGCTATTTTATATCTATGTCAGTTCACACACCGAGTCCATTGATTGAAGAGAAGCTAAGCCCCCTTAAGGAAATATCCTGCAACAAAACCACAAGTATGTATAATAAACATTCCCTTGATTGTTCCTCACAGAGTCTGGCCATTTATAAAGGCAACTTTGCAATAAGAAAGAGGTAATACTCAGATTTTTTTTAGAACCCTTAGATATGGGATATGAGTTGATTTCTAGTTCAGGGAACCAGAAATTACAGTATAGTCCTCTTTAGAATGGTGGGCTTATAAAAACTAGGTAATAAATGGAGTTCTGGCCCAAGTCTGGCCTAAATTGTGTTTCATTGGGTCAATGACTTTCCTTGTGGTTAGTTCTCTATTCCTCAAGTATATACTGGGATAGATATACTCAATAGGAGGCAGAAGCCTCACATGGGGTCTCTAATTTGTGCAGTAAAAGCTGTTGTAATAGGAAAGACTAGGCAGAAGCCCTTAAAAATGTCTTTCCTTGCATATCCCATTCAAGATATTAAATCAGAGCAACTATATCCCAGGAGAAATTGCAGAGAATAGTACCACCATCAGAGATTTAAAGGATACAGGGCACAGAGGTAGTACTTTTCATTATATTCCCATTCAGTATAATAAAATACCACAGACTGGGAAATTTATAAATAATAGAAATTTAGTTTTTACAATTCCAGAGGGTGGGAAGTCCAAGGTCAAGGTACTGACAGGTTCTGTGGCTGGGGAAAACCACTCTCTGCTTTTAAATGGCACCTTGTTGCTGTGTCCTCACATGATGAAAGGGGGAAGGGCAAAAAAGGACCTAGCTAGTTCCCTCCAGCCCTGTTATAAGGCACTAGATCTCCTCCTGAAGGCCCTATCTCTTAATACTGTTACACTGGGGATTAAATATCAACATGAATTTTTAAGGAAATACAAATATTCAAACCATAGCAACCCAAAACTATGTGAATTTTTTTTATTCTGACAAAATGCAGTTCATTAGGACCTTAACATTTTGACAGTTTTAGAGATCTAGTGATAGTTTCATCCTTTTTTGGATCACGACTAGGCTGGTAAGGTCTTTGCCTAAATTATTGTGTATCTCATTTTGAAGCTACAGGGGTTGGATTTGTTTATATATTCAATTTTTCTTCTTATTTGTTTTTCTATGTTATCTTTATTAATTCATTATTTTTGCTTTCCAACTTTTTATAATACATTGATAGAAATTGGTTATAGGATGCCAAATTGTTCTCCAAGTGAATCATACAAATTAATCCTCTCTTCCATACAATATAAAAATACCTTTTAACACACACATTAACAAGTCTTAGATAAAGTGTTATTGTTCTTTATATCAATTATGAATCAGATATGTAGAGAATCTTATCTGATTATTATTTTATTTTGCATGCATAAATCTGAATTTCTTTTCAAGTATTTTTTGGCTGTTTTGGGGTTGACTGCTAATTTTCTTTACCATTCTTCATCTTACTTGTAAACAAGATTTCTAGGTGTTATTTATATTTAAATAACATTAAATCTTTGACTAATCTTTTGTAATTTTTTTTGCTGGCTTCTCTTTTTTCCTTTCTTTTGTTTTTCTTTTTGCCACATAGGCATATATATGCTTTTTTATTTTATGGTTTCCAGTTTTGTGTTACACTTTTAGAAAATTTGTCTCTACTCCACCATTATAAAAAAATTTGCTTTTTTTTTTTTTTTTTTACAATACTTCTAGGATTTTACTTATTGCATGTATATCTGTAATACTTTTGGAATTAATTTTGGTACAAGAAATGAAACATTCGTCTAGTTTTTTTCTTACTGGTTAGCTAGTATAATATGTATTTCACAGGACTTATGAATATTAGTAATAAGACTAGTTAAATCTAATAGTCTAATCAACAGGGAGACTATAGCTGCTTTTTTATTCTTTTGGCTGTATGGTGAAGCAGACTTGTTTTGGAAACAAGAAGGCTCTCAGAGATGAACCCTTAATCTCAGAAAAACTGATGATTTACTTAAAAATTAAAGAAAAGAATATCACATTTTTTGAGTTAGCCGATCTATTTTCAGTTTTTCCAGTTGAATTTTTTTCTTTCAATTTTATCACATACTTATTTTCTTATTTATAGGAAGAAAAAACAATTGCTTTATATAGGTTGCCAAATTGTTATCCAAATGTATTATACAAATAGAGGGGAAAGGAGCAATAGTACAGTTCACATTTAGGTACCTACTTTGTGTTATAAAACATGTAAGACTCTATGTTGTCCACAAGGAATAGACACTATTGTTAAGGAGACAGGATTGATAAAACAGGATGATGGAAAGAGCAACATGGGGGAAAATATCTAAGGATATCTAATGAAGGGTGATTTTCTAAGAAAGGGTGTGAGATTCTGCGCTATCATCAATGTAGAAATTTGAAATATGGAAGACAAATGTTTACTGTGTATTATTTAGGATTGTGTTCAGCAGCTGAAAATAACATGAAACCTAACCAACAGAAACTTAAAAGGGAATTATGTATTTCAGAGATTCAACAATGTCATCAAAAACTAGGCTTCTCTATCTTTCTGATCTCCTATGTGGAGAAAGTCTCTTTTGTCCTTGTATCCAGGAAGAAAAAAGGTGGAAAGATAGGTAGGAAGGAGAAGTACCTACATCAATTTAAAAATTGAAAACTTTTAAATAAATCCTTAGCTTACATCTTGCTCAAATTGATCACATGCTCACCCTGAGCTGTAAGAAAGCCATGGAAGAAACACTTTTAAAAAACAATATATACCCAAACAAAATTGTGCTTATGTTGGTAAGGAGGAAGAGAAAAAAATGGACTTTGGGAAGGCAACTGGCAGTGTCTTTAGTCTTGAGCTTTTAAAATTCATTGTTTGCCCTGGTACTGAGTTATTTTTAGAACACAAATCACACATTCCTCTGTACAGTCCTTCAATAGCTCCCTTTCACTGTCAGGATAAAATAAAAACACATTAGGATAGTTTACAAGTCCCCTTTAATCCAGTTTTTTTCTACTTCACCATCTATATCTTTTTCCATTTCCCCATAACGATCCTTCCATATTGGAGTATTTACATTTCCCTGATTGATGTGACCACAGTCACATTTCATTGCCTCTGTATAGGCACGTTCTACTTCACATGTTTGTCCCCATCTCTCAAGCCCTCTGGCCAACTTCCACTTCCACTTCAATGCTCAAGTGTAACAATCCTTTCTCTGAGTAGTTTTTCCCAAAGTCATAGTTAAATACCCTCTCTCTCAGTGATTTCACAAAAACCATTGTGTACTTATAACACTGTGCATTAGAAACACACACTGCATTAGATAGAGTTTGCTTATCTGCCTCTTCTCTTAGACTGAACTGATCATACAAGCTCATCATACAAGGCAGATCATACAAGCTCAGGAAATGTTTGCTAAATGAATGAATGAGGTCAAGTCTATCACATGATGCTTCTAATAACATCTTAAAATATGGAAGCAAATATTGGGAAAATTACAAAGAAAAATCAACAAATCCATCATCCTGTAGTGGGAGATTTTATTACCCTCCATCAGTATTTGCTAGATTAAATATCCAAAAATCGGTAAGCTTGTACACACTTGAACATGATTAACCAAGTTAACTTGATAGACATATATGAAACACAATAAAATAACTGCAGAACACACATTCTTTTCATGCTAACTTGTGACAAGTGTAATATTTGACCATTTAACTGGTCATAGAGCATGTCTAAACAAATTCCAAGAATGAGATAACACAGGAAATGTACTCTGACAACAATGCAACAATAGTAAAAATTAATAACAAAATCTAAAAAATATCTTACAGCTTTAGGTTTTCATTTAGGAATATGATACATTTTGAGCTAACTTTTGTATCTTGCATGAGGCATGGATCAAAGTTCTTTTTAAAAGATGGATATCCACTGTTACAGTAGTTTGTTTAAAAGATTTTCCTTTCTTTACTCAAAATGTACCTTTGAACATTTTGCACCTTTGTCAAGAATCAACTGCAAATATATGTATGGGTCTATTTCTGGCTACGTGTCTGTCTTTACACCAAAAGCATACTATTTTAATTAGCGAAGCTTTAGCATAAGTGTTTAAATCAGGCAGTGTATATGTTATAACTTGCGTTTTCTTTTTCAAAGTTGTGTTAGTTATTCTTTCTAAATCCTTTGCATTTCCAGGCAAATTTTAGAATTAGCTTGTCAATGTTAAAAAGAAAAAAAGGTGATGTAATTTTGCTTGGGAATCCATTGAATCTGTAGATAAATTTTAGGAAGAAGTGACATCATAACAAAATTGAGTCTTCTGATGCATCAACATGGCTTATCACTTTATTAACTTAGCTCTTCCTTAACTTCTATTTTTCTCTTTTTTTTTCTTTTTTCTTTTTTCTTTTTTCTTTCTTTCTTTTTTTTTTTTTTTTTTTTTTTTTTGAGATGGAGTCTTACTCTGTCTCCAGGCTGGAGTGCAATGGCGCGATCTCGGGTCACCACAACCTCCCCCTCCAGGGTTCAAGCAATTCTCCTGCCTCAGCCTCCCGAGTAGCTGGGATTACAGGCATGCACCACCATGCTCAACTAATTTTTGTTTTTTTTAGTAGAGATGGGGTTTCCCATGTTGGCCAGGCTGGCCTCGAACTCCTGACCTCAGGTGATCCACCCGCCTTGGCCTCCCAAAGTTCTGGGATTACAGGCGTGAGCCACCACGCCACTGTGTTAACTTCTCACAGCAATATTTTATAGTTTTACATTTATATGTCTTGAACCTCTTTTGTCACATTTATTCCTAAGTATTTAATATACTTGATGCTACTGTAAGTTGTGCTTTAAAAGTTTTAATGCACAGACTAGAACTTTCAGTAAAATGTTAAATAGAAGTGGTGAAAGCAATCATTCTTATCATGTTTCTGATCTCAGAAAGAAAGAATTTGATGTTTCAACACTTGTTAGCCTAAGGGTTTAGGTAGATGTCATACATTTGGATAAAGAAGTTCCCTTCTATTCCTAGATGAAAGTTGTTTTAAAATCAGAAATGAAATTGGATTTTGTGAAATGATTTTCTGCATCTATTGGGATGGTTATGATTTCAATATTTTACTCTGTTAATATGGTAAATTATAATACACTGATTACTTTTCAAATGTTAAGATAATCTTGCATTTCTGATATAAGCCTCACTTGGCAATGATGTATTATCCCTTTTATATGTTATTGGATTTGATGTGTTACCATTTCATTTAGAATTTTTGCATGTATGCTAGTAATTGATACTGGTTTGTAGATTTCTTTTTTTTTTCTTTTTCTTTTTGCGACAGAGTCTCGCTCTTGTCTCCCAGACTGGAGTCCGATGGTGTGATCTTAGCTCACTGCAACCTCCGCCTCCCGGGTTCAAGCAATTCTCTTGCCTCAGCCTCCCGAGTAGTTTGGATTACAGGCACCTGCCACCATGCCTGGCGATTTTGTGTGTGTGTGTGTGTGTGTGTGTGTGTGTGTGTGTGTGTGTTTTAGTAGAGATGGGGTTTCGCCATGTTGGCCAGGCTCATCTTGAACTCCTGACCTCAGGTGATCCACCCAAAGTGCTGGGATTACAGGCGTGAGCCACCATGCCCAGCCTGTAGATTTCTTTCTTGTAACATCTTTGTCTGGTGTTGGTAACAGAGTAATGCTGGTCCCATAGAGTAAGTTAACATGTATATCCCCATCTTTAATTTTCAGGAAGATTTTGTGTAGAATTGGTAGTTTTTTCTCCTTAAATATTTGGTAGAATTCACTAGTGAAGCCATCTGTACTTGGAGTTTGTGCCCCAGTGCTAAGCAAAAAATGTGTTAGATACGACAGCAAAATCATGATCCAAAAAAGAAAAAAAATTGATAAATTGAATATCATTAAAATTAAGAACTTCTGTTCTTTGACACAGTATTAGTAGAATGAAAGACAAACCACAGATTGAACGAATATATTTGCAAATAACATATCTGATAAAAGAACTGTATTCAGAATAAAGAACTCTCAAAATGCAATAATAAAAATATAGAGAACCCAATACAAGTGGGCAAAATGTTTGAACAGATATTTCACCAAAAAAAGATGCATAGATGGCAAGTAGGCACAGAAAAAGATGCTCAATATTACCCGTCATTAGCTAAGTGTAAATTATTACCATGATAGAATACCATTACACATTTGTTAGAATATCTAAAATTAAAAATTAAAAAGATTGATTATATTAAAAGTACTGGTGAGAGTGTGGAACAATTGGAACCCTCATACTGTTTGGGATGTAAAATGTTAGAATATCTTAGGAAAACAGCTTGGCAATTTCTTTAAAAATTAAACATATATATCTCACATGATCCAGTCATTCTACTCCTAGGATTCACCCAAGTTAAATGAAAGCATAAAATCATACAAAGACTTGCATATGAATATTCACAGTAACTTTACTGTAATAGCCAAAATTGGAAATATTGTAAATATTGATCAACAGGTGAATGTATACACATAGCCATACAATGAAATTCTACTCAACAATAAAAACCAGTGAACTCTTGATACGTGAAACAACATGGATTAATCTAAAAATAATTATGCAGAGTGAAAGAAGCCATACCAAATAAGAATACATACTGCTTGTGCCCATCATTTAAATTCAATGAAATGCAAACTAAACTATAGTGACAGAAAGCAGACACATCATTGACTAGGACTTTGTGGGCAAGGAGGGGCATGAGGAAAAGATTACAAAGGAGCAAGAGGAAACTTTTTAAGGTGATGACTATGTTCGTTATTGTAATTGTACTGATGGTTTTCTGTGTACATAAATTTTAAAAATTATTGCATACTTAAATATGTCAATTATCTTTAATAAAGCTGATAAAATATTAAATACATCAGAAATACTAGAAAGGAAATAAAAACTCTAACCATGTATGATGATTAATTTCAGGTGTCAACTGGACTGAATTGAGGGATGCTTCTGGATCTGTGAGGTTGTTTCCAGAAGAGATTAACCTGTGAGTTAGTGGACTGAGAGAAGAAGACCCACTCTCAATGTGGGCAGGCACCATACAATCAGTTGGGGCCTAGGGATGAGAAAAAACAGGGGAAAAAAAGAGGTGATTGGTGATTCTCTCTGTCTCCCTCCCTGTTCTCTCTTTCTCTCGGTCCCTTTCTCCTCCCCCAACACTCCTTTCCTGGAGATCAACAATCCTTTCCAAGGATACTTGTTCTCCTTCTGCCTTTGGATATGAGACTCCAAGTTTTTCAGCTTTTGGACTCAGCAACTTGCACCAGATGTTTCCAGGGCTCCGGTGCCTGACTGAGAAGCTGTACTGTCAGCTTCCCTGGTTCTGAGGTTCCTGAAGCTGACACTGGATTCTCTTCACCTTGGTGATACCATGAGCCAATTTCCCTTAATAAATCTCCTTCCATATATCAGACTGGTTCTGTTTCTCTTAGAGAACACTGATTAATACACCATGAATGGGGAGAAGATAATTGCCACATATATAGGCTAGAAAAAGTTAGGATTTAGCAAATATGCAGAGCCCCTAGGAATCAATACGAAAAATGTTAACAACTCAATAAAAAAGTGGATAAAAGTAATGGAAAGAAATGTCACATAAGTGGCTCTCAAACATATGAAATGTTATACAAATCTTTTTTCAGCATGCAAATTAAAACCACTTTTCAGATTGGTTACATTGGAAAAAGTAAACAAGAAAGTATATGTGAGGATGTAGAACAGTAGGAATTTATTATTAGCCATTACTGGTGTGTATATAAATTGATACAACTACTTTTGAAAATAGTTTGCTATTACCTAGGAAAATTAAACATGCTCAAACTCTACACACTCTCAGTTTCACTATTAGCTGTGTATCTAAATAAATTATTGAGTGTGTAGGCTTATAAGCAAGAATGCTCATGGAAACATTGTTCAAACAAAAAATATTCTAGAAATAGTCTAAATATCCATTAGCAGTCTAATAGATATGCGATTTATGGTGTAGTCATACAATTGTATATTCATCATATGATAGACATGTAAAAATAAATGAACTACAGTACCACACTCAACATGATTATACCTCAAAAACAATGCTGAGTAAAAGAAGCAAATAACCTAATTCTTACAAATTCTTATAAATTTCAAAAATAGACAAACTGAAGAGTATATTTTTTAGAGCTACATGCTTAGGTAGTAAAACAACAACAATGACAAAAACAACCCAAAAAACAAACCCACAGCAACTATAAATTAAAAGGATGATTAATCAAATCAGGGTATTATTTATCTTTGGATGGAGGAAATGAATCAGGGAGCGTCACATATGGTGCATCTGAGGTATGGTAATGTTCTATTTCTGGCCTGGATATGGGTACAAGAATTTTATTATTAAATTTGTGCATTTATATTTATTTATATCTATGTATTCTTTTTTAGATATTCTCCACTTCACAATTTAAGAATATTTCCTACAAAGAATGGGAGAAAGATAGGAACTAGGGGATAGAGACTAATTAGAAGGTTAATGCAATTACTCACACAAAAGAAATCTGAAGACCCAGAGCTATATATTATCTGGAAGTGGGATGGGGGTCAGCATGGATCACTATTTTGGTTTAAATGAGTTAATATCAGTGCTCTGCATGGTATATGACCCAAAGTAAGACTCAATAGTTGTGAGTTTTCCTCCTTCAACCCCTTTCTCACTGAGTCCCATACTGTAAATATATGGGGAAAATATACCAGATAAATTGTCAATACTAATTCAAGAAGTCTAGTACTATCCTAAGTACTCTTAAGTGATGTCTGACCAACCGTGTGTTGGGACTGTTGATCTAGAGCAGTTGAGACTTTGGATGTAAGAGAATAGTGTAGTGGCTCTTAAACTTAAGTGTGCATAAGGATCACACTTAAACACACAAGAATTAAACACACACATACACAGGAACACACTTTGTTAAAAGGCAGATTTTTAATTGATACATAATAATTGTATATGTTTATGGAGCACATGTGATATTTTAATGCATGTTTACAATGTATAATGATCAATTCAGGGTAATTGGAATAACCATCGCCTCAAAAATCTATCATTTCTTTGTGTTGAAAACATTCCAAATCTTATTTTCTAGCTATTTTGAAAAATATTAAATTATTAATAACTATAATAAAAAGGCAGATTATTTTGAGTCCACATGAATTATTTTGATTTAATAGGCTAGGTTAGAGTTAAGGAAATCTGCATTTTTAAAGTTTGTGGCTTGAAACAACACAAAATTATCTTATAGTTCAGAAGCTTGGAAGCCTAACACAGGTCACACTGGGCTAAAATCAAGATGTGAGAAGGGTTGTGTTCCTTTCTGGAGACTAGAGAATTGGTTTCCCTGCTCTTTCTAGCTCCTAGAGGCTGCCCATATTCCACAATTCTTGGCCCCCTTCCTCCATCTTCAAAGCCAGCAATGGCATTGAGTCCTTCTTACATCTCATCACTCTGACCTTCTCTTTAGCCTCTCTCTTCCACTTTTAAGGACCCTTGTGATTACAGTGGGCCCACAGGGATAGTCCAGGGTATTCTCCCTATTTTCACATGAACTAATTAGAAAAAAATTTAATTTTCCTTTTTCATGCAAGGTACCATATACACAAACTGTAGGAATTAGGACATGGACATCTTTGGGAGAGACATTATTTTGCCTACCACATCAGGTTGACAGAATATTTCTAGTATATTTAATCCAAAATGTCTATGACTTTATAATAAAGTTCACCACATTTTTCAAGGGGGAAACGGATACTCCAAACAGCTCTACTGACAAGAAATATTTGTCTTTACTAACACTGTTAAATCCTCTGTAGTAGTGGACATTGTTGTGTGTGTTTTTTTGTTTATGTTTATGTTTTTTTTTTCCTAAGTGTTCAACTTCTATTCCATCTTCTTTGGTAATGGAAAATTTCTGCTCTACCACTGATGAGTCTCATGGGACTGCTAATCATTTGCCTTGCTCTGGGTAAGAAGCAGAAATGTAAACCAAGGTAGGCCAATTGAACTGTTTCCTTAGAAAGTAAATTGTAGGAAAAGAAACGAAACTGAATAGCCTTTGTTTTTGTTTTCATTTCATTGGCTGCATTAGGGGAAAATGTCAGGCAGCAACTGCTATTTCAACTCTTTGGAGCTGCCTGGTTCCTGAGTGTGCCAAGCCTGGTTCTTTAGTTTTGCATTCCCTCCTATATGCAGCTACATATTCTTCCAATAAATTTGTTTTGCTTACATTAGTTAGAGTCCATTTCTAGTGAGCAATCAATCAAATTAATATTCCTCTTTCTTTCTTGACTTTTATGACTGCGTTTCCTTGTTCTCTCCAAACTTGTCTGACCACTACAGGCTCCTGCTATACCAGACTCCATTTCTTCTCTGTTCTGTAGCTATCTTTTGTTAGCTGCCTTTTTTCTCTGTATTTTCTATTTCATTCACAGTTGCGGCTTTGACTCTCATATTTATACTAAATTCACAACTCATATATCTTTTTAATTTTTTTTTTTATTTCAATAGGTTTGCAGGGAGCAGGTGGTATTTGGTTGCATGAATAAGTTCTTGAGTGGTGATTTCCGAGATTTTGATGCATCCATCACCCAAGCAGTGTACACTGTATGAAATGTGTAGGTTTTTTTTGTTTTGTTTTTTGTTTTTGTTTTTTGTTTTTCGTTTTTTTGACATGGAGCCTCACTCGGTTGCCAGGCTGGAATGCTATGGCGTGATCTCGGCTCACTGCAACCTCCAACTCCCTGGTTCAAGCTATTCTCCTGCCTCAGCCTCCTGAGTAGCTGGGATTACAGGCACATGCCACCATGCCCGGCTAATTTTTGTATTTTTAGTAGAGATGGAGTTTCACTATGTTGGCCAGGATGGTCTTGATCTCCTGACCTTGTGATCCGCCCGCCTTGGCCTCTCAAAGTGCTGGGATGACAGGCATGAGCCACTGTTCCCACCCCCCAGTGTGTAGTCTTTTATCCCTCACCCCCTCCCAACCTTTCCCCCTACTCCCCAAACTCCAATGTATCATTCTTATGCATTTGTGTCCTCATGGCTTAGCTCCCACTTATGAGTGAGAACAAATGATGTTTGGTTTTCTATTCCTGAGTTACTTCACTTAGAATAATAGTCTCCAATTCCGTCCAGGTGCTGCAAATGCCATTATTTCATTGCATTTTATGGCTAAGTAGTATTCCATAGTGTATATATCCCACATTTTCTTTATCCACTAGTTTATTGATGGGCATCTGGGCTGATTCCATATTTTTGTAATTGTAAATTGTGCTGCTATAAACATGCATGTGCAAGTATCTTCTTCATATAATGAGTTCTTTTCCTCTGGGTAGATACCTAATAGTGGAATTGCTGGATCAAATAGTATCTACTTTTAGTTCTTGAAGGAATCTCCACACTGTTTTCCATAGTGGTTGCTTTAGTTTACATTCCCACCAATAATGTAAAAGTGTTCCTTTTTCACCGTATCCATGCCAACATCTATTATTTTTTGATTTTTTGATTATGGCCATTCTTACAGGAGGGGTAAGGTGGTATTGCATTGTGGTTTTGATTTGCATTTCCCTGATAATTAGTGATGTTGAGCATTTTTACATATGCTTGTTGGCCATTTGTATATATTCTTTTGAGAATTGTCTATTCACATCCTTAGCCCACTTTTTGATGAGGTTGTTTTTTCTTGCTCATTTGAGTTCTTCATAGATTCTGGGTATTAGTCCTTTGTCAGATGTATAGATTGTGAAGACATTTTCCCACAGTGTGGGTTGTCTGTTTCTTTTGCTGAGCCAACTGAATTATACAACCCCTTTTTAAAAAATCCTTTTTACTAACCTTATTATGACTTACATAGAACACTTAAACATGCTTAGACTTTCTGTTTTGTCCTAAATAATCCCTTTTTCTTGAACAACCCATTTTATTGTAAGACAAAAATTTACCAAACAAGATTCTTTCTTGGATAAAATTACTTTCTGTTTTACTTTTTCTATCAAAAGTACCTCTTTATATTTTTAACATTTTTACATTTCTTATTTTTTTGGTTCCTTTTACTTTGTTTTATACATAACCCTTAAATAAGCTTTCAGTGAGACAAATATATTTACCTTTTAATAAAAACATTAAAATTTTTTTCCTATAATTTTTAATTGGAAATTACCCAGATACTTAATATGTATTAATAACATTAGATCCTAAATTATACAACATGTTTGTTTATAGGCATTTATTCCATTACATTTACCTGATTGATTTATTAAATAATTACCTAGATTATTTACAAAAACTGTGATAGTCATTCTTTATTTCCGTTAACTACTTTTATAGCTGTGAATTGTAGGTGTTTACTTAAGTAAGAAACTTAAGGTTAAATATAAGGGTATTTTTACCAATAACTTGGGATTTTGCTGTTTTCATTAAACGAAGAATATTTCATGTCTTACTTGTCAAAAATTATACAAGCAAAGATAATTTTGTCTTGAGCTGGGTTTTATAGTTTTATAACCCTTATGGCTTATAGTATTCTGCAGAAGTAAGCACAAAACCACTTGGTCAAAAATGTTATAGTTTTATAACCCTTATGGCTTATAGTATTCTGCAGGAGTAAGCACAAAACCAGTTGATCAAAAATGCTAACAATTTTTTAGACATCTCTAATATTATTTTACCAATAATTTTAAAGCCAGATTATTTTATTAAAGATTTTACTTAAATCACATTAACTTCAAAAAGCATTTGACTAGTCTTTTCTTTTGACTATCTGATTTAACTGCTTTTATATTTTAGCCAATTAGCTAGAGCTCTTTTATATATTTTTAGTACTGAAACATTGTGTACACAACACATAAATACATAGACATATTTGTTCATGCCAATAGAAATACATCTTATAGATTCATAAGACCTTTTTTCTGCTTTTTTCCTGTCTTAGACTTTTAAATTCTTGATAACCTGTTTCACTATTCAGGCAGTTGTCAGCTAAGTAGCCTTAAATTTACATATTAGAGAAAACAACTCTTAGGTGAAAATTAGATAGCAAAATTTACATCTCAAGGTACTGAAAGTCTGGTGGGCTAGAGGGAAATTAAAACAGATTTCATTGCCAATTAAACAAAAATGATAGAAATTATAAGGACCTTTTAAATACACACACACATATGTATATATGTATATATACACACACACACACAAAGACCCTATAGCTTTTACTTCAGAACTTTAGCTGTGAGATAAATACAAATTCCCTGGATTGCAAAAACAAACAAACAAACAAACAAAAAAACACCTGTTAGATCCAAACAGTGGTTTTTATATCAGTGGAAAAGTAACAGCAGATTTAAAGTAGAAAAAAAAGAAAATAGAAAAAAAGAGAACTTAGGGACTCTGTCATTTGCAGGTCGACCTTAGGGCTCTTTTTCCTTAATGTAAATGTGCACAAAGACCATATTACTTCCATTTTACACAAACTCTGGCAAGCAGAGGCACCATAAAACCTAGAGTGCTTGAAGAGGGGCGGGGTTCTCCTTGTTTTCTCCTCATTCTTAGATTATTTGTTTCCCACACTTTTTTTTTTTTTTTTTTTTAAGGAGGAATTGAGCTGTGGCCTAGGGCTTTTGTGGAGTGGTTCAAAGTGTTTGCTGCTTGTGGGCAGGACTCCACAGTGTGTCCCCACTGAGTCGTTGCTACTGTCTTATGTGTCTCAGTTTTTCTCTCAGGAAATCTAAGCCCTTCCAGATGGGCTCAAAGTATGGAGAGACCAGCTCCCGTATGCACTTCCTGGACAAGTCTTTTTAAAACTAATTTTGTTGGGGGTTCCCTGTAGGGCTACCGCAGGGACAGACACTCCCATGAGGCCCCTGGCCACCCAAGGGTGCCTTTCAGGTGGGAGGAGCAAATGCCCTTTCTCTTTGGAGCTGAAGAAACACAGTCTCTCATTTACCTATGAAAACAACAGTTCAGTTCCTCACTCAAATGTGCACCAACAAGCCAAATTGAGATTAATTTTGGGAGAAAAGCAATGGAGAAGACCCTTTGAATGCTAGAATTAAATTAGGATCTGAACTAGAATTCAGATTCTTAAATAACAACTTCCTAAGAGAAAAAAAAAACAGCTCAGAATAAATCAAGGACCCTCAACCAAAGGGAGGTGCAGGGCTCAGGAGGACACACGAGTTCTACCAGAGGAGAAGGTCAAAGTCAGGGAGGCTTCAGTGGGCCCCTGCTGGTACCTTAGCATTGAGTTTGGGCAACTCCTGTGGGGTCCTGCATCTTCTCTGAGGCCCAACATGTTTGGGTGCCAAAATATTGTTGACAAAAATAGTCAAACTGTAAAATATTTTGAAGAGATTTATTCTGAGCCAAATATGAGTGACCATGGCCCATGACACAGCCCTCGGGAGGCCCTGAGAACATGTGCCCCACAATTCATGTATTGATCTAACTTTATATTTTCCTGCTGTTCATCATCCCTGTATAGAAGTCCCACTACCAACTCAAACGCAGTATGACCCAAGTTACATGTCTCACTAATTTAAAAACCAGTTTTTCCCCTTTTTTCTTGATCTCATTATCCATTTACTCAGGATAGAAAATTGATTGAGAGCTCTAAGTCTTTATTTTCACTATATTGGGCATCTGTTGTTTTTGTCTACTCCATATGATGGTTTCTTCTAGAAAATTATACTTATCTCATTTCATGTCAACTATGGGGTCCTCTCTTCATAGGAATGTGAATGTTAGCCATACAGAACCAATGTGTATAATATACAGGTTGGATCCCTAATCCAAAAATTAAAAATGCTCCAAAAGCCAAACTTTTTGAGCACCAACATGATGCCATTAGTGGAAAATCCCATACCTGACCTCACGTGACAGGTTGAAGTCAAAATGCAGTACAAACTTTGTTTCATGCACAAAAATTATTTAAAATATTGTATAAAATTACTTTCAGGCTTTGTATAAGGAATATATGAAATGTAAATGAATTTTGTGTTTGCACTTGAATCCCATCCTCAAGATGTCTCATTATGTATATGCAAATAATCCAGAATCCAAAATCTGAAAACGTTTTTGGTCCTAAACATTTTGGATAAGGGATATTCACCTGACTTTACACTATATGGCTGCTGGAAAGAAAAGGTATTATTGTTTAGATTGTTAAGCTGGGAGGATGTAAACTTGTCATGTGGAGAGAGACTGGCAGAATACAGTCAAATATATGAACAGAATAAGGATTAATATGTAGAGATATCCATCCTTGGATCTATCTAATCCTAAAACCATGTCCAACCTAAATTTTCTAGTTCTGTGACCTAGTCAGTTCCACTTATTTCTTCTTATGCTAGTTTGAATTGGGCTTCTATCACTTGTATTATGCTAAAGAGTCTTAACACTTACCAAATTCTATAGATCTTAACATTCAAGTATCTGACATGCATCCTTTCTTTTTTCTCCCACTGCTGATATACTACGGAATGACTTCCTGTCATTGTTCTACTACAGTAGTCATCTTGCTGCCAATCTATTGTTTCTCCAACATATCCATCACATTACTATTAAAATTATCTTATTAATAAAATGTGGGATTATATTACTTTTGTCTTTAAATATCTTCAAGCTCTCTATTGCATAATAAACAAAGCCTATATTTCTTTTCTTTTTTTTTTTTTTTGAGACGGAGTCTCACTCTGCTGCCCAGGCTGGGGTGCAGTGGCCGGATCTCAGCTCACTGCAAGCTCCGCCTCCCGAGTTTACGTCATTCTCCTGCCTCAGCCTCCCGAGTAGCTGGGACTACAGGCGCCTGCCACCTCGCCCGGCTAGTTTTTTGTAATTTTTAGTAGAGACGTGGTTTCACCGTGTTAGCCAGGATGGTCTCGATCTCCTGACCTCGTGATCCGCCCGTCTCGGCCTCCCAAAGTGCTGGGATTATAGGCTTGAGCCACCGCGCCCGGCCAAGCCTATATTTCTTAATTGGCATTTAAGGTTTCCCCAAACAAATACAATCTGATCTGAACCTATTTATTCATTTATTCACTCATTCAGCAAATATTTATTGAGTACTTACTATATATGAGGCATAATGCTGGATATAGTAGATATAGTGATGACAAAATAAAAATTCTTCCACATATAGCTTACATTCCAGTAGGAAAGTTGCAACTCTTACAACATCTTTCCATAACATCTGGTCTAGCATGGCCTGGGGATAATTTCCATGGAAGCCTCTGCTCAAGCTGTCCTTAGTTCTCAATGATCTTCCCCACCTGTTAAATATCAAAATTCAATGCTAAAATATCTATGATTTAATGGCACTTACTTTATGTTTCCTAATTGTTTACATTTATGCTATAGTACAAATTTATCTTGTACAATCACTGATTTATATATTCATCTTGCTTACACAAAAACTTCTTGAGGACAGGAAACTGATTTTGTTCATTTTTGTCCCTTTCATAATACTTTGCATATAGTACAAACTCCTTATTATTCTATTTGTTGTAATCAAATTTGTTGAATGATTGTCGTTGAAACATAAAGATGAGAAAATAGAATGTTATTGAGGATTAAAGAACAGACTTATAATTACTGAGTGCCTATCATATAACGAAAGTTATCCTAGGTGTTTTTCATAGACTATATGATTTAATACATATAACCTCACACTACAGGAAACTAAGTCAAGGGAAATAAAATAATTTAGATATTTTGTAGATATTTTGTCGTAGATAGTGGCCAAACCAGAACATGAACCCAGGTATTTCTGACTAAAATGCTGAAAGCTTTTCTACCTCACTACATAACATTCTATTTTGTCACTATCAATCATATAAATGTATTAATAATTTTAATTTTGTCGACCAGATTCTCCCCTTTTCACCTTGATCACAGATAATCTGATTATAAAAGCTGAGACTCCGTGAAAGCTTTTGTGCCGTGTTTGATTTCAAGCAAATATTTTGTAAATTTGGGTGTTATTTTTGTCTTAAAGGTACATGTCAAAAAATGCAGAACACAACACTGAAATAGCAGAGATTTGGGCATAGTTTTGAGAAATACACTAGTACAATTAGAATATCCCAAACAAACATCAACTTTTCTGAGAGAGATAATTTCATGTTAAGAAAAAAAGTTGGTTTTGTGGCCCCTCACACTCCTATATATATATATATATATATATATATATATATATATGTTTCCTTAAAGCTTTCAGTTTGTATCCCAGTTCCTCTGTGAAAGACAGAAGCTATAATTCCACTTTGGCACTAGGACATATTTTGTTAATATTCTGGTTACTCAACAAGAGTCAATTGTTTTAGTTTTCCTATCTGTAAAGGAATATCCAAAAAGATGAATACTGAAACTCAGATAAAAAAAATTCATCATTGAACAAAAGGATTAGAATTATGCCCAACAAGAAAACTTTGTACTGTATTAGAATGATTTAAAACACTTATCGTACTTGTAATTTATTGGCCATAAAATTACTTCCTCATTTTGGAAATATTACTTTGCCCTTTGCCTGGTATTTCATGTGGTATCTTTTGATTTGGTATATACTATACAATAATAAAATATTAGACAACGTGGATGATTATCATTCAAAAAATTGTAATTCTATAGTGGTTAAATTCTCACTTGCATTTATTTCATGTAAAATATTATATGAAAACAAAATTAGCTTACCCCTGCTCTGGTTTAAGGAAGATTATACTTTAAAAGTATGTTTGCTAAATAGTTTTTAATTAGTTAACATCCACAATCATTTATTTGTAATTACAAACAAGTTGTTTTTCATTATTGGTCACTCTTAAGAAAAACAAGTACTTCCGACATACATTGTGTTTGAGGGTGCTTTACTTTAAAAGAACTTGGAAATCAAGTTGGCAATATAAGTAGAAACTACAAAATAAATTTGAAAAAATATTTACTAATTTTCTCCCCTTTTCTCACTCATGAGTTAAGAGGTGGTCTAGAAAGAAGAGTGCCAAGATTCTTTGTTCATAAACCTTAGTTTTCTCATCTGCAAAATACGGATTTAAAAACCTAATCTTAATGAGGATTAGATTATGTGTTTCAGAGTGACAGCATATAATCTAGAGCTCTGCCTCTTACCACTTGAGTGACCTTGGCCAACTTACTTCACTTCTTTGAGCTCTTGTTCCACTCATTTGTAAAATGGGGCTAAGATAGTTATCTGGCTTATGTAGGTTTGCAAATACCACTGGTATAATTTTCCCTTTTACACAATGCTGTATGTTCTCAGATTAGCAAAAATATTATATGGAAGGGAACTCAAAAGTATTTTCTCTGAATGAGTCCCTTCTTACTGCATCTGCTTTCCTAGGGAAACAAAATTACATAGTTCCATCTCTTTTTGTCTAGGGTACAGCAGTCATTGGTGGCAAAGGATAGAAATTGCCTCATGGAACCTCCAATTATTCACGAATAACTGGACAGTTGAAATTTCTGCCCCTTCCAGAATGTTAGAAAACCAGTTCATAAAACATACTCTTTTAGATGCTACATAAATTACAAATTTCTATAGAAAACTCTTCTAATAATGAAAAACAACTTGTTTGTAATTACAAATAAATGATTATGGATGTTAACTAATTAAAAACTATTTACCAAACTATACTTTTAAAATATAATCTTCCTTAAACCAGAGCAGCAGTAAGCTAATATAAGAAGCAGAAAAAAGTGGTATAAAGAAAAAAGAAAAATAGCAAGAAATTTTAAATTGCTGATCACTTTTTCTCTATCATTAAGAACTTATTTCCTTAACCAATAATAAAGTTAAATTGAGAAAGAAGGGGAGACAATTTGTAAAGCTGAATTTTTTGCTTTACTTATTAATTTTTCAGGTATAGTTATATTGTATCCATTTTTGTAATAGCTCTCAAATGTCTCCTTTGTAAATTAATGATTTACTATGTAAATGGTAGCCCTCTTATTAGAGACCTAGAATTCAAAATTATGTTAAAGTGCCAAATTATGCACACGACCACTCTTTTATCATTAAAGCGGATTTATTTAAAAAGGTTACATTTAAAACTCACCCCAATGACAGTAGTATGAATATTCTATGATACTAGAAAGATTCCCTCTAGAATACAGAATATCAAAAGTTGTCTTTAATTGGTATACATGTGGTTCAGTGCTATTTATTGAACTTTCTATGTATGTGGGGCAAAATAACAGCCACAACACAAAACTAAATGGGATTGGAGATGACATTGTTGTGACACTGTTGTATGCCGACACAAAACCTCACATCATCTAGTCCAAATCCTTGCTTCACTATTTTTATTTTATTTGAATTGAAACCCAGAAAACAATATAATACATTTCCTTGAGACGTATACTCACTATGCATCTATCACTTCAAGTCAATGGGATTTCAAATGGAGAGAAAGCAATTTACCACAACATCCACAAGTTTTTGGTCAACATTAAGAGACAAAGGATCAGATTTTTGGAGCCCAATTGCCTGGGTTCAAATCCTGCTTCCACCAGATAATAGCTGTGTAATCTCGGTAAGTCACTTCTTTGTGCCTTAATTTGCTCGTAACTAAAATGATGACAGTAAAACCACATCTCTCATAGGGTTCTTATGAGGAGCAAATGAGTTACTATTCGTATAGAAGTTGTAATGCAGTATACATTAACAGAATTGGTGATAATAGGAAGTTTACTAATAATCTTATCGCTCCATTTTTTGTCAGTAATGAAAATTTTTTTAAAAGCCTGAGAAATTTCAAGTCAACAGGTATTCGTAAAACACCTACTATGCCTGGTGCCTTGGGAACATAGAATAATTTGGGAAGTTACAGTCTATTTTGACTTTGTAATAAGTGGAAAACACAGAGCAAAGTTCAATGGAACCACAAAAATGCTAGAGTGCCATATAATTTACCTAAGTAAAGCTAACAGCAAAATCAAGTATTCTAAGATTTATATTAATAAAAACGCAACTAACAATTGGGAATGTATTTATTTTCAGATCTACACGGAAGTTGCTAAATACAATGCTGTACATCAACAGAAGTTGTGCAGAAATAGTAAAATTTTCCTTTATCTCCACCTGGGAAGTCTGAAAACATAGGGCTTGTGACTGGAGCCTACTATCCCCGAGGACAACGCGGTGGGCTCAGCGAATACCTCAATGTGCGAGGGAATGAAAGGCTCGAACTACGACCGTGACTAGGGACCAGGCTTTTCCTACTGCCGATGCCGGGCAGATGCAGACCCAGAGACCACCCTTGCGCGCGATCTCCAACCCGAAGGTGCGGCTCTTTTTCGGACCTGGCGCTGTGAGGAAAAGGCAGTCTTTGAGTGAGGAGCCGCCGCGTGGCGGGACACAAGGAAAACCACCCGAGCCGCTGAACGGTATCCCGCGACTCCACTCCAGGGCACTGGGAACGCCAGGCTGAGGAGGGACTCTGCCGTCCGCAAAGCTAGCGGTTCCCACTCCACCTCCCACTATCTCAGCGATGGGCATCCGAGCACTAGACCGGGATACCGCGGCGGAGGAGGCGGTCAGCGGAACCTCAGGCCCCAACCCTGGGCTCGGCCAGCTAAGGGTCCACCGCCCGCCCCCGGGGTCCCGGGCGACGTCACTTCCGGCGCGCGCACCCGCGCGCGAAGACACAGTCGGGCCAGGGCCTAGCCCGGGCGCGCGGCTGCCCGGGGGCGCGCGGGGAGGGCGGGCCGCGCGAAGGGGGAGTGTCTGCCCGCCGCCGCTACTGCTGCCGCCGCCGCCGCCGCCGCCGCAGCAGCCGCAGCTACCGGTGCTGAGGAGTTCGCTGGAACCCTTTCCTCAGACCCGGCCCGGTCTCCCTGCCCGGACTCCGGGCGCCAGCGCTAGGCGCACTCACCGCTTTGACGGGTGCAGAAGCGGGAGTTGCCCCAGACTGTGGAGTGGCGGGCACGGCCCCAGCCCCCCTTCCCCTCCCTGACCCCTTCTTGCCATCGCCCCAGACATGGGCAACGCGGCGACCGCCAAGAAAGGCAGCGAGGTGGAGAGCGGTGAGTTGAAGGCCGGGTCTGGGTATCCGCTGGGCGGGCCGGCGCGGGGCACCGAGGCCCCTCCGGGTCGCAGCTCCTGAGGCCGCGGGCACGGGCCAGGCCTAGTAGCGGCCGCCGGGAGTCGTTCTGGGGGGCCGGGGGACCAGCTGCCTTCCTCCTCCATTCCGACCCCCCAGCTCCGTGTTGAGGGCTGAGTGCGAAGGGCCGGATGTGGGGATCCTGGGAAGAGCGTTCCCTGGGATTCCCTTTTTCACTCTAGCGAGGAGGACTTGCACACATTCTGGAACACTTCCCCAAATATGGTCCGAGGAAAGAAGTCCCCAGTGCCATCCCACCCCTGCTTTCCCCTCTCGCCGACTCTTTGGGAGCTACAGGTAGTGGTGCTGTGGGTAAGGTTGGCTCTTCTCCCTCCATCACTTGGGTCCAACCCAACCTTATCACAAGGCGGGGGCTGCTAGTCTGGCTCTACGCAAGTGAGGCTAATCCTGAGTGAACAACTCTGCCTTAGAGATCCTTCATCTCTTCAGATTAGGAATGGAAAACATAATGAGACCAAACAGCAACTTTATCCATTAGAGAAAAAAGCCAGGCAGGTTTGCCTTTTCTCTAGACATTCTAGGATCTGCTGCAATGCCTGTAAAACTTAAAGGTCATTCGGAGTGGAAGTGCTTCCAGAACACGGTTAATTTCTTCTGAGAGCTGAAGGTGCGGGTACTCCACACTTTACATCAAAAAGTAAAATATCATGAAAATGGAATTTCTGTATGGCTGTGAGGTGTGTGTGTGTGTCTGTGTGTTTGTGTATGCATGTATACACATGCATATATATGTGTGTATATATGTGTCAGTCAGAATGGTCGTGAAATAAAACTTGGGTTTGCCTTTGTAAAGTTTATATATTTTTATAATTCAGAATGGCCGAATAACAGATGATATTTGTTACATCACCAGTAGTGAATGACATGTTAGCACTTAAAGTGGGCCTGATAATTTTAGTTTGTGTAAATATTACTTGTAATGTTTTCATGGTTGTAACATAAGAATTAGGCTAATTTTATAATTTAGCATGAAGGAAATAGCTTTTTTTTCTGTATTAGTAAAGTAGAATTCATTTAGAAGGATTTAGTCATTCATTTGGTTTAACATAAATAGATCAGATTATATGGTTTATGTTTCATCAGTAAGGTTTTGGTATCAATTTTTGGGAGCTCCAGAAAAGTTTGATGAGCTATTATATAAACTATTTAAGAACACACAGTATGTCATACAGAGATCTAAAGAAACCATTGTAGAGGTAGAATGTATGTTATTTTATTTATTTATTTTTGAGATGGAGTTTCGTTCTTGTTGCCCAGGCTGGAGTGCAATAGTGCAATCTTGGCTCACTGCAACCTCCGCTTCCTGGGTTCAAGCGATTCTCCTGCCTCAGCCTCCCGAGTAGCTGGGATTACAGGCGTCCACCACCACACCCGGCTAATTTTTGTATTTTTAGTAGAGACGGAGTTTCACCATGTTGGCCAGGCTGGTCTCGAACTCCTGACCTCAGGTAATCCACCCACCTCGGCCTCCCAAAGTGCTGGGATTACAGGCGTGAGCCAACGTGCCCGGCCTTTGTTATCTTTTTAAAATTGCGGAAATATAGTAACTAACTGTACAGGAAGTATAAAAAATGCAAAAAGCGTAAAGAATTATTTGTACCTTATATGTTGTCATTTTTCGTGTTAATTTAAAACTGTATAAACTTAAAACGTGCTAATTGTGTTACAAAAGAGTGTTTGGAGAATGATCCTATTAGTAGTTTTCATTAGCAAGTGCTGACCTGTATAATGTTTATATTTTGGATAATGATAGTAGACTCTCCTGTGACCTGTATATTTTTTATTAAGTTATCAAAACAATTCTCCCTTAGACAGTATTAATTTGCAACTCATAGCTGTGAAATAACCTCAGAATATTTACTGAAAACAGAATGGAAACTTCAAATGTTTATCTGAACATATTTAAATTATTTCCATGAATAAATTCTTTCCTATGTTTTAAGTGTTAATGACAGTCTAGTACTTATTAGTCAGCTTTTTGTGTAACTTTGTTTATGGAAACAAGGTCATTATAATAGTTTAAAAAGCTGTTGTGAAGTGACCAAAAAAAAAAAATAGCGTGTTATGTGTCATAGGGAAAATTATTTGAAATGTCATGTGTTGATTAATGTTTGTAATTTCATTTGGAGCAATGTTATCAGGTATATGTTGCTGTTCTGTAGTAAACAAAGAAATTGTATTTTAAACTTAATGAAAGAACTCTTATCATTACATACCTAACTGTTCTGTGTATTTTTTTAAAGAATTATTCTTGAAAATTTGTTTTTCAAAACTTTTAGAAATATATGATGTTACAGATCAGCCTGTACAATCATTCCTTTTCAAAGATCCTGATCTCTGAAGAAGCTGGAGTTGAGATCATACTGTTAGTAATAACCGAGTAAGGAATAGAGTCTGATGCCTGCACTCCATTCAGCATCACTGAATAATCAGTTAATACATTTATTTTCAAAATATTCACCAAATGTTTTAGTTTCAATTAGAGACTATAAGTAAAAGCTAAAACATGTTACTGTCTAATGGGTAACTCATATATATAAGAGTTACCTGAAAGGCAAAAATACAAGTGCTAACATTATGGAAAGTGGAATTAGAACTCTGAAAATTGCTGTATGAAAATGTTTGATTTGAAAAGTTGATTAAAAATATCAAGTCAGTTAAGATTTCAGGTTCAGTTAGCACCAAGCTTCAGAAAGGCAGGTGATTCCAGAGCTTAGTTCTAAAAATATTCCAGAAGAATGAAGTTGAAGTTAGGCATAAAGATAATTTAGAAGGGTCTTGGTTAACTTTGACTATCTGGTGCCTGTATTATACTCTACTGAAACTGGTCCCTCTATTAGAATTAACATTTTCTGGGGTAAGACCTAAAGGCTAAGTGAGATTCCATCTTCATCTCCACAGGTTTTGGAGATAACATTAACTTAGGTACCTGTTGTTCTGCTGTAGTGAATTAGGAAATTGTATTGATGTATCTCAAAACTTAATGAAAGAATAACTGGCGCTATTATATACATAATAGTATATGATAGTGTGTGTTTTTAAAATTACTCTTGAAGATATATCCCTTTTAAAATTTGGATGTAGTTATTTAAACATCAGCTAATACAGAGAAACATAAATTTTAGAAATATGATAAAATTCTCAGAGAAGGTTTAAACTCTTGTCAGTTAAGTTTGTTTTACTTATCCAGTCTTTTACCTTTTACACCAGCCCCAGTCACCAACACACCAAAAAAGCACACTACTTCTTTTAACCTGGGAGGGGTTTTTATTTATTTCATTTAAAAAAAATACTATACCTCCAGGTTGCCTATTGGGCTTTGTGTTATACATTCATTGCAAAAATGTTGAGGCCCATGAGTGAAAAGTGTTGGTAGAGATTTGAATGTAGATTCTTTCATGACTGCAAGTCATTAAGTTACCATATGACCTAGTGTTCACATATGATCTTTGAATGTTTTCCAGAGTATTTCTCTGTCCTATGGATTTGAAAGTCAATAGGAATTAATCATAGAAAGCCACCAGTAGACTAGGTTCAACAAAAATTTTTTGAGGACTAATATGTGCCGGGTTATCTAATGCTTTCCATGTATAAACTTTTACTTAATCTTTTTAACTATAAAGTACTTGAGTTATTCCTTCATTTATGGATGAAGAAACAAAGGCTCCGAGAGCCTAAGTGACTTGCTTAAGGTTGCATAGCTAGTAAGTCAAGAAGCAACATTTAAATTGAGGCAACTGTAAGCCCAGAACCTGAAATTCTAACCACTTTGCTGAACAGCCTCTCTATCCAGTAGAATAGCCAATGCTAAGACACACAGAATAGCTTAGACAATTATAGCATGTTTCACTTTTCAAACATGACTTTTATTTGGTATATTAAAATCTTAAGTGAAAAAGATTATTTTTTTCTTGTACCATTCTCTGGATTCAGTTTTATCATCATCTTTTCGGATTCAATATAGTAGAATTTCAAATTAAACCACATAAAACTAATTTTATTTACTTAAAGGCTTCATTACCGCAGTACTTGTATTTATTTATTTTCCCATTTGTAAATGTATACTTTTCCCTTCTTGCCGAATAGTCAATCAAAAAATTATTATTTGAACTTGTATTATCATTTTAAAAGTATTGGCAAATTCTCATTTCAGAGTAGCACTGTCCAGTCAAACATTCTGTGATAATGGAAGTGATCTCCACCTATGCTGTCCACCATAGTAGCTACTAGCCACATGTCTATTGAGCACTGGAAATGTGAATAGTACCACTGAGAAACTGAATCTTTAACTTACATGTGGCTAATTAGTGTTTGGTAAATTGGACAGCACAGGTTTAGAACATAGCTGTTTTTTGCATTTAATAAAAATGCCAACCCATCTTTCTGTCATCTTGGTTATTTGTGGATCCTTACAAGTGTGTGTAGATTAATGGAATGCTGAATTTATTTTTTCTCATTTAAGAATTAACTTATTTCCTCAGCATTTCCTCAGAATAAGTATTTATAAACTTAGTGAACAAATTATTATAGTTCAATAATTTGTGTGTAATTTATTAACTACAAAGTTAAATTCTTTTTGGGGCTGTATTAGAATTAAAATTTTGTGATTTTTAATACTCAATGTCAGTGAATATTCTTTTATTGAAAAATTTTTGTAGATTTAAATGTTGATGAGCAATGTAGTGATTTCTTATATCTTACTTAGGTCTTTGCACCTTTCAATTATCAAAGGAAAATCAGTAGCAGATATTTGTTCCAATTCAGTAGAATGCAGAGGTACCTGGGAAATCTTTCTTGGGTGTAAGATGAAAAAAGTCAAAACAATCAGTTATGCAGTTTTGATGATAAATACATATGATCTCATCCAGTTCCATGATTTTGTGAATCTGTTTGTGCGGATTGTCTACTGTATCAAATTATCTCATGTTCAGGAACCATTTTTCCTATTCTCCTCCTCAGTGTCCTTCACTTAGACTGTAGACAGATTGTTGCTTTTTCATTGCCAGCAGTAGGATAATTAGAGGCATGAAAGCCAGCTTAGAAAAGTAAGCCATGGCTGAGTGACAGAAGCAGCACGTGAGAAGGTGCTAGGTAAGCCAGGATAGCTATTAAGATCCTGTCAGATAATTAGTAGTTGACCATAATTCATTTTGACATTCCATTAAATTAATTTTTAAAACTTAGTACAACTTATGAAGTTATATATCTTGGTGATAAATGTTTGTATACATGGGTGATCAAATTTCCTCAGATTAATAAATCCTAAATTTTTAGTGAAAAACATTGTGTTAAATAGAAAAGTGTGAAATTTATAAAAGGTAAATGTACTTAGGTCAGTATCATTATTTTGAGTATTTAATCTTACTTTTAAATGTATTCCTTCAAGAATGTCCTATATAGTTCTTTGTTCATTGCTTCATTCATTCCTTTATTCAGTACACATAATCAAGCTCCTAAAATGTGACAGACTCTACACAAGACTATGGGAATGAAGATTGAATAGGCCGCAGTACCTGCTTAGGGTGCCTATATTCCAAAGGGGGAAAGATAGACATGTCAACAAATACATGAAACCTGTCACAAATCCTTTCATTAAAGTTCAGCTGGGAACCGAGGGAAAGAAAGGTCATTTCCACTGGGATGGGGAGGAAGAGGTTCAAAAAGGACTTCAAAGAGGACTTGAGCCCTGAGTTGAGCATTGAAAATGATAAATGTTCATCACATGGATTATAGGAGGAAGGGTGTTGTGAGTAGACAGAGCATTGATAAGTGAAGATGCAGAGAAGTAAAGCCATGTAACGTATTCAGGAGAAGGAAGTAAGTTGCCCATTATGATTAGATGATGGAATGTGAGGTCGGTGACAGGAAAAGGGGACATTGTATAATGATAGATGAAACTGAAGAAATGGACAGAGGACCACATAATGGAGAGAGTTTGAATTTTATCTTTCAGACAACAGGGAGCCGTTGTGCACTTGGAAATAAGAGAGAAACATGATACAATTTGGGTTTAAAAGAGGTTACTTTGGTGGTGATGTGAAGATAAATCATTATGGAGCAAGTGGAATAGAGGCAAGATCAGTTATAAGACTCCTATGATAATTTGGGTGAGGGCTATTGAGGGTCTGAACCAAGGTGGTAAAGGTAGGGATGGAGAAAAGGATCTGAAATGGGAGAAATCTGAAAAATTGAGCAGAATGTATTTTACTGATTGCATGTGGGAAATGAGGAAAAGGAGAATTGGGGATGAAACGTTACATTTTTAGCTTCAGTGTCGTGGTAGATGGGTTGTAACGCCGGTAATAGAGTCAGGAAAGGAATACAGAGGGCAGGAGTACGTTGGGGGTTGGGGTTGGGACATACTGAATTTGGGATACCCATGTCATTTCTGATAAATGATAGCTGATTGGTTATTCTATGTGTGAATTGTCTTTTATCTCCCAGCCATGGGGGAAAATGACCTTGGATGGTCAAGGGACCTTTTCCACATTTTATCCTCATTTTACTCTTTTCAAAGACAACTGTTTAGAAACTATAGAAACTGGCCGGGCGCGGTGGCTCAAGCCTGTAATCCCAGCACTTTGGGAGGCCGAGATGGGCGGATCACGAGGTCAGGAGATCGAGAGACGATCCCGGCTAACACGGTGAA